>NC_060208.1:181536500-182210000 GCF_021130785.1 Homalodisca vitripennis | reverse complement strand
TTTCAGGATAATCAGAAATTTCATTAAGATCCAACTCTTCTAATTCAACAGTCCTACATGATCGGACGATGCCTGCATTACTATGCTCCGAAGATTTCAAAGAACCTGTTTCAGATAAGCGTTGATGAATAGTGGCAAAAAATCTTGCGCTTGGACACCTGCGGTTAGGAAAGTTCTCTTCATACAGACGTCTTGCTGCAGTACTATTGCAGCGTCCCAAACCATACATTAAATGCATGTCTACTAATTCAGAGTTTGAATACGCATGAATATTACTTTCCATTTTTAATAAATGAAACACACAACACAAAATCACTAATAAAATGGATGAAAATAACTGGTTAAAATACTTAACACAAACACACAGTATCTTTACAGTTTGTTGTTTTGTTCAACAATGAGGTGACATATGTCATACAGTAATAAATACCCAGCTGATTATTTATTATTTAAAAATGTTTAGACAGCTGTTGTCTAAATGATTTATTATTACCAGCTGTTACCAATCAGACACTCATTCCTTATTATAAAACAGCAAAGTTTGCTGTGTAGTGTAATACGTGAGGAGTCAATTTCATAACCCTTTTACACATTTAGTTAACTTTGATTATTATGGTTGTTTTCAGAATTAAATTCTCTACAATCTGTATTAGGAAAAAACAATTTGTTTATTGGTCATTTAACAACGTTATTGGACAAAACATTTAAGACGGTATTTTTGTTATAGATTTTTTTTAAAATTTTATACTTTTTCTCCGTTCACACGACAACCTCTAGAGTGGTTTTATTAGATTTTTCAGGTGGTTTTCCTTATAAATCCACCTTATTTGAGTTAAAAAGTAAGAACAAAAGATTTCAGAATCACGTAATTTCACCCGGTGAACTGAAAACAAAGCGAAATCTTTCGCCAGCCATTACTCACTAATAGAGCGTTTCCGGACCTACCTTTATATACAATTCTTTTCTTATTTTTAGCTCTACAATCACGTCTAAAAATATTTTACCATATTTCTGACTCACCCTGTATACAGTATTGAGTGGTAATTCCTAACAGATACTTTAAAAGACCTTAAGAAGAGTTATATTTTGTTAATATTGTTAAAAATATTATTGAACTATAATGCTGATCATTTAAGACATGCGAGTGAATGATTTTACAAAGAACTACTAAGCGATCAATCAATTGATAATAACTTGATAAGTGGCTTGAGAATAACTGTCTGAGTAATACTTACTATTAATCAGCTGTTTCGAACCAAGCAAACATTTGTATAAGATTAACAATGGACTTTGGAAGCTGTGCATTACACCGCAATAGTCATGTGTTTCAAATCCCTTACAAGCACATCTAGAGTCTAACACCTTTTGATTGATACCAAGCATTTATATAAAATAATACTAATTAATATGTATGTGATGAACACACTTTTCGGACTGTATCATTTGTAACAAAGAACAAACTATTAGCTGTAGAAGGAGACCTGCAGGGCGTGCTGGTCACTCACAATGGAGTTTGCCGTGTTTTGTAACTAGGTTTATTGAAGTAGAGATTGGATATTTTCTTCCCCGGTTGTGCAGGCTGTTCAGGACCTCTGCAGCTCTCAGGTATGTTCCTATATCCTGGATATTATCCCGGGTGGTGTTTATACCGAAACAGGGGATGTGTAGCCTGGAAGCCTGTCCTTTAGGATGATAAGGTTGTCCTCATTTATTCTAAAAACCATTAAGAAAGTGATTGCTACGTGGATTTGGGAGGGATCTCTTTTGGAACGTCCTCTTCTTATAAATCAGCATGCTTACACTATAGGAAGATCATGGTACGCAGACTGCATCAATTGGTATAGAAAATTAAGAAGCGCTTGCAGTGAAAGAAGTAGTCAACATACTCAGGCGATTGCCAATGTAATATAGAGACGAGGCAGTGATGTTCAGATGTGTGATGGGATCTCCTCACGGATAGTGGTAACTACCATTAGTATGGGAGCGAGCATCAATGCAAAGACTAACAGGGATTATTTGGACCACGGCTGTCGTGTTCGCCGTTACAAGAAAGTGTTACTTGCAACGTATTGGTCTATTCCTATTGAAAGGTTCTTCCATCGATTTAAGTTAGTACCCGGGCGTCATGCTTAATAGGGTTCTGAAATACGTTTCCCCTTAATAGAATGAACGGTTTAAATAAGTAAAGGCATTTCTGTTAATATAATTTCCTTTAAAAAATAATCATGGACTTTTCAAAGATACAGAACGTGTCATTATTTTTAACTAGATTATACTTGAAATGTTAAATAATATATAAATCCTAACACTTGAGATATCAAACTCATAAAATTAGCTCTGGTCTATATAATCAGATCTCTCAGATAGTTATGAGATGCCCCCAGGTGGATTATCAGTTGTCAAACCTTGTAACAGGTCCAGTCAGCTGATCTGATATGTTATCACAGAGACATAACCTCAGTCTTAAGCCTTGTAATTTAACATATGTTCACTCATATATGTACATTTAATATAAAAAGTAGTAAATGGTAGTAACAAAAAGTAATGTATGCATATAATATAAAGATATAAAGTTTTAACCGTATATCTAAAAGCAGTTTGAAACGTGAAACCGTTACCGATTAGAAAATATGCAGTAATCTCGATATAAACGTGCTTAAGTTTTTGCTTGTTTGCAGATTAATTTGTAATGTGTATTTATATATATATATATATATATATATATATATATATATATATATATATATACTCTAACCTTAAGAACCGCAAATCATGTTGATGAGCGTACTAAAGTTGGTCAAATTACTGTTTATTTATAAAATTTTTTGGTTTGTAATATCCAAACTATAACATAGAATAATTTATGTGGTTTAAGAAATAAACGTGTCGTAAATGATTAGGGGAGTTTTTTCAGGTGACAGTTTTAAATAAATATCAGCAAGGAAACAAAATCGGACATTTCCTTCGGTTAGTTATACAAACAGTGCAATCTGATCCCTTTCTTAGGCGAATAACTAAATTTACATATTACTACAATCAAGGTGAAAATAAACAAATAATACCATAGTGTTGTGACAAGCGTAGGTCAACAACCATATATAAGTGCAAATTATCACCACTCCATGTTTTATTTAATAATGTGAGGAAGAAATCAGATTGTAGATCTCGGAAGGTAGTGTTACTGCTATTGTGTATACTTGAACGATACGAAATGTACGGATTATCCTGTTTCTTTCATTGTAATTTACATCACCAAAAACCAGCAGCAAACAACGTACAATCTGAATTAGTTATAGCTCTGAAGATTAGATTTTTTTAATTTTAAAGAATACAAATATTACATAAATGTGCCGAACACCACAACATGTTTCGCGCAACACGATTTGGAGGTTTCAAGCTAATATTCTGCAAATAATTATTCTTATTTTATTCTGTAAATGTGCTGTGGACAGTTAAACAGACAGAAAATAATAAAGATACGAACTATTTACAACCCCGGAAGACAATGGAGGAATTGTGTCAACTTACTGAATAATAGGCTTCAATGAAACTCAACCTAATTCCATTTTGCTTATCCACAATCATATAACTCATTGTTATCGATGAAGAAATGAAGTTTCATTCAAAATTTCACGTCTTTGGATAGAATATTTGTACATATATCTTGCCACATCATGATAAATTCGCATTTTAGTTCACAAAGTTCGGGTTCTGAGGAGAGAGTTTACGCTAGAGTGCGCTGAAAGCAAATTTTTAATTGACTTAAAATTGACGATCCACTCTATTATTTTCTTTTTGATATACGGTATACATCAAGTTTTCCATTTCAAAACCTCATATCATTGTACTTATATTGCTTACAAATTTATTTATTATACTATTTAACCATTGCCATCATAGTTATCCGTAACAATAATGTAAATATATTTTCTAACGCCCAGTCAAATTAATTGGAGTGACATACACCATCCTCACACTCAGTGTTTTCTATGTAAAAATGAAGTTTCCTTCAATATTTCAAGTCTTCAGGTCAGATGGATTTCGTGATATAGTGTGGCCAGACTGAGAGAAAAATATTTAATCCGATTCAACAATGATAAAAAGTTTTATTTTGCTTACAATTATTATGATAATAATATCACACGGATCACACACATACATGCGCGCGCATAAATATAATATGTATTTATTTGTATAAATATAAATTGTACAATATCCCACTGATGGATGTAACATATATTACAAACTGTTATATTGAAATTATTTCGATGTGTGAAATACAACCTGACATAAACCCAGGGTTATGGGCTTTGTGAAAAGTTTTATACAACCTGTTGGGAAATCTGTTGCAACCGAAACTTGTCACACGTGTGTGGCTTTGGTGACATTGTGAATAAATCATGACATGGAAGTTGTTCGTAACTACGATAAAAACCATACATTGCACAGTTTTCTAGTAAATACTAACTTTGTTTTCTATCGAAAAAGCAGTGTTATACCGTTGTCTCAATAAAGGTATTTTGTAAATCAGTACAAACTGACTAAATTAAGCATAAATACAATATATGTATTGCATAATCATAGAATTGTATAGAATACAGAAAGTTAACTATTTGCGTATAACGAGATTATACTTAAAATTTTAAATAAATTCTAATACTTAAGACAGCAGCATCTCAATTACTTCACTCACTCCTGAAACTAGCTCTGAGACACCTCTGTTCTGTATAATCAGAACTGTCAGATAGTTATTTGCTGCCCCCGAGGAGGACAATCAGCTTTCAACCCGTGTAGTAAGTCCAGTCAGCTGACCTGCCAATATGATACTAGTGACATAACCACAATCTTGAGTATTGCAGTATTAAAATATCAAGCATATACTTAATAATGATATAAATAAAAAAGAATTAAATAAGTTAATTTAGAACTGAGTAGAATGGTAATAAATATAAGTAATATACGCGTATAATACAATGAAATAAATCTTTAAACAGTATAATTTAGAACTATATTTCCACAAGCGAAGGTGATGACAATTATTTAACAAACTAAAGAAACTTTAAAACGTAAAACTATGAAATTAGTGACTGCGGTCATGATATAGACATTTCAATTAAAACGTGCCTAATTTTTGGTTTGTTTGCAGATTAATTAGAAATGTGTAACCACACTCTAACTTTGAGCTACGCAAACTCTAACGTTTTGAAGTTTGTCAGATAACTGTTTACTTCTCAGAGATTATTGATCTGTAACTGACGAGACGGGACTTGGGAATTAGATAATCAAAAAACTAGTTGGCCGCAAAAATCTGATTTTAATTTAATCTTTCACATTAATAATTATTACGATACTATTCACATTCCCTAAACTGTACTTTTAAAATATATTAATAATTCATCAGCGAAACAGTAGGTTAAAAAAATTTAGATTTTAGAGGGAAGGGCAAACACGGAGCGACGCGTTACGTTCGAGTACCGGCGATCAACTCACTCCACGCACATACTTTTTCGCTACAAATTTTTATTAAAATGGCGGACTAGACTCCGTACGGTGCTGCTCCCAAACGATTTACTTGGGCGTAACAGAGTCTAGAAACGACACAACTTGGCCAGACACAGGCTGGAGTCAGCAGAATCAGCAAATTCCTCAGCCAGCTGCAGCTAAAGCTGCCACGGGTATCGGGCTACTTCCGCTTAACAACTCAGTTGAGATCAACTAGAATATTCCGAGCAACTATTACTTGGACTTATATCTTACTAAATAAATATATAATAATCACTGTTCCTTATTTCCTTTTAATAATTTAGGTGACGGTAGATATTTTGTAAGTAATAGTACTTACATTTTACTGTTAGGAACAATGAAGAATCGTTGGTTGGTAGTACTACAATATAAATACTGTAGTACTTCACTGGTCAATAATAATATTAACCTCACAGTGTCAAATGGTCAGGGGCTTTCTTAATGGGCCGTCACAGATCGTAGTTTGGTCTGTTTATGTATCGACAATTAGTGCACACGGTGTAGCACCAGATTAGTTTAGTATTGATAGAATACTTACAATGCAAGCTGTCATAATTTGAAATCATGAAAGAAATGTTTAGTGTGGTTTCACAGGTAGCAGTTTTTAAGGAAATAATAATCATTTAACTATAACTCCAATGGTCACAAATATGATTTAAATAGATAACTAGTTTATGACAAGGTGCAATTCGCCAGACCACCAGGCTTCACTGAGGTTACATGCAACAAATTTTAGGTCTATCACTTCACTGTGTTCTCATGGTGAAATGTCATACGATTTTACGATACTAGTTTGGGTGAGAGATCCGTTTCTTCTACGACTATCTTTGCTTTTATGATTACCAATAAAATCAGTGTAAAAGTGTCGCTAACGCTCAGACAAATCTCTTGGTCCGATGTGTGTTATTGCATTATATATATATATATAAATATATACATATATATATATATATACATATATATATATATATATATATATATATATATATATATATATATATATATATATATATATAAAAAAACACACACACATATACAAGGTGTTTGAAAAGTCTGGGCACGGCTTAATATTTTACAAACCATAGTAGATAACATCTTTAAACTTTGTAAAGTGTCATATGGCTATGTAAACTATTTTTCCTTGCTATTACCATGACATGCCAACCATGGGGGGACGGCCCACAGAGGAAAACATGGAAATCTTAAATGAAAGCATGGGTCGAGTGATACCTCATTTGAAAGAGCTCACTTAGTAGAGTTGAATGCCATAAACCGCATCTCAAAAGGTTTATCCAATCAGAAATGGCGGGTTGTTTTAGGTACACATTGTGAAGTACATTATGCGCTGCCATTTCTGAATGGATCGTCGTATTCTGATGCGGTAGGCGGCCTTTCACTCTACTAACCGATGTGTTTTCATTGAATTTTTTTAATTAGCAAGTTATGACATAAATTTATAACCAATAAAAAAAAAATTATGGTTGCCTGTAAAGTCGGTTTTACGGGCGAAGATTTTACGTGACAACGTCTTTTTCTCGGTAGAATATTTTATTGATATGAATATTATTAAATTGCACAATAGGAACAAGGAATTGAATGAAAATAAGAATTGCACAAATTTTAACTATAGAAATATATTTTGTTTACTAAAACATTGTACATAATTTGAAATTAATTAAAATTTGTTATTGTAAATGGTAAAGTTGAATAAAACATTTACTAAAATTGGAATTTGAAATTCTTGCTAAACACAGTTAAATTCTAACTCCGCGCGTGGTGATTGGTCGGTTTAGTTCGTTTGTTTGGTCGCACTGTTATGACAGGTTAGAGGTTATAATTTGTTACTTTAAATGTTTGACTAGCAATACGCGCTGTTTCTTCTCAATCGACTGAATTACGATTGATTGCAGAGTGATTTAAACTAATAATTTACTTAACACTATCAACATTTGTCAATAGTATGACATAACCTATAAACTCAGTTTCTCAACTTTTGTGTCAATCTAACAATTAATCAATCAATCATAGTTTACGATAATGAAATATCAGTGTACAATTATTTACCTTTATTGTTGTAGTTGTTGTAAATGACGAATCTAAGCACTCCACATTTTCACGAATAAACATAGTTATCTGCTTTATCCCGTGCGGCGGACCCACAGTTATCTGCTTTATCCCGTGCGGATCCCGTGCGGCGGACCCACTGGACGGGCATCGTAACGTTACCGGGCGTTACACTTTTTCATGAGTGACTCCGAGCCGCAACCTAATTTAAGACGTTGTCACGTCAAAAACTAAAATGAATTCGTCGTCTTTATGTTTACAAATTAATTAAGTTCTACCATTGTTCTTTGTTGGTGAAATAGTTAACTTACCACTTAATTTTTTAATCAATTGTTTTGTTATTTTTTATAAATACTAATCAGTGAAACCATTAGTTATTAGAGTGAAACGCCGCGTACCGCATCAGAATACGACGATTCAGTCAGAAATGGCAGCGCATAATGTACTTCACAATGTGTACCTAAAACAACCCGCCATTTCTGATTGGATAAACCTTTTGAGATGCGGTTTGTGGCATTCAACTCTAATAAGTAAGCTCTTTCAAATGAGGTATCACTCGACCCATGCTTTCATTTAAGATTTCCATGTCTTCCTCTGTGGGCCGTCCCCCCCATGGTTAGCATGTCATGGTAATAGCAAGTAAAAATAGTTTACATAACCATATAACACTGTGTAAAGTTTAAAGATGTTATCTGCTATGGTTTGTAAAATATTAAGCCGTAACCATACTTTTCAAACACCTTATATACATAAAATCTTATTTCTAGGTAAGAAATATGATGAGTTAGGTTATTAGTATGGTTTAACAGATATTTTTATTGGTATGCATCATGATTGTGTTTAAAACATAAATCAACTTTGACCAATGTCATTAGCTATTATGCCTAACTACAAGATATAATATGAATCTATATATATAAAAATGAAACTGTTCGTGTGTAACAGCATCACTCACAAACGGCTGGACGGATTCGCCTAATTTTTTTTTTAATTTGTTCGTCTTGATCTGTAGAAGGTTATAGGATACTTTTTATCCCTTTCCCGATTCAGGATTCCGCCCCACTGGTTACAGAAATACCCGTAAGAAATGCATTGCAGCAAACATATGTTATTAAGTGAATGAGTCTTTTCAAATTTTTAATAAGCTGTTCTTTGTAAACATATATAATGCGACAAAAAATATATTTATATATAAATTTCTTTACACTTATAGTTTTAAAGCATAGAGTAAGCTTAAGAGAAACGACAAATTTTGTTTTAAACTGTTTCTGCAATCATAATATATAAAAATGAATGTTTGTGTGTTTGTCCTTTATAGACTCAGAAACTATTGGACCGATCACTATGAAAATTAGTATTTTTCTATGTAGAAGGTTTATACGCAATGCCCATTGATGTAACTAACCACCAGGCTGTACTGCAAGATATAAAAGTTATCAAAGCGCCTGCACATTATTAACTGCAATTACAACACAGTAGTTACGTATATTAAAATATCCAAACACTATTTGAAGGCAAAGAAATATACGGGCAAAGCTTAAGAGACGCGTGCGAAGCCGCGGGAAACAGCTAGTATATAATATACGTATCAACCCTAGTAAGCAATCATGAAAAGACGTTGCAATAATTATCATTATTTATTATTATGGATGTATGATCTCGGGTTCATTTCATATTTACTCAACAAAGGAACACGTTTATTGACTGTTTGATTGTTCTAGACAACTGATAGTACCACTTGTGTGTTCTGTCATGAAATATTCGTCAATAAACTTGTTAAATTGATTCAATCAAAAGTCCAGTCCAGTGAACAAGCTTCGGTTCTGGCTTGATTATTTGTGGTGGAACTTCTCCCACGTGCATTTCTATACCATATATGGTTTCAAAAGGTCAATTACTACTTGGAGAATATTTCTAGAGCTATTTGCGCTTTACGTAATGTATTTTTTTACAAAATCAACCATTAGAAAACACATAATCCTCTTCACATCGATAGACTCTTTAATTCTTTGGTATAAACTGGCCATTGTAATTTTGTATTTCTGTTACGATTAAAATTTAAGGTTATACGTACATTTATTAAAACAAAATAATAATACTTTTATGCACGTTTTAATACAACTATTCACAGCTACTGTAATTCTGAAAACCTAAAGATAAATCAGGATGATACTGTTTATTAGAGAATAGGAAAATTATTAAACTGCATTATTATTTATTAAATCAAACTCTCGAATAATATAAGTTTTTTTTATTATTTTTGTTTGTTGTATTTATAGACAAAAATAAAAAAAACTTATATTATATAATTATTGGAGAGTTTGATTTAAATTAATATATAATTTCCAATAAGAAAAGAGCTTCAAGAATGCATTATTATTTTTTTCTAACGCAAATTAGATTATTTATCTCCTTTTTATAACCGATTAAGAAAAGATCACGTTTTACGGCAAGCCTAGCGTATATTTGCTAATGGCGCAGTGTAGCGGGTACGGTGGTTATCACAAGTGTCATGCTTCTAAATTCTTTATGTAGCCAGTCGTATGAAACACAGTTGGAAAATCTATATATAGTTTTTTAATAACTACACATATCAATTTTCATAGGGGAACAAACATAAAATTTCCAAAAATTATGATAACATTTTGTTTTACTTACAACCATATTTTATATGGTTATAAGTACACATTTTCAAGTCAACATTGTAGAACAATAAATATTTTAAAAAACAGTTCATGTTGTAATATCAAAGTAACCTAGAAACGTGCATTATAATTGAACACTTTACTCATTAATGTAAGTGGTAAAGTATTTTAATTACTGTAATAAACACTGTTAAACACATTCAACTTATTATACAAACATGAAATACAACATTAACAGCACTTGGTATTCCACGTTTGAGCTAACACAATGCTCTTTTACCAGGCTTAATATTTTAATAACTCTGTTTCAGTTATTCTCTCAGTTACTAACGTTTATTATGTTTATTTTATCAACATTGGTCACACATGGGACTTATAACGTGATGACTATTTTGACCATGAAATTTATGTTCCTAGCTACTTGAAACGAGTCAGTAAAATGTCATCATTTATCGTATCATAACTGATAAGATAAATACTTCGACTTTAGTCTCCCTTTATACATATGATTTATCCACACTTGCCTAAAATAGTTGAATTACTATTGAAAATTTTGGAGCTGTTCACTAAATAATATCATTAAACATTGGAGAGATATTGGAGAAATTCCGGAGGTAATTATAAACAGTTTCACTCTACGTCCATAAGGCGCCATCTTATAAACTTTAAATCTAAAATGGATCGAGAAATTTGAATATCGTTTATTGACTATAATTTATCTCAGGATTGTTTCTGTTGACATTTCAAAAAGAATAGGTTTATGGTGCGAATTGGTAAAATTGCGTGCTAAGCCACGTATAACTGCTAGTTGTTTATAAATGTATTGTAAATTGCAACACGCTTCAAAATTTCCAAACTAAACAAAACAGTGAAGTAACCAAGGTGAATCTTTTTTTGGCCTCTAATAAGTCAAAGGAAGAATTTCTTCTGTAAAGTACAAGTTTGTTGGTGTTACAGAGGAATTTGCTATATCTTTTCAGTGTGAAACACATAGGCTGAGTAATATTGTCGTGATTCCCAATATTCTCTACTTGCTCTATATTTGAAGGAAGGTCTTAAATTGCTGAAATAAAGAACGGTTGTTGTTAAAAGTTTTTCAGAAAACTAAGGAAGGGTCTATATTAAATACTGCAAAAGAAAGACTGTTTGAAAGTAAACAATATTGTTTAAGGTAAAAGTAGTGGACACTGGTTTTTGGTTGCTGGAAATATTTATAATCAACATTCTTAATCTTGCGGTTTAAAGCGAATATGAGGCATGACAACATGAATTCAATGTATAAACTTACTCTGTCATAATCACCGTTATATTGTTGTGTATGAACTTTTTAAATTCTGGTGTGCACCATTAATTATCCTAATACGAACATGACATAACTCCGATTCTTAAGAAACAATAAATCAACATAAAATGCGTTTCAATAATAAAGAACAATAATTTGGTGTTTAAAATTTGTTCTATCGCCATTTTTTAGTTGTTCATCAAATATGGTATGAAGATAATACAAAGGGTGATACCAACAAGGTTCTGAAAATTCAGGAAGCTACTATTTTGATTAGGGTCAACCTTCTGAGGTCTGTCTTGTGGCACTGTATTCTACTAATGTAGTCTACGTTTTATTTCATATACCACTCAAGTTATTCTCCCATTAAAACTTTTCCTATGACTCCTTGCAGGCCGTCCTCCTGGGACCGTAGAGTTCCACTGAGTACTCTTAAAGGAATTTTAGTTTGTAATAAAATACGTGATGTGTTTGTAGCTAGATTTGTAATGATTTAAATAATATTAAACCGTCCCGGAACTTAATTCAAACCCACTATTTTAGAAGATACTGTTTCCTAATTACAGTGGGTTAATTTTCAAGGAAAGATGACAAGAGAAGATTTCTACAGAAAGCACACTATGTGATAGTCAGTAGTCTTGTCATATTTCAATGTTTACTTGATAGTACTAACTATTGTCCTTTGGGTACTTTGTGCAGATGATGTGTTGTTTCTAGCCTAAGCAAGCTAAAAATTACGAACCTTATTTTCATCTAGAATTTAGTTGCTGTAATACAAACATAACTGGTATCAAAGAGGTACAAAAGAACATTTGCCTCAGAAATGTAGTTACATAAGCGAGCTACTTCAAAAATGATCGTTTTAATTTAGAAGTATTACATCTTTTTTTTATTCCTACAACCAAAAATTTGTCAATAAAACTACCCACTCGTCTCTGATGCTTAACTTCTATCTGGTTTGTACAGGTCCAATTGATCCTAATCTGCTAACATCAAAAATTTATGTCACTTTCATGTGTTATACTAAGGGCGTTCAGTTGCAGATAAATAAAATGATGAGATAACTCGATCGATAGTTGTTTGCGAAATGTAACAATCGGAAGAGGATGATGCTTTCTAAGAACCAAAAAGTATATACAAATACTCGTTCTTAGGGAAGTATCTCGCTCCAGCCAGCTTCGACCGGCAGAGTCAGGAAAGCTTCAAACTTCATTCTCTTAAGGTGCCGGGACTGATGCATAGGTTACCCTCACTTCCCGCACGGTAGCTCGACAGAAGTGATACTAACTCCATCATTCGGGTCCTCAATATTCATGTCACTCCGGAAAAGGCACACTAGACCGTATAAAATTAAGTTCAGTAAAATATTTCTCAGCTTCTTCCTCCAGAAAAAAGAAAAGCCAGAAGAAAATATATAAATGTACTAGTATATAAATAAATAAAATTTAATTAAATTTAAGATCTATTTTAGTAGCATTTATTACGCTGACTGTATAATAACTTACACTTACCCTTTGTTTAGTATTATTTTGTTGTTAGAATGATTTCAAACAACATTTTAGATCTTAATATTTAATGTTTAACTGTTTTTTAAATTAGATTTCACACAGAAATTATTTATTGAAAACGAAATTAAAAATTCATGCACTCACATATGTGAAAATATTCTAATAATTGCTGTCTACATTGCGTTTCAGCCTTATCTAAATTGAACGTCACATAGTACCAGTCTTGATTTGATACAAAATGTCTTTAACCTAGATATTTTTTATTAAAGTAATTCTATGGTTTTATAAGCCTATTTAGATAGTATATGAGTTAAAATGTTTTAATTTACAGCATAAGAACGTTAATAATATGCGATGTTTTAGATTTATAATTTGTAAAAAGAAGCAGCAATATTCTACATGTAAACATTAGAATATAATTTAGTTTGGTGGATTTTAAGCTTATTACT
The DNA here is from genome assembly GCF_021130785.1 of Homalodisca vitripennis. NCBI lineage: Eukaryota > Metazoa > Arthropoda > Insecta > Hemiptera > Cicadellidae > Homalodisca > Homalodisca vitripennis. The sequence continues at coordinate 182,196,529 of NC_060208.1, read as the reverse complement.
GACATTAAATGCAACTTTATTTATTGAAAGAATATTTCTGAAAATTAATAAACCTACACAGAACTCACCTCTTCAAAATTGGCAGTAACATTGACGTATGAAATGTATTGCTGTATGAATATGTGAACAACTGCGACTCAATTTCAGCATTTAAAAAGATTTGTGTTTACGATATATTACATTTATATTTAATACGTCATATGGGAGTTAGCGTATTACGTAATTAAGTGCTGTAATCCACCATTGTGTGATATTGAACTATAAAGTTTACAAATACCACATCATTACATTATATTATTAAATATGTATATTGTCTCTCCGTGAAGATACAGACCTCCAGTGTAGATCCCACTCGTGTTTTTTATTTAACGTATATTAAATATTTAACATTTACTAACTTTTATTAAAACTATTTCGTGGCTGTAAAATTTTCTTTGACCTTACTCGAGGTACTTCGTATTTTATTCATTGCGTGAAGTTTGGTATTTGCAATGAAAGACTTGTGTAGGAAAAATGATTTTTTCCGGACATTTACAATCTTTCATTGATACCAAAAATAATTTCTCAATCAGTTCTCTACGTTTTGAGATCTCAAACCTGGTTTCTTTATCAGGTTCATAACTTACATAACATTTAATTACAATCTAGGTCTAAAATAAACAAATCATAACTGAGCGTTGTAACAGGAATCAAAACAACTATGTTGTGATTCAACTCCTTGGACACTAAATCTAAACACGGGTGTTTGTGTGCGCGCGCGCTGCATGTCTTCTTCTGAAAGGTTTTTAAACATCCCAATGTTTACTTCTAGTGCATTAATTAAGCCTAAATTAAATTTAGTAAATAAGGAATACTATGACTTACTTTATTTTGGAGTTACTTCAGCAATTACCGGAAAAATCTCTTGATTCTGTCTAAATAGTTTTTATACAATAATATCCTATTTAATTATCAATACTTCATTAAAATATTTACCTTTTTAATTTGAAACACGTTATTTTTATTTCGCATAAGCAATAAAAATATATAACAATTGTTAATAGATAAGAACACCGTAAACAGTACATCTTAGGTTTAGGTCTTTTGTCAACTATCTATATATAGGAGAGAAGTAGTGTCTTCGCGAAGAAATTAGTCCTCATCTACTCCCTCTACCGTACAAAATTTTAGTATATCTTTGAGTCCCGACATTTAATGTATATTAACTCTGTTCGACTTCTATAATTATATAATGCAATTATTAAATGAAATGACAAATGTCTTTTTTACGTAACGTTAAGAGAATATGGTTCATTCAACCACTATAAAGAACACAAAGAATATTCCTTGTTAAGAGATTCCTATTTCTATTCCTAATCAACAATTGACACTTTGTTGATTAGGAATCACTTTGTTGATACACCAAATATCATATCATAACTAGAATTGATATGGAAACTACGTATTGAACGTAAAAATACTGATTAATTAAGTAAAATACAATTAAATAGAATTCAATGTCAAATCTGACAACCCAAGTTCGTATTTACTGACTTTCCAATATTGGCTCATTTTTATTGGAAGAACCGCTGTGAAACTAGTTCTGATTGCTTCCATTACAAGGCATCAATGAAGCTGTTTTGCGTTTGTATCTTTGTTGTTATTTAACCTTATCTACATTTTATATTGTAAAACACAAGTAATTAACTAAAAAAAACTTTTATTTGAAAATTTATACTTAGTTAAAAAGCACTGCTACTAGAAAATATAGAGTAACTTGCATTAAAATCAAGATTTAATACAGTGACAAAACTTTAAGCCCTTAGTCACAATTAGGTATAAATGTCCATTATTCCTATAACGTATTACCTGTTTACAAGCTTATGATATTTAATTAATATTTACGATAATTGGTGAGACTATTATGAATCAGGTGTTTATCCCATTATACTGGGTTATTGAATGGATAGGAAACAAAGTTATAAAACGGACTAGAAAAGAATCAAGTAATAGATGTCACCTTTATTGAATGATCAAAGGCGTTATAAGTTGTAAACCAGAGCGGTTTCTTTTAGATAACCAGAATCATTAGATATCGAAGAAATTTTTCGAAATTTCTACTTGAGGAAAAGTATAAATGTGTTTTGTAATATTAAGACGAAGGGATGTAATGTAATAACTACGCGTTCACATTCTGAATATTCAAAGATCCTGACGAAAAAGTAATAATGATCTGAAAATATATTTCGGCATGTGACGGCAACATCACTGAAAAACACTTTCGTCTTTACAATTCCTCGCGTAACTTCACCATTACAAAGATTTTTATTGTTCCAATTAGATTTAAAATGTTTCTTATTATAACTTTAAAGTTTTTTTCTTATCATCAAATAGTTTTACAATAGATTGTAATTTATTAGAAAATCTAATGAAAATCGATTATCGTAATACTTAGGTCTATGAATATCAAGCGTACTTGTGTGTTATTTATATAATATCATATAATAAGAACACATAGTGGCTGTATGTATAAGAATTTTGAGTAAACAATGGTTTCACAAATGTTTAAGAAATGCAATACTTTTAAGGCTCATTGTTGACGAAAAAGTATTTGAAATGATAACAGGATTTTCATGTTTGTCGCCGATACATGCTATTACATTTACTAAAGTTATTTGTTATAACGTAATATAAACATTATATCAGAAAAGAGTTATAGAAAAAGAATATACACTGATTATTACTTTATAATTATATATGGTACACAAAATGAAATATAATAGTGTATGCGTTTAAACACAAATGTTATCTTTTAGTGACTTTGACGTTTCTTTACTTCTAAAATAAAACTTTTGGTATAAAAAATATGGAATTACCACCAAGTCTAAAAAATATTTGGAAATGCTTTCATTCTTGCCTTATAATTCCTCTTCAAAAAAGTATATTAAAAGCGCTGCTTACATTACAAGACACAAAGTTACCTGATATGTAACTCTTTATTGGCCATCTTTAAAAAATCACACTGCTATAACCTTCAGTAAAATCGCAAATCTTTTAGATTAGTATTATAGAAAATGGAACTACTTTTTGGACAAAGTTTGTTACACGGCACGTGTAGGTCAAGTGTCTAAGTGTTGAAAGTACTAGTTACGTACAGCCCGTTACTTCATCATATAGTATATGTAAAAAGAAAACGCTACTTTTTCGGTAGAATGCGTAAAAAACTCACATTTACTTCACTTTAAATAATTATCAATGGACTATTGTAAATTTTGAAACATTTTATAGTTTGACTATCGCCATCTGAAGTTATCTTGTATCATCCCTACTAACCCACGCTTTTTAAAAAACCGCCAGCGGTGAATAAATTTGAGTTTTCCATCAGAGCAATTTTAACCCCAACAACTTAATCTATAATATAAAAATGAAAACTGTTCGTGTGTAACAGCATCACTCACAAACGGCTGGACGGATTCGCCTAATTTTTTTTTTAATTTGTTCGTCTTGATCTGTAGAAGGTTATAGGATACTTTTTATCCCTTTCCCGATTCAGGATTCCGCCCCACTGGTTTACAGAAATACCCGTAAGAAATGCATTGCAGCAAACATATGTTATTAAGTGAAAGAGTCTTTTCAAATTTTTAATCAGCTGTTCTTTGTAAACATATATAATGCGACAAAAAATATATTTATATATAATTTAATTACTACACTTATAGTTTTAAAGCATAGAGTAAGCTTAAGAGAAACGACAAATTTTGTTTAAACTGTTTCTGCAATCACTGTTAAACATAGACTTTACTATCCAGATAATACAATTCAAATTTGACGTAAAAATTCACCTTTAACTGCAATATTTTATTTAATATAAACCATGCTCATGCTTGATCAGAAGAGCAATGCAGATATCATAATTACTATCTTACGTTGGCTACAAATATAAAGAATGTTATAAAATCAACCTTAGTTGTTTTTTTTTGACAGAAGTATCAGGAATGTGGTACATACCTTCATAATGCGCCCAAGAAGCTCACAAAGGAACGACTATCAATTATCTCAGCAATGTTTAGAATGTGATAGAAAATGAATAAGTGAATATAGTGTACTGTTTTCAACGGGAAATTGCGTGCGAAGCCGCGGGAAACTTATTGAAATGCGCAGCGAAGCGCGCCGGGTCCGCTAGTTCCATATATGGGTCGACGAGTTTCTGGAAGATGCCTCATTGTAAAACTGCGCCTAAAATGATTTTTAATATATAATCACACGATACTGGTTTTAAATCGTTTAAATAACACTATAAATAAGTACATTTAATATGTCAACCACAGTAATCTTCTATTTCTAGTAAAATATATAAAAACAGAGTGTTCTATTGATTAGTATCCTTGATTCTAATGTGCACATAAATTGAAACATAGGAATGTAGGACCATTGACTGAACGAAAAATCGTAATATTTGACATTTTGAACCTCAATATCAATGAGAATCTTCTTCGAGCTTGACTAAAGTAAGTACTAAGTTTCAAGTCTCTATCTAGGACCTATCTATCAAGAATAGTCGTATAGATATACAGATGGACGGACAGGCTAACAACGACACGATTTGAAAATTATTTCTATAACCTATTTTAGTCAATCAATAATACATGAATTAATTTATTCTGTGGTACTGATTCTCACAAAAATGAAAGAATAAACGGTATTTTAAAAGTCATAATTCTTTAGAGAATTATTGATTTATAGTTAAACTACTATACAATAACTTACTAGCAACAATAGGCAGAGTTAATACGAATATTCGTATTGTTTTAAACTTAAATAATAGTGCAATGTCTTTAGGAAATTTTAGATAGCGCACACATTGATATAGAATAAAAAGCATATTTTTATATGATAAGAGCAGCATAAGTTGTATTGAATTACTTTGTTGTTCACAAAATGATATTAACCATAGCACCAGTATAACTAAAAACTTTCATTTTCGGTACTTGAACACGCTATTGTTCACAATACTGAATGTACTGTGGACTGGGTGTAACGTTCAAGGACGGGAGCGCTGGTGCCGAAGTCTGGCGCACCGGGGCAGAAAACTGCTTCCTTTCATCCATCGTTATTCTGAAAGCTTTTCTACATGCAAACTCACTATACGGTTGTTGTACAAATGAAAGGTCCGTTAGTTTTCAGCACTTAATTTACAATATTTTCTTCACATTTATCTCTTTTTTTCCACACCACATATCGTAACAGGCTCGTGAGGATTACGTGCAAAATGATAAGTGTATAGATGTGATACTATGGCAGATGTCAAACGGTCAAATTAATGAGATATTGATTGCTTGTAATCATTGATTTATTCTTTTTTCTCGTTTTCATCATGGCCCATAAGGTCAATATAAAAATATTCACAAACTCTCAGCCAAATCCCATGGAATGACATGCACCATCGTCAACCCAATGTTATCTTATATAGAAGTAAAGCTTCTTGCAAAATTACAATTATATTGGTAATTTCTCCCCCAAAATATGATGTAGACAGACAGACAGTAATAATATATTTTCCAATGCGATTAGCTAGACTTTGTTATCGGTCAGACAATATTTCTTAAAAATAGTACGATAAGAATTTTGACAGATAATTAGCTTAGAGTTTTGCCACTTTATGTGTTTAGTGATCTTTCCACATTGTAATGATTTACTTAAGCAATTACAAACGCGCTAAAGCGTTGCAAATGAGATGAGTGAGAGTAACCTAATGTGATTATGCTAGTTACTGTTCGAACGGACAGAGCCGGATTTGACTATATTTGCATAGCTTATCCTCTACCACACACACACACACACACACACACACACACACACACACACACACACACACACACACACACACACACACACACACACACACACACACACACACACACACACACACACACACACACACACACACACACACACACACACACACACACACACACACACACCTGTTACTCATTGCCAGGAGGTAAATTGGCAATTGGTACTCGTGTATGAATAACTTTGAGTGCATTTTATGCGTTAATTATTCATTAATTTCGGTAACTTAGTTTATAATATAATTATAGTTTCTGATTTACTTATTTATATTTTTTCATGAATTCTTGGGCGCGTGCGCGTGTGAGTTGTAAAAATTTGAAAATGAAAAAAATATATATAATTAGATCAGAAACGGTAACAACAGATTATTTTTTATTGCTATTTTTTTCCATATCACATTATTCAGTGTCAAAGTTTCCTTTGTAAGTAAGAATCGGGCAATCTGCAACCGTATTATCTATGAAACATTCTGCTACCTATAGCATCGTTTAAATTATCAAGTAGTTTATCATGTCTCTTAAAGAAATCCCATTATAATTGTTTTTATTTTGGAACGGACGGTATTTATAAAAATATATACAATAATAAACCTTTTTAACACTTTTGATGCACTTTTTATTTCGTACATTTCAAATTCTAAGAAATCATGATCAGGTACATTATTTTAACAGCTCATACAAGGACAATTAAACCCTGCACACCTTCATGCTATGAACTACTTTTTGAGCATGGTTACTACTTCGTACACAAACCTGAAATGGAGGGTTTTTCTGACTATTCACCAGTAACCTGGGAGGAGGCCCTTAGAGGCAGAGGTGTGAGAGTTTGGCTGTGGATCACAGCGAGAAACTTCTCCGATCATGTCCAATACCCTATTTAGCATGCCAATGTTGGACTAAAATGCCTTCACTGGTTTAGAGATCTGCTGCCTGAGTCCGAAAATTTGCAACTGAGGAAGGCTTTCGTATTTTCTGTTTTTTATTATTGTTCGGAAGGAAGACACGGAACAAATCCAGAAATTGCAAAACTATGCAGTTATAATTGTTTTTTATTTAAACGTTTTGACCATGTGTCAAAGTTGCTTGCCTTTTACCTATGGGAACCGTATTCATGATGCAGACCTCCATTATGATCCACAAGGTTCTTCACACGGGGAGCAACAGTATCTGAACGTGGGCATCTCGTACAGGGAGAAAGTCTCTCAATAAGGTTCGCTCAACTTTCCGAAAATGAAGTTTGGAATTGAGAAGAGATCCTCCTACTAGAGATCTCCCCAAATATATTAAAAAAACTCCACCATATATTTTTTTAATTACAATTAATTACTTTATGCATGATTAAATTTTAGTTATTAACAAATTTAATTAACAATAAGAAGAACAGTTGCAATCAATATTTATGTTAGTTTTTTTTAATGTTCAGTTTATATTTGTTTAGTTTAAAGTCGTATTTTAGACTGTATTTATTAACCTAAGTTATTCTGAAAAGTAGTCTGTAAACTGAGAAACACTTGAAAGTCATGTATATGTTATTTATTTATTAAATATCAGTGTCACAAATTTTAATTTGAACAATGATTAGATACGTATTGAACCGACGATTTGAAGTTATTTATTAAAACTTTAGCTCTGTAAGTTAAAGTTGAAAAGCGTTTATATTTTAGAACAATCGATTATTTCACATAATACAGTGGCGGGATCTTCACATCCACTCGTACGTAAATGCTCGCAGTTGAGGACGAAAAAGTAATCACGATTCTCAAAGCATGTTTCAGCATGTGAGCTTGCCGAACGCTGATCGCGGGCTTTGATCTTCACGGTACCCCATGTCATTTCACATTTCGAAGAATTCCAATCAAGTTAGAATCTTTTTATATATAGCACTTTGAATATGGAATCCTAATATGTTTTTGTAACATCGTTTTGGAGCCTATTTATTAATACACGTCCAATATAAAGGGCGAATAAAAAGTCAGAACCACTACCTCTATTTATTGTAAGGTTTATATAAGGAGATATCCTTATGGGGTAGTGGTGCAGTATAGAAAGGAAGTTTCATTTGGTGGGTTTGAAAATGTTTTGTGTCCCCAAAAAATGCGAGATTTTATAGTCATCTGAGAAATGTAATATGTGAACCCTTCTCAAGTGACTCTTTTTTGAACAGTATAAAATACTTAAACAATGGTGAAAACCAGAGACCGCTTTCTCTTTCCCATACAAAATCATAAAACGTCAACACTTCAAATTAGTTTTTTCAATTACATTTTTTTGTAAAGTTACTGTCTGCGCATTTATAAGGTATTAAGGCTCTAAAAATATAGGAATTTAAAAATCTACAATATTTAAGTCAAAGGAATTTTCTGAATTTGTTTACATCAAAATTAATTATTATTTAAACCACCATCACAAGCCTGAATAACTCCAAAGCACTTAAAACTAGGGAAAATTAAACATAAGATAAAACTTTGTTATTAATATTGAGTCAATGCTCAATGTTTTCCGCTTAGATATTTAACTATATGTACAATTGCAACCAATATGACTTCAGTCTATTACTACAATGGATGTGAATAATCCAATTTTACTCAAGGTTGAGTGATCCGAGAAGGTTAGGACAATATTTGCATAAATCATTTGCTATCGCCTCGCCACACACACTTAATTTACATACAGACTTGTATATATACTGGATCCTAGTTATATTATAAATCAAATATCGCATACAGCTAGTTATACTACTAGTAAATTAAATGTAAAGACTGAAATTTAAGTTGTACTTTATAAAGCTGTATTTACCTTGAAATATAATTGTAATATTGATTGCAGTTGTAATAAAACTTGCTGCAAGATAATTTCGATTGCTGGAATTATTTCTGGAAACATCCGGATAAAATTGCTTACAGCACAATCCAAACAGGAATTATTTAAGCATATGTAGCTGCAAGTAAAAAAATAATGAGGTTGACCTACAGGTAGACTCAATTAAAAACCCAAGAATGATTAAAATGCGAATTTAACATTTTACTCTCCATGAAGGCTTAACTTGATCGAATGGAAAAATGATGTGTATTCTTTTTGTCACGTCCTTGTGCTATGAAAAGAAAATACAATCTCTCTCTCTCTATCTCTCAAATATCGTGTTATGTTATCGTTTCTTCCTTAGTTATAAGTTTTCAAATTTGGCTGGGTGTATGGATCGTGTATGTGTAACAAACAAAAATGTTCGTGTTTAACGTGTTTATTTAATCAATATTTTGCAAGTAACATCCTCGTACCAACTCCACAAATTGATCCCTACATTACGTGATATAATATGTAATTTTTTGTTTTTCTTGTTGAGTGTGAGTTACTAGACAAAGTTTTTCAATTTTATTTCATGAGCAATTTAGCAAACCAACAACAACAATTCAGTGCATCCAACAGTGCTATCAATTTTCTGTGCCAGTTTTAACGAGCATTGTTTTAAGATTGCCTGATGCTGGAAGATATATTTCGGAGAACTCGAAGAAGAATAAATAAGAGAATAGATTGAGTATTAAAAAAAATTAAAGGTCAATATTAAATCTGACCTCAAACGTCAAATCCTTTAAAATCATCTGCTTTGGTTAACATTTTGAAAAGTTACAATTTAGTTTCTATTGTTGATGGCGTAATATTATTGTCTTGGCTCAATTTGGGAAAGCTAAACTTTGTAAACGAATGCTTTTTAAATGGAAAAAAACTAGTTTTTACGACAATTAGTAATTTTTAACACTCAATGGAGGGTGGTCCAAGAAAGTTCGAAAAAATATGGAAAGTAATTATACATAAGAATAAACTTAGTTGTAAAATATTTATATAGCATATATAAATACCCCAAACAGCAGGTTCATACAGGAAAAAATTGCAGATCTATCACATATATTTTAAGCAACTCATACAATGAACTATATGACCTAGGTAGCTACAAAAACCAGGAAGTGGTGCTGGTCTGCCAGCACGTAATAAGTCATCTAGAGAAATATTATTAAATTAAACACACACACACACACACACACACACACACACACACACACACCATCAAGTTCGGTGATGGGACCATGTCGGTCCATGCCATTAGGCTAAGTGTTAGCCAATAATTTCACATTGGTCTTAAGGTTAAATTACATATTAAGTAATACATAAAGCTATAGGCCTGAAAATTGTAATGCTACCTCAGTTGGTCGTATTGCGACTTGTTGTAATCTGGTTATCTTTCAAAGTCAGATTTGTTATTATAGAAGTTATAATTGCGTGTTTATAATTATTTTTCAACTGCCATCTGTGTAACCTCACTAAATATTTCTGGCTTGTTTTTAAAATTATAATAGCTTGCATTGAAATTATTAATCCAATACTTAAATAATCTGTGTAGTACACTGTATACACTATTTGTAAATAAAATCTCTTTTAAGTAAACAGTTGTACAAAAACTTCAGCATGCTCAGTACAATGATTTGTGGCGCACAAAGTTAGAGTGTAGTTACACATTTCTAATTACTAGGCAAACTAGCCAGAAATTGTGGCAAATTTTGATTGAGATTTCTACATTTTTACCATAGGCACATATTTCATAGTTTGTAGTAAAATGTTAATAGTTTAAAAAGTTTGTTTTTTTGACCAAAAATTTGTCATTACTTTCGATTGTGAGAATAGAATTCGATATTTTAATGATTAAAGCTTGATTTCTTTGTATTTAATGCGTATATTACTTAATTGTACGAACATTCTACTGTGTTCTAAGTGAATGACATTTAATTATGCTTTTTGTTGCATTGAAAGGTTTATGAATGACATTTGTAAAATTACATGACTCAATACTGAGAGGTTGTCAATGAAATAGCGTATCAGGTCAGCTGACTGGACTTGTTACATGGTTTGACAGCTGATTATCCACCTCGGGGCAGCAGATAATTATCTGACAGCTCTGATTATACAGAGCAGAGACGTCTCGGAGCTAATTTCACAAGTGACGGAAGTACTTGCGATGCTGCTTCCTCTAGTATTAGAATTTGTATATTTAAAATTTGAAGTATGTTCTTTTGATATGCACTTAACTTTCTATTTCTACAACATTCCATGATTATTTGAAGAAAAAATTTAAAATCATGATAAGTGAAAAAATTTCGGTTTTGAGATTATTCTTGAGGATTGTTCAATGAGCCAATCCAAACGCAGTAATAATCAGTCTATTTGTTGAAAAATCAATAAATCTTTTAAATCATTTCCAGTAGAATGCGCTGGAGCTGAAAGCGAGTAAGTTTCTAAAACCTGGTCCAAGTACCAAGCAGGTAGCCCTGTGTTTTTGTGGTTATGATTGTTCATTTGTTGTTAATATCTGTGTTTTTCGGCTACTTACATTTGTCTTTAGTAACTCAGTGTTCTATCTACTTTTATACGACAAATCAATGCGTGAAATCAAATTGAAAAATTGCCACTGTACAACGGAAGAAGGAAGTTTTTGTAGTATAGAGAAGAAATTCTCTAAAATAAAATGTCTGGTTGTAGAACCTTGTTGAATTTCTGACATCAAGAGAAGAGAAGAATCAAGAATCAAGAATCTTTATTTCCAAAGTACATTACAATAATAATTTGTTCACACAAAAATTACATCAAAAAAGTATATAAAAAGTACAATGGATAGGCACCTCTGAGCTATTAGCTGAGTTGAGGTTGCCATCACTAATTAATTTAAGGCAGATGGGCCTGGCAGCTCCTCTTTCAGAGTAAGATATACATAATTAGAGTAATGAATAAACTATACCAATATTTAAAACAAAGCACAAAATTAAGTTGTATTTCATAATGAAATTCAATACATTACATTACCACAACATATAAAAAATAAAAAATTACTACATAAATTCACATACACATACATACATATACATAAATCCACACACATACAGATACATAACATTTATACACATTCACACATACATACAAATACACACACATAAACATAAATTTACAAACACATACATTACTGAAACATTATAACACACATACAAAACACACTACAAAGATACTTAGACACAATAGATAAAGATGTAACCATTACACACTCATACAATAAAACAAGTCTTCAACAAAATATCTAATTTATGAGTCGCTCTACATCAACAATTGTAAAAAGCCAAGCATTTCAAACTTCGTATGAATGTACCCAATGTTTTCGACGAGGACACATCGAAAGGTAATTTGTTATAGAGCTTCGGAGCTATGAATGTATAAAAACGCTTGTAGACTTCTAATTTAGGAAAAGGAATAGTTACTCGGTTTAAAAATTTGTAACCTAATCGAGTGAACATTTCATTTCCCAGTGTGTGGCCGCCTCTTGAGAAAAATATCCTGAGTACCCTATAAATGTACAAATATCTAAGCGGAAAGTATTCCAAGCTGAATATAAAGAGGAAAAGAAGAATCACGCCGATTAGCCCTGACAATAACCCTAATGATCTTGTTTTGATTTTATACATAATAGGTCGAATAATAGAATAATAGGCTCCTCCCCAACATGAAATACCATATTGTAATTTAGAGTTTAATTATAGAATAGTAAATAGTTTTCAAGGCAGATATTGGACATAAATACTGAAGAAAATAAAAACTTCCTCAATGAATTGTTTAAATAGTTTTTTACATTCAAAATGTGTTCCCTCCAATTACACCTTTCATCCAGAATAACCCCCAGATACTTTATTTGTTCCACCCTCTCAATTTTAACGCAACCCTGACATGGATTTCTCCCGAAAATTAAGCATTGCTTGCATTTAAAAAAAGATATCTTGTTGTATGTCCTTTTCTATTTCTAAGAGAAAAATTCATAAACTTCGTCTTTACGCTCAAGACTATCCTATTTCTAGCAAACCACGTTTTCAATTTGTCAAGGTCTTCTTGCATTACGCTATACACTATTTGACTATTTATAGTGGAATAGCAAAGGGCAGTGTCATCTGCAAAACAAGTTAGGGAACCCGATAGATTTCCATTACACAAGCTATTAATATAGACTAAAAATAGTATTGGACCCAAAACAGACCCTTGTGGTACTCCAAATTTAATCGGGAGAGTTGAACTGACGGAGTTCAGAAATCTTACACAGTGAGATCGGTTTGTTAGATTAGCTCTTAAAACCATTCATAAGGGATACCTCTAACTCCAGCTACCCAAAGATAGTCTAGTAAAATTTTGTGATCCACGGGCATCAAATGCCTTAGTTATATATCAATAAAATATTCCACTGACAAAATTTACCACTGTTAATTCCTTCATAAACGTCTGAACAGAACTTTAAGAGAGCATCTTCAGTAGATTTTTTGCCCATAAACCCAAATTGATTTGCACAAAAAAACTTATTAGAATCTAAAAAACTGAACCAACCTGACTTTTCATAATCTTTTCCATTATTTTAGAGACAACAGATAAAAGAGAAATCGGTCGATAGTTTATTGAGATCTTTATTGGAACCTTTCTTGTGAAGTGGGGACAACTAGTGCAGTTTTTTAAAGAGATAGGAAAGATACCAGTTTCGAAACTAAGGTTAATTAGAAATGCCAACACAGGAGACAAGATATGACCCATTTTTTTCATTACATGCGCTGAAAATACCATCAATACCAGGAGATTTGTTAGACTTTAAACTGTTGATAACAGCTAGAACTTCTCTTCAGAACTAGTAGGATAGCAAAAAAATGAATTATCCGAAAACTTAGCAGGAAAACATTGGGGTGTACATATGATAATCAAAGCCATCAAAACAGTCAGATTCGTTCATTAGGTTTTTCAACTGCATTAACGAAAAAAAGATTGAACTCATTTAGCGACAGCTTGACAGTCTGAGATAAGTTCTTCAGGCCTGGATAGAGAATAAACACCTGGAAATGTGATGTTTCCTCTTTTGCGAAACCAAGCATGTTATTAATTGTTTCCCATTGCTTCCTGAAATCATATTTATTTTCCTCAAAAATATTCTGGTAATAATGTATTTTTTGTTCATCCAATATCTTTTTTCAACTTTTTTCCTATAATTTTTGAAAAAAAACGTTGAAATTTTGGATCGTTCAATCTTTTTTTTTGATTTTTTATACAGTAAGTTACTAAACCGCTGACGCTTGCAAAGATCAATAGTCATCCAAGGCTTTAACAACTTATATTTAGAGGTGATTTGACTTTATACATTGAAATAGTCCACAGCCCGTCTCAATACATCAGCAAAACAATGAAAACGATACATTGGCATCGCTTTCTTCACAAATAAATGACCAGTTTGTACGTGCTAAAGAAAACTTTCCATTTTGACAAAATCTGTTTTATTTTTAAATTCAGGAGACAAAGTATCCTTCTCTTTTGACAAATTTGGAAATAAAATATTACAAACTACTGCATCATGGTCTTGCCTAAAAGAAGTTAAAACATCAGAATTCAAAGCTACATTTATCTCTAGTTCTAAAAAAATATATGATCTAAACAGCTATTTCCTCTAGTGGGTGAGTCAATCAGTTGATCAAGGCCATTACTTGACATAATCGCTAAGTACTCGTCGACGAGCAGTGACCGCTTAAGCAAGCATAAGTTCATATCCTCGTAACAACTAAATTCCGATCTTTGGATTTAGACAATAAGATATTTAATTCATCCAAGAAAAGATGCAGTAGAATGTGAATGCAGCCTATAAACCGCCACGATCGCAACAGAAAGCCCACCAACAGACTCAACGTCAACAGTGACCTTGAGAGCGTCAGCTGATTGCATAGTAGCGCCTGATCGTCTGGCTTCATATCGATCACTCACATAAACAATCACTCCACCTGATCTGTAGCTATCATTACAGTTTGCATACTGGTTATACCCACTAATTAAATACAAACTTATTTCACATTCGTGTATCCAAACTTCTGTTAGTACAATTACATCTGGCAAAGAAGGCAAAGTATTGAGATAAATTAAAAAAGAATCAAAGTTTTCTTTTAGACTAGATATATTTCTGATGAAATATAAAAAAAATCTAGTTTTGTCTCAAACAATATTGATTGTTAGTGTTTACGACTTTTTACCAAATAAAAACTTACTTTACAGTTTTTTCAATTTGCTCCATTGAACTAACAATAATAAAGGATCACCCTGAGCCTTCCTCAGAAATATTTTGCCATTTCTTTACCCATAAATATGCTAATTCTTTTCCTGTTTCACCGATCGTGCAGCAGCAGTAGTTTCCTCTTGGTAGGACTGAGACTCTCGTTAACGTAGACAGTATTAGCAGTTGGACGAAGTGTAAACCAACGTCATGTGGAGTTTAGGTTTCTTTTTGACTCTCCGTTTTTTCTAGGAATTTTAGCTTGTCTTCTCGTCTGACGAACTTAGCTATAATTTCCAGCAGGACGGTCAGCATCATTTCTTTTTTTTAGACGGTGGCAGACATCGATAGCTTCTCTGGAGATGTTTATATCGAGAGCAACGCCAACCTTCTTCACAACTTCGTACACGTCTTCGTTTTTGCTTTCAGGAATCCCCTGAATCTCAAGTGTGTTGCTGCGCATATATTGCTCATTGTCCTCAACCCTGAGCTCCAAATCAGTAACCTTCCTTTGAAGCTGAATATTTTTTCATCCTTAAATCTTCAATAAGCTGAAGGTACTCAGTTAACTTAGCGCTTTGACTTTTGATTACGTTGTTTTGTTCATTAATTTGTTCATTAACAAACTCAAACGATTTGTTAATTTCAGACTCAATTCGCTTACGGTCATCGGAAGCTTCATTGAGCTTTTTTAGCACATCAGACAAAGCTGTTCTGATATCAGACTCCGGGCCACAAGGTGACTCACAAGACAATACTCTTCCTTTCTACTCAACAGCACAAGATGGACAGCGCCAAATTTGCTTCTCATTAATTATGTAGTCCACATCTTCTTTGGATAAACTAACACATGACGTATGGCATAGCCTCTTGCAGTCTGAGCAACAAATTTTATGCCTAGGTTGACCGGTAGCTTTTTTGCAAACAGAGCAATCAGACATAATTTTATAAATACTCACGGTCACTAAATTAAATAATAGGCTATTGCAGATAATATACGGGTAACAGTAATGCAGATAGTAAAGTGCTAAAGCATTTAAACACGTAGAATATAGGCTATGATTCACTGCACAAAGGAGAGCGGGAGCGCCAGGCAAACCGGTCTGCACTGCTCAGCGTCTGACTCATAAACTGATAAGCTATGATAAGCCTTATCAGTTCAAATGTTGAAGAAAAGAAACCACCTCCAAACGAGGTATGTTTATTTAATTGTAATAACTTGTAACAAATAAAAACTTCACTTTCGCACATAAGTTTTAAATAGTTACAAACAGAAATTAAAACAGTTTCTTGATTTTATTTCATTGGCGACAATGTGAAGAATAATTCGTTCCTTATGGGTCTCCTAAGTGTTTGTGAAGTGAAACGGAGGCGTCGTGGGAGACAGTGAAAAGAGAAACCAAGAAGTAGATAATTTTTGAAATTCGTTTTCCTTTTACATACCTTTACATTTACATAAGTGTTAAATGAAACAAAACGCACAATTGAAAGTTTTCTTAATGCCCAAAAATTAGGCGATTGTTTATACTGAGCGTAGTGGACACATGTAAATTAAAGGAAATGCATCAGGAAACGAAGAAACCTAATTATTAATCACATTTAAATGTTACGAAAAGAAAAGAGTCACTACACGAGGGCAAGGAACTGTAATGAGTCCTGAGCCAAGATATGGATTATAATAAACTTCATGTCTACTTGGAACTTTACCCAAATAGTTCAGTAACTTACATTTATTACAGAAACGCCATTTTTCACAAGTTTAGGTTTCAAAGACCTAGAAAAGATAATTACGGTATGAGTTTAGAACGATACTGGTAATAAGGATAAACATAAACGATCATTATAGTATAACATAGAAACGATGAAAAAGCTCGAAGTGTGATGAAAATCGATCGAAATTGCAGCAAACAAGTAAGTGCACCATTTCTATTGACCTTCAGCGGTAAATACGCATTCCTACATCCAACAGTTATCTTGTTATTATATTAGTACACACATGGGAAATAATAATCCATCTTTCCGTTTGTGTGGTATGAAGGTATTTTTGGAAAAGTGGAGCTAAAGTAGCAACTAGCAGATTAAAAGTCACTGAAAGCAAAGAATATATTCCTCAAATTTGAGCATTATTTTTAATTTGATAATGATATGAAAAGAGCCCCTACTGCACTTTTACTTAAAAATCGCTCACTTATAAGTTTGAAAAAATGTATTGTTTCCATTATTTGTTAGGCTAAGAAATAATAATTTCAAAGAATTTAGTAAATACGGTTAAATATAATTAACTTATGTTTGAGTTGAAATATCCGTGAAATAAATTAATGTATCATAATTGAAGCCTATTTGGGAAATTTTACAAAGTTTAAAATAAACTGAATGAATTTTGTAAGACCGTATGAAGGGAAAATAAGAAAGAGAAATTTAGTGTGACAGTTATTTAGACTGCAAATGTTGTCTGTATCACCCTTTATGTAGATCTACACTACACTGAAACATACATAAAGGCATATTCTGTAATCACAAGATTTAACACCAACTACTATTAAACAAAACAAGAGTTGTTAAAACTACTGTGGTACAGTCAAATATATAATTTTTTATTCAGAAAATCTCTCAAACCACATATGCACGGAAGTTCCTGTTATAACAACTCCTGTGGTATAACAAAACCTTTTTACCATGTACAGGAAGCTGAAACTAGTCATTGGAGCGAAATGTTTTCATGAAATATGAATGTGAATGTGTGCTGAGCCAGGCTCTCTTTTACATGTCGTGTTTTCAGTACTTTTCTATTTTGTATTTAATATTATTTTACTATTTTTACGTGTAAATACATACAAAATTTATATTTGTTATTTTAGAACGAAAGCGTGTATATTGTCATTTTAATACTTTTACAATATTAGTATACTAAAAAATAAAGTAATATTATAAATTGTAATGACACAGTACACGATTTACAGGCTAAACTATATTTAGGTACTACAATAAATTTTAATATCTTTCTCATATTATTGGACAACGAATATTCTTACATGAAAATCGAAGTTCTGAATGTAACTAAGACATTTAACTTGAACTGTAATATTTATGCAGGATTTCAAATATTGAACTGCATTTAGTCCATTAACAAATTAAGAAAATAAATATTTATTACGTAAAACAAAAAAATACACATACTTGCTATTCATGTACAATTAATTAAGGTAAAACAAGAACAAAATGTAAAATAAAAATATCAAATTTAACGTATTAATCTGTTATTGATTAAGAGTACAATGATACAAGATAGACACATAGAAACTGGAAATCCCCACGTGACGTATATTCTCGGACTAATGATGGCGTAAAGGAAGTTGTTTTCTACGCCGGTGAGTCGAACTTTGACTGTAGTTGTCGCCAGAGTTGCAGGGCAGTGGGAAACTTACCGACGCTGTGAGGTTCATAAGGCATGACGGAATCTGTTGTGAATAAAAGTAAGAATAATTCAGTAATTGAGGATAATTAGTCAATGCAGTAGTAAACCATGTTTTTATTCTATTTTACAATTGCATTTCTTGGTTCCTTTAATTTGAATTTTATTGCATTCATTATTATTTATATTGTAAACACGAATCTTCATTATAAATCTATAATAAATAAAAATTATCATATTAAAAGTCACTGTTTTTCTTACTTATCCAAAGTTTTGTGGAAATTAACAATTTACAGTGATTTAATATCTCCCAACAAGTGCTAAAGAATTAGAATTTTTCTAACTATGTGAATAAGGAATGAAGTGATTTTTAATGTATTTTGTATAACCAATACCAAAATAAAACAGTATTTTTCATACTGCGGTTATTATACTTAATAAACACTTTAACAGTATTGATTATGAATATATGAGAGAGAATATTGTTATTTCTATATTTTATATTAATATGTCACTGTAGGAATAAGTCCTTCTAATTTGTCCTCGTATTTTTCTGAAACTAAAATATTTCTAAAACTATACAACATTTCAATAATTTTTTATTTAGAATATTTGTTACCATTGTATTACATAATTTTTAAGACGAATTATATTTAAATAGTGATTGGAGTAACTGGTGTTTAACTTGAACTGATTCAATATTATTATAATATTTATATTAATTTATGATATTATTCACTTTAGTGCCTCATGCACTTCTACGTCCTTGTGCTCGATCGTAGTGTTATGCGAGATGTTTCGTCATTTTAAAACATTACGGATTTTAAGTACCACGAATCCAAACGCTTTTTAGGTTTTCTTCCAAATTGTATATATTAAATATTTAATTGGTGAAGTAAATACAAGTTTAAAATTTCTTCTAAAATAAAAAAAAACTCAAAAACTCAATATGGAGGTGGATTCATATAAACATGTATAATTTACGGTTCGCACCAAGAAAACACTCTGCGAAATGAATTTTTCTGCAGATTCAAGATGAATGAGGGAGACAGTTTGCCTGGAATTGTGAGCCTTTATCAATCTTAATACAGAATGCTTCCTGTAAGTATCCATTTATATTTAATGGGGATTATGTTATTAAAGCTGTTTTGAAGATGAACAAATCATACGTTTTATCTTTAATAACATATGTGGAAGAACAATATTTGCTTTGTAAGTTAACAAACCTTTATTGGTTTACTGATTTCTTCCATGACTGAACGATGGGAAATCCCCAAAAAACCTATTATATTTACGTAGATATGCTAAAAGCAAACTTTAAACAAAGAAATATTTGTCTATGAATTAATATAGAGCAAAATGTCTCCACAAAACTGCACTAAAAAGTAAAAAAAAAACAAAAAACACATTCAACACAAAAATATAAATGTTTGGAAGTTTAAGCGGAAGTCTCACTATGTAACACAACTGTGAATAAATATATTGAGAATGAATATGTTTATCTTCAACTTCAAAGTTGGTTGCGATTGAATGGTTATTGTTGAACAGCTTTCAATCACCATGAAATCACACGCATTTTATAATTGAAAATTAATCGCTAAATTAGTTCGAAAGCATGATTCTTGCGAACTTCTGGACCAATTCGGATAATTATTAAAATAAATAATCGTTATAATCTGAGAAAGGTTCATAAGAAGAAAAACATAAGAAAAGTTCCCTGCAATATTTTAAAATTATAATAAACTAGCAGTATTAATGTTTCCTTATCCGAAATGTAACTGACACTAAACATCTGTTAACACTTTCAAATAAACTGACTTTCAAATAGACTGAAACGTCTATTTACATTTTATTTTTCAATTTTATAAAAAGTTAATTGTGTAGTGCTTAATAATTAGTGTAATGCATATATATCATATAAAGTTAATATCAAACCTTATCTCTAGATTTCACCAGTCACGAATTAAAAATATGTAACCTAATTGTATATATATATATATATATATATATATATATATATATATATATATATATATATATATATATACTCTCTTTTTTTAGAACGGGGATAAAGTGGAATAAAACTGTACTTTTCTGTTTATCTTTTGCATATATAAAATGCAATATGGCAAAGTGTATATTTTATAATTCAAAAAGCTTTAAACGGGATTTTAAAAACATAAGGCTTCACAGAGAAAATAACTACTGAAGCGGTAGATTTTTTAAATAAATAAATACAGAAATAAAAGTGTTGATAGTTGGTTTAAAATAAATGATTGAAATAAAACACTTTTATTGAGCTTTGATATATATGCAGCTACATTGATTTCCTTATATGTAATATAATAGGGGTATAAATTAAGAAATGGATCTACCGGATCCATAAATATGTATAGTATTAAAGTGCCAGCGTTAATTTCGTGATTGAGAACTGTAAATTGTGTTTACAATTTCTCAAGGGTTAATGATTCTGGTTAGCAAGCATGATGAATAAAATATATACACGATGAAATTTGAATTTATTACGTGTATGTAATTGAAACGTAAACTACTTTTTAACAGATAACATTTGTCTAATTAAAACAAGTTAAGATTTCAGTTGATATAAATTTGATTATTCAAATTACCGTAATTGTTTTCCTCTGTGGTGTCATAATACGTATTACAGGAAATTCACTTCCGGCTTGGCTAGATATGAATATTTTAACATATTCTTCCACATTCTAATCAAATTTGAAAAATTAAATAAAAAAATGAATATTGCTGTTTAAATGTCACTAGAAATAAAAAAATCTTATTTATTAGGCAATATAAAAATTCGCATAAAAAGGACTTATTCTTTAATATTTTGGTTGTAGTAGGTAACTGCATTTGAAAGAAGATAATGCTGTTCTAACTGTACAAACAGTAATTTTCTGGGGATTTGGTTTAAGACAAAGATAAATGGAAAAGAATATCTAATACAAGGGATTGCGGGCTGTACTCGCGGTGTGTAAGGGATTTAGGTTTATTTAAATTTAAAGAGTTTTCAAGGCCAGGATAATAGTTTGGAACAGAGTGTGAGTAAACCAATTATCTTTAAAAATCTTGAAGTTTATTTGAAAAACATTTTAAAATCATAAAAGTTTGTTTCACGCCTTGATTACATAAAATATATCATGAACGTTGTTATTAGAGCATGACTTAAAAATGTATATTTTTTAGCGTGTAATGTAAAACAGGTTATTGTTTCCTGAGTTAGCTTCTTAAAATACTATCGATATTTTAATGTTATTTAAAAAGTAGTGCTTTACATTTTGGCTTCAAGAAGAAGATACATACGAGTATAATTGTAGTTTGGAAAATTAACAACCAAATTACATACGTGTCAAAAAACATTTGAAACGTGTATTTAGAGTGTTTCAGCCTACATTCAATTTCAAATCATAACATACGAACGTATATTCGTTCCTATACTGAAAGATAGGATTGTACACTATAGGATAAATTTGTTTAAAACGGTCGTTAATACAATGAAAACGCATGATTGAATCTAATTTATTTGTGATAAATTAATAATCCACGCTTAGTGAAAGTAATTATTCTTAGGAGTCCGGTTTGTGTAGTCCCAGCTGTCAGTAAAAAAAACAGGACCATGTTTTACAGATTATCTAAATTTAATACTAATTACTTTACAAATATCAGAAATAATCTTAAAACTAATTAAGACGAGATCCTCTCAAAGACGAGTTTATGGAGAGTAAAATGTTAGAGTTAGTTCACAGTTCCACAGTTAATGGTATGTATGCGTTATGAGTAGTACTTCGTAATACTTCCGAGTGAGTAGTAATACTTTATACTAACAAGAGAACATGTTTTATGGTGGTCTAATCATTGTTAGTGAGCAATAAACGAATAATATTACTACCATTTATTATCAATAAATGTTTCTACTCGGGATAATATATTAATTGCTATCTACTTCACGTTTTCATTTTTTATAGGAAATATAGAAAATGCCCATTATTCAAGTTATATTAATAATCCAGAATTTTAATTAGTAAAAACTTATATTTTACATTTCTTCGTGACGGTTATTAGTTGACAATTTAATGAAACTTGCATGCTTAGAAATTGTTTAACATTATTGAACGGCAAATTATTATTTCAGTTATCTTGTAAATGTGGGTATATTTAATAAGAAAAAACTGACCCTAGTTTCGATATAGTTTCCACGTTACAGGATTAGACAGAGCAATATGTCGTGTGCATGTATTATATAAGAGTATCATACATAGCATGCATAATCACTCACACACATCTAAATAAATACTTATCACTTACAATTTAAAATTAATTAGAAAGAATAACTCTAGTGTCAATATTAATTCCGTATATTTTGTTGGACAAACTCATGTTATAAAAGTGAGCCTGGCTCAACAAAGTATACACGTTCATGTTTTATACACAAATCTCGTTTCAGTGACTAGTTTCAGGTTCCGGAACGTGGTTAAACTTTTAAAAACCACAGAAACTGTTACAACAGGAACTTCCGTCCATATGTGGCTAGAGTGAACTTTGAATAACGAATTACTTGAGGTTAACCTATAAATAATGTCACAGGAATGTTATACAGTTCTTTAATTGTTTCACTGTTGTTTTCTCAGAAAGTATATGTTTGTATAAGTTCATATCCTCTATTTGAAATAGTATCGAATATTTTGGAAATATAAAATAACAAAACGTCAGGGCTTTCCTTTTAATTTCCCAAGCATTACTAAAAATGAAATAATGACTTCAATCTATCTTTTTACATTTATTTGTTTATTCATACAACTAAACAAACAGGTTTGTAATTTTTCTTCAAACATTATTGTAAATATCTAAAGGCCTTCTAAAATCAAGTTAAATTTCCTCATTACATTCATATAAAAATTTTAATTCCGAAATTATTTGTTTAAAGTACCTACTTGAAATAAAGACTTTCAATATTGCCTCTAATGAATCATTTACGCCTAAAATATTAGAGAAATACAGATCTATTGTAGTATCATCAATATAAAGGAATACAAAATTTTCCAATATAAT
This sequence comes from Homalodisca vitripennis, assembly GCF_021130785.1. Taxonomy (NCBI): domain Eukaryota; kingdom Metazoa; phylum Arthropoda; class Insecta; order Hemiptera; family Cicadellidae; genus Homalodisca; species Homalodisca vitripennis. Next base: position 182,173,125 of record NC_060208.1, on the reverse strand, counting down.
ATTTAATTTTGTGCAAGGCCTTTCTGAATCAAAGATTCCATCATCAGGGACTTCACAAATTATTAAATGTTTATATTAATTTTTGTAATAATAATTAATTTTATAATAACATATGGTAAATAATTTTGATGTACGGTTAGCCAGTATAAAATATTTAATTAAAATTAAATATTAACTTATTTATAAATTGAGATGAGAGTAAAAGTTAATTTTGAATTAGTCCGTCTTCATTATTGATAAGGTTTTCTTGATTTGTGTTAATGTAAAATGTTTCACAAGCATTGAAATGTATTGTGTTAGTAACTTCTTTTAAAATTCTTAAATTTTTATTAGAGATGGTGTGTCCAGATTCAATACAGTGATTCGCCACAGCAGATTTTTCATTTCTTCCATATTTTATATGTGCAAAGTGTTTTTTGAATCGTGTCTTAATGTTCCTTTTAGTTTTGGCCAATGTACAATTTATCACATGTAGTTTTGTCATTAGGATTTCCTAATATTTATGATAATTTGTTTTTTTGTTTTATAAGTGATAGATTTGTTTGTATGCTTTTTAAAGATTTTCTGCAATTGATTTGAAATGTTATTGTATGTTGTACAGATGAATTCTTGTTTATTATCTTGAAGTGGTAGTAATGTTGTTCTAGATTTTCTTAATTTTCTTTTGATTGATTTGTGAAGTATGTTGTCAATAAGTTGTGTGGTGTAACCGTTAAAAATAGCAATATCTTTTATGTAATTTAACTCTTTGTTGTATTTAGCCCTTTTTTGTTGAGGTGGATGGTTAGATTCGTTGACAATAAATCTATTTATATGCGTCGGTTTCCTGTAAATGTCGAATTCAAACTTTTATTTGGTTTCTAATTACTAAAACATCTAAAAATGGTATACTATTGTTTTGCTCAATTTCGTATGTAAATTTAATGGTAGGGTAAAATGAATTTAGGGTCGAGATAAAGTTTTGTAGGTTTTCTTTGAAAGCTGACAAAAGTAATACTATTGTTATTATGGATTCTGCATACAAATACAGTTCTGTTTATATTACATTTTTTGTTGAATAAACCAACCTTAACATAATCTTTCTTAATTATAGGTACAATAATTTAATAAATACGATCTTAATCGAATTTAATGTGATAACTACATAATTATATAGACATCTAGAAAAAACTTATTTATATAAACATATTACATTACATAGATTATATTGATATTTAATTTGTTTGTCATAATGTTTATTAATTTATAAAACAAAATGGTATAACTATGTTTGCTTCATATCATAGATACTGATAACTACCATGTAATGTTTTATTCGCTAAGTCACCAAAGCCATACACGAGTGACAAGTTTCTGTTGCAACAGATTTCCCAACAGGTCGTATAAACTTTTTCACTGAGCCCATAATCCGGGGTTTAGACGTCACGCTTTATTTCATGCATCGAAGTAACTTCAATGTAACAGTATTGTAGTATACTTTGATATATGATTAGTATAATGTTATGTTATTGTTAATTGCCGTTTGATTAATAACATTACAACATTAAGTTAAAAATACGAAAAAAATATTTCTGTCTGTCTGTTCACACGATATCTCGAAAACTTACAGATCTATTCTCTTGAAATTTTGGAGGAAGATTCACATACTAAACACACACAATGATACAAAAAATAGTAACGCCACGAGATCTAAAATCCAGGCTAAATCTGAACCGTTAAAACCCTGTTACTCAGGTTAATAACGCATGGAGTGATACTCACCTGCGATTACACATTGTTGTTGAGATGCCTGAGTTGTATGTGTCACAAGGCTCTGGTATGATGTGCTTAACGTTACCTTGATTGTTGTTATGTAATAATTTAATTATTCAGCTTAGGAAGAGGGCAGACTTCAGATCTCTAAACGTAGTGTTGCTTATGTTTTGTATATCTAAACGATGAAAGATTCCCGAATAATCATTTCTCCTTACTGATAATAATTGTCTAAAACAGTCACCTGTGAAACTTCACTGAACCTTTCTGATTAGTTTGTACATTTGTGATAGCTTTTACTGAAATATTTAACTAGTAATAAATCAATAAACTATTATGTGTTACATTGTGGACACGATTTGCCGATACGAATACGAGCTATACTACATACAATAATCTCTGATAAGTAAACAGTTATCCGACAAACTTCAAAACTCATTAACATGATTTGCGGCGCTCAAAGTTAGTGTAGTTACACATTTCTAATTAAACTGCAAACAAGCCACAACTTAGGCACGTTTTGATTGAGATTCCTACATTATGTGACATGTTACTTTTACACGCTTTAAAATGTATATGGATTAATAACACCTTGATAATACAATTGAATATGATAATAAAATTAGAAATTGTTCTGTTTAAAATTTAATCTCTTTGTATTACATCCGAATATTGGTTATTTTTACATTGTTAGTCTGTTACGTTGTTAATGATATTTTACGTAGCAGACGTAAGACATTTTAAAATAATTAGAAACTTCAAGCTAGAGGTGTTTTCACTGGAATGGCATATCAGGTCAGCTGATTACAGGGTTACAGGATTTGGCAGCTGATAATCCACCTCGGAGCAGCAGATAACTATCTGACAGCTCTGATTATACAGAACAGAGACGACTCAGAGCTAATTTTACTAGTAAGTGAAGTAGCTGCGAAAGGTTGGATTAAGTATTTAGAATTTGCATATAAAAAATGTGAAGTAATCGTGTTATATAAAAATAGTTAACTTTCTTTATTTTACAACGATCCATTATAGTTTTAATTTTAGAAATCATTCCTTTCAGAGAAATTTCATCCAATTTTTCACCGTTAATCCTAACAAGGAGAAACGATAAAAAAAAATTAACCTCAACGTTTTTGGGACTTTGGATTTCAATCTTTTACAAATAATAATGATGAATGAGGTGAAAGTTTATTGAATGAGAGTTATGGTAAAAACATAAATTAAAGACATGCAACAAGCAATTGCAAATCATGCTGTCATTAAAAAAAAATACTTTGATAAAATCCATATTCACATTTCCCTTAGTGCAGTGTCTGAAATATGATGCTATAACAGACGTAAGTCGTGTAATTTGGAGTCTACGTTTCATCTGACGAGATACACGAGAAGTCAGCGACGTAGAAGCCCAAAACGAACTCTTTTCACCGTTTCGAGATCAGAGACAGATACACTAAAAATCAAGTGCAATCCAAATTAAGAGGTATTCTCATTGTATAATTAGATCCAATATTGGGTGGACTACCGCTGTTTTAGCCACGACTGGAGCAGCCGAATTTTCTAAACATAGCTACTGTGAGAACGGTTGATCGTTGCTCATACAATTTGTAATAAATAAAAATAATAAATTTTATACTCTTAAATTATAGGTTTCGCTTACAAGTAAAGAATTACGATTAATGTTTGTAATTAATTATATAATACACTAATATTTTGCAATTATTAGCCTTTAGAAGACAAAATTATTGTAAATAAGATTAATTATCTGTATGTTTTAGTGGGTAACAGTTAGAATAAAAAGTAGAAATGAACAATATTGAAGAGTTCCCACTTAGGTAGTTATTTTGAATAATGTTATACAAAACATTAAACAAACATTTTTAAAGGCTTTCAATACATAATGTAGCTCTATAGTGAGAAGTTTTGATTTAATGTGAATGTTGTGTTCAACATAACTTTCACTTTCCGCTTAACGAAGCTTCTGCAAACTGATAAAAAAACAATTAACTCCTGGAATCTGGAATCATCATAGGTCCAAGAGATGAAAAACGATTAGCTCAAAACTAACTCTTTTCATCGTTTCGACCCAAAGATACATTGACGACAAAATCAAGTGTAATTCAGATGAATGATTAATCTCATCGTCTCACCAGTTGCACAATTGAGAGCACTGCGGTGTTTTAGACTGGATTAAAAATCACGGTCTAGCAACTGGATTTTCTACACCAACGCATTAATGTAGATTCTATTTACTCAATTCCACAATTCGCATTTATTACACATAACCTTGTTTGTACTTTTAGATTATTAGTATTGCTTAAAAAATGTACAAAAAGTATTGTAAATAATTTTAATTACCTGCTATATATTATTCTATCACACATATTTTAGCGGAATCAGAACTGTAAGAAACATAAATAATACTGAATATTTAAAATGTTCTATTATTAAAACATTTTATTATATATAGTACTTGCAAATTAGTAAGCTTAAACGAAATATCTGCAAACATCATTATTCGTATTTTGCATCGTAATAAGTACTCATAAATAATTTATGAGTATTAATTTTAACTATTTCCCCTTAATTTGATCGAAATTTTCAGATTCGTGGTGTTTGTGATACAAAACAAATATTGTTTTGAAGGAAAACAAGTTTATTTCATAACTTTTTCAATTAATTTTCTTTGGGTTTTCGTCTTTTCTGCACTTCATCTAGTAGGAACATTCAAGATTATGTAAAGGGTAACAAAACGTAGAATAACAATATAAAATTCCAAATATTATTATGTAATTGGAAAAAAGTACAATGAAACAAGATAAACGCAAAGAAACTAGAAATGTCCCCGTTACGTAAATTTTCTCGGACTAACGAAGGCGCAAAGGAAGTTGCTTCCAGTGAGTCGAACTTTGACTGTAGTTGTCGCCAGAGTTACAGGGCAGTGGGTAACTTACTGACACTGTGACGTTTACAAGGCATGTCGGAATCTGTTGCGAACAAAAGTTAAATTAGTTTTGGAACGTTTATACAGGAACTTAATGTATAATGTATTAAACTAATGTTGGTATTCTAATTTTATTGACGGGTAAACCGTCCAAAATAATCTCCACCGACTCTGCACAGCATTTCAAAATGTAAAAGACACCGATCAGGCCGAATACCGAGTCGTCAGGCCCCATATATAATTTTTACGAAAAATCACCAAGACACGTTTCAGGCCAGAAACAGTGTCCTTTTGCTCGGGACACGGTCCAAACTCTAGTTTTCCGCACTTTTACAAACCGATATGAACCTCAACCGGCCGGACAGGGCAATGTCTCTGACAGCGCTAAGGCTGCATCTCATCTGATTGTGTACGATATTTATAGTTATTTATCCGATGAGGAGTTTGCCTCTGCGGTCTTTGACCAAAACGAGGTTCCTGGTGTGGATTCTCTGGAGCACTGGAGTTCAGGCCTATCTTCAAGAAGAGCAAGAGGGGTGGTCCGAAGCATAACTTTGTTTTGGCGGTCTCTCCCTCTGTTCGGAAGACTCTAGTTGATGGTAGTATATAGTTTGCGTCGTGGTATTCCTGCAAGGTTGAGGATCGTGGGGCTATCACGTTGCTTCAAGTGTCAGGAATTCGACCACGTCTCCAAATTGTGTAGGGGTAAGGAGGTGTGTAGACATTGTGGGGTGGGGGTCATTCCCGTGAGCCTTGCCCTGATAGGGCTAAGCAAAGCTATATGTGTCCCTTGCAAGGCAAGACGCCTTCGCGACGACCATGCTCCGGGGTCTAGTGATTGCGAGACTTTTCTTCGTGGGGTGGACGCACTAATGAAGAGGATCAACTATGGTTGAACCTAATAGGGATTTGGTTGCTGGTGGACCAGGGGTTCTGGCGGATTAGGTTGGTGTTGTCTTTACTGTTCCTTGAAGACCTTCTGCGTGTGGTAGTTGTCTTCACTGGTTTGAGCGGCCTGGATTGTTTGCTAAGCACTCTGGCCGTGCTTAGCAACGTCTACTTCCGGTGTGGTAATTGCTCATGAGTGAAATATGAGTATGTAAGTGAATGGGACGTGAGTTGAGCGGATGGAGCGGTGTGCATATTAGCTTTTATTTCACTATTTTTGAGTTGCCCGACCTAGTTAGCGGTCTGGTTCAGTGACCGTGTCGCTGGGGTCAGAGTGGCGTCTTGTCCTGCCCTAGACGTTAGTCAAATGTAGCTCTTCTGCGGCGGGGGTAAGCCCTTTGTTAAGAAAATATGGTGTTATAATCTACTTATTTGTGTTAATCATGGTGTTTATCAATCATATGAATTAAATTTTGAGAAATAGTTTATTTACAGCTACGAAATTAACGCTAGCACTTAATACCAAACATATTCACCGAACAGGTAAAAGTACATGTCTTAATTTATTTTTACATCAAAATTTGTATATCTGTTTAGAGTGTTATTACTGATGGACAGTGAAACAGAGTGATCAATTTATATTTTACTCCTAATTTTTTATAATTATTATACATCGTGTAACGCTCAATAACCAATAATTTCCTATGGACAACATAAACCAATGCGAATATGAGTAAGAATGTTCGGAAAATCTTATTATCCACGCAACAACCATGAACATTTTATGGATTTATAAATTTTTCACAAATAAAAATAATTGATAATATATAGGTAAAACTACCACAGAATATGTATTTTAGTGTATTTGAAACCAACATACCTTGTTCTTTAAAGCTATTTGAAAGCTTATTTTTTATGTAGTTTTTCATTAAATCAGTTATTAAACCCCTCAATTAAATATATTGACTATCTTAAGATGCATTTTATTTTATAAGTTATTCGAAAACCCTTTACCGACATAGGTTTCATGTGAAATTAAAATATCCTACCCAAATATAATACTGCAACACTGTCATATATCGTGAGGACCCCAATTAAAACTCTAAATGTATTGGTTTTTAGTTTTAGAATATAATGGAAAGGTTAGGGAAAACCGCCTCTCTCACACACACACACACACACACACACACACACACACACACACACACACACACACACACACACACACACACACACACACACACACACACACACACACACACACAGTAAATATGAAATAATAAAGGAATTATTGCTTTACTTATATTTTACCTATACATTACCAAACGTTTTTTACTTATAAATATTTACCTGTTTGCTTATACACAATACCATAATACTGTTTATCAGTATCTGTACTATAGTAATTTTGTTCCTCGTACAATCCTTTTATATACAGAAGGCATGGTCTTCAAAAGTAACTTAAACTTCATAAAAAGTATTAATTTCCAAATTTAATTAACACTATGCCAGAATAAGTGAGTAGAGAAATACATTGTTCGATCATTTTAGTTTGTTGGTTTAATTAAGCCCACCTTAATGAAACAGAAAGGTCCTGGAATCGTATATAAATGTATACATATACTCTACAGTTATTAAAGGTTCTATACTACAGAAATAAAGCATGTAAATAGGTATGTATTTGTTTTCGAAGAAATGGATTTTATCTCCAATCTAAGTGCAGCGTCTCACTAATATTTAAACTCGCAATATATTCATACTCAATACACGGTAAGTGGAGATTTTATTCCTAGAATATTCCGAGCACTTGAATACTGTCTATGACACGGTTTCTGATGACATCACTTTAGCATTCTACAAGTTCAACATATGGCAAAGCGGATAAGATAAAATAAAAAATAAAAATATATATGTTAGACCCGCATTAAAATAAGAAGAATGAAAAAATTTATGTCACAAAACTTATGTACTCTTAACGGTGACTGGTCTATATAAACTTACCTGCTAAGGCGCGTGAAAAGTATTTGCATACTTTGGTCCCAAGCCCCAGGTAAATGATTATTCACATACAAGTTATTGTTAGTGTCATATATTTGGGTGTGTTTATTTTATGCTTATTTTTCGCACGCTCTGTTATGTTTCAGGAATTTACACCTGAGGAAGAGTTAGAAGAGTTCTTGAAACGTTCTGTTGTAATCCAATACGAGAATAGATATCTCTCCTGAAATCCGTTTTAACGATTCCTGTAGGAAATGAACTTTAAAGAAACGTAATTCATCATAATAGTTTTGATTAGTATGCATCCTCTATTATAATACCAATGGTTACGTTGTTTAAAATGCCCCAGAGATCAACTTGCTTCATCCCTTTAGTCGCTTGTAATTCCCGGTTGATTCATAGAAGTTACAACTGTGTTTACTTGAAATTTATGGAGGTTTTAGAACCGAGTTTTTATTGGGTATCCGTTTCCTGGGTTGCAGGTGTGTATAATAAATAATATTATAAATGCGAAAGTGTCTTTGTTTCTTTGTTTTCCTTTCACTCGTAAACTATTCAAACGATTGCACTGACATTTTACATGAATATTCTTTTTGTTCCACCAATGAATATAGGCCTATTCTTATGTCGAAAATCCCTCTGAACAACGCCCCACTGGTTTTTTAAATAGCGAAAGATCCTTTCTTGGCTTCTAAAGCTGTAAAATATCAATTATAAGAGCCTGCCTGATGTAATCAACTATTCTGTGTAAATATTATTTTGTGACAGCACAACAATATGTTTACTTAATTTAATCACTACTTTCAATTTGATAATAACCTCTATTTAAAATTTAATTGTATTTATAATGTGTAAATTATTTAAGGAATAAGTATTAGTTTTCAAGCCGTTTTTAGATTTCAGTGATTATGTAAGTAATCATATACCTTAGAAAATGTCCTAAGATGGTCAATTGTGACTCTAAAGTCTCCCTTTGAAGAGAGACGGCAAGAACTATGCCAGATGAAAGTTAGCTGGACTGTTCTTTTGAACTAACAACTCTAAATGTTTTAAAGTACTAAAAAATATTTTTCAGTTTATAGAAAAAACAGCACGTAAATAGTGTCATTGTTTATGTACTTTCAACTTTACCATCGTTACCAAATATTACTTATTACATATAAAAGAAAAAGTTACTATGTCACTTTTGTGTAAATTCAGAGTTATAAACCCATATTAGGTGTCTTGACAGAAGTAGGCTCTTCTGGTATGTGATATATATTTTTTGAGTGAGAAATAAGGCAAAATCAACCATTGTTTGGGGTAAAAACATTTAAAACGGAGTAAATTACAACGACCATGAATATACACATTAACGTTTTTTCCTGATTATGGGAACAAGACCAAAGTCAACATTGGCGTCGGAAATGTAATTCACTCGAACCAGCAGTGGTCATATACGTGCAAAACCGACCAAATTGCGAGGGTAACTGCTAGCATTATATATACTATTGACTAACTACGAAACTACTTGAATATTTTACAGTATTATTAAGTATTAGCAATTTTAATTTGAAAAATGCAAACGTCTTGATTTAAATTTTGCATGCAAACCGTCCAGAATAATATTGAAGGGACGATTGGCTCTGCTTTAGACTCCGCTGTTAATGTCCAATTGGCTTGAACAAGAATTTGAAATAAAGTTTTACTCATACAAGTAATATAACTAACCACATTCCCTTGTTTTAGGTAAAATACTTTAATAATGATGATCTTAAAAGTGATATTATATGATACCTAAATACATAGATACTCTAGATATTCTTATTCAAACGCACACAGCAGAATACATTGATTATATTAGTAAGTAAAATGTCCAGTTTGTATTTATTTGTAAAATACTAAATATATGTATTAAGACAACAGTGTAACACTGCTTGATTCATAGAGCACAAAGTTAGTAGAACTTTAACTAGTAAACTGTGCTGTGTATGGCTTTGATCGTATTTATGAACAACCAACTTCCATGCAATGATTTATTCACAATGTCACCAAAGCCATACACGTGTTACAAGTTTCTGTTGCAACAGATTTCCCAACAGGTGGTATAAAACTTTTCACTAAGTCCATAACCCTGGATTTATATGTCAGGTTGTATTTCATACATCGAAATAACTTCAATATATATAATATTAATATATATATATATATATATATATATATATATATATATATATATATAATATGTATATCAGTGGAATACTTTACAATTTAGTATATGGCAGTCATTTAATTTATTCAGTACAATATTAAGTATACAAACTAAACCAATATAAAGAAATTTTTCATGACTGAGTGATAGCGAAACTAAAATAAATGTTGGATATAATTTATTTCAGTTTCTTTCTCTGCACGTTAGCTCGATAACGAAAACACGTAACTTATAGCCTTGAAATTTTGAAGGGAGCTTAATTTTTATATAGGAAACATTGAGTTCGACGAGGGTGAACGTTACTCGATGAGATTTGACTGAGCGTTAGCAAACACATTTACAATGGGCTTATTGGTAACTATGATTAATTGTTAGAATAAATAAATTTGTAAGCAATATGAATATAATCATCTGAGATTTTTATGTGCTAAATTTTTATTCCAAGAACTAAAATAAAAATCTAAGTGTAAAGTAAATTTGAAATATTATTGACAAGATTTTATTTACGTGATCTTTTGCGTTGTAGTATCCTCCCTTTCAAACCAGTACTTTGATTATTTAACAATCTGCTATGAAATAGACATTCTTAATGGCATATTTAATGCATCATGTAAACATTTATCTCCACAAAGAATGAATCTGTAGACTTTAAAATTTGGATGAAACTTTATTTCTACAATAATGAGTTCTTTGATGGTTTACCATGGATTTTGGTTGACCAGCAATGAAGCCATCATTCAGTGGGCAGACATGACTTCTGTTTTTTAGCTGGAGGGAATTATTCTATATATAATTAGTCTACTGGTTCTTAGGACACTACTACAATGAAATGAGTTATATACTTGAATACAAAATGAGTGAATCCCGTTACGCGATCCGTCATATGACGTACTGCATGTCGTAATCTGGCTATCTTTTTAAATAAGATACTTTTTTTCCTGGTTACAGTTAAATATTGTTAATTGTTCAAAGTCTGCTACTTGTGAAGCTCCAATAAACATTACTGACTTGTTTGTAACTGTGTGATAGCTTATATTTGAATAATTTAATCAGTGCTTAATCAGATAAACTATCTGTTTGTTACAACGTATACACGTTTGTCCAAATAACATTTCCAATTAATCTGCAAAGAAGATTGTACTTAGTATGCACGTTTTCTATTTCGTTTCAGATTCCTACACACGGTTAAACCTTTTTTATAATAATTGTTGTCAACAACTTTGGGAAGAATAAAAAAATTATATAATTTAAAGCTGTATCTCCCTTTTTATTATCTGGGCACACTGCTTTTTGTCACCACAATTTTACTCTGTTATAAGTTACTAACATCTAGCATATGTTATTCATTTCAGTATAAAATAAAACAGTGACATCAGCAAAACCACAAGCTTCAAGATTGAGGTTATGCCACTGTTATAGAGTATCAGGTCAGCTGACTGGACTTGTTACACGGTTTGACAGCTGATAATCCACCTCGGGGCAGCTGATAACTATCTGACAGCTCTGATTATACAGAGCAGAGACGTCTCGCAGCTAATTTCAACTGTGATGCTGTTGTCTCAAGTATTAGGACTTGTATATTCTTTACCATTTCAGGTATATTACCTTATGTATATTTTAATGTAGAAGAATTATTTTTCAGGGTAATGTTTCTATACATTTTACACCGTTCATTATATTGAGGAAAAAGCAATATAAAAAATCAAATATGCCAGCAAAAAATTGTAATATTCATGTAATGTTGATTAATAATATTTTACAGAAAATCGTGATCGTTAGGAAAACTAAGTTTGGATGCTAAGTTGAATAAAAAAAATATTAATCTTCAATACTAAATAGTTCCTATTTAGGTCGTTATTTTTTAATAATGATCTACAAAACTTGAAACAAAACATTATTGTAAGGCCTTCAATACAATGTATATGTTGTGTTCAACATAATTTTCGCCTTCCGTATAATGCACCTTCTGAAATCTGATAAAAAAAGAATTAACTCCTGGAATCTGGAATCATTATGGGTCCAAGAGATCCAAAACATGTCTCAATGAGAAGTTTTAAATACATTCTTTTTATCGTTTCGACATCAAAGATTCCTAAACTACAAGGTCAAGTGCAATGCTGATGAATTAGTGTTCCCATTGTTTCATCAGTTGCACAAATGAGGGCACTACTATGATTCAGATTGGATTAAAAATCACGGTGTACTAACCGAGATTTCTACACACAACGCAGAAACGTTGATTCTCTTTACTCAATTACACAATTCGCATTGTAAAAACATAACCATGTTCATACTTTTAGGTTATTGGTATTGCTTACCAAAAAAGAAGATTTACTGAAGTATTGCAAATAAGCTTTATTATCTTTTATACATTATTCTATCAATAATGTTTTAACAGAGTTAAGAATATTAATAGTACTGAAATATTTATACGGTTCAATGATAAAAAGAAAAACATGTAGTTCTCATAATGGTTTTAAATTTTTTCTTTGATTTTTCTACTTTATATATGTAATTATTTTATATATAATTACATATCATAAAGCTAATGTAATCTTAATTATATATATATATATATATATATATATATATATATATATATATATATATATATAATTTATACTGCCTTGTAAAACTGTTTGCTTCATAGTGTACATGATAGGTAGAACTTAGTACTTACTAGTAAACTGTGCCAGATATGGCTTTCATCGTAGGTAAGAGCAACTTTCATGTAATGATTTATTCACAATGTCACCGAAGTTATACACGTGTGAAAGTTTTTCTTGCTACAGATTTGCCAACGGGTTGAATAAAACTTTACGCAAAGTCCTTAAACCGGAGTCTGGATGTCAGACTCCATTTTTTCTCACATCGAAGCAAATACATAGTTACATTTTTCTATATAAAAAAATGGTTTTTCGTTGTTTAAGCTTTAACAAAACCTATCCTTCAAAGGGCAGAAAAATTTTATTTCTTTTAGTCCGTTCGCATGATATTTTGAAAACGAACTGACCTGTACAGTGGAAATTGACATAAAGCTTCATATATTCAACACTGAGTAACAAACCGGTGCAAGTCATTTAGTGAATATATAGTTTTAGCGTTATTAAATATAATTATAGTGGTATTATGTGTACCCATGATGGCATAATAAGGATATCTGATAAGGTAACTATATTCTAATTATGGTTGGATTGAAACGTAATAGATTGTCGGTATTAAGTAATCACAAAATTAATTAACATAATCTCTTCAATTGCTTTAGGGATGGGTATAGCCTAAGCCAACATAACTGAATTAGCAATGGTTATCACACAATTACCATCAGCGCTTCAGAGATTGTTACCAAACAATCACCATTGGTGAATTTATCACGCAATTACCATGATGGATGGTTATCAGAACATTTTTATAATTGTTTCAGAGTTGGCTAGCAAACAATGAACACTGGTAAATGTATCATAGAATTATTATAGGTGCTTCATAGATAAGTATCACACAATTAAGATAACAGACTCAGTGATGATTAGAAAAAAACCATCATTGTTCAAATTATCAAGCAATTATCATAGTTTCTTGTTGAATTTTATTACACTATTGTATTTAAATATATAAAAATTACATTAATTTAATATGAATAAATGTAAATAGCCGAATTTAATTTCAATAAACATTAAATCACGAAAAGTACTTGCTCCGCCGGGACTTGAACCCGGATCTCTCACTTGCCGGGTGAATGTGCTACCGTTACACCACAGAGCCTTTACTTTTTAAGATTCAATTATTTTGTATTTGGCCGTATCTGTCACATATGCGTTTAAGTAACCAAACTGACATATTATTGGAAGACCAAGCACCTGTTAAACGGCTTTTATTTACATTAATTCAATTTTTGTAAATGGCAATAGCTGAATTTAATTTCAATAAACATTGAATCACAAAAAGTACTTGCTCCGCCGGGACTCGAACCCCAATCTCTTATTGAAATAAATAAAAATTTGATATAGATCAATCTTTTATATATGATTATCATACAATTATTATCCCTGTTTTAGGTACGTTAATATATTGTTAGGACTTATTAACCCCAATGTATCATAGAGTTATTCAATAATTTAGTTGGCTGTATGTAAAGCAAGAGCGTGTAGCGAGGTGATAGCGAATGAGTTATGCAAATATCGTCCAACCCTATTCTGTCCGTTCAACCAGCAGTCTTCAGAATCAAACTGGATTATTCACACCGACTGCAGTTTATAAAGTTTGATTGGTTTAATAACAAATGTTCCTTGTTGATACAATATATAAGGCGATAAGAACATTAAACGATGACACTCCACTTACCTACATTAGTAAAGGTTTGTTTTAGTTGTATTAGTGTATTAGTGTATATAAAATATACATAGTAACGCTTTTCTTGTATATACACACGTGTATGCAGCGTTTATGTACACATAAAATCTAACAGTCGTATGCGCAAGAAAAACAGTAACTAATTTATCAACACACTCATATGCATCATCACAACTACACACCTAGCTAGTAAAAGATCATTACCAATTTTAAATTTAAAGATTTATGACCAATTTAAATTGAAGTAAATAATACGGGGGCCGATTTATCTTCGCCTAACCGTACTTTACACAATCATACGTTGTAGACGTCTTAGTTATCTATGGACTTAAGCAAAATTTTACATTGTACGCCTTGCACATTTTAATAATATAAATGTTGACCTAGAAAATTTATTCAACCTAGCCTACTACTTTTTGACCCTAAATAAATAGAGCTCTTGCTTTGACAAAGAGGATCTATATATACCAAGTATAGAGTCTCTAGTACCTTTTTTATCAAAATATACTGCTGTTTGATATTTTGAACTTTTGAAATATAGGAGCCTACTTACAAATATCAAGTCTCATAGATCTTTATGTCAGTATTTATGACATGTACAGTGAGTCGGATATACAGGCAGGCTCTTATTTGACCCTTTGAGCTCAAAATAAAGAAGGCACCTTAGAAGAAACGGCACCCATGTAGTACGTTTCAAGTCTGTAAGAAAACAATGGATGGAAAATGACAAGATTTCAATAAAGTTCTGTAAGGTCTTTAATAAAGTTTAACCAAGGTTAGTGATTTAGTACCACCTGAGCTAAGGAAGTGAATATCAAGGGCCTTACACTTATAAATGTTATTACCCTCCACGTCTTGTTACTGTATTAGTTTTTATTTGATGTAATATTTCATTTTTTGGTCTCCTGAACAAAATATTTATATTGTTAGTCAAAATTTCGTGGCGGATTACTAAAACATTTAAGTATTGAAGGAACTCTAAGTACTTGCTGGAGTCTGGTTTTTATATAGATAGACCAATTTTCTTGCAGAATTAATCTTGTTATTCTCCAAAGTCAATAGATCTGTTTCTATAAGTTGATTGACTGATTAAACTCTTCATTATGACTGGCGAAGTTAGTACCATATTGTCCTTTCTTACACTTAACATGTCTCAATAAATACAAATACCAAATTATCTGTAACAAAAACCAAATTGATAATACAGAGCAGAAATTAGTAAATAAATAGAAATTAACACATTTAAAAACAAATTACACTTAAACGTATTATAAATGTTTTAATAAAAGAGCATATATAAATAATATATGTGTGATTATTACAACTAAAAGTAACAACATCTTCGTGCGCAAAAATGAGAAAATATATCACTTGCAATAACTCTTGCTAAACATATCAACAATAATACTGTATTCCTAATCCACATAAAATACATAATATGAAAAGAAACGCAAAAAAATATTGTGTAATTTTTGTGTAATAATTTGTAAGTTAGCAAGCGGAAAAAAGGGGCCCTTGCATTAGAGTACGGTAACACAAGCGATTGAGGATTAATCCTCTTTACAGTGTAAAAGGGATAGTACTAGTATTGTAATGGATAGTATTGCTTCGTGTAGATTTTTTAATTCACTTTACTCATATCTCTAGGATAGTATTTGTTATTTGGATGTATTTATTAAATTAAAATGGGCATATTGGATTTTTAATATAACATATAAGCCCAAATAATAAAATATTTATTAGAAAACATTTGTGAATAGATGTTTCACACTAAATGTAACGTAAAATAGTTTGAAAAATTAAAAACTGTTGGTCTTCTCTGGTACTCATATATTTCTAAGCAGTTGATTTTCAGATTTAGTAAATTATATGTTATAGGAAAGCATATAATTTACTAGATATTACCCGCGCTTCTCTTACCGTTTTTTAAGTCAGAGTCCGTATCCTACTTTGTTATATCACTTATTATGTAATACGATGGTACTTAATGGTATTTTTTCAAACGTAAGCAGACATATGATCATGTTCATATAATTTCAGTGTTCATGAAAATATGATCTAACTATAGTTGATAATCTATAGTTGATGAACTAACTACTATATCAGTTTAGGCGTGTAGAGGAGCATTTCTGGTTCAAATGAATTATATTTCCTACAAATTAATTTGTCTCGTTTCCATCATAAAAAATATATGTATAGGTCTCTATGTCAAGGAAATATAAAAGTGGGTCTAAAACAACTACTTTCGTTAAAACTCCGCTTATTTCCAGCTATTGTGATCTATATCCGGTTTAATATATTTTCAGCGCCATAGATCAGTTTGCCTGGTTGTTCAAACGAAGGCAATTATTTACCTACCTAGGAATGAAAAGCCTACTTCGTCCAAAAACGAAAAAGCGTCTACTTAAGGCCGTTTAAATTAACGCTCTAATGCACTTATGGTGTGATATTTGAGTTTACTATGTTATCTTGAAAAATAAATACATATCTGATCTCAGAAAACTACTTCTGTCCAAAAGGGGTCTACTTACATCTCTTGAAATCTTCTATTCTCCTAAGATATTACTAGTCACATACTTGCGTTTGCCTCGTCACGATGAAGAGTTTAATAATTTTTTTAATTTTTTTCCGACTGTGGCTGTACCAAGCACATCTTTCAATTGTGACAATCTTGTAGAAAATGTAGTAGTGAGACCGGTCTCTTCCATGGTTCTGTTTCCTGTGGGGGAGGTGGAGATGGCAGTCGTCTTGAGAGACCTCAAGCCGAAGAAGTCCAGCGACATCAACGGAATGTCCGTGTGGCTGATCAAGCGTTGCTTCAAGCACATTTTGACACCACTTACTAAATTGATAAATCTGTCCTTCGCCCAAGGCGTTTTCCCTTCAGCTTTGAAGACAGCAAGAGTGGTTCCGATCTTTAAAAAGGATGATCCTTGCATCGCAAGTAATTACCGTCCTGTATCCATTCTTCCTGTCATGAGCAAAATTTTCGAAAAGGTTTTCATTAGAAGGCTTGAAGGTTTTCTTGAACAGTTTGAAATTCTTAACCCTGAGCAGTACGGATTCAGGAAAAATAAATCGACGATTGATGCTGTAACAAAACTCATTGACTGTGTTGTTGATGGCTTGGAGAGGCGAGAACAAGTGCTCAGCATATTTCTCGACCTTTCAAAGGCCTTTGACTGTGTGCATCATGGGACATTGTTGCATCAGTTATGGACATGTGGTGTTCGAGGTCAGCCGCATAAATGGCTTTCGTCATACCTCAGTGGCAGAGAGCAGTGTGTGCAGATCGCGAACACCCTGTCAGGCAAAGTAAAAATGCAGTACGGTGTTCCCCAGGGTTCAATTTTGGGGCCCATACTTTTTCTCATTTACGTCAACAGATTGAATTCATCAATTCAAAATGGAGAGGTGATTCAATATGCGGACGATACGACTCTCTGCATCAGATCAAGTACGAAACAAGATCTTGAGATCAAAGCCTTTATTGAACTAAACGCATGCATCGAGCACTTTTCAAAGATAAATCTAAAAACTAACTATGCCAAAACTAACGTAATAAAATTTTGTCTCCGTCAACAAGAAGACGAATACAGACCAATTGTGATGGCGGATGAAGCTATCTTAGATGAAGCCGAATCCACCAAGTTTCTGGGGATGTACCTGGACAGGGGACTGACCTGGAGCGATCACATTGACAGAGTTTGCTCAAAGGTTGCCTCAGGCACTTATGTCTTACGCAATCTAGCAAAATTCTGCTCGTTTGATGTACTGAAAACTGCCTACTTTGGCATAGTACATCCACATTTGACCTACGGTTTGAGACTATGGGGCAGCTGTTCTAAATACAAATTTGACAGAGTATTTAGAACACAAAAGAAAGCTGTTCGAATAATTTCGAAATTAAAACCCAGAGAGTCGTGTAAAATTGCCTTCAGGGAGCTTGGATTTCTAACCTTACCCAGCCTCTATATTCTCGACGTTACCCTGTACTTCCGATTCAAATGTGAACTGGTTCAGGGCAGGGACGTCCATCAGTACGAGACCAGAGGCAGGAACAATTTCAGGACAGAACAGCATAGAACGGCTATGTTCGAACACTTACCATCTCAAATGGGTGTCAGGTTAATCAATAAGCTCCCTGGAGATCTCAAACGAATTAATGAACCCAAACAATTCAAATCTCGATTAAGACACTTTTTGTTGTCAAAGGCATTTTACTCCGTTGATGAGTTTACGATGGGCCGCTGGGATGAAAATTAATATTTTATTATTATTATTCTATTTATCCTTTTCTGATATCCAAAACATGCAAAACGTGCAAAATACAATACATTGTTAGGTTCACACATTAGTATGTGGAATTAACTGTGCCTATGTTAAGATAGGTTTTAGTTTATAGATTTTTAAATCCAAATGTTGAAATGACGCTTGCAATGCAATTTTGTAAATTGTTTTACTGCAATAAAGAATTATTATTATTATAAGAAAATCTACACATATCTTAGAACTGAGAACAGGAGTTTAGTATCAGTTAAACTTTGACTACCCAACACAAATATAATTAAAATAGTGGTTAAATTAAATAAACATACTGATGTGCTTTCATAATACAGTACAATGTTTACACAAAACAGCTGATTACATTTGACAGGCTCATTGAATTAATATTACACAACTTTAGATATCGTGATGGGATTACTCGCTACTTTAAAGACCAGTGGGGTGCAGCCCGGAAGGAGTTTCGAAATTTGAAGAGGCCTCTATTCATCTTAGGAATCGTAAGAATGTCTATGTAAATGTTCAGTACAACTGGTTGATTAGTTTACGCGTTAAATCAAAACAAACAAACAAAAGCACTTTTGCATTTATAATATTCATAGGATAATATATTTTACCTCTAGGCTACAAAACGATGAGTTATTTAGTTGCCTATATGAAAAGCAAAAGGGTATGGCGTAGTGATTTGATTGAGTTATTTAAATACAATCCAAATATTCTGTGGTCACTGAAAACACCACCAACTGCCTTTGGAATAAAATTATATTTTTACGAAGACTTTCATTTATAAATAAAGTTCTATTGTTTTCACTGACTTACAAGTATCTGGTTCACAAGAATAGCTAGGGGACAACAGTATTAAGCGATGACTCAGGATTAGACCTTGATTGTTTTACCCAATATTGTAGAGCTTTGTTACTTAAGGTGGTGGAGAATATACCGTTCTTATAGAAACAAATCCAGTCTTACCAATATTCTTGACCTAGAAAAAATTTGTGTTTGTACTCCTGTTGATTATCCGTAAATCTATGTTGAAATGAAAAGAATTGCAATAAACGGGGCAAAGTCACACATCTCGTCAGTTTAAAAAATAGCAAGATCCCTTCAGATCGAGTTCAAAATGCTGATGGAGAAGCTTTCAGTACTCAGCAGGGCCTTTTATGGTTAAAATCTTTTTATAAATACACTATGTTTAGAAATAAGTATATACAAAATTAAGACGTTAAAATGTCCAATGTACAAAAATAAAAAGAGTCTATTTATAACATTTATTGTAAATACAAGCAGACAACAAATTCAGGATGAGCTAGGACTATTTATTCGTTTAGTTTAGTTGAATTGGAAAATAATTTATCTTGTAATTCGCTTCAAATGAAACAAGTTTAAAGCTGATCTAAAAAAAATTGAGTGAAGTGGCTATTAAAACGTATACAGTTGATTTTCAGAACAAAGGATTGTTCCATTATAAAATGTAAATTTCTTACAGAATGTATATTTAAGTTAGAAGACTTTATAATAGGATCGAAGAATCCGGACAGAATTAAAAAACTGTGAACTTGGAATTTGTCTTAGATTGGACGTTTCATGGTTTATGTAGACTTCACAATTCAAATAGTTTCTCCTCTATGACAAATAATTTATAAAGCACATAATGGATAAAACAGATGTGTAGGGCAGTGGTTCATATATTCTGTACGGTTCTTTACAATAATTATAACATTTGTTTATTTACAAGTATAACGAATGATTTTGGGTTCAAACAGTAAGCTATAGCGAAATGATCGTTTTTATAGACTGGTTGAGTAGGTGCATTTACAGTAAAACAGTAAGACGTCGCGTATGTCTGGATATCTTATGAACTCTTTGGGAGCATACATTACTAAAATAGGCTTGAATTGAATTAAAACATAATTGAGAAACACGTAAGTATTGAGATATTACAGTTTCAGAACGTCACTCCTGAATCAGTCTTTGCCAATCTTCGGACAATTTGTATAATTAAACATCTTCCGATTATTTTAAACTGCAATTGAAACTGTCTCGTACTAAGACCATTGTAAAAACATTATCATCATATAAATAAGATAATTTACAAGGGCACAACAGACCAAACATATTCTCTCAGTGCTCACACATTTAACTAAAATTATTCACGTGCTCGCCGATCCTGATGTAAACTAGGTAGATCGCGTTAACAATTAAACTCTTATTGGTCACTCAAAGACTGTTCAGATTATTCTAGATCTTTGTAAAACACATACAGTAATATAATAACAGATGCTGATGTCATTACAATTGTCTCTTTAAGAAGAAATGAATTCTTTTAGAAATACAACATGATTTGAATATGAAAACGAATAAAATGTGGCCACACCTCTTGTAATATTTTAGGCTTTGAAATTTGTATCCATCAAAAATTGCTAATAGATTAAAAGAATTGGATAAATTTAAAGAGGTATAAATTAAAAGTTACAAATATGCAAAGCACTGTAAACAATCATGTACTTTTATTAGGTATACAAAACTAAAATATAATTTATTATACTTTTAATGTATTTTAATTTGGGACTATATAGACTATAATGAATACTATGTGAGTATACTTCACATTATAAACTATACAATAATATAGAAGACATATACCATCTTACTATTGAACAAGTAGAACAAATAGATATTGCAAATTCTCGGATATATGCAAGTTCAGGTAACTGATGAGGAATTTTCAATAGACTTTTGATCGATAGCACAAGATGTATGATATGCAACATATGATTATGATGTATGTATGTAAGATAAAATATCTCGACACTGAAGTGACTACCAGAAAAATTCTGTTGTATTTAAATAAATTAAGCTGTAAATAAAGTAACTAAACCACGAGGAGAATTTTATTCAAATGCAAACCTATTAAGGCATCACACATCGAATTAGAAGACCAGCAGCCAAATCAGCCTTCGGTTGAGGCTAGGGCACTTTGGCTACCAATAATACAAATATAATTAAATTGGAAACCTAAAAATATTTTAACAATCCAGCAAACATTAATCGATAAAATTCGTACAGACGCCATGACATTGAATTCTAGGACCAAAACATAAGGGCGGAAGTGTATGCCTCTACCCCTCTCCCTCCTGATCATCACTGTTTTATTGTTTCATACGGCGCGCCTTGAAACCACAGGAAATCCCGAAATTGATTTAGCAGTGTTCCATTTTCTATTGGTTAGGGTCACTGTTCTTTGTGCGTTGACAACGCGTGTGCTCGTTTTCTTCAGTGAGGACATCAGGCTGTCCGTGCATAATTCAGGCATGAATGATATTCCATTACCACACATTTTAGGTTTTAAGTTCATGTTTATGTATTAATGTATTTAAACCTGTTGGGAAGGATATGTTTAAATCCACGAAACAGTGTTATATATTTACTAACATTTTGAATATATCCATAATATTATTATCCTTTCAAGACATCCATCACCAATAGCTTCAAACAAAGAACTGCTGGTAAGGCTGTATAAATATATAATATGTGAAACAAATCGTATGATTGTATGACTGTTTTACTCGTGATGATATTTTTAGTCATTGCCTATAACGGCTAAAGAAAATTAATCTTTCTAGGCTGTAAAAAAACTTGACGCATCTGTCAATACATAAATATATTCAGATTAAAAACATAAAAATTTAACTTGGTTTTGGAATTGTATGGAAGGGTATTGTACTTAAAATAAATAGGAAATATTAGAGATTGATAGGTTTATGTATAATCACTTCCAACGAATATATTTGTAGACGTTTTGAACAGCATTAGAAAAATCTTTGGTGAAAACATTGCAAATAACACTGAAGATGGGTTTTATTACTCAATGTTGGTAATAATAAATCCTAATGCTTAGTCAAGTTTCTATTTTGCAGTCACGTTCCACTACAACTGGAACTGTAGTTGATTTTACCTATGACAATTTTAATGCAAAATTCCACAATTTGCTCAGCTTTGCTTGCCCAACCCCCGAAAGAATAACACATTAGGTAATGATTAATGTAATCAATTATCAAGATATTTAAAAATATTTTATCCATTCTCCTTGATGGAATGGACTATATTAATATCAACACTCTGATACCAGATAATAAATTCTGAGAAAAGTTCTACTTACAACTGAAGTTTATGGATCGTTTCACCTCAAAGAGTGCCTTAAATTTTAATTAATGGAAATCCTTGTGAAAACTGGGCTAAATAAAAAATGTAAAATCGAAAGATACTAAACGAATATACAGTAATGATTGAGTACCAATCCCACAGAATAAATTAAGCTCATAATCATTAAACTTTTAATTACTTTTTCAACCACTGAGTTTTCCATTAACTCTCAGCTTTGATTTCACAATAAATAAGACACTGGGGCAATCTTTGATTAGAGTAGAATATTATTTACGGAAACCAAATTACAGCAATGGAAAGGAATTTATAAGTGGGGTCAATACCTATGTGGGCGTATACATGCACATAGAAGAATATAAAGATCAACGTATAGCATAAAAAGCTGATAAAACTGATCGAAAATATATTTAAATTTAAATAAATTTAAAATCTTACCATACTAATAACCTATGGTTATCTTTATCATAGTTAATGCAATATTTACACTTAATCTGTGTTAATTTGTGAATGATCGAAAATATAACACGTTATCGTCAACTACTGTGTTGCAATTACTAAAAGTTCGATAAAATGTTGTAATTTATGCTCCTGGTCGTATAATGTGTTATCTTCATAAGAGAAATAATATAAACCTTTGCTGTAAGTAGTTTAGGTCATACATGAGGTGTAAAAACAGGCAAAAGTGAACCCTCAATGTGCTTCAAAATATTCTTTGTTTGTTCATTTTGGTAGAATGCACAAGTTGCTTTACATCTGTAAATCCCTTTCAGGATTATTGTGTTTAACATAATCTTGCTGATAAACGTAGAAACGAATTGTTCCTAAGAGAGTATAACAAAATAATGAGTATTTTAACAAATATTTGTTATACATGCCATAGAGTACACTAAATTCTTAGATGAACACAGTAATTCACAAATATTTATTTTTCTTCATTGCTAGTATCAAAACATTTACTATACATATAGTTATTGGCTGAGCTTAAGCGAAGCTCATTACTTGTGGGCTGAAAAAAATCCTTTCTGTTTGTCTTTCAATCTGTCTGTTTTTATATATGTCTTTCCGCTCGAATTATTGGAAAGGAACTGACTTTAGAATTGAAATTGTTCATGAGGCTTCATCTCTATTTGACGAACGCTGAGTTCGCTAATGTTGCATGTCACTCCATAAGATTTGGCTGAGAGTTAGCAAGTATTTTTACATAGGTCTTAAGAGCAACGATGATGGAAACGAGGTAATTTTAGAATAAATACATTTAAAAAAATCTCAATAAACCAATAAGAGATTTAAACATGTGTCTTATTAAAGCATGTAACCAAACTAACACTTACATCGTTTCATAGTGACTTGGTGTGTATGCTTTTATTACTTAAACATGCATATGTATCAAGATATGTGACAAAAGATTATATAAAGACTATATTTTGTTTCTACATTCATTTCTACAAGAATAAATTCTATAATACGTTATACTCAAGTCAACATTTTTGTATGATAGCCTTTCTGTCTATATCGCAGGCCATAAAGTCCACTACGACACTTGATGTGGCGTGTGATGTTCTTGTACGATAGTTTTGTACTAAAGTTTTGTACTAAAGAAGACTTGTGATATTAACATAGGAGTTTAAAAAGCTATCAAAGTGATTTTTGCGAAGGCGAACAACCGGAACTAGGGCCTATCAAAATATACCAAACGTCTTTGTTAACGTAACTTTATCCATAGAGAATATAAATTATTGGTGATTTTAATCAAACATATCCTGATCAATCTTCTATAAGAAGATCTTCTATTGATTCTATCCAGTCTTGACTATTCAAGACTGGATAGAATAAAAATTAAAAAATTAAAAAGAGCATGAAGAATCTGAGATCAGGAATGAGTTGTGTTTTATAAACTGTATGCAATTTAAAATCTAGACTATACTAATCTAAAGCACTTCCAAGGTAATGATGATAAGTCTGGATATTGCTTCATCATAACTAGTTTTCCCACACCTCACAGCGTCTCTCTCTGCAACGACGTGAACTCTCGCTACAATATATTGCATCTATTCAAGAAATAATTAATCTAGAGACGTTGTTTAATACTGTTCTAGCTTAAGTAGGACTTTAACTAAATACATTTATATAATTAAAGTCAATCTAAATTTACTCTAAACTTCACTCTGTGTAAACAATCCAATTTGATGAAGACTGTTGTTTCAGTGGCTATAATAGGGTTGACCGATATTTGTATAACTAGTTCACTATCACCTAACTACTCACTACATGTTCTACTTTGTTATACATACAAATAATAACTAGATCACTTGGTACACTAATATATATAATAAAAGAAAAAAAGACTTTGTACAATCCATTGGTTTGTTTGGCGAATGCCGTTGTCAAAAAGGAAATAAATATTACGTGTACAATAAAAGAATAAAAGTTAACATCTACAATTTATGTCACAATGTCACCCACGCCGGAAACTCCTGTTCTTGTTGTAACAGTTCTTCTGGATGTTTAACAGAAATAGTTACTACTATTTAAAGCGAAAAATGTGTGTGTATATATGTATTATATAATATATGTATATATATATATATATATATATACACATTAAATTTGTTTAAGTAGCAGTAGCTGTAGCTTTATTTAATTTCAATAAATTTATTTTAAATGGCCTTATACAATTTTTCTGTGATATATGTAGTGTGTATAGTTTAAGCAACTTAACAACCAATTATGCTTGTTCTCGCTTCTAAAATTATTGTAGATAAAATTATTAAGCTTTTTAATATTAAGGGAGCTTTTTTTATTTTGATTGTTTAATACTATTTTCCAGTACGGGTAAGATACAAATTCCTTTCTGAAAATATACTTTAGTCATTATCCCGGATTACCTTCAAATTTATTTTGCCATATTAAAACAAATAAAACATAAGATTTGACATTATTTACGGTCATAAAGATCTATATCGTTAATTATCTTTATCAGTGACGGATATTTCCAGAAACATTAATATCAGTTATTGCTTATGGGACAGGTTTACGAGTAAACATTACAGATGACCTATTCACAAAGTTTTTACTGGATCCCAATCCTAGGCGTATCTAGGGTGAGCAAATAGTGGGGGTGGAGGTTTCCACTACAACTTTTCCGTACCTCCAGTCAAGGTGGGGTACGGGAGCTCGCCTCTGGAATGTGTTAAATGATAATGATATACAAAATTTAAATTTACAGCTGTCTGAGGTTATATAAATTTTCTTTTATGCTCTACAAAAACGGCTATAACTAAAGCGAAAATGTAACTTTTTGGAGAGCGTACAATAATACAAAATAATTTTGAGGAAACGACGTTATGAAGAGAATAACAGAGACTCAGGAAAATGACTATATCTTAAGAACTAAAAAATACATGCTGCACCTTTACTTAGAACTTCCACACATATATCGTCAAATATGAACGCGTATCTGTATTACTTAAATAATATGTAACTTACATATGTGTTTTTTTTAATTTCAAGCCATGCCATTCTTGATAAAAAATAATGGGAAAGAAATCAAAATGTAGCTTATATAAAGGATATATTTACTATGTATATTACTACACAAATTTTGATACATGAAATTAGTAATTTGTTGTTTTTTACCGCCACAGATCGACTGACGTGTATTGCGCATAGTCGCGGCAGACGATCGGCGATGAACAAATATAAACTTAGACAACTGAAAGTGACATGTGTATATGAATAAAATGCGGTAACATCCGAGTCAGCTGTTATGCCCTCGAACCTTGGGCTTGTGTGGCATATCATGTTTACAGCCTGTCTGTACTTCTTTCTGCAATAAACTCACGAGATCTTTTCAATTTATTTCTGTAACCTTTACATTCAAGTAAAATATATTTGTAAAAACTACTTTCATCCTCATATTTAATCCTAATATCAAATAAATTGTAGTGGTGTAAATAAAAATATAATGTTTGAATTGTACACATTGCAGTGATAATACGTGTATTTAAATAACTATTAGTAATGAAGGTATTTAAGTGCTGTCTACGCTAATGAATGGAAGAATGTTGAACCAAGAATTCTCTTAAACTACCCTCTGTACATATTTGTGAAACAGACATTGAAAGTCATAATAGGGAGATCATGTAGTGTTATAGATTTAAAGATTTCAAAGTACAGAGCAGGACCTGTAGGGTTCATATACTGCATCTTGCTCTATTATAAATGTTAATACAATTATAGAAAGTCAATTTTAAATGAACATCACCCAGTTTCTCATCAGAAGTGTCCTGAGTGCATCCAATATAATGGGCGCCAGGTGGTGCTAGATATTACAGTTGTTAGAGACTAGTAAAACTTTGAGACTGTTGCTACATATTGCCCTGGGAGAATTCAGAAACCAGATTTTCTAACAGGTTGAGTTTGTGGCAGTGAGCGGAGTTTTTCATAAGACAAAGTTGGCCCGTAGGTTCCTACGGAGTAAGAGTTTCCTCGTAATCAGATAATACTGAAGGAAGGAAACAAGATTTTTCCAGATATTTGCCATCGTTCAGTGATAGAACAGTCAGTAACACTACGTTTCTTGATCTGCAATTTTATCTCTTTGTCATGTGAATAGCTAACCTAACTCATAAACACAGTATTACTGTTTCAGACACAATCCTTCCATCGTCAAAAAAACATCAAACAAAGAACATATGATATTGTTATTCGGTCATGTGCGTTTTGCAACTAAGTTACAAGACATTTTAGTGTAGAACAGGATCTTGACAGAGGTATGGTGAGACCAAATAGTAGAGCTTTCTACAGAACAGGTCTATGAAAACCAGAAGTTTCCTGTTTATTTCCCATTGCCAAGGGCAGAATAGAAATGAGGATAATCGTAAGGGCTTTAGTGCACACAATACATCTGTTTTACACACCTGAATCCCACGCAGTACTTTCTGCTTTGTCGGACAACTTATTTGACTCTTGCAGTCCATATAGCTTCCTTTGAATGTTATTAAGCTATTTGTGATTTGTCTAAAAAATCATGAGGGTCTATTCTCATCCAGGACTCCAAACTCTGAGACTGCATAATATAACAAAACTGACTTCGGTACTTTAGTTCAAATATTGGTTGAAACTAAATCTCTATTATATAAACTCTATATCAGCTTTCATGAAGTGTAATTGTCAGAACATCTGTGAACTTTTAACACTACAAATGCTTTTCGTACTCTGCTTATTTTGCACTTTTTGATGTAAAAATCTTTCTTTTCAAGAAGCTGCGATAACGTTACATATTAGTACTGATGTCTAGTTTTGGCAAATGAAGTTGCAGATTTATTATGACATTTCAAGGCAATTTCTAGTAAGTTACAAAATATGTGTTTAGAGTTGGACGATGATGGATTATTGGAAGGACGATAGAATTTCGGACATTTGCCATCGCTAATAAATCAATAATAAATAAACCATCAATAACCATTTATAAAAAAATTTAATATATTTGAGAATAGTTTATAGCAATTAAATAAAAAAGTATACAGTATGAATGTTATAATAGAAGGAGTTAAAACTTTGTTGACATATTAAGTTTTTGGCCAAGGAAATGAATTTAAAGACACCATACCAGTGTTATAAGTACTATATTAGTTTTTAAAATAATTTTTTCTCTGAAAAAGTGCAAGTTGTTGTAGAACAAATATAACGGTTGTAATTGAAGGCAACTCGTATTTGGTAAACATAAAAGAAAACTCTGTATACAATCATGTACTTTAGATAATGAGCACATTTGAAGTGGATTACAAAATGTTATCATGTAACTATCACGAGATGTCGATTTCGATTAGGTGAGTATTTAAACTACACAATTAAGAAATTATGTATTATAAAATAAACAAAAATTTGGATATATATTCAAACAAGCTGATTCAGAACAAACTAATATAATAAACTCATGTCATACAATGCAATATCAAAGATATTGATTCAAGAGAATTTTCCAATAGACTCTTCCTCCATGCAACAAATAGATGAGACAATATACTTATTGTAGACAGTGTCTACGTATTGTATAAATAAGATCAGAAGCAATATTCTGTACTGAGTATAATAAAATTGCTGAGCTAACAGGACGCGATGAAGTGAGCTCTACTTTATCGTGCAGAAAACGCTCTAGAAGTATATTGTTTGTGATGCGGACAGTCTAATAGTAATGTTATATATATTTGTATGTCGGCTATATTCCTCATATATATACAGTTTTGTAGCATTGTTGAACTGTAAAATGATTTAGCAATACAAAGAAACTTAAGATTAATATATTAATCAACCAAGCAGAAGATACCTCTATTAATGATGATAATAATTACATTTCTAATGCTTTAACAATAAGAGTGAGTATATGACACTTTTCTCATTTCATTTTAATTGTTATAAACTAAGAATTCAATTTATTTATTTAAATCTGAATTTTCCTTGTTTGAAACATTCTGTAATCAAATACTTTGTGTCCATCTAATTATGAATCAATAATAAATTTCCAGGAAATATTTACGGGAAGAAATCAAATGTACAATTGTAACGTAACATGCTTCGCTTAAGTCTACAGCTCATTTCAGTCTCAAAGTTTCCTACAGATACACGTAAACTTCAACAGGAGAGAAATTTACAGTCCACTGGAAGAAAATCTAGCTGTCCACTTGTGATAGACTTCAATGCCTCTCAGTCAACCCCCATGGGTAGACCAAACCTTCATCCAACTCATTACTTGTTATGTATAAATAAAGTTTCATACAATACTTTAAGCCTCGCCATGTAATCTTTCACAAGGTAACATGCGAATTGTTACATTACTTAAAGACTTAACCAAATCCCACAGAGGGACTTGCAAAAACAGTAATGTACTGCTGATAGAACTCACACTCTCATTATATGAGATCATTTGTCAACCTCATTTTGTTAAAAGTTAAATGATGTCGTCCAGTCGGTCCATAGAAGATCTTCATATCGAATACTGCAGAACGTAAATTACAGATACACGATCACTTATGAATTATACAATAAGTGAAAAAAACAAATTCTTTATTTTCGCAGTAACACATGTCCAATATGTTACAGCGTAAAAACACAATTTAATTCTTTTTGTAAACAGACTGAGCTCTTTGATCCTGAATGTTATCGTATTTTCTAATATATGCTATATTAAAACCCCATTTTTTGCAATCATTTATTACATTGTAAATTTGTAACGGCATTTACATTCATCATGGCCATTGTAACTATTGAATGTTTTTCCTTTTTATAACGTGTCAGATAATTCATTTAAAAAAAATATGAGATATTTAAGTTTCACTATGGTAATCCACCTTCACATTAGATGTGTTAAATAAAAATAAAATTTTGTAAATGAAGCTTTTAAAATATTTTATTTGACATTCTGACTATTAATTTTCTAATGACTTGTAAAGAGACAGTGCAAACTTCTACTTGGTACCCATACATTCAGTTTATTTGCCGCAGCATTGTAATGTTTAAAAGAACACACAACAGAATTTTATACTTATTTAGTTTTGTACGGTTTTCCATTTGGTGTGTGGAAGGTTCTTTAAATTTTAAAATTGTTAGGTTCATGGTTTTTTTATATTTCCAAAAGTAAAATTTACAGTGATAGAACAATTTCTTTAAATAAAGTCATGCATGTTATTATTATATAGTTTGTGTCATCGAAAAAGATTTTTTGTTGTGGATTCTTATCAAAGTAGTAGTAAAAACAAAAAGCAGTGTTTTTAATTCTCTTTAGATCGATATTTGTAATCAAATACAGATAATTATATGTTTCTTCGCCGAAATCTTTTATATCCAAATACGTTTTAAATTATGTGCATTATGATGTGTGTTTGGTGGAAAAGGTATATTTTTTGGATTAGATCATTCCAAGTATAGTTGGTAACCTTTTCGACATCGTTTCGAAAACACAATGAATTAACTTTGATAAACACATAAAAAATAATAATTATTGTAAAGAGGAATATCCATCACAACACAAAGGACATGTGATAAAAATAACTGGATTATTCGATGATAGCCCAAGAGAGCCCCCATGATTAGGTTGTTGATTGATGATGAAATAAAAAGTGCATGCACTGTGCCGCGATTGAAGGTGTATTATTAGATGGCAAAAGCCCGTTATGAACGTATAAAAGTTGTAAAAATTTAATTAAATTTGATAGTTTAGGATTTCCTGACGAATTTGTATTAAAAATAAAATAATAAATTGGACTTTTGCTACAGAGTATGTAGAACTAAGCAGATAATTTGGTAATTATAATCATTAGTTTGGATATCAGAAAGTTTGGGATTTCAGTAGAAACATATAATTAACAAGAAGTTTTTTTGTGATGAAATTCTTTTTGATATTACCTTCAATAAAAAAATATAAATCGTAACGAGATATAAAAACTAATTAACAGTTACTTGGTTCAGATGAAAGCATAACACTTCTATTTAAAATTTAAAGTTACCCTAGTTCAATTCATTAACAAATTCAATTATAATACCGTAATAATTATACGTTATAATAAGTATATACGTATGTGTATATATACATGTATTGTGTAAATCTATAAGGAATATAATGTTCTTGAAAGTTCATGAGGGTAGCGAGGTCTGTGTGAAATAAACGTTGCGAAATAACGACGATGAGAAGGAAGCTGTTTTCTGCCCCGATGAGTCAGACCTTGTCTCCAGACTCCAATACTGCACAGCTCTCGTGTAACTTCACTCCTCAGGCGACACATTGTTTGCATTCGTAGAAGAAGCGTTTGCGTGAAACAGTGCTTAGTGTGGAACGGTCTAAACGTTAAAAGGTATTCTGTCTTTATTGTCAAAAGTCATTTCATACACTGAATTTATAAAACGCTGTTATTTTGAATCCATCAACATCACGTAATCAAAGTCATAAAACTGCTGTTAAATTCTATTTAAACATTTAAAATGTGCATTTGCCACAATATTGAAAGAAATTGTTAATACGCGTTTCGTTTTTAATTATTTATTAACATTATTATTAATTTACATTTGAGGATTAAAATGAAAGTTTAATTTCTATCTCTAAGCTATTTCATCTCTTGATAATATTCAATCTAGAGCTGTGGTAGCTAATGCACTCAGGGACCTAAATATGCTTCGATAATTTTCACTGATGATTTCTTTAGCTGTTGTAATTTAAACCGTTAAGATTATTGACAAAGGAATTTTAACCAAAAGATCTAATTACTTTAAGATGGAACAGTTAGATTTAATATAGTGTTGTTATAGATGTTGGGATAATCTAAAATGTGATTAAGGCAGGGTCAAATAAACGTGTTTGTTGAAACTTAAATTATATACTAGCAGTTACTCGCGGCTTCGCATGCAATTTCCAAACTCGTATGTCACTTCAGTGCAAATGGAAATTCTACTTTCTCGATGGTTATCTAACATGAAACTTGCACTTTGTGTCCGGTGCACTGTTTTGTAAGTTAATTTACAACAGTCATGGGCGCATTGCGCTGGTTATGAGTGAATGGTTTTTTGAGTCATATTCGGCCTAGTCCCTCCAGTTTGCTCCTTCACATATTGTACATATGACGTCGCGCAATGCCAAAGAAAATTACCGAGTATCCAATATCAAGAAAAAGGTTCGAATCCATCACTGCTGTCTTATATACTCGTAGTAAAAGATAGGTAATACTGCTGTCACAACGATGTGAAGCGTCCATATACGATAGTTTTTTTATAAATGTACAAAATTCAAAAATAATTATTTGATATAAAGAGTATTTCGAAATGAAAACATTTATGTTCGTGTTATTATTATATATAAGAAATATACATGTACAATTTAACTTAGGTTTGTCCACTATATTTTGTGTGATTGAGTATAAGTGTTGATTTTGTGTGTGGGTGTATATATAAACACCTATCACCGTTTATAATTACACCAACACTAATGATTGACGTCGCTGAACTTTGTGTTTGATTCTGATAATCTCATTTGTATTGTTTGATGAAAATCGCTATAAATTTAATTTTGGGTGATTTACCTAAGCGTTAGCCCTAGTGTGATAACATACAGGGTGAATATAAAGTCAGGACACCCCTCTACTTTTTTCCATAGGTAATAAAATGAGGAGATATCCTTTGGGTAGTGGTGCAATATGGAAAGGAAGTTTCATTTTATGATATTGAAAATTTTTTTTGTCCACCAAAAATGCGAAATTTTGGGCGCAACCCAAAAATTTCAAATGTAAACCACTATCAAGTAACCCCTCATTTTAAAGAGCATGAAAAAAGTTAAATAGTGGTGAAAACCATGCTCTTTAAAATGAGGGGTCACTTGATAGGGGTTTACATTTGAAATTTTTGGGTTGCCCCCAAAATTTCACATTTTTGGGGGACACAACAAATTTTCAATACCATAAAATGAAACTTCCTTTCCATATTGCACCACTACCCAAAGGATATCTCCTTATATTACCTATGGAAAAAAGTAGAGGGGGCCGGGTCCTGACTTTATATTCACCCTGTATATGGGTGGCAGAGTGTCTTAGTAATACAGCACTAATCTTGTAGCCCGTGAGTAGAAGCATGAGAGGTAAACGGAAATGTGTGACATACTTTCTTATTTTATATCAGTTTATTAGTTCGTATTTGTATTGTATAATCTTATGAAAATGTAACTGAAAGGTGAAGCAATATCAAGTATTTAAGTTAATAAACCATCATTCAATTTTACATATATGTATATACACAATCATATTCTTGCATTGCAGAACAATTTTCCGTACTATGAAAAATTTATATTTTAGGTTGCTAAAACCCATAATTGGAACATCACTTAATAATGACTCAAAACAAAATGATGAACATGATGAAAACTCAAACAAAAAATTTACCGTCAGCTTTTGGGAAGAATATTTACAAATTTTTGGTCATCTTTCGAACCATCTCGCCTTAAGTTTAATAATGTCTGAAGTGCTTTCCAACATTTATACAATACATTTTATTTGTACCCCGTTCAGAATTTGGCTTTAAATGGTAAATAGTCAGATAGAAGTTTTATGAACAACATCAAGTCGTTAATTAGTAATTCCTCTCATATGTATAATTGAACATACAACATTTGCCAAATAAATCACGTAATACTATGTTCTATTAATGGGCGAAGTTTTTGAAATGCCGCCACAAATGTAATGTCTATACATCGCGTAACTATTGTGGGAAGGGTTGGTTCAATGTGAATGTTGAGTTCAACTTTTCAGACGAACATGACTCCAGATTTCCTATGTCAAGAGTGTAAACGTCATATTTCAGATGCTGTAATAAGAGAGAAGTGAACTGGAGCTAAACTCAACATTCTTAGGTTAATAGCTGGAGTAATTCCACTCCTCATTTTCCAAGTTAGCATTGCCATTCACGCATCACGCAGTTGGCCCCAATTACTAGAAGAATAGATCATACAACTCTATTATCTATATCATACTGTATTATCTTCAAATGATCAGGAGCAATTGTAAGTACATTTACTATTCAAATATACTTACAATCTTGGAATAGTAAATCATCCTGGCTCTTATATATATATAAAAAATAAAAAAGAATAAATATATTCGGAGCTACTATTTATTGAAAATATCCTTAAACTGCCCTTACATAATATAATACTACGGCCCAGAGTTGCATGTTATGAAAAAACAAATGTAGTATAACTTTTTATATTAAGTTTTAATGTTGGAAATCATTGGACCTAATAGCAGTCAATTTATTTTTCAAATTACTGATCAGTATTTTTACGAGCTTCTAAGCGTATACACACAACAATTTACACAATCATAAATTAAACTTTTATTGACCTAGAGATGATTATTGCTAATAGTTTCTTTCAACAAGCATTTATGACTATTAGTTAGTACACAACACTTTTCAAATAATATTTATTTTTTGGACAAGGCCTTCGAAAAAATTTATTCTTATAGTTAGGCGATTCCACAAATAATTGTCTACATACTTTTTATTACAAATATATTAAAATACCATACAGTGTAAATATACAAATATAAATATTTCGAAATATTACGAAAAATTAGGCAAGACCACAGTCAGGACATAAAATATCAAATGAATAATACAAAATATAATAGAAATAATAAATCCGTGTAATGCAAAAATGTAAATATTTATTATTGGAGTTAACAATGAAAGCTTTACTAAAAAAAATTAATTAATACTGCAAAATTGTTGTATACTAACTATTACTTTAAAATTTTTCCAATTACTTCAACAGTATCCAACACTCATTGGTGGATTCCCATTACACTCAAAAGCATTTGATACAAGGACATGTTATAAGAAACGATTTACGGATTTGAGGAGTCAGGGCAACTTCTTGATTAGCATCGCTTAAACTTGTGATGACAGTTCGAACGCGGAACGTTTGTGCCGCTAAATATATTAGTTCATGCTCGTAGTTGTATGAATATCTCTGCTAGGATCAATATATTTTTTAATCAGACGTATAACACTTCATAATTTTAGCTATATAAACATACAAGCTTGGTTTAGCAATCATTGTAAAGAGTTTTTTGCACGTCTCTCTGGATTTTAACTTTGAGATTTTTCTGATGTTTCGTCTTAGTCTATGGTTGACATAAATGCCCATTCTATGTTGTAAAAACAATATTGTTGTGTGAAATTATGTTGTTTTCTGGAATTCTTAAAACAGAATCATGTCATGCTATTCAGTTGGTAACTAGTATATAAGATGTACGATTATGTTTTAGATCAGGCACTGGCTGTGCATATTTTTGGGTTGAATATAGCGGAAATTTTCCAAAATAATTTGTAAACTCGTTTTTAAAGGACGTTAAATATTAATTCCAGTTTACAGGGTGAAACCTTTTAAAAATAAAAATATTTCTTAAAATGAAAAGTGTTGCAATAAGAAAAATATCTTCATTTCTAAAATATAGTACACAATATATTTATAAACGTAAAAAAAACAGATTTAAGAAATATTATAAACAAACACTAAATGTTTATATTTACAGAAATTGAGCATTTGAACATGATTTTTTAAAATTACACATTCTCGTAATATACATATAATAAATAGCCTGTACCACAATAATAAATAACAATTTTTCTTACTCGGCTGAACTGTACTAATCAATTTTGTAAGCAGTCTGATCTCCCAAAGTGTCTTTAAAATAGTTTAGAAATAAAAACATTTTATAACTTATTTACGTGGGAGTAATTTTACATAAATTTACGTAACATATATTTAAGAGATGCGGTCGCCCCATGGGGGAAAAACAAATTCCCGTTTTCGAACCCGTCATAAACTACATATAGTTTCGTTACTATACATAATTCAATACATATGATCAAAAAAGGTTTTCGAGATTTTTATGCTTTATCCTTTGGGCAAACAATATTCGGTTAAATATAATATAGCACCACTCTCAATAAATATCCTCATTTTATTAGTTTCATCTGCTCCTCTAAAACTAGTTGCGTTTTAAACATCTTCGAATGAGCAGTTATATTAATGAATGTGAAATATGATTTAAACTTAAATAATATAACACTAGTAATGATTCCAATGACTTTTCGAGATTCTTCTGAACGAGTATGAGTTTTAATTTTATTCATGAAGTTCCTCCTTAACAATACTTGTATTTAAAGACGAAACATTATAGAAGCTTAGTTGGTATGCCGAGTGCGTCACGTGTAGTTTCAGAACCTAGATCATGTCAAAGTTCCATAAGCCTTTATAAGCCATAGATCGACAGCTCCTGGAAGTTGTGCTTGAGACTTATCACCCTCAAACTAAACAACGTTCAAACCCTCTCTCGTCACTTCCTATATAGTACTTTAGAAATTAGGAACAATTTTAATACTAGAACAGGGAAAGACCAAGCCAAGCCACGGGTACCAGAATTCGATGAGGCTTTATATGGGAACGTTTTAACTAGCGAAAGTGGAACACTGATTTGACGTCATCTATATATATATATATATATATATATATATATATATATATATATATATATATATATATATATATATATATATACATATATTTGACGTCAAATCAGTGTTCCACTTTCGCTATATATATATATGTATTGAGAATGACACTCGTCGAAATAAAGGATCATATAAAGTCTTATTCTTTTAATGTATAAAGAAGCCTCTTCGCATTTATTTTCCGCATACAGTATATATATATATATATATATATATATATATATATATATATATATATATATATATATATATATATACTGTAAAAAAAAGGATAAAAAAGTTAGAGGTTGATGTACACACTGAAGGTGGTTTATACCGCAACACAAGTATGAAAAAAATTAATTTTCAAAAAAGGGTTTTAGTTCACCATTAATTATTGTAATATAATGATAACTCTATAATGTGGAGTAATAACACACACACACACACACACACACACACACACACACACACACACACACACACACACACACACACACACACACACACACACACACACACACACACACACACACACACACACACACACACACACACACACACACACACACACACACACACACACACACACACACATACACACACACACACACACACACACATATACATATATATCTTTAAGTCTTAAGTTTTAATTGTTAAACGTACAGAAATAAATAAGCCTTAATTGGTATATTATCAAAGCTTTTTAAAGCAGAGTACTAATAGAGCTAATTGAATAATTAACTAAATCTGAAATGTTCGTCTAAAAACGTGTTATGTTTTATATTTAATATGAAAAGATACTGGACCAGATAAGATCTTTATTAATTGAGAGAAGTACTAGTTTTACGAGGGTAGTCCATGTGAAATAGAAAATTATGCAGATTAAACTATTCACAAAAGTGGAACAATGCGCGTTCTAGTTTGATCCAGCTTGTTTAAATTACAACAAAAACATCTAGCAAGTCCAGTATTTCTCCTAGACTATGGCTTAACAAGATTTGCTTCAATGGAATATTTTAAATAAGAGAGCATCCATTCATTCGAGGTATTCATTAGGGGAATTATTGAATGGCAAGCGAGGGCGAAGTAGGGACTGGGGCGGCCGTGGCGAGGCGGAGGGCGCACACCCTAGCGGGTGGTGTCGGAATCTCTCAGTTTGTCCGCGATGTCAGTCGAAGTCGGTGTGACAGTGCAGTGCTCCATCTTACGTGAGATAACATATTAGAGCTCCTCCATAATGTTCACTGGTTGCAAAAATACTCAGTGGTGGAACGATATGTAATAGTGTCGTTGTTTCAACATAATTCTGTACAGTTTAAATAAATTAATATTTGATACAAAATTGTAAGTTTGGAAAAAAGATACTTTAAATCCTATCAGTGTTTTTGAGATTTTAAAGTTCTTGTTGTTGTAAATATGGACAACGTTTTCTCGTACTTTTTTCACAGTGTTAAAAAATCATCGGAGTAGAATAAGGACTCCTCGTATGTAAATATGTTAAAGTAGTACATTTCACGAGTAGAGGCTCATAGCTATGAGGTAACAAATAAAATGGCTGGACTAGAAGTAATCTTACTATCTCTCATCGTGATTCCCATGGTGAGGGCTGATTACGGACAAGTCGCCAGTATCAGACACATGCGGTCTCGCAGTCATCTGACTCGCCCCAGCCATCAGCAGGATCGCCCCAACGAACCCTTCGTCTTAGATCTGACCTCCACTTCC
The DNA here is from genome assembly GCF_021130785.1 of Homalodisca vitripennis. NCBI lineage: Eukaryota > Metazoa > Arthropoda > Insecta > Hemiptera > Cicadellidae > Homalodisca > Homalodisca vitripennis. Next base: position 182,134,795 of record NC_060208.1, on the reverse strand, counting down.
CAGGAGACGACAGAGGGGGCGCTGCTGGGGCTTCAGTCCGGGGAAGATGCCCGACACCACCCCAAGGATGACGCTGAAGACTTCTTAGAGCCCAGTGTTCCCCCGGACCCTATAGGCGGGATGGTGGACATTGTGACTAGATTTCTCAGAATCGTCGAGTCTCAACAGCAGCTGGGAGAGAACTGCACAGCGGGCACCGGCCTGAACCTTGGGGAAGGAGTGGTCGACCGATACGCTCAGGTTAGTCTTAACAACAATTTATGAACAAACTGTTTATTGTGTCATGTGAAGCCATCCAATTTCTTTTATTTCCTTAATTTTAAAATTTGTACAAACATTTATTTTTGTACCCTGTAAATAAATTCGGTCACAAAGTATTATTGAATATTTAATCAAAAATATTTACATTGCTTAAAACAAGGAATATTTATCGGCTATTTCTGTTTGTACCTGTCGATTTGAGCTTTTCAATAATGTTAAATGTTCTATAAAACTATAAATCATTTAATATAAAAAATAATAATAATCAAAATTTTAAATGTAACAGGTAAAAGAATATTAGATTAATTTTAAATTGCATTTAAACTATATACAAAATTAAATATTTACAATCTACCAATTTAATTTGTATTGGTGTTTGAATAGTGTGTTTTTTATTTAAAAAATCCCGTCGTATTTAACAACCAACAAAAACTTAATTATTGTATATACACTAAACAATAAAACGCTAATACTTCAATACACGCTACAGAGGAGGTACCGTAAAATCAATTTTGAAGTGGATAATAACTCATAAATCTTGCTCCGTTGCACACAGTTTACTTAGTTGATAGCTACTTTATAGTGCTCAAAAAATGTTTTTATCTTAGCCTTAGAGTTTATTGTCTTGAATAATCATTTACTAATTTACACTTTTTATACAGTTCCCTTTTACATCAAAGTACGCAGATAAAACCCAAACGTTGTTTTACATAAAACTTTCAGTTATATAACATTTTAGAAAACGTTGCGTACCAACATATTTTACAAAGTGTAAGAATCAGTTTAGTATTATAATCCATTTGCAGCGTTGTTACAAATGGTGAAGTAACATTTTAATGAAATATTAAGTGTATTGTTGTATTATTGGTAGATAGAGCTGGAAGGTTATTATTTTTCCTTGTTAATTGAAATAATTATTGCATCTCCCATATAATTAACGTTACTTGTACTTATTAAAACTGAGAAAGAATAACTTTTTATGTTTAAAAGATACAACAAATATATAATATCGACTAATTTTCAAGCAACACACGATACTTTACACCCAACAATCTGGTTTTATAAATGTTTCCAGAATGAAACCCTATTCCTAAGAATTTGTCCTCAGTTTGTTAAAAGAGTAACGTAGACACGAAAATTAAATGATTTAAATGCTATTATGAGATTGTAATTTTTGAAGTAGTTATATAACAATTATTATATTTCATTAGTACATTCACTATATTCATAAAAATAATATAATAAATTAATATCTAAACTTGCAGCTTGTAGCTACGGTTTCCAGTTTACTATATTTAAGATATATCCTGCATACAAAAAATATTTTTGTCAACTCTACAGAGAATTAATATATGTTGTCATAATTAATTACTAGTGTCAACGAAAAAAGTACTGCTTAATTATAAAAATTCCATAGAAAGTTTTATTTTAACCACGTATTGACTACTCGTACCTAAGAGTCAATCGCAGGTGTCATTTTAAGTTTCTCAAAAATATAAAATAATATTTAATGCTACAAATTATCTTTATAATTAATCATAACAATGCATAAACGGAATCTATTAAGCACAGTCAAATTTTCAAATAGTAATATTGTCCTCATTTACATACCAAATTATATATTTTAAGTGATCAAATTGTAATATTTTGGAACTTAACAAAATGCATAACTGATATAAGGGCTTGAATAAATAAATAACAGTTATAACCTAGCATTTTACATATAATTATTTAACCAACAAGATGAGTTGTTTACCATTACTGTTGCTTGCTGAAATAGTTGATAGCTGTATTGCGGACAACAGTAACGTAGCAAATAAAGTTCGATGAGTGTTACCATATGCTTACTGTACGCAACAAGTTTTTCACGTCAATATTATATACGTTAAGCATTAGCATTCAAAATGGTAACGAATATTGCTAATTCCCACTTGTTTTACTTCGTAACGAGAATAACTTTTAATAAAAATGTTGTGTATGTAAATCGGTGACGTGGGTCCTTCAGTTTTATAAAATTTAAAATAATAATGTAAATATTATAATTTAAATTTCTGTATAGAAAAAATATAAATTTCTCAGCTAAGAGGTTATGTTTTACTAGAAGTACTAGGATAATTATAGTTCCAATTAATCCGTTTTCAGACAAATATTTGTAGTATATTTGTAGTGGTTTTATGTTTTATTTGAAGTTTATCATATATGTGTGACACTTGTGATTTTGTATTTTGTTTTTTTTCTATTCAAAGTATTATTTACGTGCAAAAATGAACCGTTATAGTTTTTCATACAAATCATAGCACTAATTAAATAAGAACTAAATTTATGCAACAACGAATTTCATAGAAATTTATTAGTTTTTAGTTGTATGATAAAATTATTGTAATTTAAGTACCATTAAATGCCATATTTCATGTTTGGAAAAATTGTAAAATCTTTTTAAAACTATATGAATGAAGGTAAGCTCTACTGGAGTATGGACATCATAAACATATAACGAGACCCAGGAATGTGGGAGTCGCTGCAGCGATATTACATACTTTACTTTTACTGGCATGCGCCAATTTGTAACGCGCTTTAACGCGAGCACACTAAGCCTAATGTATACTGAATAGTTAAGAATAGTTAATTTTTCTCAGTGTACAACCTCACTCAAGGTATTAACTACATGTATAGCTAGATAGTTATTAAAAAAAGAAAAAACAGTTTTTTACTTACTCCACGAAGAATTGCTAGCATTTCGATTAGAAAATTGGTGTAATTTTGTATCAGTCCCAAATAAAAAATGATAGCAATGAGAAATGTTACAGTATGTATAAAATTTTATTTTTAACTGCATATAAATTAAGAAAATTAGTTGATTCTACAATTTTTAATGAAGGAAATTAGATATAAAGACAAAAAGTCCCTTTATAGTCATTTTTAATCTACATACTATAAAGATTTCATCTTCTTATTTTAAAATTTTCTTCAGGTATTTTAAAGGGATGTTTTAAAAGTTTGGTAAGAAAATAAATAAATGTTGTGACAAAAAGCCGTTTGCTTTACCTTATGATTGCGGTAAACGCCTAGTAAATTATTAAAGAAGACAAGGTTTCCACGAAGAAGTTGATACAAATAATATATGTCAGAACAAAAATACCGATGTGAAGTTCCACTTCCATTGTAAGGAAAGTTCAGTTTACTCGTAGTAACAGTTTCCCTTCATACGTCGCATCACATCGCGTCTCCTTACAACTCTCTGATTCCAATTTTGTTATTTAATAACGTACAGCACAATACACTTATATTGTACTTAGATACTTGATTGTTCGATATTGATTTTAAATATTATTTATTGATGAATGTAAACGAAAATATAACACAGCATATATATATATATATATACATAACCCCAGTACAAAATACAAAATTATAAATATATATATATAATCTAGATATATATCTTTATATATATATATATATATATATATATATATATATATATATTTATTTATTTATTTCTAATTATTTCGGTTACGTGCATTCAAATCTATTTAATTAATTAGTATTTACAATAAATTACTATTGATTTGCTTAAGAGCTTATATATACAGGGTCTTCATAAAAGGGTGTCACAAACTTCTGTGAATAATACTGACACACATACGCGCGCGCGCGCGCGCGCACACACACACACACACACACACACACACACACACACACACACACACACACTAATTATAATAAGCTATTAAGAAAATCAACACTAATTGACTGCAAATACTTATTTCATGAAAGAGATTTGAATATTTGAATGCTAAGTGCTAAGTAACGAAATAATTGAAGAAACTAAATTACCTAATAATAGGTTATTCAGTGTATAGGATTAGAAATAGTATGCTGATTAAAATGGTGCGTGGCATTTTTAAATAGTAAATTGGATTCATAAATACATGTTGTGAACCATAAGTATTCATTTTTAAAACCATAGATTGTGAAATTTTGAAATATTGAAAGTACAGTTATGTAAATGTTATACTGTATTACCATAATAAATAAGAACATTACGTTATTTATTTGACGAATAAAATGTACTATTTCACACTCACAGTGCACTTTCTCTGAATGGTAATTTATTTAAAATAGTACAGGCTAGGTTAAGTGAGATCCTCATTGGACATGAGAGATTTAACGGGCTGAGTAATGTTTGCTCTGAAAGCTCTCCGGCACGCATTAAAAAGCTCGTTTAATTGCCTCGCTAGAAGCTATTAGAGGATGCTTTACACCTTAAAGCCTAACGGAATTAATGACATTAATACTACCTACCAGGTTGTGTAATAAACCTTCACACGTTAAGTAAATCTTTCAGTTTGATGCACAGTTTTTAATTACCGTATTACTCCTTTTGTGTGTTATATCTTTCTCTTATTTCTTAATTTGGTCTCTTTCTCTTAGGTCAATGATTAAAATAAATAATTTATGTACTGGAAAATAATTGCTGTTTAAACTTGAGTGCTATTTAAGCTGACTTTAGTTCTTAATAATGATAATGCCTTAACGTGTTGGCCGATTGCAATGCGTTTTATTTATTACGTTAGTAGATTTATACAACTCCTTAAAAATATAAAACTGGACTCACATAAATGTCTCTTGTTAAATGTAACACTCCATTTCTCTTAAAAAACATGAGTATAAACATATTTCATTGGATGTTGATTATCTGCAGTATTATTTACTCAAGATAAATTGATCGAGTAGTTCATGTTACATAACTGTATAAACTTCTCACTGAGTCACTCACTGTCGATGGTGTGATTGTTTGGCGTATACAGTTACATAATATTTAAAGTTTGATTGTACTAGATTATATAAAACAGTATAAACTTCTCATTACAAGTCCTCACTGTCGTTGGTGTGATTGTTTGGAGTATATAGTTACATAGTATTTAAAGTTTGATTGTACTAGATTATATAATAAAGTATAAACTTCTCATTACATGTCCTCACTTTTGTTGGTGTGATTGTTTGGAGTATATAGTTACATAGTATTTAAAGGTTGATTGTACTAGATTATATAATACAGTATAAACTTCTCGTTACATGTCCTCACTGTCGTTTGTGTGATTGTTTGGAGTATATAGTTACATAGTATTTTAAAGTTTGATTGTACTAGATTATATAATACAGTATAAACTTCTCATTACATGTCCTCACTGTCGTTGGTGTGATTGTTTGGAGTATATAGTTACAGAGTATTTAAAGTTTGATTGTGTTAGGTTATATAATACAGTATAAACTTCTCATTACAAGTCCTCACTGTCGTTGGTGTGATTGTTTGGAGTATATAGTTACATAGTATTTTAAGTTTGATTGTACTAGATTATATAATACAGTATAAACTTCTCATTACATGTCCTCACTTTTGTTGGTGTGATTGTTTGGAGTATATAGTTACATAGTATTTAAAGGTTGATTGTACTAGATTATATAATACAGTATACATTTCTCATTACATGCCCTCACTGTCATTGGTGTGATTGTTTGAAGTATATAGTTACATAGTATTTTAAGTTTGATTGTACTAGATTATATAATACAGTATAAACTTCTCATTACATGTCCTCACTGTCGTTGGTGTGATTGTTTGGAGTATATAGTTACAGAGTATTTAAAGTTTGATTGTGTTAGGTTTATATAATACAGTATAAACTTCTCATTACATGCCCTCACTGTCGTTTGTGTGATTTTTTGGAGTATATAGTTAGATAGTATTTAAAGTTTGATTGTACTAGGTCATATAATACAGTGTAAACTTCTCATTATATGTCCTCACTGTCGTTGGTGTGATTGTTTGGAGTATATAGTTACATAGTATTTTAAGTTTGATTGTACTAGATTATATAATACAGTATAAACTTCTCGTTACATGTCCTCACTGTCGTTTGTGTGATTGTTTGGAGTATATAGTTACATATTATTTTGTTTGATTGTACTAGATTATATAATGCAGTATAAACTTCTCATTACATGTCCTCACTGTCGTTTGTGTGATTGTTTGGAGTTACATAATATATAGTTACATTATAGTTACATAATATTTAAAGTTTTAAATCATACGATACCATTACATTATAAACCCTGTAGCACCGTACTTGGAAAAATGTATGTGTAGTTATGGATATTCCGTCAAACAATCATTGTAAAAGTTTGTTCAAACCCGTTTATTCAAAATCAAGTCGAGGCTTTTCTATTCATATTCAAAATTTAAGCAGATAAAATATATAAAACATAAAGGAGTTCTTACCCATAGTAATACAGTTTTTCATATGGTCGATAAAAAATATTAATTAGTTTACAAAAAGTAGTTCTTCACTTTCAAAAACATAAAATGGGGCATTTAAAATAGGTTTGGTGGAAATTGGCATTAGAAAATTTAGGAATATATATTTATTTTTTTTAATTCGTTACAGTACAAAATAGTTTACTAGTAAAGTTTTAAAACATATATTACAATTCTCAATTATTGGAACATTTTATAAACAGAATGCTTATAAAAGTCGAAAGAGAATACTGTACTCTTAATGCAATAGAAATATTTTAATATTATATACCGTGCTTGATATTGCATTAACTTTTAATAGCAATATATTCTTCCATGCTGATTAAAGGTTTTCAATAATCAGAGTGAACAATAGACGTATTATGGAATTTAGAAATTCACTAAATCAAGTACGTTTAATTAATGCAATCTCATTTATTGACCTGAAGTTGTAGTAGTACGAGTATTACTAAACACAATAGGCTGATTCGCGGAAAGCGACCACTGGGTATTTAATGAATCTCTTTAACCCCAATCACCGCTCTTCCGTGAACACTGACGTTGCTTTATCCTCAATCAGATATATATATATATATATATATATATGTTCGTGTGTATGTGACTTAACTCTTCCTAAACGACTGGACCGATTTTGATGAAATTTTGTGTGTGTGTTGAAGGGGATTCGAGAATGGTTTAGATTCATGATTTGGTCCGATTTAAATAGTTTATTTAATTAGTATTTTATTATAAATTGTTGTTGATGTTAGAGTGTTTTTTATATTGGATCAGGCAGATTGCGCTACGACACGTAAAACAAAGTGAACTGATACTTTCAGCTGTTAACACTTTCAGCTGAAGTTCATCAAAGAGGCAGAAACATTTGTTTACATTTCAAATTTAGAAAATTATTATTGTAAAGTGCTTGATCAGTAGTGTAATGCAGATTGCATAGAAGAAGTTATTGCCTAATTTTAAATTTAGATTGCACCCGTGATCAATAAACTATCTAATGCAATGAAAATTCTATTAAACGCTGTTATAAAAACCACCTCATTGTACAAAGCCGTGACTGTTTGCACATAAGGTAATCGAATTTGGTTAGATCGAAGGTACATGAAAAGAGCCGGAAGAAAATGCTTTATGATCGATATTGGTTTTCGTTGATCCATTTTCTTGATCCTAGCACAAGGCAAACTCCACAAAAATACTGGAAATATCTTATACAGAAAATTAATTTTAACAGACAGAATTTGGTTTTTTATAACCTAATTAGTTATTATATGAGGAGTGTTTAAAAATGTGATAGAAAATAATACGTAAATATAGTGTACTGTTTTTCAACATGAAATTGCGTGCGAAGCCGCGGGCAACTGCTAGTGGGTGTGTGTATATACACACACACACACACACACACACACATATATATATATATATATATATATATATATATATATAAAAGGCTATGTTGAATGAAATATTTAAAATATTGGTTTAAACATTTATTAAACATTATTTATAAACATAGTAATTGTTTACCTGGAGAGTAAATTACCACACACTAAAAAATCACTACACACTTTGATTATAAACGTGGAAGCCCCTAGGAGACCGTAAATGTTCTAAAATGTTTATCCAAAACCTGTGTTGTACATAAAAAAGATAGCATAAGACATTAAATGTTTAAACGTTCAAGATAGGTGCTGAGAATAGAAAACGAAAGAAAGGCTTATTAAGATCTTTTAAGGTTTGCTGAGATGAAGTGTTGTCCTCAAAAAGTCAGTGTAGGTTGGAGATAGTGGACCACGGTGGTTGCCTTAAACTCGATCAAGTGTTCGTTTCGTAATTTCAATTCAAAAATGAAAATAAAAGGAGGGAAATAATGAATCTAAACCACGCTATCCTTGAGTGACTGTTAAAAATGTACTTACTTTCATGAAAAGCAATTTTACCATGTGAGAAAGGGTTGAAGAATAAACTATATTCTCTTGTTATACCTAGAAAAATTACAAGCTACCTTGAAAGTAAATTTAACCTGGAGATTATCTGATAACAGTTATGGCAGTTATAAACGAATTTGAAGCCCTAGCTAAGTAATTTACTCTTGATATGACTATTAGAACGTCTTAAGTTAGATATTATAGGCTAAGGGTCATCGAAGCCTATAACTTGAGGGGCTGGAAACAATCATTTCTGCCTCCTGTTTGCTGTGTATCACTTTGTCTTGATAAAGAATTACCTATAGACTTATAATTGTGCATAAAGCTTTATTTCTATATGGGCAACTTCTAGTTCGATGATGGAGCATGTCACTTCATAAGATTTTGTTTAGCATTAATGAATATTTTTACATTGGCCTTATGGGTACGATGGCAAAGAGACAATCGCATAATGAATAATTATATAAAGTGACAATGTTTTGATATTTAAAGATTTTGCATAGTAATGCATGTATCTATTGATTTGAAATTGTATATGTAGCCTCACAGAAGTAGTCGTAGTAAAAATTTGATCGCAATTTAGATTATGGTTATCACAAATCAATCAATAATTTACGAAGAACTAAACAACCTTTTGTCAGTAAAAGAAACTTATAATTTCAGTATTAAATTGATTATGGATACTATCATTCTCTTGATTAAGACCAGTGTAAAGCAGCCAGCTGTTAGTAAATATAGTAAGCGTAACTATAAAAATTCCAATATAGATCAAAGCGTCACAGCAGTAATCACAAACAAGTAAAATCTTTATACCAGTGATTACTATTAATTAATTAATTATGATATATTTTCACTTTCTATACTTTGATAATACTAAATACTACTCACTTCATACAACAAATACGTTAAATATATTTGAGTGTCGATTTCACACAATAACAGTGTATAAGTATGTAGAATCTGTAATAACTTTTGAACTGTGTCTGTTTCACAAACACTAAGTTAGGAGCAGATGTTTACTAGTGGGTTGTATCCACGTGTGTGTGGTACACGAAACAAAGGCTCTCATGTTGGAACAGCAGTGGAAATACAACACTTGGGCGGGATTAAGCACTGACCTGCACAATAACAGTGTCTAAGTATGTAGAATCTGTAATAACTTTTGAACTGTGTCTGTTTCACAAACACTAAGTTAGGAGCAGATGTTTACTAGTGGGTTGTATCCACGTGTGTGTGGTACACGAAACAAAGGCTCTCATGTTGGAACAGCAGTGGAAATACAACACTTGGGCGGGATTAAGCACTGACCTGCACAATATACGTGCTTTAGAGACGTGGTTGTAGCTGCACATGACAACTTTACCATTTAACTACTGAACAAAATAATAAATAATCCTTCGATTCACTTTTTATACATTTGGTGTAAAGTATTCTATTCAGTTTTATGTAGTTAGTAAGAGCTTTAGTTACTATGCTATTTCATCTATCTTATTTAACTTATTTATCTTAAGTGTGGTGTAATAAAAGTTAAAAAGGATTTACAACTTTTAAGTTATCTTTAATCCACTCACGTGAACATAACGCGTAAGAAAACATGTCCTAAGCGTATGACAGGAGAACGACATGAGCCATTTTAAATGAAGCGGGAAACAAATGTATTTACTGGTGGCGAGAGAAAAGAAGAACTAGTGTGTTGCCGCGCGGTAATTTCAGGCGCTTCGCCCCACAGCCAACCCTGCGAACAGTGAAACAATAATAGAATTACGAAACAAGGCGCGGAAACATACTAGTAGTAGCGCCTGCAAATTTTAGATAGGCCAGGATCCAGGTCTATTCTTTTCTCTCGCCATCAGTAATAAAATTACCGCCCCTTATAAAATAACATCTTGCAAACATTTCATATTACGTAACTTAAAAGATTAATAATCAAACATATGGCACATCATTGTTATTCTTCTTTGAAAAAGTAATGTTTATTACATTTTAACTATTTGTCTATTTAAAATTGTTTATAAGTGAGCTAATATTTATTGTAGAACTGTAAATATTCACTCGTCTGTGAGAGAAGCATCAAAAAACAGTGTAGGTGTTCTGTAGTATTGTGTTCAGCATGCTCGTCTAGCAAATCACACACACACACACACACACACACACACACACACACACACACACACACACACACACACACACACACACACACACACACACACACACACACACACACACACACACACACACACACACACACACATATTTAAACTACATGCACTAAATTAGCATACTGAACAAAACTAAAGATTTATGAAACAAAGTGTGTAAACGTTCAATATTAGAAGATAATTATCGGAGAAATATTTTTATTTTTCTCTTTGCCCTTGGTAGATTACATAATAGCCATACTTTTCCTGTTTACTTTGTGTAGGCTTAAAATTATGTATAGAAATTTCAGTCCTGAAAAACAGTGCAGATAATAATCCTATTAACATCAAGTTTATTTTGTTATCACTAAATTTGATGGCACACGTTAAATATTTGGGGTTGAATTCAAGCGTGTGTTGCACAGAATTTGGAAAGCGTATACTGGGCCCTATAATAAACTATGAGATACGTGGACCTTTTCTAGAAGGCAAGGACTTAAAGTAACACTGCCGGCAGCTATAGGGAGTGGGATAGCTAGCTTTGAAGAACGAAACTGATATTCTGTCCATGGAAATATTTGACGTCTTTATCCGGAGACAGATGATGGGGAGTAGCGAGATAAAAACCTCTTGCTAATAAAAAAAAAAAAAAAAAAAACAGGTAATCATCAGTAAGCAAAACAGCTGATCTACCAACGAAGTTAACAACTTACCCAACGCAGAATACGAAACCAGCTGTGGCAGAGAACAGAAAAAAGGTCGGCACAGCTATTGGCTCGGCCACAGGCCAACAAAATAAAAGTGGGAGACGCCACACACGTTACGATTTTAAACCACGGATCACCATTTTAATGAAATAGATTTGCCTCTAAAATCATTTTCACTTTACAATCAATTTAACCGATCAAAACTTTCTTGATTGTGAAACATGTCTTTACAATTTGACGTCAATAAGTAAACTTTATGTGTTGAAATATACATGTTGATATTGAGTAAAGTTTTAATCAATACACCTTACGTGATATGTGGATGCAGTTCGATGAAACAAATTTACAGACAGGAGTATGTTTATTTATGACGGTGCTTCATAAATAAAATAAAAAAATGCAAAAATGTAAAATACAAGAGGGAGAATTATTTAAAGAGCTCTGAACACAAGCTTGAATTCACGTGAAAAAATTCTCTTTCCTGGTATTATAGTAAAGCATGCCTCCAGCGCTGCGCGGTCTGGGATTACTTGCTATAAAAAGGGCTTGGTTCTCTCTTCCTTTTGTTATTGGAAAATTATACTTTGGTTTGCATAGTGGTTTTCATGGAGTAATCGAGTCTGACAGACAAATTTAAATCTTACCTTTTATGAAAACAACATTGAACACTTCATACAATATTGTTGTATCAGGACGTTAAAAAAATAGTTGTATGCTTTTATTAAAGGAAGGTTTGTTTCTGTGTTAATTTTGTTACTTTAGCAGATGTTATACATCCTACTATTTTACCTATGAAATGGATATTTATTAATTGAAAGTAATTTAACTTTTGTTAAAACTGCAATAGGTTTGACTAAAATATTTACAACCGTTATTTAGAAAACATAAAAAACAAAAATTAATAATTGACTAAGTATCTGTTTCTTGGCGCTGGTTTATAAAAAATATTTGATGTCAAATATAGTAAGAATTGTAGTATTAGATGTAAATACTAATATAACCTAGATGTAATAAATCATATTTGATAAGGTTCACATAGTTATTTGGAATTGTGAGAATAAAAAAAACTCTGACAATCTTGTTTTTATACGAACAACGTTAGATATTTATTGTAAAGTTATATAAAATTAGTAATTAGGTGTCACTGTAATTTAGGCTTCGCTATTAATATCCTGCTATGGTTTGAAATATTGCTTGAGATCTTTTAAGAACGAAGAAGGGCGGCCATGGGCTTACAATCCTTATAAGTCAGAGTAAAAAGTTCTTTACGAAACTCTCTAGTAAATGGTTACCTAATGTGGGCTGAATATGCTGCGTGGTTAAAGTACGCAATCTTCTACTATTTTAATATGGAGAATTAGAATTAGTCAGGACTGAGGACTAGACAGGTCGGATTCGGCACCTTTACTGGTAAGAGGAACTGCAACTGGGGTAACTCGCCCAAGGAGAGTAACCTTAAGAAAACACAAATCAACATAAGGCGTTACCTTCGCAACGGTTTATACCTTCCAGTAAAACTTACAATGGGTGCAGAATATTTCTAAGGGTGAGTTTCATGTAGGAAATTCTATGAATTTCTGTTTATATATATATATATATATATATATATATATATATATATATATATATATATATATATATATATATATATAATGGTAGTTTTGAATCTGAATTCTGGGATTTAAATGAAAACATCTCCCGGAAATTCCGTCATGGGGGCGATTACAATAGGCATATTCCTTTTAAATCGGTCTAAAACAATATAAATCCAACCGTACACACATTTTAATTTAAAATAATAATTATTAAAAAACATTGAAACGAATTCAGGTGACTTAGGCGTGTTTTACTATCAATATACCCGGCTACGCCTCACGAGCTTCTCCTCAGAGTGAAATACGTTTGACGGCAACAGGTGTTTCAAGAGAGCTTTGAATTGATTTGATTGCCGATTCGAAACCTCCAAGAAACTTGTTCATTAGCTTAACTTTAACGTCGTGGTAGTTGTTCCAATAAGGAGCTTCTGTCGTGCTAAACACAATAATAATTTTCCATGCGTCAGACATTAATATCTATGTCTCTTCTTGGATAAGTGCCTCTTTTTTATCACCAGTATACGATTATATTCTATACAAATCGATAAGATACATTAGCGACAAAATAATAACTTGTTTGTTTCTCTATTTTTGACTTTGTGTTGATTCTAACATCTATTTTATAATTTATTTGGCACATCTGCCAAAGACAGACGTGTATGAAATACGTAATTCTTAAGAATTTAAGAAATTAAATATAAAACTATATACTAAGTCGACTTTATCGCTGGGGTTCGAATAACATAATGAGGGGATTTTGGCTCAAAACTAAATATTCTAAACATGTTAACAAATTAGGTTTGTACTCATATTAAAATACAATGCGATAAAAAAACTTGAAACCAAGAGAATTGGAATCCATTGAAAGTTTATTCCAGATAATTTTGTTTATTCTAACATATTTTTGATGGAATAGCACTGTTTTAATTTAATTCTTTTAACTTGAACCCGAACAGTTTGAATCCTTTGGATGCTTCAGACAATTTCGCTTAACATGATTTACTGGAATCTACAAGGTTCCTGACGTCATATGTGCATGGCATCAAGGATCCAATCCCTGATGTACGCGGTATCTGCGTACGAAAGGATCTCTGGAAGTGTAAGATAGTCTTTCCATCTTACCCTTTTAACCTTTTCTCGGTAGAAGATACTCTATATTATTATATACAAATTAGGCTTAATCTCTCTCTCCCCTCCTCTCTTTCCCTCTCTGCATAAATCGTTTTATTACAATGAAAAAATATGATAACATAAAAAACATAATCTGTAGAAACAATGCCAGTGCCTTGCGCATATAAAAAAATGTATGTGTCATAACTTTCAGAAAGACTTTAAGGTGACCAGCATATCGTTTTATGTAGTATCTAATTGTTTTGGTGTGCATGGTTTTTTGTTAGGTGGAATTACAATGTAAAGAGTTATTTGCCCATATATTTTGCTAGAAACATCGTAGAGAAGTTCTCTTCAAGTCATTGTGTTTATATTGATTAGTTCTTTAAAATTAAATGTAACAAGATAGTGATTGCAATTTTGAAAAAATATACATTCTTTCTTTTCTTGATTGGGAAAATAAGGTAAAACCAACTATTACAAAAAAAAATAATAAGAGATGAGTAAACTACAACCGTCTTAAATATACAATTGTTGACTTAATTTTTGGGTCGAGGCAATAAGAAAAACTGAAAATTGGCGTTGGAAATGTTCTTATAATATTATACTCGAATCGGAAATCCTCGTATACGTTCCAAAGCTACGGATTTGTGTGCAAAGCTGTGGGTAACTTTTAGTACACTTAATTAAACGTTTTTACATTCCACACAAGACGGGTTTTAACAATTCTGATTAGAACAAGCACTCATTAGTTAGCGACTGATTTATCTGCACGCTGCTGTGAAACAAAGCCTCTGATGACGGCATTGAAGCGGAAACACGATTTCAGTGCGGGAGTAATTATACACTGACGAGCAGAATATCTGTGCAACAGAGAAGAAAATCACTTTAAAATTAATGAATATATTTATCAATAACATGTTTTGTAATAAAATTAATTTAATATAAATTATTGTTTATGAAAATATTTGTATCTTAAGTCATCATCAAATATAACTATACATCGTTTGCCTCAGGTAATACACATCTTATTTTTACAGTTCAAAATATATTTAGTAACCAGACATAAATGACGAATTATTATTTAATTTTTAATATTTATATAATCTATATTATTTGCTTTTCGGCTTTTCATACAAAGGCACATTATAAAAACATATTAAACAGGGGATAAATGGAATATTATAGAAATTTGATTTTAGAAGTCACTAATCAATTATATATAGCCATCTTCTTTGTATACACAAACAATTAAAGAATGAATAATTTTAAAAGTTAATAAATACAATAAGAGTAATTAGATAAAGTGACTTCTATTCATTTAAAATACACTTCATGGATTCATAATATCAGAGAATAACTACATCTAACTATCTAAGTTTATTATTGGTTATGAAAATGCTCAGCCGCCTCTGTATACAGTTAGGGAGTGGCGATGGCCGAGCGGTCTGTCGTTGAACTTTGGGCCTAAGTTAGAAATAGCGTAGGTTCAAATCCTGTCTGCGAATGTTGCACTTTTTATCAGTACTATTAACCTTGTACGGTATCAACTCTCCCTCTTATTCTATTTTATACGATCCTCGCACAGGCCAGTGGCCCATGAGGACGGACAGATTAAGGTTTAAAAGTGGATAGGCCTCTCCTTACGAAAAAACAATACAATTAAAGCAATTTACTTCAATATTGTATATATATTTTGTAGCTTTAAGCACGATTTGGTAAAATTCGACATTATAAGCTTTTGCTGATTAGCCATTATTTCTTGATATTTCGCTCTGCAGTTAAGATGGCAACTTAAACATTGCAAAATCCGATGGGAATAGACTGAAAAGGCCAACAGACAATCTATCAGAAACAATGTATCTGGTTACAATGAAAGGCACATGAGAATAGCCTTCACCGAAGAGTATGTGGTGAAATGATCACGATGGTATCTAGTGTGCTTTGTTTAACTGCAACTGTGATTGTTCGATTCACCTACTATTTGTGCCCAGTGCTAATTAACTTTGACCATTTCATTAATGTTGATGCACTTCTACTGATGTATATTCAACATGCATATTTATTTTTCTATGTAAAACTTTATAAACATATTTAACACATTATAAAACAACTTTTAATATATATTACCTTTATGTTAGGTAGAATAAAAAAATAAAACACTTCCATATACATTGGGTAAGGTACACGTAATTTGAAATGACATTTATAACAACAATTTAATGTTTAACTAACTCCTCTTTAAAAAAAAAACTGCTGGAGTTTAGTTCCAGTTTTCTAACAAAAGAAAACAAAGACGGCGGAATTTAATTATTTTCAGAACAAGCAGCGTGTACTTTGTGTTTTGTTGGAAGCTAGATATTATCATAAACATAGAAATATTTGCCTTAGATTTAACAGTATGGCTTTATATATGTAATTAAAAATAATTTTATATATATATATATATATATATATATATATATATATACATAAAATATTAATGTAATGAAAATAACTAAAAACCTTTAAATTAAAACTTTTTATTACATACACGTGTTTCGGTTTGTAACCATCATCAGTGTACATTAACCTCTAAATAAATAAATAAATAATAAACAATTAGATATACACATGTGGACCTTTTAAACATATGTTAAATTTAAATGACACAGTTTTAAATTTTCTTATTAGTAATCTGTATTTAATATTTTAATTTTTTCAAAAATTTGATTTGTCTTATTTTTTCAGATTACTATTTAAAATGTTATGAGGATCTTTACTATAATTTAGATAAATATGTAATTCTTCTTTTGTGTTTAATTTCTCTCCTTTCCTTTCGATATCTAAAATTTCCATGTTCTTTTCAATATTTGTGTAGTTATGGTCAGTCTCCAATAAGTGTTCAGAAAAATTTGATTTTATTGTAGACATTTTATTTGTTTTTAAAGCTTGTATGTGTTCTTTAAACCTTTTATTAAAATTTCTTCCAGTTTGCCCAATATAATAGCTTTCACAGTCACTACAGTTAATTTTGTATACTCCAGATTGGTTTGTATAATTCCTGTTTTTCATCATTTTGGTTCACTTTGTTTTCAATAAGTTTAAATGTATTATTTCTTGTTTGGTGACTGATGGAGAATTTTGAATTTTGAAATTTTATAAAATTAAATAAGTTAATAACATTATATATATATATATATATATATATATATATATATATATATATATATATAAATGGAAACTGGTTTATATTTCTTTAAAATATTTTCAAAAACGTAATCTAATAACATCAATTATTTATTAGGATAAATGTTCGTCCCAACTGATATAAACTTAAATTTGTAGTTAAGTTATACTATTTTATTACTCTAAAAACACCATCTGTTATAATATTAATTATTATTTGTGGAATTCTAACGGTTTTCAGTTTCATACCTTCATCTTTGTATCAATGGTTTACTATATCCCTTTATAGTTATGTTTTACAAAAAAGCGAAAATAATTTTGGACAAACGATAGGGTTAAATCAAATAATATCCTAATTTCTGATCATATCAAAGGATAGTCATATATTGTTGTCAACCTGAAAAATTCTGCTGGCATTCCAAGCCAGTCAAAAGATGTAGAAAAAAGTATAATGATTCTGTTAATCTGTGACAGATAGCCTATTGATAATTTGTGTGTTGATTGTTTTTTGATTATAAGGTTTTATTCACCTATTACCTTATAATGTATAAATTTTTGTTACATTTGGTATTGACTGCTACGAACCCTTGCCATTTTGAAACTGTAGTCAAAATTAAAATATTTATAGTCAGAACATAGGTTAACGTTTAAAATTGTTACACTGTTCAGCAAGTTTTGTACGTATTGTTTTATTTGTTAAATACAAATTTTAAAACATACCAAAATATTAAACTAAGATTGCAATCTCAAGAACTGCTAACATACGCTCAGCTGTCCAGCAATGCTCAGCTGTTTATATCACACATTAAAACACTAAGTTTGTTATTTTATTCTAAAATAACGTACCTACGTCGTTCTTTTCATTTAAACTTCGTCTAACATAAATACCAAGCCTACCTTATCTTTTTTAGGATGCACTAGCGGTTTGTAAATGGTAGAAATACACAATAATTATACCAATCTCTTATTTAAAATATATCCCCTCAGTCGTTTATAAACAATGAAAAACCTGCATTTCCAAAAAAAATTGTTTTTCGAAAGTTGCAAATATTATGCTGAACTTTGTGACTGAATGCAATAGAAACTTTTTGCAATCAATAGCCTTTAATTAAATTATTTCATCCAAAAATATGACTATTAAAAATTCCCAGAATGCTTCAATAACTCTGTAATGACTTGTGGTTTTCAAACCTAATGCACTTTGATTTTTATATTGTAAAAATCAATACTTTTATTAAGCTAGTATTTTTTACGACTCTACCCTTCTTACCTTTTTTAAAATGGAAAAATTAGCACTACCTCAACTGCACATATTTATAATGGAAAAGTGTTATTTACTTTTAAAAATAATTCTAAATTTAAGCACTTTGATTTATAATATTTATGTTCCCTGAATTCCAGTACTTTATCCAGCTTACAATTTTGGCTTGTTTTTTATTTTTGGGAGAATTTAATGATTTTTGCTATCATGTTCAACCACTTCGTGTAGCCAGATGTTGTTGACCCTTGATATCCGTTATGAACCAAGCCCGGCTTGAACTGACAGCAGTATAATAAATGTATCGGGACATAATTTGCCCCGTTTTCACATCCAATCATATCAGTCACCCATGCGTGTCTATTCTGTCTTATAGTTACTGTACTCATTACAACATCAAGTCTTTTAACGACTGAAAATATGTAAGATACTATTTTTTCAATTATTCTGAGTATTTCCAAATATATATTTTATAGTCTTTTTTTATTTTATCACTATTATAATTAATTGAATTAGAAGCGTCTACATTTCTCTAGGCAATAATGAGTAACACAGTAACAACATTTTTAAACGCACAATCTACGTTTGTACTTTTTCATTTATACATACAAAAAGCTTCGATTTTTCGAGAAAAAAAAGTCAAACCAATTATTTGAACAAGCACTTTGGTTAACCATTTCTGTTGTTTTACGTTTTCCCAGAATAATTACTTAACGTTTAAATAATTTTCAAATTTATGCCTTGGTAAGAATGATCTCAGTCAAAGTACTCTCATAGGGCAACGAATACCGTCTTGAACGCTAAAGCTAACAGAGAACTACTTAACTGCAGGATATTAAATTTTGATAAAGGGCTTTCCAAAGTATTAAAGATGCAAACATAAAATGAGTTGTTGCATGGTGCACAGTTTACATTGTTAGGAACAAGTACGTTCGAGAAATCTATACAGAGAGGTTTTTAAAATTGTGGAAATAACACTAAGAACTTTTTAAAAAGTAAGAAGAAAATGTTTTTTATCGTACTGCAAAAATAATCGCTGTCAAACTTTTCATGGTTTCTCAGTGCACTAACCTCAATTGTTATAATTTGTTCAGTAGAATCAAATGCAAAAAATAAAGCAAAATGTTTGGAAACTAGTTACGTGGAAAGGAGTAGTTTAAATTTAAATGAAAACAATTTACGTAAGTTGATTTAGTTAACTGGAACGAACCTTTGACATTTTAACTAGAACTGATAACAAAATAATTTCCATCAAGCGAAGTGAAGATTATTAGTTTTCAAAGTTTAATTTTGCTCAACTATGTACAGGGATTCAATTTTCTTTCGTTAATGGTAAGTTGCTGTTAATTATATTATGGCAATACAATCTTTGTGTTTTCTTTTTCATTGTAACTGGATGCGATTTTTCTTTAGTTATAAAACAAAATTAGTTTAAAACAGTTGATTATTTTTAAATATTGTAAACATTTCATGGTAATTTTTAATAAAAACTAAAACATCAAATGGTCTACTTTTTAAATATGGAGAGTAATGAAAATGATACTGTATTATATCTCATATTATAACTAAATTCAGTTTAAACAATATGATGAAAACTATATATGAATGGTCTATACTGTTTTGATTATAAACTGCTTTATTTAATTCAATTATATAATAATCTTGAAAAAATAATATATTGTATATTATACAAAGGAACTCCAGCATAAATTGAAGTATAAGCCATAATTATTTCTATCGGTGAAATATTTTGTCTGAATCGAGTATCTATTTCCTATTATTTTCATATTTCTTTCCATGCAATAATTTTTGTTTTTAATTCAGTTTATTTTATATACATCTCTTTACCTAGATTCCTCCGGACGGCTGCTGGGTAAACCAGACAGACCTATTTTGTAGTCTAGTTGTCTGATGCCGAATCGATAGAAATACATCGTTTTTAACGTATTTATCACCGATTTATTTTGGGTTTATCAAAACGGACATGCACTCCAGATTCCAGAGTTCAAGTCTGTAAACAGTGCCAGAATTCAGTCGCCGTACTAACTGGATAATGAAATGGAGCTAAACTTATCATCCGGACCAGGATAATGGCAGCTCTGAATACCAGTATCATATGCGGTATTATATTAAATTAAATATTTGTATACAATTTTTACCTATACCACAAAGTTTATTGAATGTTATCTTTTTTATATTTTGGGAAAACATTATTAATTAAAACCCATTTTTAGTTTAAGGATAACGTTCCTATATTAATATTGTAAAACGTTTTATAAATATTTTCACTTTACTATCGGGAAATTGTTGCAATACCAACAATTCAACAATCCAAGGATTATATCGTGACAGTAATAACTTAACGAATACTCAATGTAACAGAGATGCTTAATTACATAACTAACACGTGCATGAAGGTATAAAGCAAGACTCTCTAGTAATCTTTAGATCACCAAGGTAAAAAAGTGATCCATACTCACATGCACGTCTGTGGAGGCCTTTAAGTAGCACATTCTTTTCAAGTAGCTCACTTCCAGGATATTGCATGCAGAAGTGGATATTATAGTTTTATTTAATTTCTGCGTTACATAATGTTTCACAACTACTAATAAAATTATTTTGTTAAAGTTTTTTTCTTACTGTGTGTTGGTGTTTTCTGTAGGTGCCAACTAAAACAAAACACCACTATGATATATCTTACTAATTTTCGTAACTATGGACGTCAAATGTGATTTAATAAAAATTGGGTCTTAAAGAATCTCAAGTAATGAAAAGTTATTGTTGTACTATTAAAACGGTATAACAAATACTTTATCTAGGATCCAAGGAAATAACGCTCATACATCTCACTAAAAGCAATTCAATCAAGTCTGGCAAATTATAAAAGTGATACTTGGAGAATGGATTAACTCCAAAAGGTACCAAGCCAGATTCTTGTTGGGAGAAATCTTACAGGTACAATACAGCTAATCAAAAGATTTTCAGAAAGTATTCCAGCGAAATCAATTCCAAGCAAATACTGTATTATTGTATGGGTGTTATAATATCGTTTTCCTCAGAATTTAACTTATCTTGTACGGTAATTTTTCCCCAATATTATTTGGACACAAGGCTCACTTTACGTTTGTACTACTTTTTGCATCGTCCCCACCTCCTAAAATAATCTCAATAGATTAAATGAAGAGATGATGAAACGTATTGTGACTTTGTAATATACAAAATAATTAATTAACATTGGTAACATATTCGCCTTTATGCATATTATTGTAAATTATTCATTTAAAAAATTCTCAAAATAAACACATATTTTTAATACCATTTAATATTATAAATGCAAAAGTGCCTTTGTTTGTTTGTTTTGTTTCACGCGTAAACTACTCAATCGATTGTACTGAAAGTTCATATGAACATTATTAGGATCTCTGTGATGAATATAGGTCTATCAATATCAACGTGTATATCTCAGACATATAATTCAGAATCAATCAGTCTCCCAAAGTCTCTCTTCAACAAAAATTGTTGACAGATAGAAGTTTGTGTTATAAAATTGTATGCTGTGTTTGATTTGTACCAAGAATTTAGCGTATGGACCTAAAAATATCAAGCATATGTGTTTTAAAAAAAACACACATACATCAAATATGTGTTACATATGTGAAATAATTAAAAGTATTTTTACTTATTCACTTTTTGAATTTATTTCTTACTTTAGAGATAATGAGTTGGTTAAAGATAGCTCCAAAATTGGACCTATATGATTTATTAATCTAAAAGCCAATTTTTGTTGAGTAAGTTATTAAAAATTATGATAAACAGACTCTATTTAAGTACTATCTAAACAGCAATATATTTGTATTTTTTTTTACAATGTGTCATATTTTATTGTTATTCAAATAAAACCACAAAAATATGACGTTTTTAAATTTAAATTATACAATATTCAGTAAAATGCACCGAAAGTAGTGCTTAAAAAAAATTAGCTAGTTTAAAGAAGCTAAAACAACTAATCTTCTATTTGATTACATGACCTAAATACTCGTACAATACAGTTTTGAACACTTACATTAAAATTAAGCCACAACAATAAATTTGGTTGTGCTAGTGTGTTTTGAATTTGTGTTGTTGGTGAGATATGTACATTTTGTATCTGTAGCTAGTTATATATATATATATATATATATCGCAACAATATATGACCACACCTTGAAATAATAAGCACGAGAATTGTAAGATTTTCATTAAAATACTAAAACTCAGATGTTTAGAATAAAACATGCATTATCAACGTGGAAACAATGTCAACAGAATTACATTGTAAGGGCTGTGCACCCGGGACTCTCATGTACAGTACACTGAAGCAGTCTCTCTTCAACAAGACTTGTATTCAAGTTTTATGCAGATGGCACATTTTGTATTTTCTATTGTTACATTTTTAACTGTTGACAAATTATTCGGTTATCAGTATTAGAGCAAAACTTTGTGGGTGGTACTAGTCAGTGAACCACAAAGTTTTCAAAAAAAATCCAAATTAATTATTTTACATTATTGGAAATTCTACTTTCAAACCTTTTATTAAATATAACAATTTAATATTTTAAAGAAAGGTGTATAGGTACAATTGCATATTTTCAGAGAATAAAAAATTATCTTTATATATAAAGGATGTTACATATAATGTGTCATGAATCGATTGTGGTAGAACATATCACTAGAAAGGTAATTCTTTTAAACAGAATTAATATAAATGCAATAAGAATTAACATACATTTTGAAATGGATGAATAATTTGAGGAATGGATTACTCTGGTTCGTGTTCAAAAATATGTTTATAAGTAGAAAGTATCTGTTTTAATAAAATAAGCTGTTTAATTATTTACAAGAATTAATATCTCTTGAAAGATTTCTTTGTTTTAATGACATATCTTGAATAACCACTAGTGCCACGATTATTGCTAATGAATCTATTGATCATGTATAATGTATTACAAAAATTTTGAATGTTATGAATCGGTCATACAATTTAATGAGCAAAATGAGTCAAATTGTAGTAATAGAAAACTTAATACGCTTATCTAGCTTATTTTTAGAAAGAAACTTAACTTTATCAATTATATATAAAGTATAAAAAATAGGAACCTTATAGAAACAATCTTTAGCAACACCAAAAATATTTTATGAACTAATCAATCTTTAATAGTTTGATAAGAAATGTTTGGATATATTCCATTAATAGCTACTTACTCAGAAATTTCATTACGTCAGAAAATTCACGTACGGTAGAAATATATTACAAAATAATAAAAAATGTTTGTCTGGTATACAAGAACTGTCGAAAAACATAGTCCTGCGTTGTCCTATCTTCTGCTGGCCGTGATATTATTTCATGTTTAATATTCGAGTATAATACGCCTATCTTGTGTTTCTCATAATTATTTATTTCTTCGTTATGTTTTGTTGCTGTTTTGAAAAATTTTAAACTATGACGACTCCAAATTTATAGCCTTTGCTTTTAATATTTATTTGAACCGATACCACAAAGATGACTTATTACAAGTCGAAACTATAATAGTATATGACAGCAGTTTGAACTGTTTGAGGAAGGTACGTTGTTATTGTAACTAAACATAAAAAATTTATATTTTAATAAATTATATTGTTAATACTGTACAAAGAATAGAAAAGTGCTGTAAGGCAATGTAATGTTATAAAATTGTACTTTTGATCTTACTTTTCGTAGCGAGTCAGCTGTGACACACTTTTTGGATCTCTTTGTATTAAAAGAAAAGAGTCGTGTTACATAAAACCCATTTGGAAGCAGCATAAAGTTTATCCTAAGGCGGAGCATAGAGAATAAGATAAACAGATACAGAGCGCAAAAATGAATCTAAATAAAAAATTAGATGAATTTATTTCAAATGAGGATAATTTTAAATGTCAAAGTACATAATATGTTAGTTTAATATATAGACACAGATCACAATAAAAAATTAGAAATATATAATAATGTTATCTATCTTGTGTTCGGATCTGGTAGTTTAATTATTTACATACAGAAACATAAAATATAACTGAATAAAAAAAGTTTGGGCTATCGCTTCTTATACACAGTCTTTCCAATAGACAGAAACTGCAATAAAAATATGTGGTTAATAGTACTGTTGTAAAATTACGACAATCCATAGTTAACACACGATAAGTAATTACATTTACAGATTTTCTACTGAACACGTCAGATTCCTTGGTTCATAAACTGGTGGCCACACTGGGCAGAGCGGTTCCACTTACAATTTATTGAATTGTTTTTGTCTCATCAATATTTAAGCCTTTTAAGCTGTCACCCGTCAGGTCTTAACATTTTATGGCTCTGAGTGTCCCTCTTAAAACTGTACTAATTAAATACGTATGGTATCATTCATGGTATCATTCTTGAGACAATCGCATGATCTAATGAATAGATTGACAATTTATGTACATACCTAATATTTAGGTATGTACATAACTATAGTAACATAAAAATTACGTATTCTTAGACGAATATTTAGACGTATTCTTATAAACCTTTATATTTTATAAATATATATCACATCTATTCGTACTATTAATATTATAAATGTTAAAGTTTATTACGAATGATGGATGATTGATTGTTTAAGTAGTTGGATGTTGGATAATTTGATGTTTGTTAACCATTCACACAAAATTTAGTTGGCAGTTTTAGACAATATTTGGCATGTATATTTGTTTGATCTTAAATTAATACACAGATATAGTTTTTTTTCCGAAATACTATTTATTATGAATTACGTATTCTATCTTATGCATTTACATGAACGAAATACCACATGGCGTAATGGGCTGAAATTAGTTTTATCTGGCATTTCCTATAGATGGCAGTAATGCGGAATTCATACCATCTAATTTATTTTGAAAACATGAAGTAGATTTCCTTTAAAATCTGGAATGTTATATTTTATGTGATGCAACTAACGATTGCAGTGGGCCCGTGACTATTTCATTTGAAAGTATAAAGCAATAAACCAGATACAAAGTGCATTTTTAAAGAATAAAACCATAGAGGTTGCAATGGGTACGTGTTTGCACTAAAAAGACATACCACACCTATTATTTATATAAAAACCTATATAATTATTGGAAAAAGAAGAAAATTAGATGACATATGGAACAGAGATTGGAAACAGAAAAAGTGTACTATATCAGGTTTACAGATATTTATACCTTTGATAAACTAATACCGAGGGTACTAGAAAAAACGCATAGCTGGATGGCTTGCAAAGCATGCATACAATTCATTTTAGGGAACTAAAATAATCGTACATGATAGCGTTAGTACGTCGAGATGCTTTGAAAAAGTTTTGTTGTGTAGGTGTGTGCGTGTGTGTTCGCTCATTATCTCAAGAACCGTTAGAATGAAGGGATGTTGCACCAATATCGGTCTACTTAAGGTTAAGAATAAGGCAGATCCGGACTTTATTTTCACTCCATTCGGTATAGGCTTCTTAACTGAACTATAGTTTATTGATTGGGGTAAGAATGCAATCTCAAGTGTGGTGACAAAAAAAATCCAGAAATTGTTCACACTCTTAAACCTGCATTATAAGAGCCAACCGCAAGTTTGCTTGGCCTCTGACCTTCTTTACTAGAAATACTATTATAATTTCAGAATTAACAAGACCTGAATCATATTAGATTATAAATTCTTAAACTAAAATATATACGGATTTTGACTCTTTTCCTGCACACTGACCTAAACTATTTCAAGTCAAACTGAAATAGTTGGAGCTATTCAATCAAGTATCATATCATGGCGAAGATAAATCCGATCTATATCATTGATAGATTATACTTATCTTTAACCATATAGTCCAGTTGTTGAAAATGGATCTGGAGATTGTAATAATTTCCAGTGACCATCAATTATCTTTTACCAGTCTTGATGTCCTAGATTATCAGCAAGAAGTGCATGCAAATCCGTCAATATTTTATTTTGACGTTCATGTTTATATATATATATATATATATATATATATATATATATATAATATATATATATATATAGCATATACATGAAAGTTTGATAACATTAAAAACGAACATTTTTAATTAAATTGGATACTTCTATACAGCGAAAGTTGTTACATTTGTTTCTATAAAGAAACTTATCAGTTGAGCTTTAAGGTGTCGTATTATTTGATACTCTTTCCTGAGAAGCATTAGCTTCCGTTTAATAAGGAAAACTATTGTTAGTTTCCTGTAACACTAATGTAAAACACATTTTAGTTGAGATGGAATTGTACATGAGTGCACGAACCTAACTCTTAATTAGAAAAGTTTCACAGTATCGTTTACTATTTACTAATGTCATATGTAAACCAAGATACATGTAGTACATAATGAATACATTTGAATTTAAAAAGCTTTAGGTTTTTGTAATAATAGCAATTGTTTTCTTTTAGCGCTCTTTGTTTTGGGTCTTATTACAGGCTTAAATTGAACATTAACTTAGAATATATTAGTGCAGTTCAGCCGGCCTTGCCCTGTTGAAATATTATTATTCTGTGTATAATTTCACTCTATAATTATATATTATATTAAAAAATAGATAATAATATTACTGTACATAACATTGTATCATAACTTTCATTGTATCATAATTTATATGAATAGAATACCAGGTAATTATATACTTCTTTATCTTTTAAAGTTTTTCCTTTGTTATCTATTAGTATTTTATTTGTTAGTAAAGAAGCGATGTGTGTGTGTGTGTGTGTGTGTGTGTGTGTGTGTGTGTGTGTGTGTGTGTGTTTTAGTTTGCGTGCTATCTATTACATCATACAATGCAGACTGTATAACATATGTAAATACATAGTAACTTTATGCTTCTCCTTCGATCATTAATATTAATAAGCTATATACCACATGCAGACTGCATTACAGCTTAAGCAGAGTGACCACTAACCAGTTATGTTAACGTGTTACTGTTAAAGTGGTACTGTAACAGCTTGTGTCAATTCTAAAATATTAGTATATTAAGACAAATATAATAATAGCTACAAATTATTCTAATAAAATTGTCTTTTATTAAGTGGAATTAGTAAATATGGTATATGTGGATATATTTATTTAGTTAAAATGTGATATACAGGTTCGACGAGATTTAATATACTATGATAGTGTTATACCAGTTATTTCAGCATCAAATTAAAGAGTATTTAGTGTCCAAGTTTTCTTTATCTGTACATAAACATACAGCTGATGATACAATTAATTTTGAATCATAATACAACGTGCACTTGTAACGCAGTTTTGCGTGGGAGGTTAAATCTACGGGAAATTACAACAAAAGTTCGTTAAAAGATGATTCAAATTGCCTTTTTTTATATAGTTACTGATAAAATTTGATGTATGTGGCACTTGTTTCTTTTGTCATAGTTGCGACTTTTTTAATAACTATTTTGTTGAGCGTAGAAGAAAATTATTTCCTTCAATTTATAATGTGCCACGTTGCCTGTGGATACAGTAATCTTTTCAATGCTCACAATCCATATGTTATGTAAAAACCAATATTAGCCAACCATCACATCATATTAGACCAAGTTTGCTACTGCCTCAAAACGAGGATGGTTCTACTTAAGGTATCCGATAATGTGGGGGGGGGGTGGGGGGGGGGGGGGGTGGGGGGGGGGGGGGGTGGGGGGGGGGGGGGGTGGGGGGGGGGGGGGGTGGGGGGGGGGGGGGGTGGGGGGGGAACGGCAAAACAAGATTAAGTGTTTATTTCCAAAATGTTAATGGACTCCGAACCAAACTTCTTGACGTAAAAAAATGCTTTAGCGTGCAACGTCTACGATATTCTACTACTGTGTGAAACAAAGCTATCTCCAGATATATCTAACTCTGAGTTACAGCCTGTTAATAATTATATGATTTATTGTAGAGATAGAAGCACGTACTCTAGCGGCAAGATTTCAGGTGGTGGGGTATTGGTGGCCATCAGTAATAGTGTACAGTAACATGAAATAATACATAATACACCCATAGAAAGTCTCTTTATTTCATAACCTAGTTACAGACTTATTCTGATCTGCGTCTACATTCCCCCGGGACAACCATTCTCCACGTATGAAGTATTCTGTGAATCAGTCGATGAAGTTGTCTCCTCTTCTCCGTCATCTTCATTGGTATTGGCGGGTGACTTCAACATCGCTACTTATGACACCGGTTCCTTCGAACAGCCCTCAGGCGACCCGACCCGAAGAGGGAGTTTCTTGAAAATCTCTCAGAGTTGCACTCTTTGGACCAAATTAACCATGTAAGGAACTTTAGGCAAGTGACTTTGGATTTGGTCTTTAGTAGCATCAAACCTGTATCCGTCTACAATGCTGATGACCCATTGGTTGAAGCCGACCCTCATCACCCTCCGTTATCTTTTTCTCTGTCTGTCATGAGAGGGACTCTTCCTGCTAGATACGTCACTTTCCCAAATCTTCGTAAATGCAACCTTCAAGCGGCTTCAGACATGCTTTCTGAAGTGGATCTTTCCTTCATTTATGAGCAACCTGACATCCAGGAGAATTTCAATAAAATGGCTGCAATTCTTGGGAACATTTGTATTAAATGCAGTCCTCTAAAACGAATTGGGACTTCACCCTTCCCGAAATGGTTTTCCGGGGAGTTAATTAATCTGGTGATACAGAAGAAGATTGCACATAAGCGTTATAAGCAGTCATTTCAACCATCAGCCTACTCACGCTTCTGTGCATTACGTCATGCTTGCAATAAACTCAGTCGGACTTGTTACAGAAATTACTTGAACCACATAGAGAACTCAATCCCGCATAATCCAAACAGTTTCTGGAGTTTTGCTCGTTCCTCTGGAGAAAAATCTGGTATACCATCTATTGTAACTCTTGGGGATCGTTCCTCACTCGATCCGTAGGAAAGGGTTGATATGTTCTCCGAATTCTTTTCATCTGTTTTCTCACAGCCTGCAACTGCATGTCCTCCCTTTGATTTTAATTCCACTTCTTCCTTGGCGAGTATCTCCTTCTCGGCCTCGGATGTCTTGGAGGTCCTCAGGAGGCTCGACGTGAGGAAGGGTGCCGGCCCCGATAGCAGCACACCGTCCCTCCTACAACACTGCAGCAACCTCTTGGCCCACCCTTTGACCTTCATATTTAACTCATCTATTTTGCTTGGAAAATTCCCAGATACTTTTAAAGTGGAGCATATTGTCCCAATATTAAAGGGTGGCAGCCCCTCGAAAGTGGAGAACTATAGACCAATTACAATTCTCTCTGCACTTGGGAAGGTGTTTGAAATGCTTATTCTCTCTCGTCTCAAACCATTTGTGAAGTCTCTGACTTGCCCTAACCAGCATGGATTCACCTCCTCTAGATCTACAGTAACCAATTTACTGGTATTTGAGGATGCCATATTATCAGCAATGAGGGAAGGGAGGCAGTTGGATGTGGCCTTCGTTGATTTCGCCAAGGCGTTTGACAAAGTCGATCACTCTATCCTCATATGTAAGCTGAAAGCTTATGGGATCCATGGCCCACTGCTCTCATGGCTCCATGATTACCTGCGGGACCGACGCTTGAGGGTGAAACTGCCGGGCTCTATATCCAAAGAATTTCCTCAAACCTCGGGTGTACCACAAGGCTCCTTGCTCGGCCCTTACTTATTCACTGCATTCATCAACGACCTTACGTCCATCCTGCTAGTAGAGGCCCTTCTCTTCGCAGATGATGTTAAGACCTTCACAGTAATCTCTCACCCAGAGGATTTTGCAAGGTTGCAGACTAGCCTTAATAGTGTCCTTGATTGGTACAATACAAACAACATGAAGTTGAACTCTTCCAAGTGCTCTGTGATGTCCTTTGGCCGGTTGCGCGATCCACGCTATTTCCAGTACACCTTGGATGGCCGAGCTCTGGATAGGGTGTTCACGGTGAGGGGCTTGGGTGTTACCTTCTCTGCTGATTTCTCCTTTAACGCTCACGTGGATGATCTGTGCAGACGGGCACACAGGATGTTGGGGTTCATCTCAAGGTCGACTCGTGGCATGACGAGCCCTGTTGTTTTAAAAACGCTTTATTCTTCCTTTATGCGGCAACTACTGGAATATGCTAGCCCCGTTTGGTCACCCTACCGCTTGACTCTCATCTGGAAACTCGATGCTGTCCAGAGGAGATTCTTAAGGCTGGTGGGAACGAGGCGGGGACATCAATTCAGGGAAGTTCCTCTCGCGGATCTGCAGAACGAGCTACTCCTACCAGATCTCCTAGCCAGACGAAAGGCTGCAGATGTCCTGTTCCTTGCCAAATTGCTGAATGGTCTGCTTGATTGTCCTTCTCTCCTCGCACAAGTGGATATCCGCATTCCTTCAGCTACTCGGTCGCGTGATCTGTTCGGCAGGCGTCACTCTCGGCGGGATTATGACTTTCACGGTCCCCTCGCCCGAATGATAAGGCTGGGAAATAACTTCTGCCACCTTGTCGATCTTTTTCACGACAGTGCTTCGGCCATCCGGGCAAGAGTGCTGGCATCCCTCCGCGGTCCTGTGTAGAAACACAATTACTAACCTTCACATGTTGTATGGTAATTTATTTCATTGTTATGCTTGTTACCCCTCATATTGATTGTTGTGTTCCTGAGTAGTTTACTGCTTTGTTGTTATGTATTATGCCGTTTGTTGTTACTATTTACTTTTACTATTAATTGTTATATTTAATCATTTATGTTGTTGTTTTTGTTAGATTGTTATCACTGTCAACTTTATTGTTATTTAACCCATTGTTTCTTTCTTACAGTTGATTTTTAAATATTTATATATGTATATTACCCGCTTGTACTTTGGCTTGTTGCCGTTGGAATGTAAAAAAAAGCTAAATATGTTTTTATTTTCTTTATTATTTTCTTTAAGATTGACTTCTATAAAGCGAATCAATTTACAATAGATCAAGCCACGTAATAAAGTACAAGTAGTTTATTCGAGTTAAAACTCACATTACAAAAGACAATAGTCTTGAATTGCTTTCGTCAACCTGTGTATTGTAGCTCTAGCACTGTAATTGGCTAAGTGAAACTAAACTTGACTTTTATATATGGACTATTTATAGTCATTCCCTTTAAAACAACAGCGGTTCATATACTTTGGTGACGTAATGAAAAGCAAGTGGTTAATTAGAAGACTTTTTCAATTAAAGCGAGTAGGATTTATAACAAATACAATAACATTGGTAATTATGTACGGCTGTAATACGTTCACCATCACGTTACCTCATGTATTTGACATGGTACAGGAATATCAAACCTTCCTAATTCAACTAGACTGTTACACTATGAAATATTACGTCACGTTAGTGGACGTTGCATGTCTGTGACAGATTTATACACTTCAGTAATCCTTTACTAATTTGATATCTCAGCTCCAATTATGTCCTGATTTAACCTTTAACACTTTGGCCATGAAATATTTTCCCAATACGAGAGAGTGTCAGGTCATATTTGTGAAACAATGTGATAAAATACAACGAGAGTAAATGGTATGCAACACAGATCGGATTTAAGAAATAAATTTGTGACTTGAAACGGTATTACGGTTTGAAAATTAAGTAATTCATTTATCACCTTATACTGAGTGAAGTAGAAAGTCTTTAGTTAATTAATATTGTGACATTTTTGCTACATAGGCAAATTAAAATTTAATCACTAAATTATTGTTGGTGAAAATATATACGAAAAATATTTCAGAATATAAGTTGATTTGTCAAAACATAGGTAAAATTTAAAATGTAATTTCTCAATAAAGGATCCACGAATGTAGGAAAGACACAGTAAGACACCGGTTATCTGGAAGTCGGCTTTGATAACTGGATAACTTTTCTAGCCTTGAGATTGGATAGTAAGAGGGCTATTACGTGCTTTGGTGATGAGGTAGTTTTGGTTAGGGAAATGGTTGGTATAAAAATTCCAACACGGGCATCTCGACGACCTTTTGAGTTTTAGCGGTATTTTTTACGGTTGTTCTATTTTCTTCTACAAATCTGCGCGGGTTGTTGCAGATTATTGTATTCTTTTGATACAAAAGTGAATTAGGAAGATTTGGAGATAACAAAATAACTACGCAATTTTTGAAGAGAGTACATGTTGTTATAAGAATTGTTCAAGTAGATTTCTCAATGTTAATATTACATAAATGTTAATTAAAACAGAAATTTAGTGTAAAATAACCTGAATAAATGTAATACATCAAGGTATAAAATAAAATAAAAAATATGTTTGGATTAAATTGTATTTTTACCTTTGAATCTGTATTAAAAGTAATAGAAAATGACATATGTGGTACGAACAATTCTTCAGTGAATGTTTAGTTCAGTTTTATTTATCTTCGCTTATAATAAGGAAAAGTACATTTAATTTTCAATTAAATCCAATATTTTATTTTATTTGAATTTTATAAAAAAAGCTAAATTTTTAGTTTTATTTTAATTTTAAATCAAGAATTGAACTTTAATTTAATTTGTTTTATTTACGACAAAAAACCTTTTCTTAAGAAAACTTTATACAAGTTGTGTATGTATTTGGTGATTAAGTCTAAATATTAACTAATACAAAATTGTTTATTGAGAACCAATTTTATTTTGTATTAATAAACATTGTGGTTTATTTTTGCCAATATTTATTTGTGGGATTATTATTAATACTCGTGGGATTATATTTATTAATATTAACAAACAATTTTTAAAGTAATAAGAGGAAATATTCTCCGATTATATTTCCTAATAAATATAATTATTTAGTATTTAAACTGGATATTAGCAGATAAATAAATAAAACAAATTTATATAGAAATGTTGTAGAGTTTGCGGTTCTATCTACAAGTATATCGCATGAATGTGGGATTTAGACGTCTTAAATACGCCATCGTTCCGTGAAACAAGAAATCAGTAACACTACGTTTAGAAATCTGCAATCTGATCTCTTCTTCAGGTATATAACTAATCTAATACATAATTTACAAACTAGGTTAAAATAAACAAATCATACCAAAGCGTTGTTGGCACGCCTAAGTCAGGAATCACAACCACAATGTTGTTTGTCAACTTCACTAACTGTAAAAACATGCACTTAATAAAAAAACTATACACAACACTAATCATTGAAACTGAACTACAGAGTACAGGTCACACACACAATACGTCTGCATTCGTCTACTCCTATAATTCCTACGACTGACCAGAGGCCACTAGTTAAATGATTAGTATGTTTAGTTAACTTAAGTAGCAAGCTGTCAAGGTCTTTGATTTGTTTACTGGTTCCGGTCCGTACCGAGAATCAATTCTTTGTTTGAAGTTTATTTTTGACGATGGAAGGATTGTGAAGGAAACAGGATTTCTTCCGGACAAACCATATGCATTGTTCAGATTGCAGATCTCGAAACGTAGTGTTACTGATTTATTGTTTCACCGAACGATGGCAAATGTCCGAAAATTAAAATCCTGTTTCCTTCACAATCCTTCTATCGTCAAAAATAAACTTCAAACAAAGAGTCTTAAATTCTTTAGTCGATGTCCGACAGAGTGAATTTAATTGGAATGTGGGAGATGTTAGCTAATACAATTTAGTAGGTTGTAACAATGAGAAATACTATTGTCTATACTATAATAATAATCTGTTTTAATAGTTAATACAGTTATTTTATTTTGTAAACTTTCAATGCTGCAAGTGTCTCATGTAAATGAAAAATAATTTTGTAAATATAATGTTGGATTTCACCAATACAGACAGACGTACGAAAATGTTTTGCCTTATCAAGATCTTTTATCTTTATACCAAAAGTACCTATATACTAAGTACCAAGTCTTCAGGACCTTTCTATAACAACTATCGTATATACGGCCAGATAGACAGAGCAAATTTTATCTTTTGATTCCAGGACCAATAAATATGGACCAAGTTCCTAGGATTTAGGACTTTTCTATCAAGGTTTATCGCATAGACAGATAATGACACGATTTAAAAAATTATCCTGCCGTGTCCTTAATAATATCCTAAAACATACTATGATTCTGAGATGAATTTTGAAGCATACAAATTTTGAATAATACAAATTGTTCAATACATCTTAATATATGAAGTATAATAGAGTTAGTGAAGTATTTAGGAAAAGTACCAAAATTAAAACGCTCTTTCACAGTTTTTTTCTTTATATCTTCCCAAAACCTGTGTATTATATACAAATAATGGATATAAAGTACACTTGAAATCGGCTTGGTCCATAAAAATTTTGAATTTGCTAGGTTTTAGTTATTATAAATATTCTATATTTTTTAAACCCTACATTTTTAGTAATGGCCATACATACATCTCTTAAGGACTTTACTGTTTTGTTATATATTTACAGTGGTTTTTGAAATCTGTGCTCTTCCAATCTATTTACAATCGGATTTTTACTTCATGCTAAGTACTCGGCGCATTCATGTTCATTTAAACTAAGATTGGGTAAAATCAAAATCTTTGGCATCAGTTCTGATCCAAATTAAATTTATTTAAATTGCCTTGCACCAAGAAAAACCTACCTACAGAAAAATATTCATGACTGTTATTGAACATTGACAGAAGGTTATTGGATATTTTGGCGCATAAAGCTTCGTAAACAACGGTTGTGTTAAACCAAAGTAAGCAGTCATTACGTAAATCAAAACACAGAAGTTGTGTTGCGTAAATAAACTGGATATCCAAGGTTTAATCACATTTATAAATACATCACTTTTGGTTACAAGTATATTTATACCAATACAGATTGAACACAAAAAATACTGATTTAAAGCTTCTGAAACGTGGGAAAGGAGCAAAATTATGTAACTTAGTTATTTGGAAACATGTATGTATTTGCTGACATGTTGAAACTGAGCAAAATACAACTACAGTTTACAACGTAATTAAATTATTGCACGATGATGTACAGTGTAATCCACACTAAACATTTGATACGAGATTGAGGTTATGTTAGTGGTCAAGCTGTCAGCTGACGCGTGTTATCGTGTGTTTCTATGGTGTCAGCTGAGTCTGACAGTTCTGACAAGCAGCTTCACGACACGACACGTCAGCCAAATATTAAAATTATTGTAAACACTTTCGCTCTCATGGTGTTGTATGAAAATGTGATTTTGTACTATATTATTGATAACATACATGCCATGATTGCATGCCTTTTTATAAATTGTAACAGCATTTCATTTCAAAAATTATTTAAAAAACAAGTTTTCGAGCAAAATAGTCAAATAGATTACTTGACTATTGTCAAAACGACCCAACGTGCCTAGTTGATTGATTTAACTTTGATCAACGAACCTACCCTTTATCTTATATGATATTGTCCAGCGTCTACAATAAGTTGGTATAGGGTATAAATTGTTTCATTGCGATTGTTAAAGCTCATATTATATTTATCATTATACCATTTTATACGATACCTCTTAGTCTTTTTTAAGCTCTTCATTGGGTCCTGTGTTACAACCCCTGGTATATTTTCGAATAACATGTTGTTTCGTTTAAAATGTTACGTAATAGTTACCCCTAGATATTTGTGAAAACGCAACCATATTCTTCTACAGACTGTTTAAAGAACAATTCATTTTGGTTAAGAGATGTCAACATATTTTTTCCAGAATTGCTTTGCAAATAAGTTGTTACTCTCTTTGAAATAAAAAATTCAAATTGAATTTTATTATTATAAATATCAAAGAAATTTTCAGAGATTTTTGGTTGCACTCGCCTTAGTATTTAATTTAAGCAACCCTTCTCTTGATGTTACTGTTAGAAAATTGCTAAGACCTGCTACCAATACCATATAACCAATAACAGTCTTGACCTTACTGAAACTAGGCTATATTAATTTCTCGAAGCGTTATTTAAAATAAACTTTTGGTATTTTCAAAACTTGAGACACATTAAGATTTGAATATATTTCAAAGTAGGCCTAATAAAATTTTGGCTCAATTTCTTCCACAGTTCGAAGTACGGACCTTCGTCTTGGGATACTTCAACTTTGTCTACAGAATAATCCGTTATGGAGGAGGAGATATTCCTGTACTTCGGTCAAACTCACAAGTTTCCTTGTGACAAATGAAAATAACTTCGGTGATTGTGGCATTTCATTCATTAGTTTAAACTCTTTCTCCATACCTCCATAAACATCTCCCTCTTTTACATTGCAAAGTGGTAAATTTTAAGTAATTCAGTTAATTAATTAAATTTTGGGTTTACTTTAGGCGTATTAGTTTGAAAAATAAGTCTTTAAGTTTTATTCATTGTTTCTCACAAATCGAGTTATTGTGATTGTCGTATTTAGTGATAATTTAAATTAATCAAATATACCCCTCAACACATTATTCTAGTGGCTTGTGCTCTAAAGAGGTTTTGTTTAGAAATAGACACTCCTAAAAAGGGACCGAATAAGAGTGTATACCAGCTCTTTTTCATTTGTATTTTTACTTATTGGATAATAGTTAAATGGTATAAAAATGTCTTGGCTTGAAAGCCAAGGATTAATATATGCTCTTCTCAGCCCAGTAACTTACAAAAAGGAATCGTCAAGGTAAAAAAGTGTGACCAATGAATAATTTACTAGTCGCTATGAACTAACTGGAAAAATGTTCACTGTAAAAAAAATAATTTTTACAGAATTAATTTTTGCTAATTGAATCGATAAATAGTTCAATTAACTAAGTGTTCTATTATAATATCATTCATAACGAAACTTCAGAAAAAAATAAGACTAAAATAAAATAGAAGATTAAAGTTTATCTTAAAAGAATAATATAAATCTATTTTTTGAATAGAAGTTATTTTTAATTTCAAAAAGAAAGTATTTACAACGTAATAAATAAAGTGTAAAATTTTGTTTAAGAGAAATAAGGCAATTTAACGGAACTCAATTAAAGAAAGGGACTACACAAGTGTTTTTATTTACTAATTATTCATAATTGGTAGAGTGTTATTAGAGCAACCTCTGTGAAACTAGTCTTGGTTACTTTTACAAGAACCATCAATAAAATTCACTCTCAAGCAACCGTTGTTTTAGCATTTATTATTATGGAGGGATTTCAATTGGTTTAGCGCTAACGAAGCCTATCACTCGAGGGGCTGGAGAAGTTTTCTTTTAGGTGACGTTCACCGCACTATTTCGAGATAACGAAATGACATATAGAGATTTTGCACGGAGCTTGACTTGTATATAGGCAACATTTAGTTTGATGGTGTATGCCACTCCCTGGGTTTTAGACAAGCGCTAGCGAATATATTTACTTTGGCCTTATAGGTAACCATGATAGTAACGATTAAATCGCAGAATAGATTCGTAAACAAACTTAGTAGAATAATGTGACATTTTACAAAAGACATGTTAAGACTGCAGCCTAACTACCCTAAAACATATAACATCATCAATAGTCACTTAGTATGTAGATTATTATTTAATAAAATATTGCTCTCAACCCTACATAAATGGTAACACCCTGCCATACTACTACAAGGTGAAGGATCTTGGTTTGACTATAAACTCGACTTTGACTTGGACTGACGCTGTTGTGGAGATTTGTAAACGGGTTTTTGCATCTATTCACTCACTCAAACGTTTACAACGATTTTTACCAGAACATATCAAGCTGCTCTTGACTAAATCACTCGTACTTCCACATTTCAATTACTGTAACTCCGTGATCAATGATATGACCATAGTACTTAGTGAGAAGCTGCAGAGAACTCAAAACTACTGTATACGTTACTTTTACGATGTAAGACGGGAGAAGCACATCACACCGTACTATATTCAGTCAAATATTCTAAAATTAAAAGATCAAAGATCCATCAAAATTCTAAAACTAGTTCATTCAATATTGAAATGTGATTTTCCAAGATATTTTTCTGAATATTTTAAATCTGTGTCTCATGTAGGTGTAAGAAGCACTCGCTCTGGCTCATACATTTTGAGAATGCCTCAGCACAGGACTGCAGTGTTTGATAAGTCATTCCATGTAATGGCTTGTAGGTTGTGGAATGCCCTTCCCCAAACAATTACTTCCATCGATAGCCGTTCCCGGTTTGTGGCGAAACTGAAAGATATGTATCTTGAGCGGTTAGCCGGGGCATTTCCGGTCTGAGATGCTGTGGGCGTGACACTGGCAGAGGAATGAATGTGAGATTGTGTGTGATAAAAGTTCATTTAGCAATAAATACTTAAATTTATTTGTATATTAAAAATATAAATTTATAGTAAATGTTGTAAGAATAGTAGAGATGGTTAATTTATTAATGTGTTAAATTTTAATTATAACATGTTAAAATATTACATTAATTTCACCACTTTGTGTAAATGTAATTATTTCTTTATTTTATTATCTTTGTTATTTTTTGTTTTATTCTTAGATAATATTTATTTAATGTTTTAAATTTTAAATTGTAACAGGTTTAAGTGGCCCATAACAGTTAGGGCCATATGGCCCTAACTTTGCCTGTAAAAATAAAGATTTTTTCATTTCATTTCATTTTATCAATGAGGATATATTTGAATGTATAATATGGCAAGATATTTAAAGAAATATTACATCTGTAGAAAATTTGTATGCAGTTTCAAACAAGAATGAATTCTGTTATAGTGCATGTCTGTCCCTCCACCGAATTTGACTTAGTGTCATTGAAGCCTATCAGTCAATACTGTGGCACAATTTCTATTTGCCTCCATTTAATGTAAAATTTTCTTTTTTTGTAATTAATTGGTTGCCTGCCTGTCCGCAGGATATCTCAAGGTATGAAACGAGCTACTGATTTTAGATTTTGCTTGTAACAAATCCTGTCAACAATTTGTGATTGAGTAGAGAAGGTTTGAAAAGATAACGGAATTCGGACATTTACCATCATTATGTAACAAAAGGTATAACTCAAAGTTTTGAACCCTTTTCTTTCCTTTCTTTTCTTACTTCTGCTCTTTGTTATTGTATTTATTAATACCTTCATCCACCTGTCGAAGAGGATAGATTCTAAAATCTAAAAGTTGCTTTACACCTTTTGTAACATACCTGTATAACGAGGGCAAATGTCCGAAATTCTATTATCATTTCAAAACCTGTTACGCGTCACATGGCGTGATGTACTTGTACCTTGTATTTACACTACAGTACGTATATTGAAATTATGAATATACATTAAAAGCTTATGTGTTATAGAATCATAGAATTCTAATTAAATTTCTGAGCGTTGTTTACGTGATAATATAGAATCTTCTAAACGTAAGGGTTTATTGTTTATACAGGTATTTTGCCGTAATTTTATACATGGAATGATACCAACACCAATATGAAATAATACATACCCCACCAAATCTAGCAGCAATAAAAACACAAGATTTTTTTCTTTCTACATGATAATGAAACTTGGAACGTAATTGATGAATTGGAGGTGATGTGCCCATGATAATTTGTGTGATGCAATATTAAATTGGTTGTTGGTAAGCTCACCTGGTATTATAGCATTTAATCCACTTAAAATTAATTCTCCCTAGTAATTAATAATGAACACCAATCAACGTGAAAACTGAAAGTGCTCGCTTCATTTGCTTATTATATAGGTAGGTATATTTATATTAAGTATTTATAAAAGTAACATTTATTTGATTATATTTACTTTATTTATTTAGTAATTAATAGAAGTTAAAAAAACAATACTTATTGATACTTTTTTATCTGCCAAAATTTTTATGATTAAAGTTTATATGACAGATATTTGTTTTTTACATTTTTGATTTTCGTAATAAAAAAGATAGTTGCGATGTTTGTACTAGATGTTTCTTGAATCATCTTAAATTGAACCACAACATGTTTACTGTTTATTTAACTTAATAATTAATTAAACCGTGTGTTTAGGCGCGTT
Organism: Homalodisca vitripennis; assembly: GCF_021130785.1. Lineage (NCBI taxonomy): Eukaryota > Metazoa > Arthropoda > Insecta > Hemiptera > Cicadellidae > Homalodisca > Homalodisca vitripennis. The sequence continues at coordinate 182,094,369 of NC_060208.1, read as the reverse complement.
AAACATTGCATTTCTCATTCCAATTGATCATGACCTCCGGTTTGTGACTCACTCAATAGAATTTAAAATTAAAACCAAATGATATTTCAGCAAATACTGAAACAAATGCCAGGAATCATTGCACATATATTTACGAGTGTTGTTCGGAAAGTAAGTTGCCGAAACTGATATCAGACCTCGAGACACTCGTATTTTAAGTCAAATTCCAACAGCATGTAAAAGAAACTCATGTTCACTAGTAGATGCTCATGATACAGACTATGTCTCCAATGTTAAGATATAAAATATTTCATTCAAACATTAATTTGAAAAATTATTTTTTTTAGTTTCTATAAAGTAAACACAGTTCCAAGAAAAATACATACTATTATTTCGTATGTTAAGTATAAAGAATTACGCAAAACAAAATTAAAGTTTTTAATTAGAATAGAAGTAATAATTCCACGTGGTTCCAGCAATTGCTTCTTACCATTTACGTAACTTTCAGATATATATATATATATATATATATATATATATATATATATATATATATATATTTATATATATATATATATATATATATATATATATATATATATATTAAAAGATCTCATATATAAAAAAAATAAATTCCTCCAAGAAATGTCAAACCTAATAGGTATTCATATTCATACTTGCTTGCATTTTCACAGATCTTGATGAAAAAGCAATCATTACTCTGAAAGCAAACTTCAGGATGTGAGGATATTATTGAATACTGAACAACGCTTTGATCTTCATATTTCCTCGTGTAAATTCATATTATACAGACTGTTTTATTCTTCCAATTAGGTTCAAAGTATCTGTTATTATAACTGTAGATTCTGCTGTGTCTTAACATCTCACATTGTTACTACGACTTCTTTCAGTAAATGGAAATTAATTATACAAGGTAGGATTAGGTTATGTCATGTGCCAATAAACGTTTCATACAAAATGGCAAATCTATATCACACTTTGTGAAGCTACATTTTTAGTTCAGCAACAATTTGAAATATTAATGATTCTATTCAGTTTGCTTAGTATCTTATTTATTTTTCTGTTTTCTCGTTTCCGTTACGGTTAGCCATAAAACTAATGTAAAAAAGATTTTCACTAACGATAAGCTAAATTTCATACAGTGAAAGACCCGATCATTGAACTCTGCATTTCCTGTATAGAATTGAAGCTTCATAGAAAATTTCAAGTCTATACGTCAATTTGTTTTTGAGATATCCTGTTGATAAACAGGAAGATCTTTATATTTTTGAACCCATGGACGCTCAGCCAATGAAGTAAGAGTTAGTACTGTAAGTGATGCAGTTGAACACAGTTATATTTAAAACTAGTAAATTTCATTCATAAAAGTCATTTACGTAGCTTAATTAGCATGATTAAGTCGAGCACATTCAGAAATAAGTATTAACTTAAAGTGCCGTGTGGGAGTGCAAGTTCTTGAATGCTGACATAAAGTACCATTCCGATGCGAGCTGTTTAATCGATTATTACATATCGATGTAATAGTCTATTACTACCGATGACTTATGTTCTGTCTATAATTCTTACAGAAGAGCGTAAGTCAGGTGCAATCGATTCTTTATCATTTCCAAATGTTAGTTTATCCATGGAATAGGAGTTATTAAGAAAACTGTGGATATTACATAAATACTCATATATTAATATAAGGAAAAAAAGCTGTTAAATTCGTTACGATCAAGTGTTTATAATGGTTATATGGGTTTAATGTTTTTTTTACTCCTAAAAACGTAACAAAATGAACGATATGTGCACGTATCATTTGGATAAGCAAATGTCACATTTTCATCGTTTAACATTAACGTTTTCTACACTCACAAATAAATTAGGCTACATAACGTAAATGCAGCTAGCTTTATACCGAAATAAAATCATAGTAACAATGCAAATTTTAAAATAAAAACCAATCAAGACTAATAGCTAATAAAAATCTTATTAACGAAAAATAAAAAACAGTAAATATAATGTTTTATGTAGTATGTGTAGTGTTTCCTATCAGTGAATAATTTATCTTTGTAAATAACACCTAATAATGAAAAAACTATATAATTTAGTTATAAATTTGATACAATTTAAATAGATTGGTAATTATGCTATTGAGTAACGACAGTACACAAAAATAATCAACGTGTAAGATACCTAAATCACCAATGTTATTTTGAATTTTCGCTTGAGTTTGTCTGCTCACAGACGGCCTTCAGAGAACTGATACGATATTCCCGTGCTCTTGATATTGTTAGTGATCCTCTGTTTTGATCTTGACATTTCACTTGCTTCACGATGCAGCTTGTGGTTACCTGTATAGTTACTGTATAGTCAGGAGCAAAATTTCACCCATTTTGTATTTACAGCACAGTTATAAACTATTGTCCATTAACGAAAGCAATAAATATTTACATATTATATCTGGCAGGAAATAAACTTGTACAAATCATATAAAAAGAATATATCTTGTTGTAAAATAACAAATAATAGTTTGCCACATACATCCTAAACCATGTTGTTGCGATACTATGTTTTACAAGCTCTAAAAACGGGATCGATCTTAAAACGACATTAAAAACTACTGAAAATTTCCTACAGGAAACCAATTCTTGAATTTAAAAGTTATATATTATTACAATTATACATCATAACTTAGCCCCTTCAAATAGTGTTTCACTGTTTAATATACGTATCTATCTCGTAATTGCAGGTTATAATGTGCAGGCGCTTTGAAAACTTTTCTTCATTTTATTCGTTTATATTCACGACATAAGCGAATAATTCAGATAATAACTATCCTATCTTCTAAGTTAGACTAAATTACGGATACATGTGAAATTTGATTGAAATTGGTTCAGTCGTTTTGGAGTTTATTGCCAACATACATCGTGACTCAAGATTTTTATATATATAAGATATATATTATTACAATTATACATCATAACTTAGCGCCTTCAAATAGTGTTTCACTGTTTAATATACGTATCTATCTCGTAATTGCAGGTTATAATGTGCAGGCGCTTTGAAAACTTTTCTTCATTTTATTCGTTTATATTCACGACATAAGCGAATAATTCAGATAATAACTATCCTATGTTCTAAGTTAGACTAAATTACGGATACATGTGAAATTTGATTGAAATTGGTTGAGTCGTTTTGGAGTTTATTGGCAACATACATCGTGTCTCAAGATTTTTATATATATAAGATTATTGTAATCCAACTAGTGTTTATTTTCATACCTTTTGGAAGCTGCTGTTTGGGGTGAGGAAGGATGTTCACGTTTTAATATAAACACAAAAATAGCTGCAAAATTCAATTTAAGAATTAAATTGAAACGTTGAAACATAAACCTAATTATATAAAAATATATTTTATAATATAAAAAATATCGACATATTCGAACTTTTTGAAATTTGTAAAACAGCTCCTTATTTTGTGATATTTGCTTTTTCATTAGTCCAAAGTAATAGTACTCTAGTTGAGTTAGCTGTTAGTGCAAAAAAAAAACTGGAGTGCAAAACTGTTTTTGTAAAAGCGCACGTTAAACTTGACAAATAAAATTACTTTGCGATCTTCCATGCTTGTATTTAAATTAGTTTTTTCATGTTTTTTGTGAAGTTTTACCTTTCTTCGGTAGAGGAAAAAAACGCTTTTCTCAAATATTAAAATCACGATTATGTTTTTAATCAGGAAAAATAATTTCTTAGAGTATTCAGAGCTCATCTATGTTTTAATTTTTTAATATTTCTCAATAAATTTATCTTAATTAGTAACTTTATATGTTCTGTTTTAGGTGTGAAATACGGACTCATATAGCTTTTGACGGTTTTTATTAATTAAATATTTAAATATTTATACAAAAGATTTTTTAAACATTCCATATTGAATTTGTTTCAATGGTTTTGAAGAATATATCCTCATTTTAGGTTGAAATGTGAGGGTATCGAGAGATTTAAAAATATGAGACGACCAAGAGACTGAAAATCGCTAATTCAAATGTTAGTATATGATTAGCTGAAACTGATTTAACGCTTATTTAAGTGTATAAGCGTTGTTTTAAGCGTGTCAAGATATAAAATAAATTATCCAAGAAAGATATTCAATTCGCACTTTTAATCCTTCTAATACATTTCTTTTTCCTCCTCCAACAAAACTAGTGCGGCTTGTAATAACATTTCTTCTATATTATAAATGGAATACTTCGTTTAAAGCCAGAATATAAATATTTGGTGAAAGGTATACCTATTGGACGATTCTTAAATTTGTTACGTTTGTTACAGATTTGATATCCATTAAAGAAACTTGAGTTATACGACATATATATTTAGATAATCCTAAAATTTCATATTATATTGCATGTAATAGTTCTTATGAGACTAAATAGACTCGTAACACAAATTTAGTTAAAGGTGCTGATATTGTACCCGGGATCTTTTTTAAAGTATAATAATTGTTAGAGTACAGCGTTTTAATGAGCTAAACATGTTTCATGGTATTAATCTGCAGCCATAGTCAACTGCAATAAATTACATTATACAATTGTTTAAATAAAAATAAACCGACTTCAAAAATGTTTTACAAAAATCAAGGAACACACAATTTGTGAATGACATTAGCAAATTAGTCCGTTTCGTTCCTCCTCGTCATTTTTCAAAGTATGCCTAGAGAAAGCGACATTTGGAACCCTGGTGAAACCTAAAAAAACTTCCTACAGAACCTTTGAGACAGTATTTCCAATGCCAGTACTCAACCTACTTCTCATTGCTCCAAACGGACTTAATATTTACTAAACAGGGACAATACTCTCATTTGTTCACTAAAGGTCCCCTAACATTTTTAACGTAAGTTTAAGATAAAAAATTACATCTCGGCAACTCACTCTTCTCATGTTACTGTGAGTTGTAAAAATGTAATTTTGTTTCAACAACTTCCTACAGGATAGATTTTACAATGCTGATATAGGCTATGGAACTTCCCACAGCAACACTGAGGTAACCTTTAGAAACTTCCAATATCAATACATAAAATTTTTTCCGTTAATCCAAGGGACGAATTTATTATATTGCCTCCTATAGTGACGTCATACGGACCTTTACCATGAACAATTATTTTCCTTTCATTTTTAAGATAAGTCATGGTCATTAAAAGAAAAACTGCATCCGTCTCGTTGCTCCATGTTGTCTTTATAAGGAAACCTACAGGAGCTTTTCTGTACCCCTGTAGGATAGTAAAACTTTCCACGGCAACTCTGGGATAACATATAATGTTTTAGAAAAAATTCTAACCCCTACACTTAGTCCTGTCCTGTTGCACCATCATAAACGTTTTTAAGTGCTTCCAACCAGGTTGGGTCGTCACACTTTTATGTCTATATGTTTCCAATCCTCGATGAAGTATATTATGGTCACTCGAAGAAAACTACATCTTATTCTTATTTCAATTTGTTGTCATGTTTCATGATACTCTGACAGTAGCCTTTTCTGAAACCACAAAGTAAACTCTAATTCTTATAAAAACTTATAGTGATTTGGAAAATTTCAATCTTTATAAATTTCAAACATAGTCCGTTATTCACAACTATTTTTTTATATATTACCGGGACGTATATATTATAGGGACGTAATTCTGAAACCAAACATGAAAAGTTATGATTCCTAGCAATTCGGAGGAAAATCGTATTATTTGTAAGAAATCCGCATCTCAGCAAATTTGCTTTTATTGGCTTCTCCATATGGATATTTAACACTTCTAAAGTGATTTCCTGGTCATACACTTCTTCAACCACTAAAAGAATTATGTGCCAACAATATGGGGCAGCCCTCTACATTAAAAAATAATCAAAATTGGCCTAACGTTTTTAGACAAATATATGGACATAAACAACAAAAAAAGGTAAAATTTGCATAACTTCCTCGTTTTTTAAGGCTCTAAAAATTCAGCGTTCAACCTAACTTTCCATAATTTTAATTTTTCAATGTCAAAAAAATCTTTATTCCACAACTGTGATAAACAGTTTACATTTACACACATATGATATACATATAGAATATGATATACACATAGGATATAATATACATTTCTTAAAATAAATTTTTAGGAAATTTCTTTTTTTATATATTTTAATTTGTATATCGCTTTAAGTAACCGACTTCATCTACTTTCTGTTTAGCTTGGCTCAAAACTATAAGGGTAACCAGTTTGCTGCAAAATGGCGTTTTATTAAAAAAATTGATCACAAAGTATTCTTACGTGAAATAAATTCGTCTGAAATTTGAATAGTTCAATCGTTTGCCTTACAGAAATAACGAACGTCAGTTCATGTGAATGGACAAAAAGCTGTATTGAAAGCCTCCCAACCCGACCCATTGTGTTTACTCTCCAATTCTGAATACTTTTCTCTTTTGGAAATTTTGTATAATTTTATTTATAACTTCGGGTTATATTACTTTAAATTTTGTCAAATCTAACCAATCACATGAAAGAATGTTTTAATATATACTAAGAAACATTAAAAAAACTAAGAAACTAAAAGTAAGAAAATGGAAAGATACTAAAGAATTTTATATTTTAAATAACACATATTTCAATCCAAAGGTATTAAAAATATAAAACATTGTAAATTATTTGTCTGTTTATTAAAGTTCATATTACATTTTACCAAAAGCAAATTGGGTTTTTTAGAATTTAAACAGAAAGTTTTCAATAAATACGGTTTGCAGCATTTTTATATATTGTATAAAAATGCTGTATAAAAATATGTATTATATAAAAAAATTTGTATATAATTTGTATTTGTATAAAATTTGTATACAAATTGCATAAAACATTTATTGTAAATATATATTGTATAATAATATTGTATAAAAATAATACAAACCTTTATTTATAGTTTCTATAAATAAAGGTTTGATTAAAAAAACTATGAGCAGATTTTTAACCAAATCCCTCTGCAAAAGATTGAAAAAATTAAATGTTCTTAAAAATTACAAAATCTCTAAGATATTTACTAACTAGCTTATATGCCAAATTTAGTCAATATCGATTAGTTTGGTATCGCCTAAGGCTGATTACACATTTAATATAATAAGTCATTCACACTAGGCCATTAATAGAATTGCCAAAATATTCATTGAGACTGCACACAGATTTTAATGTTTAAACCAAAGGCATTGTTAAACCTTGCACATGAAAAGAAATAAAAAAATTCTTAATATTTAAGAATGTTTTTAGGAAAGTGAGACATTCAAATGCAGTACTACGTGATATATGATCCTAATTAAAAGTATCAAAATGTGTGTTCCACTTTAAAAATGGAATTAAGGGGAGGGGTTGGATATAATTTTACTGAAAGTTTTAAGTCAAAGAATGGAATATTCGCTGAAACGAAGTATGAGTATCCAACCATATTCGTTTGGCTGATGTAAGGACTGAACGTGTGGCATAAATCACTTTTCATATTATTGAAAATTTGAAGTATTTCATTTTATTTAGCGATTAGATATATTTCATAACAGTTTCTAAAAAATCTACTGGACAATGAATCTACACGAGGCAAGTTTATTGTACTTACACAACAAATTTGAACTGACGCCACAAAGGAACAATAGTTGAAACTGGTGAAACGCAATTTACAACTTACAAGTTATAAGTTACAAGAGTTTATACAAATAACTTAAGAACTTGACTATCAGAATGTGCATTGTTTCAGACAGTTGTTGTTAGTTACGTGACTACAACATAGACAGCTGTCTATTAGATTATTATTAATGTGATCAATAATCTAGATTGTGTGTTCTAAACTGTTGGAGCTATCGGGGGTAACTTTCCATCTTTCACTCGATCCATGGCCTTGGGTGACGGTTTTCTGTTCTAATCTCGGATGTAATGGGCGGGAAGGGGATTCAGTCACATTCACACTTAAATTAGAAGGTGTTATGAAGTAACTAACCCTTAGAAGTAACCCGCGTACTACCTCTCAGTCTTGGCCTACTTAATGGAGTCCAACTCGTTTTTCTCTTGCTGTTTGTAATAAGAAATAATTTTGAAAATGGTTTGAATCTGATGGAATTGATGAACTTCCACAAGATTTAGTATGTCAATGTTGTCCGTGGTATGTTTTATACACATACATAATAAAATTTTACACTACAAATTGTATTAATCCAAATTTTGAAAGGTTCACAAAACCACAAATTATCTTATAATGATCAAATTATCTATTTCGTCTAACTGTAAGGGATTTGCTAATGTGAATCGTATATATTAAATAGCGTATACATATAAAAGTTTAAAGGAGACTCGCATTAATTCTCCTATCTGTAACTTGTTAGTGGACAGCTAAAACGTTTGTGGGTATTTTTGCATTATTACTAATATGAATAAAATGTTAGCGAGATTGAGATCTAACTCTATCTCTTTTGCTGACCCCAAGAGTTATACGACACTTTTATGTCTGGAATAAGTAGTTAATATGTACAATTCTCTTCAAAATATGCGGCCTACTTTTTATTGGGAGTATGCACAATTTGGCAACACTGTGCTCGATATCTCCGACTGTTACACTTATCTAGTATGTCGATTGCCACTACTAGACTGTTGGTGAGTGGCACACATTTATTTAAAATTTATACTCAAAAGATCATCTTTATTTTTCTAATCAATAAAAAAACATAAACGATAAAACATAGTAATGCTAAAATGGATTTTCTTATGATCATAAAAATCTAATATAGTTGCAATAGAAAGAATGTAAAGAAAAAAAAGCAAAACTTCTTTATTGACAAAGGAAATATTTTGGTTTTAGTTAAATATATATTATTTAAAAGTCCGAATAAAACAGTTTTTACTTATTTATTATTTGAGTGTTAGCGAAGGCTACCTATTACTCATGTAGCACTCAAAATTGTCAACAAAAGAGTTAGAAAACAACCAGACCTTTTAATTTGTAACCCCAAATTTAATAGCCTTCTTCCTTGGACGTAGATTAATCTATGCAGAATCTCAAATGAAAAGTAAGCTTGCACTTACTGCATTACTACCTTTTACAGTTCAAAAATATTTATTTTCTCACATATATTCTACAACCTCCCCAGAAATCTCGGACCTGATTTTAAAAGACTTTATTTTCACCATGAATAAGAAATTCAATTCAGTGTACTCTAAATGAATTCACTCAGCAATTAAATTGCTCTCATCTTGTCAAAGTTGTCTTATATTATATTAATTAATTGACATTGCTGGCACTTATGGAATAGCGGAGAGAAACGTTTGATACATCAGTAATAGGATCACACAGACGCTATGTAAATTTGCAGGAATGGAACTGAGTAGCAGTCAGAGTGATAAATTCATGATATAGACAGTGTAAGGGTCTTGTATTCTTACATAATGACCCCTAGTACCTCATAGAAAACGACAATGTTAGTCCCAAATAACAACGAACTATGTGTCGTTGTATTGTAGAAATTTCAAATAATATATACACAATTTAAAAATTTAACTGAATGCCACAAAACTGAGGACTTAAATACGTTCATAAGCAACCAAAAAAGTAACGGATTGTCTCTTTAAACTTCAATGATTTAATGTGAATTGAAAACGTGATTAAATAATTGCTTGGCAAGCTACATACATTTCAAAACCTGTGACTACATTCAACGGTATGTTGCAAATAATAGGTGTACGATATGAATCAGTATTGTCCTCATATTTCAACACCCCACACGATTAACCTTAAAGAGTTAATAAGCTTCTGAATTAGAACGAAATCGTTCCTTGAAATTCTTAAAGTGATATACTACATTACATCATTTATAAGATTTCATAAGAGATCAATAAGAAACAGTGAACTGCTATATACAAAAATGTCACTAAAATAAGCTGTATAGTAGCTATTATATAGAAGGTACTGATAGTATGATGGCAATTACTTACTTTCCGATCTCTTAGTCAAGGTTTAGTCAAGAGAACCACTTTGGATTTATTTTTTATTGATTTCATTTTCTACTGACAATACAATTGTCTTCCATTACAGAAGTTATGTTAAGGATGAATCGCCTAGAGAAGATTATAAGCCTAATTATATTTCATATTACAGGTACACAAAATTGGGAAAGAAAGTCTGTGAGAAACTTTCGCCCGTTGGAATTGACAGAGTTGAAAATGCGAGTAATTATGTAAATTAAAATCTCCTTGTGAAATGATTGCAAGATGTTGATAAAGTAGTAAATCCAGCCGCTCTTAGGTAATTACTTTCTCGGAGGTAAAATATTAATAATAATTTCCATTTTTTTAACAAGAAATTGTACAAACCAACAAAAGCACTCAGGCTGGTACATTAATTTGCGAATTATACATCACTTTACCACGTTGCTTAAGATATAGAAATACTGTACAGTTATCAATGTATATGATCCCAATCAAAGATATTATTAAAAAAAAAATTAATTACTTACTAAACCGATTAATGAACCGATATAATGGAGTACCGAACGTCCTGTTTGAACAAAACTACAAATTTTGCCAACAAATCCAACAAAGTCATTCTCTCAGGTTTCAAGTATTGTTATATCACATGGATTTTTGTAGCTCTATTTTTAATGGTTGACCTAATATTAAGCCGTTCAGGGACTTAATTTATAATTTTGACAACAGATTTGTTTATTCTGAAATTTTTTCAGTACCATTGGCTATATTTAAGATCAAATGAAAAAAATCTTTTTTATTTATATTTTTGTTATTTGAAATAGTGAAATAGCCAAAGTCAATATTGTCCTTCCTTGGGCCAAGAGTAAACTATGTTCCAAAGTTACAATTGCCTACGAACGACTTTTCCATCGAGAGTTGTCGCAGGGATAGATAGACTCTTAGCAACCTGGTACACCATGAGTAATTTTGTTGTTTTTAGAATGCTGTGTAGAAATTTTAGGGACTGTTTACTGTTGAATGTTTCCCTGGGAATCCAGGGGGGGGGGAAATCCCAAAGCAGGAGTGTATGTTGGTTATAACTCTTGTCATTAGGATGGATGGCTATGGTGGTCTTGTATGCCGATAACGATTGATTTTTGTGTGTAATATAACAGAGTTTGTCTTGCCAATGGAGAGGGAATGGTATTTGTGGAATTTTTGTATGTGAGAATTTCCTTCTGATGAATCAAATGAGTGTAGTAGAAACAAAGATTGAAAATAAAGAATTAATTGCCCATTGACTCCCTCTATTGATAAGTCACGAGCCAGAAATAGTCGTAAAACAAACATATTAAACGCTAGAAGTTTAACATAAAATGTCATAACACATTTTATTTCTCAAGTGTGATACCTTCTTTACTGAAACAAGAGGCCTCAGAGAAAAACATCAAAATAACATTTTTGCTGCAGACAAGTACAATCCAAGTCCTGGCAATAACATCTGACACTGAAATATTACTAGTCTCAAAGAGCATTTGAATTTGAAAGGAAGACATAAAATATTGTTTGATCGTTGCGAGTTAAATAAAGCCATCTTTCGTTTCAAAGACAAACATCATTTACACATTTATAATGGTATGTCACTTTTTAGCAAGATAAAAATAATATGAACGTAATGACTTGGTTAGATTTCTCTATACGTACATATACATACATATTCCATTGAAACAAGTCATTTCAGTTCCAATTAAATCTGTAAAACGCTCAATTTTGTAAAGTTAATGCTTATGCTATATTAATAATTTAGATATAGTTATACAGGTACCTACTTTTTGTATTACAAACAATACAAAATTAACATGAGTGTGTAAAATGTTTCTTACTGTCTTGCACTAACTTTTAATGTAGTAACTATTTAACTTACTAATTTTAAAGTAAGATACAATCTGTGGTACCTTCAATGACAAATTTAAAACCACAGAAAGTATTTATATAGAACTTTTAACATGAAATTTTGTAACTAACGCTATTGTCTTAAAAGTACTGTATGTGGTAATATACCATTGTGAAAAACGTATGGTACTTTTAGTTAGTAAAATTAAATATAAATTAATTAGTAAATGACAATACACACGAACCAATAAACAATAAAACATTAATTTATTTTATTGCCTTTCACGCCGTTACTCCTTTGGCTGACACGAAGCATTGATTTAAGTTGCCAATGATGCAAAGTTATCTTAATTTTAATCTCATCGTGTAAGTTCCACTGTGCCACACAGACGGTCCTGCTAATCTTGCCCACTATCACAATACACGACTGTGTCGTTATGTCAGTTGCTTTTTCTAACCAACTGTTTAAGTAGTGTAGCAAAAGCGAGCAGATGTCATTGATTGTGTTAAAGAGTTATTTTTTCCCATTCAAGTTATAAAATAAAAACAGGTATGTTATTTAATAAGTAAGTTACTAATACTCATCATAATGGAAGAAACGCATCGTATTCGAAAAAAAGAGATTTTTATCTTGACCTGAATTTTTTATGTTTATTCCAGAGTCACTGTTGCGAGAAATGCACTGATAATTTAGCGCAAATAAAATTTTAAAGCATTCTCCAAGTTGTAGATGAATCTTCCAAACCACATTTGATATCGAAATGCAATCGGGTGCAACCGCAAATAATAAAACCAAAACCTAACCTATGAAGGGCTTCACTTGTGACCAACAAACTATTGTTGTTAGTTATTATATAACATACCACACTCCAGTTAATACCATATGTGGTTAGAAAGTGGTTTCAATTAACCTTAACAAATCGCGATTTCCTTCAAATTATGATATTTATACAATTGTCCATAATGACTTGTATATTCTTATCGTCTGAATAAGTGAATATTTGTATTACAACACATTGCAACAGCTTTTTCAATTTCTATCATGCATAAATACGAGATCGTTGGAATTATCACTTCACGGTAAGTGTCATAGGCTAAATATGAACGGAAGTGCATTTTCGATTACGACCGTAAGTGAATATTATACATGACATGCGATTCGACCCATAGGTCCCCCCTCTCCTTACCTACTTTACCTACTAAATTTTTCAGGACGTAGGGTAAACTATACAGTAGTTGGCACCTTTAGCTGCTAATACGATTAATTTTTATTCGTTTAAATTTTATCGGTTTATCACATTTTCTTTTAACTGTGGTACCAATTAAATCATTACAATAGACTATTGTGATCATCAAAATAACAACAACTTTCAAAATTTAAAAAAGATTTAATTTTAATGAATTTTATAAAAAGTAAAAACAATTTTACAGTTATTGGCACCCATTTCATAGTACTTGTCATAGCCAAGCATAGTTATTGGCACCCTATGCCAATGACTAAAAAGTTAAATTGTAGACTTTGTATTATACTTCATAGTTCATCAATAAACTCATCATATCAACATATTTGAATGTTTTCACTGAATTTAATTAAAAACACAATAATTTAGGCCTTAATAATTTTGTACTACCCAATTGTTTACTGGTAGGGCCTTAATGTATTTGCTTAGGCATTTTATAATAGGTTAAGATCACTATTAATAATATCGTTATTAAATTCAACACAAGTTGCACAGACAAACACAGGGTCCAACTCATCAAATTCAAAATCAATTGGCAAACATTCTTTATGATAAATCTTATCACACAGATCACATTCAAAATATGTGTCTTTAATGTTCGAACCACACGTGTAGCATAACCCACCCAGCTTTACTTTATTCCCTAAGTTTTTCATTAAAACATTTGGTTTGTTGACACTCTTTAGCAAGTCCAATTTCTGTCCATTTTCTTCTTTTACAACATTATTAGCAACTGTTTTATATTCCTTCTTAGGTGGCTTTGCTATGTTTTTTGAAGTTCCACATTTCTTCATCTTTGTCATGTTTTGTGTCTGCCTTTTCTGGTTTTCTTTTTTAATTTTATTATCTTCGCGGGTTTTTTTCCTTTCTGACTTCTTTCTCTCCTCTTCAGCCTTCTTTTCCCTTTTTTCCTCAAAGATGGATTTCCATTTTTTTGATGTAATGACAAAGGGAACTCTCTCCGTCTCCCTTTTTCCTTTCCTTTTTGGCGTTTCCGGCCACAATAGTATTTCTGCTATTGTGGATTGCGATGACTGTGGATTTTCAAGAGGGGTTTTGTTAGGTTGTGTAGGTGTTGAGTAGCACTGTTGGTTTTCCCTTTACTTAGTAGGTGTTGCATAGCTGTGGTCCATTCCAAAAGGATTTTCATTTTTTAGGACTTCATGGCTTGTGGATGGAAGTGCATTTGCGTTATTTTCTGCTGGTATATCAATAATTACATTAGTCTGATCACAATTTTCACTTTCACTCCTCTTGAATTCATCCCACACCCTATAGAGTGTATAAAAGAGGGGGTGTTCTGTATTTTTGTTGTTCTCAGAATCGATGTTAACAAATTTGTCAAGGATTTCATCGCCTACAATTCCTTCAAACTGTTCAAGGGTGATGGTTTGGTTGGGTGTGCTGCTCTTGTCAACTATTTTACGTTCTTTTCCAAGACACTTTGAAAAGTCTATGGCATCCGATTTCCATGGATAAAGGCCACAAGCCTTAAATCCATTCTTAAGGGTTTCGTGTTTTATCGCTTCTACGACTTCCTTTAAAAGGGGTGCAACGCATTCCCTGGTGACTGCCTCCGTAGGATGATTTTTTCTATATTTCATCAAAGCTTGCTTCCAGCCAGCTTTTATTGGTCGAAATGCAGCAACGTCTGCAGGTTGCAAAATACGTGTTGCATTTGGATACAAAGCTACTAAAATTATCTGCAGCTCACTGCACAGGGTACTCAATTGATATGATAAATGACTCTTATGCCCATCCACGAATAAGATTACAGGCAAAGTAACCTTATTTTCTATCAAATAAGTGTTGAAGACGTTGCCTATATACTCATAAAAAAGCTCAGCTTTCATCCAGCCATTATCACTGTGGCCGATGCCCTAATCGTCTAAGACAGAATTAACAATAGCAGATGGCAACCGTTGGTAGGGATAGATAAGCATAGGTGGAACAACTTTACCAGACGCTGAAAATGTAAACATAGCAGTAACCGCAGACTTTGCCTTTCCTTTGTCTATTTCGTATACATTTTTGGAACCAAGTGGAGCTAAAACCTTTGAATTTTTCGGGCACATTTGAAAATTTGTTTCGTCTCCATTGAATATTCTGTCCGGGTTTTTTAAAATGTCCAAAACATTTTCTTCGCTGAGAACACTCTCAATATTGCTGAACCAATTCTTAATGTCCATTTCACTTACACAAGAACTAGCTGCCTGCTTCTGCGGTGCGTTGTGTAATTTTAGGGTGGCGACGAAGGAAGGCCTGATACCAACCAATACCAGGTAGGCTTTCTTTAAACGGGTTTGGTCTATTGTTCTGAGTCAAAAATTCCTGCACACTCAGCTGAATATCTTCTTTTCTTCTCGGAAATCCTTTTTTACTGCAATCGATTATCCATTTTTCAAGCAGATCTTCCTCTTCTTTGCTTAATATTGGCGGGGGGCCTCGCTCAGCCCTAGTAAACTTTGAGCTTAATCGGAACTGGATTGTCGCACGAGGAATTCCATATTTCTTTGAAGCCGCTTTTTTCGATAGCAATCCATTTTTTACATCATTCAATGCTGCTTGAAGAGCCTCAGGCTTATACCGCTCTTTTGGCATCCTTGGCAGATTTAAAATCTGGAAAAAACATCGAGATATTAGGCGTATTGTAAAGGAATAGGCTATGTTGCTTGGAGATGTATACTTGAATTAAAAATTAAACAAACCTGGAAAATACATGAAATCATATGGTTTCTGTATGAACCATACAGCAATCATATGATTTAATTAATATTTCAGGGTTGTTTTACTTTTAATTCAGTAAAACATAAGTGTTTTTTAACTTTAAAAGAAAAGTGTAATTAATTAATGTGATTCTTCTGAGGGCTCAGTAATTGGCATGCCAATAACTATATCTTGACCCAGTGCCAAGTACTGTGTTGTTACAGTTATTGGCATGCCAGGTCATAACAAAAACACCATGCCAACTACTGTAAAATGTTATACTAATTAGAATTTGATTGGTTATTTAACATTCACATAATATCTTTGGTAACACTAACATAAAAAATTCATTAAGTTTTAAATCTGTTAAAATTGCAGTAGTTGGCACCCAGTGCCAACAACTAAAAAAGCACATTTTACATTTTACAGTAGTTGGCACCCCCATAGTTCTTTTAATTTGAGGTTTTGTACATTGAAAACACCCTGATTAGATCTGCATTACCTCAACATAGAAGGGTAACTTAAATAATTAACAACAATTGTGTGGTGTGCTAGCTAAGACAGAGTTTGTGTAGCAACATTCTTAACGATTTATTAAGAAATAAGCAGATTTTTACATACCTTTTAATATTGTAGAGCAGCTCATTTAACCTTATAATCTTGAAGCTGAGACCACTAAAACCACATGACAAACTCTACTGGTATTACAGTAACCTAGCAGAGGAACCAGTTTGGCCAACCTAAATGTTATTAAACTGAAAATTCCCACGGGGTGACAACTACTGTAGCAGTGCCAATAATTGTCTGGTTTACCCTAGCTGTCTTTTATTCTAATAAAAATATTCAAGACATCTGGGTAAGTATTTCCAATGATTTACTCCTTTTGCGAAAGTTGTGTTGCAACAATAAAATGGAAGTAAACATTATTAAAACAAGGTATGTACATTTTTATTTAACACTTCTTTTCAAATTTTAAATATGAAAAATTAACCTGATTTTGACGGAAATTGTTCCTGTTTAGTTATAAATAAAGAAAATAGTTTCAAATATCTTGGAGTTATTTTAGATGAGAAACTTACGTGGGAAAACATATGCATTTCATCCTTTCACAACTAAAACCAGCTTTGAGAAAATTGTATTATTTGACAAATGTTTGTGATTAATACTCATTAATAACTCTATATTTTGCGTTAATACATTCAAAATTACAATACGGAATTCAATGCTGAGGTGGAAATGTTAAGTATAATATTAATAGATTACGTGTACTTCAAAATCATTGTATAAGAATAATTCTTAGCAAGTTAATTAGAGAAAGTTCTTTCCACTATACTATCAATTAAAAATATTACGAATACAGCACGTGTGTATCTATAAAGTTTTGCGCATGTTTTACATTAAACGTGGTAACACGTGAAAAAACAAAATATTTTACAGTACACGAAGTTATGGAACTAATGTTTTTCGATTTTCTAAAGTTAGGCAATCACTGTTCAGATAAAATTTTGTGTACGTTAAAAATATTTCAATAGTTTACCATATAATATCACATTATGGCATAATATAAGAATCTTTTCTCTGCAACGTATTGATGTACATTTGATGTCGGAATAAATTCATTATTCATTCAATTTATTCATTTCATCACAAATGTAAAAATCGTAGTTGAGATCAGTGATTATTTATTCTGTTTTCAAATATAAGTATTAAGTTATTTCTGCAACCGTTTGCCTAATATAATTATTTATGGTTATAAATAGACTAAACCCCCGAATGAAGTAGTTTATTTACAAATTTTGTTTTAAAGACCATTTCTTATTCGGTTTTATGTTTCGGTTGGAGAAATGTCATATTAGACATAAGTAATGAACTACTGACAGTGTATTGTGATAAGCGAAGAACACAGACGGCACGGAGTAAAGTGCTGCTCTCTTATCAAAGGACAATCACAAGCTGGACTGACATTGTTTTCATATTTTTATTTTTGCTGCTCTGCCACGCTACTTCTAAAATTCTATTTATACTAGCGAAAATTCTATTTATGTTATTTGTAATTTGCACTTATATTTTTAATGGAATAAATCATAATTCATTATTTAATAATTGTATTATTCTATACCATGCAAACGTGACATAATGTCATAATAAACATAAATCCCCCATAGTGTTCAAAATATAAAATTTACACACTTAAGGACAACACCTGAAAATGTAAAAATGTAGAAGACATCGATAACGTGAGTTAGACTTTTTTTAATTATTAAATACAGCAGGAAATTCAATGGTATCCCTGCTCCCTAGTGTAATAATTGTTTTTAGAGAAGAATGTTCTATATATTTACAAACTGTATTCATACCAAATGCCTCAAAACAGGCTTTGCTGAGATTACATTAGTCTACAGCATTAGGAAACATATGTTACTGAGATTAAATTGTATTTACCTTAAACTTGTAGAAGTTGTAGAAATATAATACAATTCCGAAAATACAATACCTCACTGTTTACTCGTATACTGTTAACGGAAAAAGTTACAATGGAATCAGAGGAAAACTTATTTCGTAAAAAAAAAACTTATTAAGTCTATCTGCATACGTATTAACCTAATTTATCTAAAATAACTATTAGCAACATAATGGTCTACATAAATATCGTACAAAACGTTATAGTAAATTTAGTGAAACCAAAATTCATGGGCCTATACATATTATATGCATAAATAAATACAATATAAATAAAAATATACATTTTTTATAAGTATATATGTATAAATATTTGTACAAAGGTTTTATACCATTAGATATAAGCCAGTGTGTCTGTTCAGCCAATCGATTCACTGATAATCTCTTACCGAAACATATCCTCGATGCCAATATCACTAATTGACTACTCTATGTCACATACTCTAATCAATTTTCCCTTTCTGTTACATTGTTCGGTTAATTTTTTCAGCTTTTACAGATTGGTTGTACATCAAATGTTTAGTTTCACCACGGTGAGTGTTAATAGTAGTAATAGTGAGTGTCACGGAATTATACATAATATTATATTTAAATACAAGTTAGAACTAACGTAAATATCGTGATTCAATGTAAATATTGAGTTTAGCTCCAGTTCACCGACGCTGTCGTAGACTTGACTCCTGGAATGTGGAGTCATATCCGTCTGAATAGATCCAACAAACACTTGACGACGAAGAAGCTCAAAACGAATTCTTTACATCCTTTTGATATCTGAAACACCTAGAATACAAAATCAAATTTAATCTAGGTGAGAGGTGTTTTTCACTGTCTCATCAAATGCACAATTGAGTGTTCTACGATTTTTTAGATACGATTCCAAAGCACGACAAACAACAGAGTATTCTAGATATGTCACTAATCTGAAGAGTTGATTCGTTGTTATTTTTAAGTGTCATATGCCCAAAATTCAAATATATATATATATATATATATATATATATATATATATATATATTTTCCAACGTCCAAATAAGGTTGTGTGATATATGTAAATTACATAGGACATAATTGAGACATATACAATTCAAATGGAAATTTGAGTACAAAGAGTGAATTATTCAGTCAATAATGACTAAATTTAAGGTTTTCGGAACTATTTGAGTTGTATCATGCACAGGGAAGAGATTAATTACCTCACAAAAAAGACAGAGGTGAGTATGTAAAATCCGTAAACTCAGAGTGCAACAATGTTGAAATGTTAGAATATCATAATCCTGCTGCGATTTCGAAAATACTTTATTTTCTAAAATCAACGGCCTTGCATACTGTTCAAGTTATTCACATATGATGACTTAATTACTATTAAATCAGGTTTTAGAAGTGAGCTTCGTTTTCATAAATACATGTGTTCGGCCTCCTGTGCAAGTAATTTACGGCTCTTGCTAAAATGGCAACCGAATTTTGGAATTTTTATTATGTAATTTTAATAAGCATAAAAATAAGTTAAAGTTTCAAATTTTTAAGTTTGCTATAACGAAAAAATATTTTTTGAGATCCCAATGTAGCCACCTTGAGTTGATCACCCTCACATCAACTCCAAGCTATGTTTTGGATGAGCGTTAGTGAATATTTTTACATTGGTCTTATATGCAACCATGATGACAGGAAATCGCATAATAAATAACCTTTTAAACAAACTGATTACAATCACATGACATTTTAACATTTCTAAGCAGCACATGTAGCATTAGGCGTGATATTTCGCATAAAACATCTGCGAAGTCTGTTACGCGGCAGGTGATGAAGCGAATTATGCAGTAGTGGGAATACCCCAGTGGTACCCTACGTTGGGGAAAACTTTTGAAAAGGGGTGCAGAATTCCATTTCTATCAATATCTGGTGGTTCCCATGAAAGGTTTAAATATATTTGTTTCAAATGAGCTTTTCTACCGTTAGCAATATGCAGACAATGAACAGATATATTTTGAAGATTAAAACTTAATGCAAATTAAATGCTGAATCTCACATATTTCAAAGGTGAACCAAGTACTGAATCGTAGTTTGAATTGATTTAAATTACACAAAACTCAGCACCATTGATTGTGGACAATGTAACCTCAATACAGACTGCGAGGCTTCCAAATGAGGTTACGAATGAGTTATTGCCGCTACTTAGAAGCTAGCGATAAAACTTTACTGATATCTATCTATAAAACTCACTATAAGTGGAGTCTGTGCTATGTTGTAGATATACCTTCCATAAAGTGTTTTTCTTTAAATTATTAAACTCATCCATGTACTTAACAACTTCCAAAAAATTCTCAACTATTAATAACTACAATATCAAAATCTCTCAAAAGTAACTTTACATAGTGGTCTCAGTGAAATAGCTCTTTAATGTTGTCATTAAAGCGCACTTTCAAAACTGTTATTTTCGATACATCCATTGTTTTCTGATAATTAAAAAATTAGATTTAAAATGTTTGATATTAAAAATAAATTTATTACTTAAAAATCTCAGAAACAAATATACATTTTACAAATTATGATGTATTTGACCTATGATCGTTGTGGTATTTAAAACCCATTACGGCGTCTTCAGTCAGAGCACAAGTTTATACACGAACATTGCGCGACGTGTGGAGCACGTTACATGAATAGTGACGAATTTTACTTTTCCCAATTTTTGACAAAATTTGATGAAAATAGTGGTTGTAAAATTAGAAATACTTCTAAAGGTTAGGCAATTAAAACTTTTAGTTTGATAGTCGTGATCTCATGCAACTGCAGGAGGAAACTCAAAGTATTGTTTTAACAAGGTGAATGAATATTTGTTAAATATTGTTGAAAACATATTGACATTCGGAAAGAGGTTAAATGTTTACATTAATATATGTTTTAATGATTAGTAAGTAGAATTACGGATGTAAATTTGATTATTTTCCATTGACATTCAGTGATATTTTCGACGTTTTTGAAGATATATCAAAGTTGCTTTAATATCATTATCGTGATTAGAATGTTACATAATCTCGGTTCTCACACACAGGCTTTTGCCCATGTGGGTACCTTCTCGTGTATATTGTTATCACTATATTTGTATTATATTTAAATGAGATAAATAAATGAAAATAAAATGAATGAAATGCAATCAGTAAATTTGACAGGTATGTGTTAGAATTAATTGAAAAAAATGTATAATGGGCAAAATGATACTAAAAATTATCTCTTAATATTGTGAGTGTGAGTGAGTGAGTGTGTGTGTGTGTGTGTGTGTGTGTGTGTGTGTGTGTGTGTGTGTGTGTGTGTGTGTGTGTGTGTGTGTGTGTGTGTGTGTGTGTGTGTGTGTGTGTGTGTGTGTGTGTGTGAAGTAAGTACGTAACTTTTTACCTGCACTACATTCATTACATAGTTAAATAATTACTTTTTAAAATTTGAAATTCTAAAAATTCATGTTCTTTTCTCGCACTCAAAGTTATTAATTACTTTTGGCTAAGCGTAAAATTGAAATCAAAGTACGAGTTCTAACAAATCAAAGTGTTTCTGGAAGGTACTTTTCATGAGAATACAAAGTCTTTTTCTGATTTTGAAATTTTTAATTTGGCCTCAGTCAAATTAATAGATGTATTTAATACAACTTATAATTGTTCATTAAATATTGTATGTTATATTACACATGAATTCGTTACAACAGTTATTATGTTACTTACGTTAAAAATTTACAATGAATAAAACATGTGTGCTATGTTTTTAAACATTTTAATTGTCTTTGTATACCAATTAAATAAAACCTGTGAGTGTTCACCAATCTATTAGTTTTATTTTTTTTGGTACATACATATAATATTTTGTATGTACGGTGCCTAAGCCAGATACATCCTACATGACAATCTCAAAAACCGATCACGTGATCCAATATGTTCTGCTTTCTGTCAGTCGTGAACAGTTACTCGGCTTAAGTTTAAGTTTCAATTGGAGCGCCACTAACTTTCTACACCAAAGGTTCAACAATAAAACTCTGTTACAAAACGGCCCGTATTCTCTCACCTTAAGGTTTTTTAATTTACATGAAAAAGTGAATGAAGTTACTGTAGTGCTTGAAATGACTAACTTTTCTAATTAATGGAGTTTTATTGAGAAAATTCGCTAGGTAAAAACTTTTTCTTTGTGTCATTTACAAATAACCTACGCTTCCTGATTAGCACTGCAATTTAAACTTTGTAAAAAAGTAGGAAGTTTTCAATGCAAGAGAGTAGCAGCTGTAGATGCTTATAAAGCCGTAGTCAAATACTTATATAAGAAGTTTATGTGAAATTACTGAAACACATTATCAAAACGTTATGTACGGAGAATTTTTGCTGATTTAGGAAATATTATGACACTGAACTATATAATTCTCATATTCCACTCGTAGTTAATAACCTTTTGTCAACAATTTAAAAATTTATTGTTTGAAGTAGGATTTCAATGTGCAATACGGCTTCCTTTAGGCCGAAACGTGTAACTAATTAATTAAGTGATGTGGTATACAAGTTTCTCTTTTGAAATCGCATCGAACATTACTATTAAAATGTATTTTTAGAAATATTTTAGTTTCGCTATGGAGTGCCATCTGTGAACAGTTATTGATACATGTTTTACAGTATAAGGATTAGATCCTTAAGAAAAAATACTTATGGATCCAGTTCGATAAAGTGATTTATGTTGAATATATTACCGTAAGATTAATTAAACTCTCTTATTTGTCATCGATCTTAATTTAAACTAAAACAAATTCAAGTTAATTAAACTGCGTTGATAAGCCGGATTATAGAGAATGAAAGGATGATGGTTAAAGCTATAATTTAAGATTGGTTCTAGATGTATTCCTATTCGGATATTGTGACTATATCTGAAGAATATTAATCATTTAAGGGTTTTCAGATCGAGTCAAAATTGGTTTTACAGTATTTTTGTAAATGTACATGATATAATATTTACTGATATTAAAAAGTCATTATTAAATGTCAGGAAGAAAGTAAAAAAAGTATGTTCGTAGTTATTAATAAATGCTGGTAAATTTATTTCGGTCATCCATTCATAAAATCCACTCATCTGTTTTTGCTCACTTTCAATATTATGATTAATTGCATGGATGATATTCAATCAGAAATACACCAAATCTCCAATGTGTGCATTGCGTTGTGTACAAGTTTCTCGAATACAAGCCTTAATCAAACCACATAAACAACAATCTCTGATCGTAAACAGCTACTCGACTAACTTCAAACCATACATTTACATAACTTGCAGTTCTTAAAGTTCCATAGACCAATCAGGATATACTGACATTTCATTTGATTTTTCAACGTAAAGAAAAACAGTTACTAGTGTCATAAATTCAATTTTTTCAGCTAAATAAAGGTTATAATTTCATAGTTATCGACTATTACTCTTTTTATTCTCAAATACCCAGAATATCCAGTTTCATTTGAGTTACCTGTTTATATTACTCCATGTCCCCACCATTCCACACTTTTATAAGCTAATGATATTTATTGTTATTCTTTACTGCTTGGATGTAAGAGTAAATGAGTGGGTTTTTAAAATTGCAAGATCCAATTTGTAGGTTATGTATCAGTAATATAGTGACAGATTAGCTGGCTGGACGGATTACAAAGTTTGACAGCTGTTAATCAACCTCGAGCAGTATATAAAATTTCTATCTGACCGCTAGGTTTCTACAAAATAGACGTCCATGACCCAATCTCACGAGTAAGTGAATAACTCCTTTAGAATATAAATAACCTATAACATCATAGCGAAAAGTCTTATGTAGACTAGTTGAATGTTTTTTTTATTTTAGGTTTACCTATGAACATTTATTGTTTGAGAGATATCTTTAAAATTATGGTTGCCTGTAAAGTCGGTTTTACGGGCGAAGATTTTACGTGACAACGTCTTTTTCTCGGTAGAATATTTATTGATATGAATATTATTAAATTGCATAATAGGAACAAGGAATTGAATGAAAATAAGAATTGCACAAATTTTAACTATAGAAATATATTTTGTTTACTAAAACATTTTTACATTAATTTGAAATTAATTAAAATTTGATATTGTAAATGGTAAAGTTGAATAAAACATTTACTAAAATTGGAATTTGAAATTCTTGCTAAACACAGTTAAATTCTAACTCCGCGCGTGGTGATTGGTCGGTTTAGTTCGTTTGTTTGGTCGCACTGTTATGACAGGTTAGAGGTTATAATTTGTTATTTTAAATGTTTGACTAGCAATACGCGCTGTTTCTTCTCAATCGACTGAATTACGATTGATTGCAGAGTGATTTAAACTAATAATTTTACTTAACACTATCAACATTTGTCAATAGTATGACATAACCTATAAACTCAGTTTCTCAACTTTTGTGTCAATCTAACAATTAATCAATCAATCATAGTTTACGATAATGAAATATCAGTGTACAATTATTTACCTTTATTGTTGTAGTTGTTGTAAATGACGAATCTAAGCACTCACATTTTCACGAATAAACATAGTTATCTGCTTTATCCCGTGCGGCGGACCCACATTTATCTGCTTTATCCCGTGCGGATCCCGTGCGGCGGACCCACTGGACGGGCATCGTAACGTTACCGGGCGTTACACTTTTTCATGAGTGACTCCGAGCCGCAACCTAATTTAAGACGTTGTCACGTCAAAAATGTTTAAACCAATTTTACATTATTTCCTCCAACATTTGAAATTGTTGTTTAAAAATGTATTCTTTTGTAAAACCACATAACGTTCTATGTGTTACTTGTGATATTTTGCTAAAATTTATGAATCCTTTGTCACCACAAATATATAGAACTTACAGAAAAATCACTTAAACTTCTAAGGTATATATTTTTTATGACAATGTATAATTAATTGATACTTAATTGTGAAGTTTTAGTTTTAATAGCTACGTTACAGTTAGGGAATATTAAAAATGGAAATAATGACCAACGCGACCTCGGTATTTAAGTGTTATTTTGCTTCACTGTTAAAGAAGAAATTCTCAAATTTATATCATAATAAGTAATAATTCAAATATGTTAAAACATAAATAAAAAAACTGATAGCGTAAAGGACTGAGAAAAGCAATATGTATAGCATAAACATAAACTCATGTTCGAATAGAGTAAAAGTTAATATCCTTCGGGCTCAGTCGGAAGAACGTTATATTACACAATGTGGCCATCATCTCTAAACGTTAAACTGATGGTGCGTTGTCAGTTTATATAATTGACACAACACTAATGGGACAGAAAATCTCGATGTTGGCATGTTAATGTAGTTTGAATGATGATTTTAGCTCCAGTTCAACTTCCTTTTTATTGCAGTGTCTGGTATCCGACGCTGTCTCAGACTTGACTCCTGGAATTTGGAGTCATGTTCGTCTGAAGATATCAAAGAAATCAGCCGAACCTTTACATCGTTTTAACATCAGAGACATCTATGAATAGGTAAAGTGGCAGTCTCATCAGGTGCACAATTGAGTACACTACAATTTTCTAAAAAAATCTCTAAGCACAGTTGAGTAATCAAGTTTTCTACAAATAACGTTCCTGTGATAGGGAGTGTTAATTCAACGTGGATATGATTATTGACAATTAACCCTTCGTAACATATCTACATTATTTGTATGCTCAGGTAATCGCAACACTTGCAAACCTTAAGAAAATGCATATTATTTAAACCATAAGACAAAAGTTCTAATGAATATATACATTTTCTTTATAAATACGTGGATAAAATGATTCATTTACAATTATTCCAAAACTATATCTATAAAAAATCGCTTATAATGGTTCGATTGGATACTTTTATAATGTTAAACGGCCACTCCATACAAGTTACTGAACAGTAAGTAACAATAAATGTCGCTTGAAATCGATTAAAAGTTTTAAGAAAGGTGTCAGTTTTGATTTTTATTGAACACCACTTAACCACATTTAGTCTCAATCTATTAAAACAGCTGTAGTCATCATGTTCATAGTTACACCCGCACTGTGTTATTATTGTAATTTAAACTTTATAAGTCCGTTATCTGGAAGTCTTACGAGACAAAACATAATGCAACAATAAACTTCTATTTTAAATGTCTTCTAAAACACTTTTATTTTGCGCTATAATCCACAATAACGTATATATAACTTTTCCTGTTTTAAAACTTAGAATAAAAGCAATATAAAAATCCTCGGAGATATAAAAAAAATAAAGGTATTAGTTGTTTTTAATGACATTGTATTTTGGGAATTCTTCGAGTTTGATCTAATGCGAAAGGCTGCCATCTTGAAACTGTTATTAGTTAAATCGAGTTAACTAAGTCATCCAAGCTATGTAAAATTACTGCCTTTGTACCATTTGAGTATATATATACAGGGTGAGTTTTAAGTCCCTTCCCCCCCCTATTTTTTTTTAAACCGTATAAGTTAGGAGGTTTAAACTCCGTACATATTCGTTAGACCTAAATATCTTGTTTTTCATGGGTTCATTGACTCTCCACCTCCAATGGGGGACGGTCCACGAGGAGTAAGCCGAGATTCTTAAATGTAAGCATAGGTTGATATGCACATCAAATTAAAGGGTCTCTGTAAGTAGAATACAATGCCGCAAACCGGACCTCAAAAGGTTAATCCTAATGAAAATTACAGGGGTGTTGTTAAAATGTACAAAATAGTAATGTGCTATTATCTGCGTTTTATCGCGCAACTTTTTAAAAGTTCGTTTCAAAACAATTTTTCTATTGCTGTTTATTCTTTTAAAAGAAACTTTATTTTGTTGTGTTTTAATGATTTTAAGGGATCACTGGAAGTCCGAGATCTAGGAGTTAACTAAAGGATTTAATAAGAAGTCGATCATGTGTTGTGTCGCCTTGTAAGTATTTTATTTAAAGAATTGTTGTCTTACAAAGGTTTTAGACCCATTTATTTTTATTTCAACAGCGATTCCGGTTCTCTAATATTGTACGATTCCGATACTAGTAGATTGTTACTTACCCTTTTATTGTAGTAGATGCTCAAACTGATTGCCTGTTACTTCCTGACAGAAGTATAGTCTGTTAAACAAATTCACTCCTTACACGGGTTAGGATTTCTGGTGTTACTTTCCTGCAGGCCTCAGTAATTCTGTTCCGAAGATCTTCCACACATGCGAGAGTGGTGTACAATAAATCACAGACTTCAAGTGTTCCCACAAAAAAAAAATCCAGTGGGTTCAAGTCAGGGGACCGTGCCAGCCATTCTATTGCCCCCGCGTCGTCCTATCCACTTCTCACGATAATGTACATTAAGGTAACCACGAACATTAACATCGTAGTGTGGAGGAGCACCGCCCCTCGCTGGAACCTACTTCTTCTCGATTAAACTCCCCACCATTAGTGCGAATTGTATTTTCTATTAATGGATGAATATTATTTTGAGCATATGTAAATAACTTTCTCCATTTAAATTTCCGTCAATAAACAGTGGTCCAATCACGTGGTTACCAAAGAGACCTGCCCAAACATTTTACTTTCTGGGGATACTGGGTATGATGTTCTCTGTGAAACATGGGGATTAGAGTTATCCCAGTATCTGCAGTTGTGTCTATTCACTAAACCATTTACGTAAAATGTACTCTCATCACTAAAGCAGATATTATTTACGGTTGTTGGATTTGATATAATTAGTCTATCCATAGTTTCACAGAACTGCAATCTTCTGTCCGGGTCATCTTCATTTAATGCGTGATGTAGCATAATTTTGTAGGGATGAAATTTGTGCTTCTTCAGGGTTATTATTGCTTTTGCGTTGTGATACCCCGATATTGTCTGCTATTTTGTCTCGAAGAGGTTTGAGGATTTTCACAACTGTATAAAGAACCTCAAAATCAACTTCTTCTGACAAGGAGGAGGACGGCCTGAACGTTTTGCATCAGTAACGCTACCAGTCTCTCTAAATTTTGTTATTAACTGCCTTAAATAGTTTCTGCTAACAGGTCTTTCTGGATGGTTTTTCATTAAATCGTCTCATTGTTTCGTGGTAATTATTCCCAGAAGCGCCAAAAATAAACACCATGTCAACTTTTTCTTGAAGAGTGCGAGACATGTTTCTAACTTTAACAGCACTAAAACTAACAAGGTTCAGTAGCCACACTGCAACTAACAAGGTCAGATACTTAATGGCCCAAGTAACTGAAAACCAAACATAACAAGTCTCTGGGAATACCCAGATAAACATACAACTTTAAACTTTTACAACGACACAGGGGACTATGTCAAAGATTACATTTAAAAATGCAGACCACAGATTCTGAACAAAATTATTATTAACAAATTACGAATTATCCTTTTTTAATTTCAGATTGTAGCACAGTTTCCAGCGTTAAAAGGCAATGTTAAACGACACACATCACATGGACCGACTTCTTATTAAATCCTTTAGTTAACTCCTAGATCTCGGACTTCCAGTGATCCCTTAAAATCATTAAACACAACAAAATAAAGTTTCTTTTAAAGAATAAACAGCAATAGAAAAATTGTTTTGAAACGAACTTTTAAAAAGTTGCGCGATAAAACGCAGATAATAGCACATTACTATTTTGGTACATTTTAACACCCTGTAATTTTCATTAGGATTAACCTTTTGAGGTCCGGTTTGCGGCATTGTATTCTACTTACAGAGACCTTTAATTTTGATGTGCATATCAACCTATGCTTTACATTTAAGAATCTCGGCTTACTCCTCGTGGACCGTCCCCCATTGGAGGTGGAGAGTCAATGAACCCATGAAAAACAAGATATTTAGGTCTAACGAATATGTACGGAGTTTAAACCTCCTAACTTATACGGTTTAAAAAAAAATAGGGGGGGAAGGGACTTAAAACTCACCCTGTATATATATATATATATATTCCAAACGGATTGAGATATCGATGTACAATCTTCACCATACTTATTAAAATACTGTTACACCTTTTGAAGGATCTCTACCACGATATTAGCCAAAGGTATAGTTAATAATCTCTTACATTGTAATGCTACGTAGAAAAAGATACCTCTTACCATAACTATGTTTACCAGAAACATTAGATACTACGCAAAGGGATAAGCTGGGCTCCTTAAAAATATCACGAATGCATTGTGTTGATATGCGTAAGACGATGTATTTGCATTTTTCCTACCGTTTATTCTTATTTTTGCGTTATTTACCCCTAACTTTTGCTAGAAATAGCATAGTTCTTAGTGTCATTGTGTCACAAAATAGTAGTTACTGTTTAAAAATTTAAAGTTAGACTCTTTTTCCTAAAAAACCAAATAAAATACTTTAATATGGTGAAGTATATTGAAGATTGCACATCGATATCTAAATCCGTTAAGAATATATCCAGGTGTATCAGGACTTAATTTACACCCTGTATATATATAAGTAATTGCTCCACCGAGACTCAAACACAGATCTCACTTGCCGGGTGAGTGCGTTACCACTACACTAAAGAGTCCTTACTTTATACAATTAAATTATTTTGTATTTGGTCGTTTCTATCACATATGTGTTAAAATAACCATACTAACATATAATCGGTAGATCAAATGCCAAGGTATTATGTATTGCCAAATAACTTAGGCTTTAGTTAGTAAACAATCCATGATTTACACAATTTTGTTGGAAATCAGTATAAGTTCATAAATGCAAAACTGTTACTGGTAAGTACAAATCAATCTCCACATAGAACTGAAGGAATTCATAGAAACAAGTTTTATGTGGAGTTATAATTAAATCACAACAATAAAAACTAATAGTATTATCAGTGTACCGTTTTCTCATCTAATGTTACAAAGCCCTTTATCTAATTGTCGAATCAACGATAATCCGACTAAGGCTTAGGCTTAGGGACGAAACTGCCGTCCCTGCATGATGGACAGCCCTACAGAACTTCAACACTACTTTACAGGGCTTTATGTTTGAATACTGTACAACACATTCGTTTAGTTTTTGATTCGATCATAGCAAGTCATCATAAACTGTAAGAGTTGTTTCAGTTACTGAGCAACGATTAACTAAAAACATTGAGACCTTCCACGCTGACCTGAAGTCATGGCTTGCATTTAACCTTATTGTTACCACCTTAAAGTTACTAACACAAAAATAATTCTTTGTTTAACACATAACTTCACTTTCCTTAGTTTACGTACGACATCTTTGGGCTCTTAGCTAACGTGCCATAACATCGCTTGGGTTCAGTCTCACCAGTCTGGACTTGCAGTTTGTCAGTGAGTGACAATCCCTTGCCACATTTTCTGTCTTTTAAGTTGCCTTAGAGATTTGTTTCACCTGAAGAAGAGGGCACATTTCAATTTTCGAAACGTATTTATATACTGTATATTTTTAAAACAAAATTCTCTATCTCTATGTATTTAAACATATCCGTCCAAAAACTGGAAATCTCCACATGACGTAATGTTCTCAGACTAACGATGGTGTAAAGGAAGTTGTTTTCTGCCCTAGTGAGATGAACTTGGCTGAAGTTGTAAAGTATCACAGGACAGTGACTTAGCGACACAGAACTGTTTACAATGCAAACTGAAATCTGCTGTGAACAACTGTAACATTGTTACATTATTATGAGTATATTATTAAACGGAAAACCACAAAGTAAATAAATTTTTAATCATACTGAGTACAAATGAACACATTAACTCGCCCAGAAACTGAAAATCTCCACGTGAAGTAATGTTCCCGGATTAACGATCGTGTAAAGGAAGTTGTTTTCTGCCCCAGTGAAACGAACTTGGCTGAAGTTGTAAAGTGTCACAGGACAGTGACTTAGCGACACAGAACTGTTTACAATGCAAGCTGAAATCTGTCGT
This sequence comes from Homalodisca vitripennis, assembly GCF_021130785.1. NCBI lineage: Eukaryota > Metazoa > Arthropoda > Insecta > Hemiptera > Cicadellidae > Homalodisca > Homalodisca vitripennis. The sequence continues at coordinate 182,063,259 of NC_060208.1, read as the reverse complement.
GAACAAGTGCAACAGGTATTGAAGCATTGTAAGTACTGTGGTACACTTGTTTTAAGTTTCAAAACTTACTGACCAGTGAACTTAAAAAAATTACATCAGTGGTTACGGCGGTGTTACGTGATGTGGCGTACTCCGGCCCCACTATATATATAGTATAAAAACAAAGTAGTTTTTCCTGCAATTTAATTTTTTTATTTTCAACTTGTTCGGTTTTACTTTATACGTGTTTTTAAGCTCTTTAACTTAACTTTAGTTTAACTATCTGCACTTATAGTTTTAAATATCTGAGAATATAAATGTTTACTGTTCAAAGTGCAGATAGTTAAACTAAAAGTGTCACTTGAAGTTAAGTTAAAAATAGTTTGAAAACACTGTATAAAGACCGAACAAGGCGAAAATAAATTGTAGGAAATTTTTTTATATTCAACCAAATATAACCATATAATAAACAAACAAATAAATGTCTACGCTTCTACACACGTAGAAAAATGAAGTATTCATACACTGTAGATATTTTTAAAAAGACCTATATTTTGTTAGCTTGAACTTAATGTTATAAGAAGTACCTATAGGATTTCACATACAACTGTACGTTGAAGCACTGTAAATCTATAGTCATAAAGGAATAAAAAGTAACCACACATTGTTTATGCTTTGATATTAGCAATAAATGCGTCCAATAATGATAATATAATAATAACTCACGGAATAGCGAAATAAAACACTGAACACTTTACCTTTCGATAGAAACGTTTTATTTCATTACATGACCCTAGAAATGGGTTTAAACTCAAAATAATTATTGAAGCATTGACTTACGGGCACTTGTGCAATTTAACAACATTTTTAATGTTTATATCCAAACTATAATTAAAGAATATGTAACATTTCGTAGCTGAATTAACTTGGAGCTTTTGTAATACTACAGTATCACATGAATGAGAACCGGAAACCACTGAATCCTTGGTTTACCACTAATATGCAAGAAGACAGGGAGCCTAAGTCTGCCTTTGTAAGCTTTCAGGATTATTGATGAAGACTTCATTGCTTCCTGTTAAGGATAATTTATATTCCATCGTGATTATATTATCTAAAAGTTAAGTTATACAGATTTGTATCTTGTTTAATAAATGTAAAAAGAATCAATATGTTCGTAATTAATAGACATACTTAAATATTCTACAAACCCACAACAAACTTACTAATATCTACTTCTTAAATAAAACCACCCTCGCTATAAATAGTGACGATAACTAGTAACTATAGTATTTGTACTTCTTTATACCCATAGTATGAGCTTTAGTGAACTAAATAACATTATTTAAAATTTTAAGAATGCCCCAAAGTATTTAAAATGTGTCATCCGAAATTTGTGTTTTGCGATATATTATTGTAACTATCTCATAAATCATTTTTAATAAAAGTAACATATTTGCAAAGTAACTAACCCGTTTTCAAGAGAATTATTAAATTAATTATTATGCTATTCTTACTATAAAATGAGAGAAAAGAAGTATTTTTACAAGAATTTTACTGGGAATATATTACAGGAGTGCTCTGCACATAAATGGCAACCTCAAACATAAGTAACATTATAAGCAAACATAAGTAACATTATAAGCAAACATAAGTAATATTATAAGCAAACATAAGTAACATTATAAGCGCTAAGTCGCGATCGTGCGTATCAGAGCGATGATTAAAAGAACTATCTGCACACCCAAGTCAGGTAGATTATGTGCTCTAAGGCGGTGCTCTCAGACACTACACATGTTGTCCTTGTAGTTTGACACACAAGACATTATTGTCTGCTAATTACTATCCCAAATAGTAAAACATGGCCCTAATGTGAGGCTCTTGTTGTTTGAGTTCTTTTTTGTTACAATACGTAACTATTCCAGACGAATATTTCTCAAATTAGTGCAAAAAAATCAACTTCTCGAAATTGTCATACTTGCTCCAAATTATACTCAGCTTTTTCATCTCGATACCTTTCAAACCGTTAAGGCTAAGCCGATGTCAGATAAAAAACAGTACTAGTGGTACAATTACAGTATTGATAAAATATAATTACCTATTTTTGGTTTCCATATATAGTTGTAGCCTTGGTATTTATTCAGCATTTGGCAATCAGATATAAATAGCATGTACATTGAAAGTTCCAAGGCGCTCCTGTGATTGATTACCTTTATGAAAAGCTACAACGAACATCGTGGTGAAGCAGAATGGCATATGCAAATATACACAAACTCTTCTCTCGGCTACACAATCACAATCAAATTCAACTATTTCTACGACGAGAGATTTATTTGTAGGTTAAATATAGGAAATTTTCAATCATAATTACACATTTACTTAGTGTCAACATCATATTAATTCCTAACAGACTTGCAAATTGTATAGCCTAAGAAGCATTTACTCTGAACTTATTTATTTATTTCTAACTGTTATGTATCGACAATTTATAGGTAAATAAAATGGTCTATCTAGAATAACTCAATAATTCTTATTTTATTTTATAGATTTACTAAGAAAGAACATGATGAACCAATTAACATAAGCAAGGATAATACGTTAAAACTATTTTTAACAATAATTTAACTTTAAATTTATGGAACATGATCATACTTTCTCTAATGTATACAGATGAATAATATAAGTTTAAATTCTATTTTATTTGCAGGATTAATCTGTCAAATGCCCATTTTCAAGTGTATCAAAGTAACATGGCTTTATTGCCCCAAAGGAATATTTAATTCAAAACGTCACTAAAGCTAGAGCCACAAACTTGTGGAAGATGCTGGTGAACAGGTTTTCCAGCTATTATATACGTAAAACTTTGACTAAACCCGAAAAGTGGAGCCTGGTTGCTGGAGTGCACTTATTTAAGTAAACAGATTATGTTTGATTTACTTAGACAAGTACAGTATTAAAGCACTGCTTATTTAAAAAGAAACAAAATAGAGATTACACATTGTACTCAATGGTGTTTTAGTAGAATTATTTTTAAACATGAGGATTTTGTGTCGTGAATTGTGAATACGTAATAACTTTACTCGCCGAATAACTGATGCCACCAGTTTCAAGGGGTGGCTGATATCCTCCAAGATAGGCTTCACCAGATAAGGGCATGGAGTTATCTCCGGGCTCAATTGAACTGATGGTCGCGGCCATATGTATATGCACCGGAACTTGTCTGATACTTTCTCTGTCAGTATGGCCGATACGTTCAATGGCCACCAAGGAGTTCCGACTTAGCTCTAATAGATTTTTTTTTTAGGATTTTTAATAGAAATCCTAAGGTTTTTCTATTTTTTAAAAAGTATGTGTAGTGAGAGAGTTTTGCGTACAGTTTATTTTTCAATGGTGCAGAGCAGAATAGAGTATGGAATAGTATTTTGGGGCAATACATATATGTCTTACTTGAACTCAATATATCTACGGCAGAAGCATTTGGTAAGAATAATCTCAAATAAAACTAAATATGAACCTTCTCGTCCATTGTTCTTAGACCTAAAAATTTTTCCTCTGAGATATTTATATGTATTCAAAGTCTTAAAACTTTTTTACTGTAGAAGTGGAAAATATTCCAGCCAATGTAAATACCTATAAATTGAGATTAAGAAATGCAAAATAAATTTACAATACCTAAGCCAACAATATCTTTTTACACTAGAACATATAATTTTATTGCACCAAAGATTTTTAACCAAATACCTGATTATATTAAATATTCATACAACAAAAATATTTTTTGAATAGATTAAAATCATGGCTCTTTCATTTGGAAGATATTGAGTTTTTGTTTAATATTATACAATAGCTTACTTATTCAGATGATCAGTGTTTATCAGTACAGTAATGTATAATTAATATTTGTACGTAAATATTTATTTATTGTTAATACAGTTGTGAAGTCAATATTTTTGTTTTTATTATGTATCTGTAGTCTATGTTCTGCTTCCTTGTGGATGGTGGTACGGGAAGTCAGGTGTTGTTATTTTCTCTTGTTGCAAGTTGCATTTGTTTTATTTTGTTAACTGTGGATAAATTTTTTGCTAAGGCACAACATGTTTGTTTTTTTGAGACCATCTTTGTCAATTTTCTTAAAAAATAATTTTTTCTGAGTGCTATTGTTTTTTTTTTGTAAGTACTGTAAAGGAACCTCTGAACAGGCTTGCCTTAGAGGCCCTAGATTTTCTTAAATTTCCTTCTTGTGTCAATATTTACCTACTGTAATATGTACATACTGTATATTGTAATAGTTAAGGCTGTTTTCAATGCAAAACTACTAAGTTAAGTAATAAAATAATGGTCAGCCTGACAAGAGAATTATTAAATGTTGAGATAAAAGTGTACATTTTGTTAACTGTTGAAATTTAAGAAAATAAAATTCTTTATTCTTTCTTTATTCTTTATTGTTTCCGGCGCTGTTTCAAGATCATTCTGTATTCAGAGAAGTTTATAAAACTGAATTACCTGCGACAGCGGATAAGGTGTTTCCGCTAGATTATTTCTAGCGTTGGTCAGAAACGTTAAGAAATGTTAGTTGGATAATTAAATTTCCATTTGATACCTGCAGAGCAACAAACAGTGCCCATATCGAAATTTATTGAGTACCACTAAACACTTTTTGAGTTTTTCATACTGTATATTTATAAATGTTACAAAAAATTTAAAATGTGGGAATAAAAAAATGTTAAAATGTGCAAGTTCCTTTGGACCTCCCACTCTTTCTTACTGATGCATTATTTATGAGCATAAACGTAAGGGTGTTTTACAGAGTTATATATTTAATGTATATTGTATTGTTATTTAAATAGTTTACGGGATATAACATAAATAAAAAGAACTCACGTTACGTTTGTATTCGATCATTTAGAATCGTTAACAGAATATTAATCACAGATTATATTATAATTATTAATAGCTATATACAGTAGTAATAAGTAAATATAAGAAACTTTAAGAAGTAAAATATTTATGGGAACCTCATACAATATTTATTCAAAATCACACCTAATCCTAACTTTCTGTTGGTCCTAATGGTCCAAAATTGAGCTATGGCAAAATTTATTAAAATAAAAATAAGCATTGAATTTCATATTTTCAAGATAAATAATGCATTATAATATGGTTTAATTTAATGTTAAATTGACTAGTACAAGTTTATTATCTTTAAATTGTTTTATTATCTTTAAACATATATTGCAAATATTTTTTTTGTGACGAGGTACCCTTTTTATGCTATATATTGTCTTCAATATACCAATGACCCAGTTATATAGTTTTCTGCATGTAAATTAAGTGTGTGTTTGAGGCGGTAGAGAACTATTTGTGTACATACCGTCCAAACCTTCTCGGGTCACTCAAACCTTCAGAATAAAATTAGATTATTCACAAAAACTGCATTTATAGACTGAAGTTATATTGGGTTCAATTGCAAATATCTATTTTCGGATTTATCTTGGCTGCTGACAATATTGAACAACGATTGAACATTAATTAACTAATCCTTTATTAAGTTCTTCTAGTTTGTAAAGGTTTATTGTGCTTCAGGCATTGTGGTGGTGCTTGATAGAATAATTCATTGTGGTGTAACCAAATCCTAATTTTCATACGGACTTTGAAAACTTCTTAGAAAGAGTTCAACAAAAACCTTATAGTTTGTACAGTCTTAATCTTTCTTAAATCGGATTTGTTGTCGTAATAATGCTCTACAAATCGTAATATTTAATCGTAACTAAATAATTTAAGAAATCAGACATAACAATCTCTCAAACAAATTAATACAATTTTATAATTTTATAGTCTGATTATTATGAAGCATCTTGGTATACGGTATTTTGGAAAGGGTTTGTCCTGAAATATACGTTTTGATGATATTATTTATTTTTACTATTAACGCCTCAACCCATTAGCCCATAAATCCGTAGCGTTCATTCATAACATTTCGTAATATTATGCTATTGAATTGGTTGAGTATGGCGTAAAAACTTGCTAAAAATATAATTGTGTAATACCCGGTTTGAACTCATGCCTAGCGGTGAAATTATCCGTAATAACTGAATTTCCAGTTTTGGTAATTTTTCTTGAAAGGAAGGTGTTTAATTGCGTTTTGAATAGTTTCATTACTATAACTTATACAATTGGTCCTTTCATTAGGTTTAATAAGTTTTATCCTTCGTAAAAGACCTTAATACTATTTCCATTTAAACTTTAAAGTAAAATTAATTAGGAAAAATACGATATGTAATTTTGGAATTTATCTCTCTCTCTCTCAGTTTTAAATTTGTCTAAGATATCGTACAGCATAAATCTAATATCACATTACACTATATATTCATGCTATGTAGATTTAGAGAAACGTGAGGTAGAGTTTGATATATACCTTTCACTACGTGTTTCAATTTAAATAAAAGCTGTCAGCGTAGTATTTAAGAAACTTTGTTTTCCAGGATTTTCAGATTATTATTTGCTATATAAACTTAAATAAGGTTTTATAACAACAACTTTACAGAATTATACTTCATAATAATGGCTAGTTTAGCCCCATTTTGTCTTCCGCTTAGTGAACCGTCTGAATTCTGACACTGCCACATGTGACTGGCATCTGGAGTCAACGTCTGATTATATGGAAAAAGATTAAGCAAGGAAGAAGTTCGAATACAAAAATGTTTGCATCATCAAAGACACTTATACAACAAATAGTTGTGTGTGGAATCATCCACTAACCTGAAGGTGAGTTAGAATCATAACTCATATTAAATCAACAATTTCCACTATGTTTACGTTATACATAAAGTTGTATTTTGTAATAAATAGAATGTAGAAAATCAAGGACTCTTAGTAAAATTAATTAGTGAAAAGTACTTTGCTACCCAATACGTTAAGGTTCACCTGCTCTAGTCATGAGTGGTTTAGAACATAGTAAACTCAATATACTAGATGAATTGTGAAGGGCTTCTCGGAACCAGATTGAACTTAGTTTCCTGAGATACCGACATAGTGCGGCGTAACGTATAATTGCTAACAGCTAACTCTGTACTATTATTATTGGATCTCTCTCTATCTCTGAATAAGAGATCTCTGGAATAAAAAAATCATTAAATTAAGGTTTCAACAGCTATTTATTGTCTCTCTCTCTCTCTCTCTCTCTCTCTCTCACACACACACACACACACACACACCACACACACACACACACACACACACACACACACACACACCCACACATATTCAAGGAATTAAACATTATCCATGTTATCTATTGTTTTACAAGGCAAGAGGTTTTAAGAGGCACGATCTGTTCCGTATCATAAATATCAAATTGTTTTCATGCATAAATAAAACAAGCTATAATCATTAAGGAAAAACCTCACTTGCAGTATATAATACTACGTTGCTCCATCAAACATAATCAATATTGTCTCCAACAGTTTCGAAAATTTACGTTGTTCAAAATTCCTTATAGTGGAGCGTCTCTTGGAAATTTGGTAAAGATAAAGAAGTATCTCGTAGAATCTCTGTGCTGAGTAGAGTTAATTTAGAGAATTCTACACTATAAAAGGTCTTGTTTCTTCAGGAGCCATATTTCACACAAAACTAAAATTGTTTCGTCATCCCAAAATGACATGAAAAGAGAAACCTTTTATGATATTATTGTGGTTGTATATTACCATTGAGAGACACACAATCTCAGCATAATAGTCTTCCTAAAGTCTGCAAAACTGATTATATATATCCAACGCAAAATATATTCAATTATCCTTGTTGTCATGGCATTTTAATTAAATTCAAACTCTGCACGTACAAAGGAGTATATATAAAGTAATTCGTAGTTAATACTTACAGATACTTCATTGAAGGTACTGTATGGTCTTAGATACATTCTTCAAATAAACATCACCTTGAGCTTCATCCAAATACCAGATATAAAAGTAAAACTTTCCCTTGCAACACTTTGTAAAATCTTTATAATTGGGAGAAAACCCTATTTCTGATATATATATATATATATAAAAAAAATATAGTATACTTATTCGTGACCACAGTTACATTGTTTTATGACTTTCTAAAGGTAGAGAATCAATAGAGCTGCTGGTTAATTTCAAACGTCCATCCGAGGAATCCCATATACCATGTTTTACTACTTTCTAAAAGTATTATGTAACTTATTAATGAAACTAAATGACAAAAAACTAAACGATTAGTACGTGTGTTGCATTATAAACACTATTTGCCAATACAAACATGTAATCCAACTACATACAATAGCCACTGATATACATCAGTTGTAAGACCAAATTCAAAGTACGTTCACAAGATATGAGATGCTGAGTGTCAGAAAACGTTTTACTGAGTTCTAATTAATTATTACATTAACTAGTTATGACTTTTAATTAAGGTGTTTTAATTGATATTTCTATGTCACATTTAAAGTCGTCCTTTTTTCACTTTACTAACGTCAGCAACTGTTATTATAATTTCATGGTTGTCAACTCATGCTATTTTAGACATACAATTCATAATATTCTCCAAAATAATCTAAGTTGTCTGTTTATGTTTATGTAAGTTTGTGACATTTATTATAAATTGTTTTAATATAAAGCTGTAAAAGTAAACAGCTCTTGTATGCAAGCGACAAACTCTCAAGGTTGAGCTTATGTCGCTGGAAGAGCATATCAGGTCAGTTGATCAGACTTGTTACACGGTTTGACAGCTGATAATCTACCTCAGGGCAGCAGATAACTATCTGACAGCTCTGATTATACTGACAAGAGAGGTCCCACAGCTACAACTGCACGAAACGAGGGATGCAATTGTAATGCTGCTGTCTCTAATGCAATGATTTGCATCTTCTATTTAATGTTAATTATATAATATTTTAAATATTCGAATTAGCAGTTCCGTAACCTATGCTTTTAAACATATTTATTGTTTCAGGAACTTATTCCAAAGACGTTAATCTATCAGTATTGCATAATTCCTCCCAAAATTCATAAGACTTTTAAGTACCAGTTACACCCATACCACTTTCATCATGTCCAAACTCTTTAGCCACAAGACTACGCTCCCCGTGTTGCTTTTTGTAGATGGCTTCTGGGAAAATGTGCTGATCCAAACTTTTTAAATACACTTTTGTTTACCGATGAGGCTCACTTTACAAGAACAGCTATCATTAACTTCATAACAACCACACTTGGACAGACAGAAATCCTCATGCTATCAAACCTAATCGCCCGCAACATCAGTTTTCAGTAAATTTTTGGGCCGGAATCTTAGAAGATCATTTAGGCGTATTCGTGCTTCCTCCCAGGCTTAATGGCGTGGTGTACTTGAACTTTTTAAGAGATGAGTTACCTAACCTGCTTGATGATGTACCTCTGCATTTGCGCCAAAACATGTGATTTATGCATGACGGGGCACCTGCGCACTACTCTCTGGCTGTTCATGGACACCTAAATGAGAGTTTCACAAATAAATGAATAGGCCGAGGTGGACCAGTTTCATGGCCAGAAATATCACCGGACTTAAATCCTTTTGGACCTTTACCTTTGGGACATTTAAAAACATTAGTTTACTCTTCCCCAATAGATACCATTGAAGAACTCCGATTAAACATTTCTAATGGAATAGAAACCATTAAGCAGACACCTGCAGTTTTTGAGCGGGTCCGAAACTCGATGAGAAGACGCCTGAACGCGTGCATTGTGAACAACGGAGGGCATTTTGAGCATCATTTTTAATCTTCCAGTGAGACTTAAAGCGATTAGGTATGTTGATTGTACTTTAAAATAAATTTTTTTTGTTTTTTCACCAGCTGTTACCAATCAGATATTCATTACTTATTATAAAACAGCAAAAGTTTGCTGTGTAGTGTAATACGTGAGGAGTCAATTTCATAAACTTTTTACACATTTAGTTAACTTTGATTATTATGGTTGTTTTCAGAATTAAATTCTCAACAATCAGTATTAGGAAAAACAATTTATTTATTGGTCATTTAACAAAGTTATTGGACAACAAACATTTAAGACGGTATTTTTGTTATAGATTTTTGGCAAATTTTATAATTTTATCTCCGTTCACACTACAACCTCTAGAGTGGTTTTATTAGATTTTTCAGGTGATTTTCCTTATAAATCCACCTTTTTTGAGTTAAAAAGTAAGAACAAAACATTTCAGAATCACTTTATTTCACCAGGTGAACTGAAAACAAAGCAAAATCTTTCGCCAGCCATTACTCACTAATAGAGCGTTTCCGGACCTACCTTTACATATAATTGTTTTCTTATTTTTAGCTCTACAATCACGTCTTAAAATATTTTACCATATTTCTGACTCACCCTGTATACAGTATTGAGTGGTAATTCCTAACAGATACTTTAAAAGACCTTAAGAAGAGTTATATTTTGTTAATATTGTTAAAAATATTATTGAATTATAATGCTGATCATTTAAGACATGCGAGTGAATGATTTTACAAAGAACTACTAAGCGATCAATCAATTGATAATAACTTGATAAGTGGCTTGAGAATAACTGTCTGAGTAATACTATTAATCAGCTGTTTCGAACCAAGCAAACATTTGTATAAGATTAACACTGGAACTTTGGAAGCTGTGCATTAGACCGCAATAATCATGTGTTTCAAATTCCCTTACAAGCACATCTAGAGTCTAACACCTTTTGATTGATACCAAGCATTTATATAAAATAATACTAATTAATATGTATGTGATGAACACACTTTTCGGACTGTATCATTTATGACAAAGAACAAAATATTAGCTGTAGAAGGAGACCTGGAGGGCGTGCTGGTCACTCACAATGGAGTTTGCCGTGTTTTGTAACTAGGTTTATTGAATTAGAGATTGGATCTTTTCTTCCCCGGTTGTGCAGGCTGTTCAGGAGCTCTGTAGCCCTCAGGTATGTTCCAATATCCTGGATATATCCCGGGTGGTGTTTATACCGAAACAGGGGATGTGTAGCCTGGAAGCCTGTCCTTTAGGATGATAAGGTTGTCCTCATTTATTCTAAAAACTATTAAGTAAGTGATTGCTACGTGGGTTTGGGAGGGATCTCTTTTGGAACGTCCTCTTCTTAAAAATCAGCATGCTTACACTATAGGAAGATCATGGGGCGCAAACTGCATCAATTGGTATAGAAAATTAAGAAGCGCTTGCAGTGAAAGAAGTAGTCAACATACTCAGGCGATTGCCAATGTAATATAGAGACGAGGCAGTGATGTCCAGATGTGTGACTGGATCTCCTCACGGATAGTGGTAACTACCATTAGTATGGGAGCGACCATCAATGCAAAGACTAACAGGGATTATTTGAACCACGGCTGTCGTGTTCGCCGTCACAAGAAAGTGTTACTTGCAACGTATTGGTCTATTCCTATTGAAAGGTTCTTCCATCGATTTAAAATTTGAAGTTAGTACCCGAGCGTCATGCTTAATAGGGTTCTGAACTAGGGATCTCATCTCTCGAAGGGGTTTTCGCCAGTGATGCAAGGGGCAATACAAGTAGGTGATAAGCAGGCTTCTGGACAGGATTTATTTTCAGTGGTGAGACTTACTAGTACCTTAATGTTTGGGACTGTCGTCTGGTGATCGAGTATGGAGGTCTGGCTAGCATCTAAAAGATAGCTTTCATTGGTATCACTGAGGTCCTCTCCCTTACTTGAGGAATGCTTTCCTGCTCCAGCAGGCGGGGTTTTGGCCAGATTCAGACTGCAATAAAAAGTATTGCAAAATTAGCACCCTAATTTATGGGGATGTTTTACACTTGGATATCTGATAAAATATCTCAAAAGATTCTTTTTGAGGTATCTTAAGGTTGTGATACCTTCTAGGCAGGCTTGGACGGTGAGAAAGAAACCTCTTCCTTTAGCTAATCTTGTCTGACTCGAAGAGGGTTTACACTGAACATGAGATAATGTGGAAACTGCATCGGGGTCTTAGGGTGAGTAGATTTTTTTCTATAGTTAATTTCCCCCAGGGTGGCGACTTATATTCTCTCCTTAAGTATCCGTGCATTTTTTGCAGCAGTTTAACAGAGTTGGCATTTCCAGGGATGATTCCGTATGTAGATTGTATGACAGGCAGGAGGAAAGTGCTGAACACCTGCTGTTTACAATAGCTAGTGGGCTCTACGCCAACATTTAAAATAGAGTACGAAGCATTCAATTTTCTACTCATGAGAGAAATTAATAATTGCACTAAGGGTACAATACTAGATACTAATATTTCGAAAGGCCTCGTGTGTAAAAATTAAACTATTGGACAATTGTGAATTTTCTTTTTTAGAAAATAATTGAAAAATGATACTAATAGTTCACCTAAACAATAAGGTCATAATACATTTGAAATAGTTTGAATTGTAGTGTGTAAATATTAGAAAAACGTTAAATGTATAAAACCCTTACTAGGATTTAGCTCATAAACGAGCACCTAGTACTTGAAAAAACAAAGTAGAACAGTTGAAAAGTGGAACAAACAAATTTCAAAATTTTTTTCTTTATTTGCTTAAAATTAAAAACAAATGTGATATATTCCGTGAAAAATTTAAAGTTGCCTACTAATTGGAAAATGGTTGTCTAGTTAAAAAAACACACACTTTATGATAACTGAGAAATAAAGGAAATCATTCATTTAAAGTTTAATGGAAATGTTGCTGTTTTCCAGATACAAATAATGCCAAAGTGAAGATAGAGTCCCCATATATATATATATATATATATATATATATATATATATATATATATATAATATATATATATATATATATATATATATATATATATATATATATATTATATGGGGACTCTATCTTCACTTTGGCATTATTTGTATCTGGAAAACAGCAACATTTCCATTAAACTTTAAATGAATGATTTCCTTTATTTCTCAGTATATATATATATATATATATATATATATATATATATATATATATATATAGGGATTCTATCTATTTATATATATATATATAGGGATTCTATCTATTTATCTATATATATATATAGCAATATAAATTAAGTAATAAACTATCTTCAGTGAAGTTAACAAAAAGTATAGCGAACTCAGTTTCTCAATTTGTACATGTAAACCTGGTTCACCTAATATATTTTCAATCAGTTTATATAAATAATTAAAACTCCAGCGAGTTCCTGGACGTAGTTCAAAGTGTTAGTAAAACAACAACAGAAGCGGTTACAATAGAAACTTCCGTAGCCAACACGTATGGCTTAAGCTAACTTCTTAATTAATAGTTACATGAGGTCAACCTACAAACAAAGCAACAGGCATATTTTACAGTTCCATAATTGCTTCTCTTATACAACTTTATTTGTGGTGTAAGGAACGAGTTCGACTCGATTCACATTATATGATCCCATTTATTGATTTAATAAGTATTAGGGGTCTGCTTCCAAGCACTTTTAAAATTACCCTAATTTTCATTTATATTTAGGATTTACATTTTTATCAAGCTGGCAACACATAACCATTATTCTGCCAACATACTTCACAATACTCCTACCTCTAAAACGTAAAATAATCTAATCTAACAATCTAAAAGTATTAAAATTATCATGTTTCTATGTGAAAGTGCAATTGTGTAAATAGAATAAATCTTTCCAATCATAGCCACGTTAAGTAACGATGATTGTACAGGAAAAGGCTTGTATAACGTTTTGAATACGATTGTTAAAAAAAGTAAGCTAAGCAGAAACTTATTAATACTATCAAATTATATTTTTTATTCCAATTCCCACCCATAAAAAATTCCATTCAATTGCTATATAACTTTCAGGATTTTCTTTAAAAGATTCGCAGTAAAATTTCCAAAAATATTTTACAACTTTTAACCACATAGTGTTTAAATTCTATTAGATGATAAAAACTATTAATTTAAAAGCAGTTTGAAACGTAAAGCTGTTATCTATCCGTTAGAAAATATGTAGATATCTCAATCTAAACGTGCTTGAGTTTTGGCTTGTTTGCAGATTAATTAGAAATGTGTAACTACACTATAACTTTAAGCAACGCAAATCATGTTAAGAAGTGTTTTCTGTAAAAGATTCACAGTTATAGGTTTCCCCTTAATAGAATGAACGGTTTAAATACGTAAAGGCATTTCTGTTAATATAATTTCCTTTAAAAAATAATCATGGACTTTTCAAAGATACAGAACGTATCATTCTTTTTAACTAGATTATACTTGAAATGTTAAATAATATATAAATCCTAACACTTGAGATATCAAACTCATAAAATTAGCTCTGGTCTATATAATCAGATCTCTCAGATAGTTATCTGCTGCCCCCAGGTGGATTATCAGTTGTCAAACCTTGTAACAAGTCCAGTCAGCTGATCTGATACGCTATCACAGAGACATAACCTTAGTCTTAAGACTTGTAATTTAACATACAGGGTGAGTTTTTAAGTCCCTTCCCCCCCTATTTTTTTTTAAACCGTATAAGTTAGGAGGTTTAAACTCCGTACATATTCGTTAGACCTAAATATCTTGTTTTTCATGGGTTCATTGACTCTCCACCTCCAATGGGGGACGGTCCACGAGGAGTAAGCCGAGATTCTTAAATGTAAGCATAGGTTGATATGCACATCAAATTAAAGGTCTCTGTAAGTAGAATACAATGCCGCAAACCGGACCTCAAAAGGTTCATCCTAATGAAAATTACAGGGTGTTAAAATTTACAAAATAGTAATGTGTTATTATCTGCGTTTTATCGCGCAACTTTTTAAAAGTTCATTTCAAAGCAATTTTCTATTGCTGTTTATTCTTTAAAAGAAACTTTATTTTGTTGTGTTTAATGATTTTAAGGGATCACTGGAAGTCCGAGATCTAGGAGTTAACTAAAGGATTTAATAAGAAGTCGATCATGTGATGTGTCGTTTAACATTGCCTTTTAACGCTGGAAACGGTGCTACAATCTGAATTAAAAAAGGATAATTCGTAATTTTGTTAATAATGCCACCCCTCCTCGCGGGTTAGCAATATTGTCGGCCTCGCTCAGTGGAGAAGGGCGTGAGTATTGGTAGAGCGCCAGGACAACCAAGTTCTTGCGCAGTGACAGAGGACTACTAAGATTGACGGATACCCAGATGGTTACGGTTTGCTCGGTAATAAGGGCGCCACCTTGTTGATGGGGTGTGATAGTCGCAGGTCTCCAACAAGGAACAGTTTCCTGCCCTCAATCGAGACCACTACCAAGCACGCAAGAACTATTAGGTTTACGACACTAAGCCTTAGGTACTTAAATTAGCCACAGATTTAGGTTGATTATTTTCTAATAGTAAGTTGCAAGGTCTCTAATTAAATATCAGGCTTAGTTTACCGTAGATATTTAATTCTGTAAAGACAAAATTATTATACTGAAATTTTACTAACTGACATACGCAAGCGACAAAATATCAATGGCATGGTAATGGCTCACCTTAGCCTAACTCCTTTATTTGAACAGCTGATTGGCGTCTAATCAGTGACCGTTCTGTTATTGCAGCAACAATGAATGCGCGCTTCTTCATTTGGATGTAAAATTTCGTTACGTAGAGTGATCAGTTCTACATAACAATTGCTCAGGTAAAACAGAAAAGTACACGTCACAATAATAATTTTGTACAGAATCTGGGGTCTGCATTTTTAAATGTAATCTTTGACATAGTCCCTGTGTCGTTGTAAAAGTGAAAGTTTTTTGTTATCTGGGAGACATGTTATGTTTGGTTTCAGTTACTTGGGCCATTAAGTATCTGACCTTGTTAGTTGCAGTGTGACTACTGACCTTGTTAGTTTTAGTGCTGTTAAAGTTAGAAACATGTCTCGCACTCTTCAAGAAAAAGTTGACATGGTGTTTATTTTTGGTGCTTCTGGGAATAATTACCACGAAACAATGAGACGATTTAATGAAAACCATCCAGAAAGACCTGTTAGCAGAACCTATTTAAGGCAGTTAATAACAAAATTTAGAGAGACTGGTAGCGTTACTGATGCAAAACGTTCAGGCCGTCCTCCTTTGTCAGAAGAAGTTGATTTTGAGGTTCTTTGTACAGTCGTGGAAAATCCTCAAACCTCTTCGAGACAAATAGCAGACAATATCGGGGTATCACAACGCAAAGCAATAACTACCCTGAAGAAGCACAAATTGCATCCCTACAAAATTATGCTACATCACGCATTAAATGAAGATGACCTGGACAGAAGATTGCAGTTCTGTGAAACTATGGATAGACTAATCATAGCAAATCCAACAACCGTAAATAATATCTGCTTTAGTGATGAGAGTACATTTTACGTAAATGGTTTAGTGAATAGACACAACTGCCGATACTGGGATAACTCTAATCCCCATGTTCACAGAGAACATCATACCCAGTATCCCCAGAAAGTAAATGTTTGGGCAGGTCTCTTTGGTAACCACGTGATTGGACCACTGTTTATTGACGGAAATTTAAATGGAGAAAGTTATTTACATATGCTCCAAAATAATATTCATCCCATTAATAGAAAATACAATTCGCACTAATGTTGGGGAGTTTAATCGAGAAGAAGTAAGGTTTCTAACAGGACGGTGCTCCTCCACACTACGATGTTAATGTTCGTGGTTACCTTAATGTACATTTTCGTGAGAAGTGGATAGGACGACGCGGGGCAATAGAATGGCCGGCACGGTCCCCTGACTTGAACCCACTGGATTTTTTTTTTTGTGGGGACACTTGAAGTCTGTGATTTATTGTACACCAGTCGCATGTGTGGAAGATCTTCAGAACAGAATTACTGAGGCCTGCAGGAAGGTAACACCAGAAATCCTAACCCGTGTAAGGAGTGAATTTGTTAACAGACTATACTACTGTCAGGAAGTAACAGGCAATCAGTTTGAGCATCTACTACAATAAAAGGGTAAGTAACAACCTACTAGTATCGGAATCATACAATATTAGAACCGGAATCGCTGTTGAAATAAATATAAATGGGTCTAAAACCTTTGTAAGACAACAATTCTTTAAATAAAATACTTACAAGGCGACACAACACATGATCGACTTCTTATTAAATCCTTTAGTTAACTCCTAGATCTCGGACTTCCAGTGATCCCTTAAAATCATTAAACACAACAAAATAAAGTTTCTTTTAAAGAATAAACAGCAATAGAAAATTGCTTTGAAATGAACTTTTAAAAAGTTGCGCGATAAAATTAAAACGCAGATAATAACACATTACTATTTTGTAAATTTTAACACCCTGTAATTTTCATTAGGATGAACCTTTTGAGGTCCGGTTTGCGGCATTGTATTCTACTTACAGAGACCTTTAATTTGATGTGCATATCAACCTATGCTTACATTTAAGAATCTCGGCTTACTCCTCGTGGACCGTCCCCCATTGGAGGTGGAGAGTCAATGAACCCATGAAAAACAAGATATTTAGGTCTAAACGAATATGTACGGAGTTTAAACCTCCTAACTTATACGGTTTAGAAAAAAAATAGGGGGGGAAGGGACTTAAAACTCACCCTGTATGTTCACTCATATATGTACATTTAATATAAAAAATAGTAAATGGTAGTAACAATAAGTAATGTATGTATATAATAAAAAGATATAAAGTTTTAACCGTATATCTAAAAGCAGTTTGAAACGTGAAACCGTTACCGATTAGAAAATATGCAGTAATCTCAATATAAACGTGCTTAATTTTTTGCTTGTTTGCAAATTAATTTGTAATGTGTATATATATATATATATATATATATATATATATATATATATATATATATATACTCTAACTTTAAGAACCGCAAATCCTGTTGATGAGCGTTCTAAAGTTGGTCAAATAAATGTTTATTTATCAAAGTTTATTGTTTGTAGTATCCAAACTGTAACATAGAATAATTTATGTGATTTAAGAAATAAACGTGTCGTAAATGTTTAGGGGAGTTTTTCAGGTGACAGTTTTAAATAAATATCAGCAAGGAAACAAAATCGGACATTTCCTTCGGTTAGTTATACAAACAGTGCAATCTGATCCCTTTCTTAGGCGAATAACTAAATTTACATATTACTACAATCAAGATGAAAATAAACAAATAATACCATAGTATTGTAACAAGTGTAGGTAAACAACCATATATAAGTGCAAATTATCACAACTCCATGTTTTATTTAATAATACGAGGAAGAAATCAGATTGTAGATCTCGAAAGGTAGTGTTACTGCTATTGTGTATACTTGAACGATACCAAAATGTACGGATTATCCTGTTTCCTTCACTGTAATTTACATCACCAAAAACGAGCAGCAAACAACGTACAATCTGAATTAGTTATAGCTCCGAAGGTTAGATTTTTTAAAATTTTAAAGAATACAAATATTACATAAAGGTGCCGAACACCACAACATGTTTCGCGCAACACGATTTGAAGGTTTCAAGCTAATATTATGCAAATAATTATTCTTATTTTATTCTGTAAATATACTGTGGACAGATAAACAGACAGACAATAATAAAGACACGAACTATTTACATCCCCGGAAGAAAATGGAGAAATTGCGTCAACTTACTAAATAATAGGTTTCAATGACGCTAAAGCTAATTCCATTTTGCTTATCCACAATCATATAACTCATTGTTATCACTCATTATGAAGAAATGAAGTTTAATTCAAAATTTCACGTCTTTGGATAGAATATTTTTACATATATCTTGCCACATCATGATAAATTCGCATTTTAGTTCACAAAGTTCGGGTTCCGAGGAGAGAGTTTACGCTAGAGTGCGCTGAAAGCAAATTTTTAATTGACTTTTAAAATTGACGATCCACTCTATTATTTTCTTTTTGATATACGGTATACATCAAGTTTTCCATTTCAAAACCTCATATCATTGTATTTTATATATTGTATATTAATATCAAACGGATCACACACATACACGCGCGCGCATAAATATAATATGTATTTATTTGTATAAATATAAATTGTACAATATCCCACTGATGGATGTAACATATATTACAAACTGTTATATTGAAATTATTTCGATGTATGAAATACAACCTGACATAAACCCAGGGTTATGGGCTTTGTGAAAAGTTTTATACAACCTGTTGGGAAATCTGTTGCAACCGAAACTTGTCACACGAGTCATTGGCTTTGGTGACATTGTGAATAAATCATGACATGGAAGTTGTTCGTAACTACGATAAAAACCATACATTGCACAGTTTTCTAGTTAATACCAAGTTTTACTAACTTTGTTTTCTATGGAAAAAGCAGTGTTATACCGTTGTCTCAATAAAAGTATTTTATAAATCAGTACAAACTGAATAAATTAAGCATGAATACAATATATGCATTGCATAGTCATAGAATGGTGTAGAATACAGAAAGTTAACTATTTGAATATAACGAGATTACAGTTAAAATTGTAAATAAATTCTAATACTTAAGACAGCTGCATCTCAATTACTTCACTCACTCCTGAAACTACCTCTGAGACAGCTCTTTTTCCGTATAATCAGAACGGTCAGATAGTTATCTGCTGCCCCGAGGAGGACAATCAGCTTTCAACCCGCGTAGTAAGTCCAGTCAGCTGACCTGCCAATATGATACTAGTGACATAACCACAATCTTGAGTATTGCAGTATTAAAATATCAAGCATATACTTAATAATGATATAAATAAAGAAGAATTAAATAAGTTAATTTAGAACTGAGTAGAATGGTAATAAATATAAGTAATATACGCCAATAATACAGTGAAATAAATCTTTAAACAGTATAATTAAGAACTGTATTTCCACAAGCGAAGGTGATGACAGTTTATTTAACAAACTAAAGAAACTTTAAAACGTAAAACTATGAAATTAGTGACTGTGGTCATGATATAGACATTTCATATAAAACGTGCCTAATTTTTGGTTTGTTTGCAGATTAATTAGAAATGTGTAACCACACTCTAACTTTGAGCTACGCAAGCTCTAAAGTTTTGAAGTTTGTCGGATAACTGTTTACTTCTCAGAGATTATTGATCGTAGTGGGGGGTGGGGGGGGGGGGGGGTGGGGGGGGGGGGGGGTGGGGGGGGGGGGGGGTGGGGGGGGGGGGGGGTGGGGGGGGGGGGGGGTGGGGGGGGGGGGGGTGACAACTGATCACGTAGGGACTACGAATAACAGGTACTTTGTACCGGATACTTGTCTGTCCCGAGAGTAGGTACACATTATTGCAAACCGAAAGTACCTGGTATAAGATACGTTTACGATACAGATACTTTAAGCTACGTTTTTCCTAGCTCCGCGACTGGGCTTTTTGGCGCTGCGTGCTCCGTAACTGACGAAAACCACCGGTTCTCTGTAAACCCAATGGAGGTGTCTTCCTAGCTACGCGTTGCGTGCTTAAGCCTTAACCGCGCTGCGTGGTCTTTGCTGCGCGACTGGGAGCACTGCCTCGAGAGCAGTCAATCACGCACCGCGCAGCAGGGCTGACGACTGTATGTATATTATTATTATTATTATATACACTTTCATGTTAACTTGAACAAATTTAGATGAATCAAATTAATACTTATAGTGAAACAGATGAGATAATGTACAAGTTCTACTGATGGTAATACAAATCTTTAAATTTGGCGTTTTTAAACCTGAGGTAGTGAACATTAAAATAAATAAACTCTCTTCCCCTTAATTACTAAGACTACAAAGTTTGATCACATTACAAAGTTTTTTTCTGATACAGAGCTTTTATTTTATTTGAGTAGTAAGGTCCATTAAAGTAATCAGTTAAAACTGCTTCTTTACTTTAAACCCTTCTGCTTTAGCATAGCCTCCGACATCAGGAATCATGCCAAAGGGATCATGTTTTGTGTAGGAAGTTCGTGCTGCGGATGAGTCACTAGTCCTTTGGGGTTGCGTGTAATAAAGTCATCCCTGATCCAGTTATGAAGACAGCAACTTACGAATATGACTAAGTCGACTGTTTCTGGTTTCAAGTTTACTTGGGTGTGAAAAAAATTCTGAAAATGTGACACAAAATACAAAATGCATTTTCAGTTATTCTTCCAGCACGGACAATGTGGCGTTAGTTAAAGTGTCCGTTTATGTGGATTGCTTGTTTGAGCGTGTTTCATGACATGATTACCCAGTTTAAATGCTTCATCTCCTACTGCAACAAATGGTAGCTTAATTTCAGAAGAAGGTAGGTTTTCAGGAGGTGGAAAAATAGTTTCCGTCTTGAATCAATTTCCCCATTTTAGACTTTTTTTAAGATTCCAGCATCTCCTTCTTTGCCGTATGCTCCGACATTGAGCAGTACAAATTTGCAGTTTGAGTCAGCCATAGCAAACAATACAATGAAGAAAAAGTTCTTAAAATTGTGAAAAAGGGATCCTGAATGAGCTGGTGCAAACTATCCTCACGTGTTTTCCGTTCTATTGCAGATATACAATTTGGGAAATCTCAGTTGACCCAGAATTCTTCGGCTTTTCTTGTTTCCAATCAGTCTTCGATGGTGGTGGCAAATGCACATGTTCTATTTTGTCCTTGATAACTGTCAAAACGTCTGGGACAAAATTCGATATTGTAGACGCAGAAATTCTATATTGGAAAGCCAATGATAGATTTTATGATTCTCCCGTAGCCAGAAGAAACCTGAAAAATTAGAATTGTATAAAATTTTATAAAAGAGTAACAGCAATGTCGACATCCTCGGTCCATTTCCTTTCCTCGTCTGCGAAGAGCAATAACTTTTGCCAAAACATTCCTATTCCGGTCCATATCAATGAAAACTGTACATTTCTTCAAAAAGATGAAACTGGGCGAGGAGAGGAGGAAAAGTCGCGCGTTACGCTGCGTAAAATGACAAATCCTAGGAAAACACATTTGCGCTGCGCACTATTTAAGTGCGCTTCAAACTAAACACGCTGCGCACTTGGCCTTAATTACGTAGCAACGGAGCAAGCCCAGTCGCGGAGCTAGGAAAACGCACATTTTTACCATCTTTCCTGGTACACACTTTTACCATCTTTCCTGGTACAAAGTAATTGGACTCGTTTAGCAGTAACAGTAGCTGGAACATGTACCTGTACCATTTTAGGAGTACTTTGTTACGCATGATTTCTAAATCAATACGAGTACATTTTTGTGCTCGGTTACTGAAGTTAGTTACCGAGTACAGGTAGAAACCACAAGAAATAGTAAGAACTAACCTCACTTTGGTAGTTGCTGCGTGGTGGTAAAATTCAAATAATTTTAGGGTTTTGAACAAAATTGAATTATTATATGTGTAGTGCAGTGTATTTCGCAAATTAAAAAAATAATAAAGTTTGAATTTGTTATTTTATTATGACTGATTCTAAAGTCCTGACATATTTGTTCTTTTTAGCCAAAAAAGACTGTTAGGTAATTGATTATTTTGAAATAAAATGTTATTGGGGGGCGGTCCTTTCGACTCCCCGTCAGTGCGCCCCTGAACAAATTACAATTCATAATTTAATGGACCAGGTCTACTAAATATGTACAACAGTACATGACAAGTTTTGTGCATTATCCAAAAGTTTTTGATGCGATACAGTGCCCTATATTGATCAAATATCCTAATAATGTTATAAATGCGAAAGGCCTTTGTTTTCACATATAAACTATTCAACCGATTGTACTAATATTTTACATGAGCATTCCTAGGTTTCTAGGATGAGCATAGGCTTATTCTTAGTTCGTAAATTCTTCGTAATATGGCAGAATGATGATATGTTCAATTGTTTAAATGAATATTTTTTATTTGTTTGGCGAAAGGATAACAAAAGTAACAACACTTCTTATTTCAACATCGTGGCAAACAATGCAAACAATTTATTTATTCTGGGTCACAAAACAATACACCGGACGCTAAATCAAATTTTTATGACATAAAACCGTCGAGGTGACATCGCCATATCTCACTGATGAGGTATACAATACTGATTAGTTATATAAATACTGATATAATTCCTAGACTGGACCGAGGAAATAGTATGATATAGCGAATATGGATTGAGAAGTAAGAACTTTACTGTATCAGGTATTATCTTTACATATGGATGGATACTGTCATAATGTAAGTATTGAACTGTGTTAGTATTATTGATGTTGATTTTAGTTTTTATTTATAACGGTGTTATCCATACACCGTTATTAGAAAACTATACTGTTTTAAATTCAACCTCAAGACAAAATTATGTATATAGGTATATATTTATATTGTTCGGGGAAAAATAACAAACTCCAATTTTGCGTTGCAAATATAATTAATTTAAACTAAAAATGCAAAACCTGAAATAAGAATTACTCACACTTTTGTATAACCTCTGGTCCTCTTAATTATGGACAGTGTAAAATGGGTAGGATGCACGATATATGACTAATTCTGTTTTAAAAAATATTAAATGACCCTATCATATTACATCACAAGTGCTATCACTAAGAAAAACTTTGACTTTGGTGCTCCTCTACATTGATATAAAATAGTTCAAGTGTTACTGAAATCGTGCGAGCTGTTCAATCAAACACACGGTATGTTGGACATTTGCGGGCGAAGCCGTGGGTATGTGTTTTAGTTCTAAAAACGATATTAAGATGAATGTCCTTACAGAATTCCTATACATATTTAGCCCCTATTTATAGACATTTTTGTTTTATGTTAAATAATCCGGGCGTATCAATTTTTGTATAGTAGCCTACTGTGCGGCGTAGCGGAGTCATTATCTTAGTGTAGAAGTTGTTATATAACCCTGCAAGGGCTTTATTTTATCTATTAGATAGAAGAGAGTGAAATATTGCCGCAATTTTTGTTCATTCCCAATATCAGCTATTTTCACCTCTATGCGAGTTCCCCCTCTCCCCCCCACCATGTAGGGGGTGTTGTTTTGACGAGTTAACGCGCGATAAGATAAGGCCCTTTGTAATCTAACAGATACAGTACGACCTAACCCATATTTATTATGTTTGTATATTCTAGATACAGGGGAGTCTGTTTTGTGTGTTTAAGTTTCTTTCAGTATTATTAGTGTAGTTTTTCGCATTTTAATGTTATGGCTAGTAAGTGTTCTAATTTTGATTTGGAACGTGAAGAAGACATTACGCGTTTTAACGAGATATAGTTCAATAACATTAGTGAAGATAACAGTGTAAATATAAACGAATTTTGTGACTAATCTGACACAGAAGGTGAAGATAACGTTGAGGAACGCAATGAGGATTCTAAAGTGAAAAGAGTGACGATGAAGAGAACGTTGAAGTAGGACACAATGTTTCTATACATAACGCTGCTATGGTGGGAAGGGCTGATTCAATGCGAATGTTGAGTTTAGCTCCAGTTTACCTTCCTCTTAAGTGCATCATCTGAAATTTGATGCTGTTGCAGACTCGACTCCTAAAATCTAGTGAAATCTAGAGTCATGTTCGTCTGGAGGGGTCCAAAAATAGTTGGTGACGAAGGACGAAAAAGGTCAAAACGAAGCCCCCGTATCGTTTCGACATCAGAGGCGCCAAGACTGCAAATTGTCTCATCAAGTGCAAATTGAGTGCAGTACAGTGTTGACTGACACGATCCCAAAGCACGGCGGAGCAATCGAGTCTTCTACATATAACACTTGAAGGGCTGATTCAATGCGAATGTTGAGTTTAGCTACAGTTCACCTTCCTCTTAAGAGGATTTCAATGCTACACTTAACATTCACAATGTTTCTATTACAGAATGACCAATCCTAGACAGCAACCTTATTTGCTGTTACGACACACATTAATATGTCATGTGACTCAGTTTGTATGTACATAGTCGGTTTATTTACGAATCTATTTGTTCTGCGTTAGTTTCGAATTTTAACCCAGTCAAATTTAGCCAGAAACTATCGCACAGGGCAACTCACCACACTAGTCTGCACCATCACAGAATACGTTAAAAACTTATGTAAATCATTTGCTCACGTTAGGTTACAGAGATTTTACGTTAATTTCGAATTTTAACCCAGTCAAATTTAGCCAGAAACTATCGCGCAGGCCAACTCACCACACTAGTCTGCACCATCACAGAATACGTTAAAACTTATGTAAATCATTTGCTCACGTTAGGTTTACAGAGATTTGACGTTAGTTTCGAATTTTAACCCAGTCAAATTTAGCCAGAAACTATCGCGCAGGCCAACTCACCACACTAGTCTGCACCATCACAGAATACGTTTAAAAACTTATGTAAATCATTTGCTCACGTTAGGTTACAGAGATTTTACGTTAATTTCGAATTTTAACCCAGTCAAATTTAGCCAGAAACTATCGCACAGGGCAACTCACCACACTAGTCTGCACCATCACAGAATACGTTAAAACTTATGTAAATCATTTGCTCACGTTAGGTTACAGAGATTTTACGTTAATTTCGAATTTTAACCCAGTCAAATTTAGCCAGAAACTATCGCGCAGGCCAACTCACCACACTAGTCTGCACCATCACAGAATACGTTAAAACTTATGTAAATCATTTGCTCACGTTAGGTTACAGAGATTTTACGTTAGTTTCGAATTTTAACCCAGTCAAATTTAGCCAGAAACTATCGCACAGGCCAACTCACCACACTAGTCTGCACCATCACAGAATACGTTAAAACTTATGTAAATCATTTGCTCACGTTAGGTTACAGAGATTTTACGTTAATTTCGAATTTTAACCCAGTCAAATTTAGCCAGAAACTATCGCGCAGGCCAACTCACCGCACTAGTCTGCACCATCACAGAATACGTTAAAACTTATGTAAATCATTTGCTCACGTTAGGTTACAGAGATTTTACGTTAGTTTCGAATTTTAACCCAGTCAAATTTAGCCAGAAACTATCGCGCAGGCCAACTCACCACACTAGTCTGCACCATCACAGAATACGTTAAAACTTATGTAAATCATTTGCTCACGTTAGGTTACAGAGATTTTACGTTAATTTCGAATTTTAACCCAGTCAAATTTAGCCAGAAACTATCGCGCAGGCCAACTCACCACACTAGTCTGCACCATCACAGAATACGTTAAAACTTATGTAAATCATTTGCTCACGTTAGGTTACAGAGATTTTACGTTAGTTTCGAATTTTAACCCAGTCAAATTTAGCCAGAAACTATCGCGCAGGCCAACTCACCACACTAGTCTGCACCATCACAGAATACGTTAAAACTTATGTAAATCATTTGCTCACGTTAGGTTACAGAGATTTTACGTTAATTTCGAATTTTAACCCAGTCAAATTTAGCCAGAAACTATCGCGCAGGCCAACTCACCACACTAGTCTGCACCATCACAGAATACGTTAAAACTTATGTAAATCATTTGCTCACGTTAGGTTACAGAGATTTTACGTTAGTTTCGAATTTTAACCCAGTCAAATTTAGCCAGAAACTATCGCGCAGGCCAACTCACCACACTAGTCTGCACCATCACAGAATACGTTAAAACTTATGTAAATCATTTGCTCACGTTAGGTTACAGAGATTTGACGTTAGTTTCGAATTTTAACCCAGTCAAATTTAGCCAGAAACTATCGCGCAGGCCAACTCACCGCACTAGTCTGCACCATCACAGAATACGTTAAAACTTATGTAAATCATTTGCTCACGTTAGGTTACAGAGATTTTACGTTAGTTTCGAATTTTAACCCAGTCAAATTTAGCCAGAAACTATCGCGCAGGCCAACTCACCACACTAGTCTGCACCATCACAGAATACGTTAAAACTTATGTAAATCATTTGCTCACGTTAGGTTACAGAGATTTTACGTTAGTTTCGAATTTTAACCCAGTCAAATTTAGCCAGAAACTATCGCGCAGGCCAACTCACCACACTAGTCTGCACCATCACAAAACACGTTAAAACTTATGTAAATCATTTGCTCACGTTAGTTTACAGAGATTTGACGTTAGTTTCGAATTTTAACCCAGTCAAATTTAGCCAGAAACTATCGCACAGGCCAACTCACCACACTAGTCTGCACCATCACAGAATACGTTAAAACTTATGTAAATCATTTGTTCACGTTAGTTTACAGAGATTTGACGTTAGTTTCGAATTTTAACCCAGTCAAATTTAGCCAGAAACTATCGCACAGGCCAACTCACCACACTAGTCTGCACCATCACAGAATACGTTAAAACTTATGTAAATCATTTGCTCACGTTAGGTTACAGAGATTTTACGTTAGTTTCGAATTTTAACCCAGTCAAATTTAGCCAGAAACTATCGCACAGGCCAACTCACCACACTAGTCTGCACCATCACAGAATACGTTAAAACTTATGTAAATCATTTGCTCACGTTAGGTTACAGAGATTTGACGTTAGTTTCGAATTTTAACCCAGTCAAATTTAGCCAGAAACTATCGCGCAGGCCAACTCACCGCACTAGTCTGCACCATCACAGAATACGTTAAAACTTATGTAAATCATTTGCTCACGTTAGGTTACAGAGATTTGACGTTAGTTTCGAAATTTTAACACAGTCAAATTTAGCCAGAAACTATCGCGCAGGCCAACTCACCACACTAGTCTGCACCATCACAGAATACGTTTAAAACTTATGTAAATCATTTGCTCACGTTAGGTTACAGAGATTTGACGTTAGTTTCGAATTTTAACCCAGTCAAATTTAGCCAGAAACTATCGCGCAGGCCAACTCACCACACTAGTCTGCACCATCACAGAATACGTTAAAACTTATGTAAATCATTTGCTCACGTTAGGTTACAGAGATTTTACGTTAGTTTCGAATTTTAACCCAGTCAAATTTAGCCAGAAACTATCGCACAGGCCAACTCACCACACTAGTCTGCACCATCACAGAATACGTTAAAACTTATGTAAATCATTTGCTCACGTTAGGTTACAGAGATTTTACGTTAATTTCGAATTTTAACCCAGTCAAATTTAGCCAGAAACTATCGCGCAGGCCAACTCACCACACTAGTCTGCACCATCACAGAATACGTTAAAACTTATGTAAATCATTTGCTCACGTTAGTTTACAGAGATTTTACGTTAGTTTCGAATTTTAACCCAGTCAAATTTAGCCAGAAACTATCGCACAGGCCAACTCACCACACTAGTCTGCACCATCACAGAATACGTTAAAACTTATGTAAATCATTTGCTCACGTTAGTTTACAGAGATTTTACGTTAGTTTCGAATTTTAACACAGTCAAATTTAGCCAGAAACTATCGCGCAGGCCAACTCACCGCACTAGTCTGCACCATCACAGAATACGTTAAAACTTATGTAAATCATTTGCTCACGTTAGGTTACAGAGATTTGACGTTAGTTTCGAATTTTAACCCAGTCAAATTTAGCCAGAAACTATCGCACAGGCCAACTCACCACACTAGTCTGCACCATCACAGAATACGTTAAAACTTATGTAAATCATTTGCTCACGTTAGGTTACAGAGATTTTACGTTAATTTCGAATTGTAACCCAGCCAAATTTAGCCAGAAACTATCGCGCAGGCCAACTCACCACACTAGTCTGCACCATCACAGAATACGTTAAAACTTATGTAAATCATTTGCTCACGTTAGGTTTACAGAGATTTTACGTTAATTTCGAATTTTAACCCAGTCAAATTTAGCCAGAAACTATCGCACAGGCCAACTTACCACACAGTCTGCACCAGTTTAGATCAACTCTTTGTGGCGAACTCGTCACTGACTGAGACTCCTGGTGACCGTACAACTGATCGCGCCGTACAGTGCGAACTGTCCTCGTCTTGCCTTGTCTTTGTCAGGAGCCGCGCTGCAGTGAAACCAGCGACTTACTTACTAATGTTAAGACTACCGTTGAGGTCCTGGAGGCTGAGCTGGGGTGTTTCAGAGCGGAAGCTGTGGAGGAAAATCATACCCATAATAACGACTCTA
The DNA here is from genome assembly GCF_021130785.1 of Homalodisca vitripennis. NCBI lineage: Eukaryota > Metazoa > Arthropoda > Insecta > Hemiptera > Cicadellidae > Homalodisca > Homalodisca vitripennis. Next base: position 182,034,316 of record NC_060208.1, on the reverse strand, counting down.
AGGATGCGGGATGGGTATTGGTTAAAAGCAAACCCAAGAGGAAGTCGATGAAGAAGAAGAAGAGAAATCCAAACCCTGCGAACAAATCATCTGCATTGAAACCCCATAAAACATCATTCACGAAAAAAAAGAATACAAACGCAAAAAATACCCCTAGACTCGGACCGCCTTTTCCCTCAGCTACATCTCGCAGACACTACCCACCCACTAACCATCCCTAAGATGTCGAGGACGCTAGGAGGATACAGTTTCCATTTCCATTGGTGTACATCGAGGGAGATAGCCACGTTCGTCAGCTGGCCGGCTTAGTTCAACAACGTGTGAACCCGGGCGACGAGGGTGAGTGGCACCTGCAGGCCGGGGGCCGGGCTTCTGACGGTGACTTCTGGTGATCTGCCTCAGCCTGGGAGCTGCTGCATTCTGTTTGCTGGAACAAACGATGTCGCTGCTGACGAGTCCGACAACATCCTCGAACATCTTAAGCGACAATTAACTGCTCGTCTCAGCTCGTCGGCCGTTATCGTTTCCACGGTTCCACACCGGCATGATCTCCCTGAAGACCACCCCGTGAACCAGCGAATTTACTTGGTAAACTTTTACATCGAGGAGCTGTCTATTCGACATGAGGGGGTGGAGCTCCTAAACTTCAATTTGATTAGAAGACGGTGGTTCACTCGCCACGGAATGCACTTGCGGCTGCCTGGCAAGCGGCTGTTGGCTGATTTGGTGCTGGAGAGTCTCCATCGCTGTGCTCGGTCATCTGCCGCGCGTCTCCCGGCCTCGCCTGCTGCCGCCGCCCCTGCCTGTGCGTCTCATTCCTCTCCGCCGTGCCTTCCTGCTGCTGCCCTGGACAGTACATCGTCTACGCAGCCTCCTCTCACTGCACCGGGGCCCCACCCTGTCGGTGCCTACTCCGAGACCGCCGCTCAGGAGCTTACTACCAATGGCATAGGTCAAAAAAAACTATTGTTTACTGACAGAGGTGAAAGTAGGATACGGGCACCAGAATACGGTTTAAATTCAATCAGTCAAAATTCCAAATCAACAACTTCCAAATTTTCAAAATTAAAAAAATGAAACTTTTAAACTGATTCATCTTAATGCTCAAATTGCTACCAACAAGGTTGATGAGCTGACACTCTTTTATGAAGAACTTGCGCCAGATAAATTTATAATTTTGGAGCATGGCTTCACTAAAGAAAACATAAAATTTTTCAAAATCAACAACTTTGAATTGGCCGGTTCTTTTTGCCGAAACACGTCCAAATGGGGTGATGTAGCAATCTTTACTAGACGTTCAATTACTTTTCAATCGATCAAAGTCGGTTACAGCTGTGAACTGACCTTTGAGGTTGAAGGAATAAAAATAAAAACAAATCAGTTCGGGAAAATCTTGGTCTTTGGGTAATACCGGTCACCCAATGGTTGTGTTGATGCTTTTTTAAAAAAACTTGAAATTCTTTTACATTTTTTCAACACATCTCAAACAAAATTCTTTATTTTGGGGGACTTTAACATAAACGTGCTATATCATACCCACCCCCTTACCCAGCGGTTCCGCGATTTATTGACTTCAATTTGCTTGATCTGGTCAGTGAACTCCCCAACTCGTGTATCTGGCGCAACGAGTACAGCCATCGACAACGTTGTCACTAACATTTCACAAGTCAGAGTTTCCGTGCTTGATGCCGCCATCTCGGACCACCGCGCTCAGGTGGTCGAGGTCATTGGGTGTTCCCCGGATGTCGAGGGCCAGGCTCCAAAAATTCTAAGAGTAACTCGACAGCAGAACATTAAACGGCTCAGGAGTTTTCTCGGGGATGAATCCTGGATATTCCTGGATCATTTCCGTGATGCAAATGGGATGTTCAATGCGTTTAACGAACGTTTCTTATTTTATCTGAACAGTTCATGCCCTTTCAAAAAATCAAAAAGGTTTCAAAATTTCAAAAAAATTTCATGGATTACTCAAGGTATTCAGATATCCAGAGACAAAATCAAGTTCTATCACTCTATCTACATATGCACTGAAAATGAAAATTTTAAAGTTTTTTTCCGAAATTACAGAAGAGTGTATAAAAGAGTAACTAAAAGCCGCAAAGGCCTATGACATTGAAAAAACCTTAAAATGTGACAACTTTTCTAAAACGGCCTGTTCAATTATTAATAATGCATCAAACCTTTCTAAAAAACCCAACAAAATCAAAATTATCGACAACGGTACAAAAGTAGAGGATCCCTTGGTGGTTGCTGGATTATTCGGTCGTTATTACGATTCGATGACTGTGATGGGCGGAGGTACCGAGGGACCTCTCCCCCACGTAAGAGTTTCCCGGCGGCCGATGACGTCCATGGCTTTGGCCCCTGTGAATGGGAGGTGTGTCCACCTGTTCCCCGACATTAATATTTTTATGTTAAAGTTATATCATATTTTTGTACCATTTTTGTACCTTTTTGTAATACCAATAAATAATTTTGTACCACAATAGTTTATTAATAAAGTACTATGTATAAACCGGGGAACAGGTGGACACTTGCACCCGACATTAATATTTTTTATGTTAAAGTTACATCATATTTTTGTACTAATTTTTGTACCTTTTTGTAATACCAATAAATTATTTTGTACCTCAATAGTTTTTTAATAAAGTACTATGTATAAACCGGGGAACAGGTAGACACTGACACTTGCACCCGACATTACTATATTTTTATGTTAAAGTTACATCATATTTTTGTACTATTTTTGTACCTTTTTGTAATACCAATAAATTATTTTGTACTCAATAGTTTTTTATAATAAAGTACTAATGTATAAACCGGGGAACAGGTAGACACTTGCACACCCGACATTAATATTTTTATTTTAAAGTTATATCATATTTTTGTACTATTTTTGTACCTTTTTGTAATACTAATAAATTATTTTGTACCTCAATAGTTTTTTAATAAAGTACTATGTATAAACCGGGGAACAGGTAGACACTTGCACCCGACATTAATATTTTTTATTTTAAAAAGTTATATCATATTTTTGTACTATTTTTGTACCTTTTTTGTAATACCAATAAATTATTTTGTACCTCAATAGTTTTTTTAATAAAGTAACTATGTATAAACCGGGGAACAGGTAGACACTTGCACCCGACACCGACATCAATGTTTTATGTCATGGAAAATCTACTTTCGTGTCTTATCGACCCTAGTAAAATATAATAAGTAACATAGAACTTGCTCTATACTCTTCCCAATAAGAAGGTATGTAATATATCGGTATCCACACAATTCAACACAACTGTGTGAATATTGCAAGGCCAAAATCCAGCCAAGGTCCAAGACGGCCGAAGCGACGTGCCGCTGGACAACGGAAGGCCATCTGGAGGGTTTTATGGTCTTATTGTTGTCAACAGTAGAGATATCCTTCATAATTTATGAGGGTTGCAGGTGTTCGTCGGTTGCTCCCCGATCTAAAAAGATTGGTCTTTCCATTCACTTCCAGAATTTTTAAAACGTTTCATTTATTAAAAATACAAGAACTCCTTACTGTCTCAATTACTAGGTTTTTCCTATCAAACCCATTCATAAGTTTTAGACCTACACTGAAGTATTCATTCCAAATTTAGAGGAAAAGGAAATTTGTTACACTTTTATTTATTTAGTATTAGCCATAATAAACAGTACTGAAACTGAATAAGCTGTAGTTGCCTTCTCGATCAGCTGATTCAATTGTCGATAGTTGCCACGGCTTCGTGTTCATTACTCCTTTCTTATTTGAGGTTTTTGCTAACATGGTGCTAACAATGGTAGAGAAAGTTTTTATAGTAGAGATTATTTTCGCTCATACGGGAAATTGGACGTGCGGGTGGGCCAAGCTTGTCACTGCATTACGTTTTTAGGAACATTTCCACAAAAACCCGCCTAGTAATACTGTGATTATTAGTGTTGTTGAAAAATGTCGAACAGGTAGTGTGTTGACACAGCGAAAGGGCTTTTCAGGTCGCCCAACTACTACTGTCTGTACAAATGAAAAACCACGGAAGAGTGTTGCAACAACTGTTACAGTCACCGAAAAGAAGCCTAATGCGAGCATCTCTTAAACAGAATATTAGCAATACGTCAATGCGAAGAATGGTCAAAAACATTGGTGTTTTCCCCTACAGGATACAAACTGGACAACCTTTGAACTATAGAAACAAACTAGCCAGAGTTCAGTACTGTGCTTCAATGTTAGTAATATGCTATGAAGAACCTGAGTTTCTGAGTGATGTATGGTTTACACAGATAAATGTCATGTGCACCTAAATGGTTTTATAAACAAGTAGACAAAACGTTTCCTTGGATTTGAATGTCCTGACATTGTTGTAGAGAAGCCACATCATTGTAAGCGTGTAACCATTTGGTGCGCTGTGTCTGGGAGCAGTGGCGTAGCGGAGTGGGGAGGTCAAGGGGGTCCGGACCCCCCAAAATTTTAAGACATATTAAAAAATAAAGCATGGAGCAGGAGAGAAAAAGGGAGAGTTATCATTACCCTTGTCTACAAACATTAAATTGATTGATGTATTTGATTAAAGTGACCGTTGTTAAAACATATAATTGTCCTTTCGTTTAAATCAAAGTATCAAACGATACTTTTGGACTCGGCCTTTCGGATAGTGTATTTTAATCACGGTATTTCAACAGGGCGCGGTCACGTGACGTTCCAAAGTAACCTGAACCGTAACACGGCGAACAGTTTTTTAAATTAGGGTTGTCGACCGTCAGTGGCCCAATGTCCCCGAAGGGGTATTTCATTTTCTTTCACAGAATATAGTTGTACGCTTGATTGAAGCTGTGTTTTTGTTCTTTTTCTTCTTTCTTATCCAGTGAATCCAGCATCACTTTGGTGCCTTCTACTCGGCCAGAATCGAACTTCGTAAAGTTTCTGTAGCTATACAAGAAAATTTGTGGTACTAGAGTTGCTGTGAGAGTTGAATTTGCCTATTACATCTTTCCACTTTCTATAAGGCGTAGTTACTAAAACTCCAGTATTTACCTTTTACCAGTAAACTCATTGGCAAATAACACACAAAACGTCCCCCGGATCCCCCGGTTTCGGACCCCCCCCCGATAGTCTCTACCCCCCATGGTAGTCTCAATTATTGAAAATGCTGAGGATAATAGAGTTGTTGGCAACCGAGGAAATCAGCAATATCTTCCAGATATTGTTAAGAAAATCCTAGAGATATCACCACTAATACCTACTTGGACAAGTATTATGGTTCCTATCTTTGAATATGGAGGCATTACGGCCAGTTCAGCTGCGGTCGAATCTGAATTCAATATATTGAAAAACATAATTTTTAAAACACGTGACATTGCCTATGAGAGTTGATGACTTTGTTTTTCACCACATCTCGTCTATTGAAGGGCTATGAAAATTGCTGCTGCAAAGGAGAAAGATGATTTCAGCAAAGATATGCTTGATGTTACTTCTGATAGAGAAGTAGAAAAAAATCCAAGAAAGAATTAGAGAGTCGAGAGAAAAAGAAAACTGGAGAGGACTAGTGACTGAGTTGAAAGTGGAAAAAGAAAACACAGCTCATATCTTCAACCCAACACGGAAATTACACTTGCTAATATGTCAAGTGCACGGGCCTTGGTCACGATTGGTCTACTTAGAAAATGGAAATCTATTTGGACTTAAACCTTTAACAATTGGCAAAGAAAAGGTTATATTATCAAACACCTGTGCATTTGACAGTCTAGTACAATTGTTTTTGTATAGCATTTTCAGATAGTGTGCAGTTCAGAAACAAAGTACAAAATTCTGAAAATATATTTATGAAATTTGTGAAGGATATGGTACTGAATGGCATCTCAAGAAAAACATACTTGATAAGAGGCGAAATATTAATGGCTGAGTGCAAAGGAATTACTACCTTTACCAGAGGGTATTAAAAGAGTACCATGTGAGATATGTATTTCACCGTTGGCCACACAGATGTTGCGTTCAGAACCTTCGGTTAATGAGCACAGTGTATGTACGACTACTAACTGTCCAAGAAAGGAATATAGTTTTGGAAGAGTACCTTTGACTGTTTACATAAATTCTCAACGAGAAATTGGTTTTTTTGCAACAAACAATTGACCAAGACTATACACAAGAAAAGCCAATTGTTTTATTTCAGCTTGGAAGTTACAGAAGGTGTATCATTTCGATGCCAAGGTCAGAGGATAATCACAATGAATCTTTCCGACTATCTTATTTTAGAACTAATAGAAACCGTTAGTAGTTCAAGTTTAGTACAGTGCGTACTTAAGGTACGAGAACCTGCCGCATTCATTAAAGGTCAATGAAAGAGAATTTATCTTACGTGGATGTATCGGTTTTATTGGTTCAGACAATATAAGAGATGTGGGGACACTATGTAACCTATTGCGCAAAGGAATGATGGAAAATGGGGAAACGTATGATGACTTACAGAATAAAATAATTCCCTACAGTAACGAAAGACAACATTAAATGCCAACTCGTACTATACACCATTTAAAATCAAAATTATGTAATAAAATACTAAGTAATGTAATACTAAAGGTTCTGTATTTTATTGTGCTCTGTAGTTATTATTAATAAGTTAAAATATGTTAAACTAATATTTGTGTAGCCTATTATTTTTTAAAGTTCAATAATATAATATTATGTTCATTAAATTACATTACAACTGCTCAACTAAATGTACATAAGTTGTCTATCGTTATCAGAATTGTATTGTATATTTAGTTTTAATTAATTTTATATTTAAAATGTTTTAAAGTTAATGTATAATATTATTATTTTTATATTAACATATGTTGAACAGAGAAGGGTGTTAAAAATTTGGTGTACTATGTATGTAATTGTTTTATTCATTTATAAAATATTTAAATATTCAATACGAATAGATAGTGGATATAATAAAACATGATATATTCTTATTGATTGTATTGCAAGAGATGGTAATTTATTAAATAATTTATTTTCATTCTCTAGTACGGTAAATTTATTAAAATTGTACATGTTTATAGTTTTAATTAAGGGATTATGTTGTCTTTAACACATCAAAAAGTGGTTACAGATTACATTTTTGCTATTTGTAAAAACTGCTGTATTACAAAACAAATTAGAATTTAAAAAGCGACATGTATATTACCACCAATAAACTGTACATAAACTAAAAACTGTGTAATGTTTTTTTTAATCATATTTGCCGACGTCAGATAGCGGTCTCCATTTATTGACAGTCTCAAGCACATCAACTTTTTAGATTTTTTACTTCGATAATGAAGTAGTCCTAAAATATTAATAGCTCGTGTTGAGTGTTACAAAAGTAGTATGACAACGTAAAACAAGTTTTATTACTTAATTTGTGGACCACGACTGTAAGTGTCTATATGTTCTCTGTCTGCAGATTATTAATTTATTAATGGTCCAATAATAATAAAATAAATTAATTCGTTTAATCATTCTTATTATCGACCAAGGATTGAGTGCCCCTTGGTTTCCTTATTGGTAAATACCTATGATGGTACAGACAACTTTATAAACGTTGTACACAATAGTACAAAAAATGGTACTAAAAATATGATGTAACTGTAACATAAAATATCAACGTAAGGTCTAACTTTTATTCAGTTTATATATAGTAATTTATTAATAAACTAGTCTTGTACAATATTAATTCATGGGTGTTACAAAGAGGTACTAAAAAGGAACAAAAATATGGTATTAAATTAACAAGAATGTTTAATTTGGAATGCAAGTGTCTACTAATTCCCCGGTTACATATTGCATTTTATTAATAAACGAGTGTGGTACATCATTATTTATTGGTATTACAAAACGGTACAAAAATGGTAGAAAATATAATGTAACTTTAACATAAAAATGTTGATGGTGGGTGCAAGTGTCTACCTGTTTACCGGTTCATAGATAAAGAACATTAACATAGTACTTTATCAATAAACAGTAAGGAGTTTCTTGTATTTTTTTAATAAAATGAAACGTTTTAAAAATTCTGGAAGTGAATGGAAAGACCAATCTTTTTAGATCGGGAGCAAACCGACGAACACCTGCAAACCCTCATAAATTATGAAGGATATCTCTACTGTTGACAACAATAAGACCATAAAACCCTCCAGATGGCCTTCCGTTGTCCAGCGGCACGTCGCTTCGGCCGTCTTGGACCTTGGCTGGATTTGGCCTTGCAATATTCACACAGTTGTGTTGAATTGTGTGGATACCGATATATTACATACCTTCTTATTGGGAAGAGTAATAGAGCAAGTTCTATGTTACTTTATTATATTTTACTAGGGTCGATAAGACACGAAAGTAGATTTTCCATGACATAAAACATTGATGTCGGGTGCAAGTGTCTACCTGTTCCCCGGTTTATACAAAGTACTTTATTAAAAAAAATATTGAGGTACAAAATAATTTATTGGTATTACAAAAAGGTACAAAAAATAGTACAAAAATATGATATAACTTTAAAATAAAAATATTAATGTCGGGTGCAAGTGTCTACCTGTTCCCCGGTTTATACATAGTACTTTATTAAAAAACTATTGAGGTACAAAAATTATTTATTGGTATTACAAAAAGGTACAAAAATAGTACAAAAATATGATATAACTTTAAAATAAAAAATATTAATGTCGGGTGCAAGTGTCTACCTGTTCCCCGGTTTATACATAGTACTTTATTAATAAACTATTGAGGTACAAAATTATTTATTGGGTATTACAAAAAGGTACAAAAATGGTACAAAAATATGATATAACTTTAACATAAAAATATTAATGTCGGGGAACAGGGGACACACGTGTGAATGGGGGGAGGTGGCTCGGAGTCTCAAGGCGAAAAAGTCCTGTGACATCCATGGGGTATCGTCATGGTTAGTTAAACAATGCTCCAAGCAATTGTTGGCACCATTGACCAAACTGATCAATTTTTCATTTGAAACAGGCACCTTTCCAGACAAATTAAAAATAGCAAAAATCACTCCGATTTTCGAAAAGGACGATCCTTGCGTGACTAGCAATTATCGTCCAATTACTTTTTTACCTGCCATCAGTAAAGTCTTTGAAAAAATATTTTTGGCACGACTGGACACCTTCCTTTCAAGATTTGAAATTCTGGATCCAGAACAATATGGATTCAGAAAAAAACAGATCAACAGTCGATGCAGTCACAAACCTTGTTGAACTCGTTGTCGATGGGTTGGAGAGAAGAGAACATGTGCTCAGCATATTTCTTGACCTCTCCAAAGCATTTGACTGCGTGCACCATGCGACACTGTTGCACCAGTTAGAGGAATGCGGCATTCGAGGTTTGCCGCACAAATGGGTCATGTCTTATCTCAGTGACAGGGTCCAGTGTGTACAGATCGAGAATGTCCTGTCAGACAAAACACAAGCAACCCAAGGTGTTCCCCAGGGATCAATTCTTGGCCCAGTTCTTTTGAAGTGATTCAGTACGCTGATGACACGATTATTTGTGTAAAGGGAAAATTAGCTGCTGAATTAGAACTCAAATCATTTCTTGATCTAAATCTCTGCATTCAACATTTCAATGAAATGAACTTGCAAGCAAACAATTCAAACTCAAATTTCATCAATTTTTGTTTTCAGCAGCGCAATGAACAAAATCACTGTGATGGTGGATGATGAACTCATTGAAGAAACTTCTTCCACAAAGTTCCTTGGAACACATCTTGACAAGGAGTTGACTTGGAACAGAATACGTTAAAACTTATGTAAATCATTTGTTTACGTTAGGTTACAGAGATTTGACGTTAGTTTCGAATTTTAACCCAGTCAAATTTAGCCAGAAAACTATCGCGCAGGCCAACTCACCACTAGTCTGCACGACCACAGAATACGTTAAAACTTATGTAAATCATTTGTTTACGTTAGGTTACAGAGATTTGACGTTAGTTTCGAATTTTAACCCAGTCAAATTTAGCCAGAAACTATCGCGCAGGCCAACTCACCACACTAGTCTGCACCATCACAGAATACGTTAAAACTTATGTAAATCATTTGCTCACGTTAGGTTACAGAGATTTGACGTTAGTTTCGAATTTTAACCCAGTCAAATTTAGCCAGAAACTATCGCGCAGGCCAACTCACCACACTAGTCTGCACCATCACAGAATACGTTAAAACTTATGTAAATCATTCGCTCACGTTAGGTTACAGAGATTTTACGTTAGTTTCGAATTTTAACCCAGTCAAATTTAGCCAGAAACTATCGCGCAGGCCAACTCACCACACTAGTCTGCACCATCACAGAATACGTTAAACCTTATGTAAATCATTTGCCCACGTTAGGTTACAGAGATTTGACGTTAGTTTAGAATGTTAACCCAGTCAGAAAACACACACCTCATACAAAGAATCCATTGTTTTGTTTTCAACAATACGACGTTATTGTAATTTTGTAAATTTGTTTATTGTACTGGTGTACTATATAGGGTCTGAATACGCTTGAATATGTTTAAACCTTAGCAGAAATTATTTGCAATGTTATATGGTTATCTTACCTATTTTGAATGTAGTGATCATCGCACGCCTAAATTGGGGGAACGACCAGTATGGAGAGTAGTGGAAGCCTATGTTAAAATGTGTATCACTGTTTGAACATAATGGGGGGAATCAAACTTAAAACGCTTTATTCATTACAAATTTGCGGCTATGAAATAAGGGCGATATTGAGTCTTAAACGTCACAATTCGGTATAGGATAAAGGTTTAAGGAATCGTCCTATCAAAAAAATGCACTTTTAGTACGTCCACAAAGTCTACTATTTTCTAAAATACTGTAATCTTCTCTAAAATAGTAATATGTTTCTTGCTGTCTTATTTATTGTTTTGTTATTTGCTTCTGGGTTTAATAAACATTTTTTAAATTATTGTAATAATATGTAGATAATGCAGATTTGTTTATTGTGCTGGTATACTATACTTTAATGTTGTTGTTTTATGTCACTGTTTTCTCTTACATATGTCTTATGTTCACTACTCGTCGTTATTTATAACCAAAATAAATTAGAATATTATGGTTTGTGTCTTTTATTTATGTCTATATACTTATGGGTTTAAATTAGATTTATTAAAATTTATGTATTTAGTGAATGTATAAGGTTCTTTAGTATTATAACTCAGTGTAATTAAGTTATATCGTAGAGTTTAAGGAAACCTTACATTCACATTCTGACTTTCAGGATTTGTCACCTTTTTTAAGGACATGCCGATGAGAAAATTTTACTGGATTATTTATATGATATTTAATGAAAGTCGTGTTGGATATTTGTAATGAAATAATATTAAATATGTTTATACGCGTATTGAAATTGTTAAGCTATGTTCATTAGTTTATAATTTGGAAAAAGACTAAGATAGGAATGTGTAACTTTACATACAAATTTATAAAATATTTTAATGTTTATTTTTAAAATGAAATGTAATGATGATACAGTTAAGTACGATAAAATAGTTATTGTAAAAGTGTACAGTTTTTGTTAAAATTCATTTCATAAAGAAAATCGTTATATTTCTATTTGACGTACGTTACAATATACTTATAACGCTATTATAGGTATCTGTTAAAAATATAGATTTTGAATTTTAATGGTTTCTATGGGGTTTGTTGCAAGCTAATGTGAAGTAGGCTGTACAATAAATAGTTTTTGGCTAAATTTAAATGGGTTAAAATTTTAAACTAACGTTAAACCTCTGTAAACTAACTTAAACTAACGGGTGACATAGATATTTTAATGTATAAATAGCGTGAAGTTGGCCTGCAAGAATGGCATCACTTATATCTTATGGCTGAAACCTAAACAAACGTCGATAATGTCTAAACTAACCTAAACTAGCGCTAAACTAACAATTAACACGAAAAAAGAACCTGTTTGTCAAAATGTGCAAGCTAGTGAGAAGTTGGCCTGCGAAAATGACGTCATCAAATCTCATAACTAAAACCTAAACAAACGTCGATATTGTCTAAACTAATGATTAACATCAAACTCAAAAGTGCAGGCCAGTATGTACAGGCTAACTTTACAGACATCAGTCTGAGACAGAGAACACTGATTCCTACCACTCACGCCAATCTCCAAATTTCAGAGGATTTCTGTAGTTTTATTACAAAGTGGTCTGTAATACTGTGACGAAAATATGTAGCAAATGTCTTTAATTCGGTTCTATCACAAGTTGTAGCAATTTTAAAATGTTCTCTACGTTGAAGAAGGTGACATTATACTAACAAGTTATATAACACACACACACACACACACACACATATATATATATATATATATATATATATATATATATATAAATTATTTATAACAGCACTGATAGACTTTGTATCAGGTTTATTATTGCGATGGACAATTTGGAAGGATAACAGGTTGCCATCGATGTTACAAAAATAGAACCACACGTTTCAAGGATTGATGTCTATCCTCTTCTTAAAAAGTTAAAACGTCCTAAGGCATGTGGTTAAACATCCATAAATACTGATTATTATTGTATGCACTCTCTGTCAAAAAGAAAATCGAGTTATATTGGCTAACGCTCCTTTGGTGAAGTACTTCATAAATACGAGTAACAGGAGGAATGTGAAGGAGAAATGAGGAATGTATCATTTTCGATCTCAGCGGAGGATTTCTATTCGGCACTGACAGATTCGGCACTAAAGGATTCATCCACAGGGATGAATTTATACAGAGGTTATATTGTACAGTACAATATACCCAATACTAAACACTACTTTTAAAAAACTACATTGAAAAATATATTATGACAAGTCTTGTATTAACTATCCTTGAGCCTCTTCTAAACTTAATACCAACTATGAAGTCGGCACAGCTTCCATGTGGATGAATATAAGAAATATGTTTTTGTATAGTTTTTTAAATTAACCCTAAATGAATATAATAAAATTGTATTGAATCTCGACATTTATGCTTATTTTTAAAGCACGTTTCTTGACCTAAAGCTTAAGCTATTCCGATGATGAATTATGAACAGTAAACGAATCGAATAGAACGATTTCAGACAGAATTGTGTTCTTTAGCGTGATTATAGTATCACAATCTTTGTGGGTTTTTATACTGCGGAAATGTTGCAATACAAATGACTTCCTGTTGTAGTTTATCAGAATGCAGAAAGGCTGTGATAATAATATCTTATCAGTTTCCGCTCTTATATTATGTTTTAGAATCTTTTGTGGTCGAAATAGCACTCAGTTTAAATCAATACCCTGGAACAGTGCAGTAATTCGTGTATCAGTATTCTCATGCAGATTTTATCTCCAAATTTACATTTGTAATGCTGAGTACATTCATAAATACCAAATCAAAAAGTAACCACCCTTTTCTTGACCTCTTAAAGGACTAAAAAAAATATTATTAAATTCCTATGGAAAATTCCATAATGTGAAGTTATTTGCAGTATTTTTGTTACTTTCCTTTTCATCGTAATTGTTAAATGAGCAGTTCACCATGTTAAAATAGTACCTCCTACTTAGAGACCTAACTAATTAAAGTAATAATAAAAGTAATCCAACATCTTCATCAAAAGTGTTTTTGTATCCAAATAAAAGAACCTTACCTTTTACATTATCTTTTAAATGTATGGTTTTTTTAATATTTTCAAATAAGAAAATCCCAGTCTACTAAGCCTTTGGTTCAATATAAGGGCAAGGATGGGTCTCTATAAATGAGAAGTCACGCGTTCAATTGACGAGGAGACCAATAAAAGTTTTTAATCAGTTTTGTTAGTTTTAGTTAAAATAGTTTAGTATATGAAATAAAATTCCACTGGTCTTGAAAGAACAAGTATAAATTAAATAAAAATTATGGAATCTTTATTAGACTAGTACGTTAGTTTAATCCACGCTATCTTCACGTTTTACCGAAATCAGGAGTGGGAGATGGTGACTAAATAAAATGTAGAAGTAGTTTAAGAAGTTGTACAGTAAAAGCGTACTGAAATAATTTAACTGATTAATTTTTCAAAACATGGTTTTTACATTCTGTCATTGTTACAGAGTACTGTCCAGGTTAAAACTCGATGTCAACATTCGACTACAACACATTGGAACCCACATATTGGAACTGAGATGCTAATTTGTTGTATTGTAAAGAATGTAAGAAATGAATAATCATATTAATTATATAACAACTGGTACTTATTATTGTATAATTCCTTCAAACTTAATAGAGGTATACTCATATTGGCTAGCGCTTCTTTCGGTGAAGTACCGTATTCAAGTAAAACAGTTTGGTTTTTAAAATGTCCAATATCCCGAGTGTACACTAATCTCCGATTCCCGCTTCAGACCAGACCGTTCAATATGAAATTTACCAATTCAGAAGAATGAAGAAATTAACCCTTTGAGTGCCACAGGTATTTTCCCAAGGCATATGCATAAAGTGCTGGGCTGGTTTTTTTTTCATATTTGTAAGCTTTTGGGAAAAAGCTGTTGTAAAATAACTATCCAATATATTTTCCTAATTTTGTTGTTGTTTTTTTTCTCATTAAACGAAGAATATGATTTTTATAAAAAGTTAAGTTTCAACATAATTTGAGTGTATACGGCATTTTTAAGATTTTTTCTTTATACCATGATAAAGACCATATAATTCTAAATAAAACTCATGTATAATACATGATTCTAGAATGAAAACAAACATGGCATATGTATAAACAAAATGCTGCCCGGAACTGACGTTTTATAAATTGTACTTCATTTGTCAGAATTTAGAAATAACATAGTAATAGTGTAGTTTTTACAAAATAATCTAATAAAACATCAAAATAACACAAATAAATATGATTAGTAAATGCAGAGACAAATACTTGGTAACATATTTACATAAAAGTTTACATTTACTAAATAATAACCCTAATATATTTACATTGAAAATGCACGCTTTCCGCTTGGGTATAACTCAAATCAATACTTTTGTAAAGAAATACGGTAAAATACTGTATAAGTTACTATTTTAGTTTGTATTTACTCAAAAGGTTGGTTATCGGCACATAATCAACAAGAAAGGCTGTTACGCAACACGGTAGGCTACTCATCCTCTAAGTCACGTGACTGGAAGACAAAATCATCGCGTAGGTACCTCGGTATTATCGCAGCCCACTATTTTTCGACGAGTTTTCCTTATCAGGGACCAAAATAAACTTCATTATACTTTCCTTCTTCTATAATGAATCGAAAAATACTCGATGAGTCATACTTCTTATCGCCAAATCGTCTCCAAATAGACGCACGAATGACCCGATATTTTCGAATAATAAAACGTTCTTTTAGTTTTTGTTTTCATTGATTGTCGTAATAATATGTAAATTCCAAAATAGGTTAAAGAAACTCTGTTCTTTTTAATAGAGTAATTTATTTTGTCCACAATAAGGAAAACTCGTTCAAAAATAGTGCCCTCTTGATAAGTAGCCAAACAACATAAGTTTCACGGATAAAATAGTAGAGAAACAACATAAAACTCGTATTTATCGATAGTTAGGAACCTATTGAATACAGCTATCTGGTTATTTGGCCAAAATAATAGTGTACTATATAAAATATTATCGAAATACGAAACGTCAAAATTAGTGACGCTGTGTTACCCAAAGGGTTAATATTTAACGCTACATCTACATAATAAAATAAACGACCCACTCACTGTTCAGAAATATAAAATACGATCTGTTTCATCTACAACCATCCCGTCCAAGGCCTTGAAATAAGTTGTTTTTAAAATTATTTGAACTAATATATTTAATACACTGGCCTTGATATTCCTAAAGTGTATTTTATTTATTTGTTGAATTTAGGGATGCACCCCTTATGAACCGTGGTTACGAATATTGATCACAGGTGGAATCCGTATCCCCGACCAATTGCGGTGAGAAGGACTTTGCGTATATAAGCGTTTTCTTCAAATTGCTTTAACTGAATTGAGTATGCTCGAGGATATCCTCGGATGGAGTTTAAACATCTGTTATTTAATCCCAAGAACGGAGTAGAGATTCAGTAGGGGTGGGTCATTATGGAAATGTTCTTAACTTCCAATGATCATCGATTCAATTACGTTCAGGAACATCTTTCCATCAGTTAAATCTGTGTTGTATAATATATCTCTAACTTTGCAACCTTATAATGTTCCCAAAATAAAAGAAAAATATCCAACCACTCATTTTGTTCTTTGATGCACTTTAAACCTGCATGGATTTTCTTCTACAGGTTACTTTCAGAAAAGTGACTGGTTTGGTATGAGGACATAGGTGTTTATTTGTTAGTCTCCATCACTTGAAGTATAGGATAATATACGTAATTGCGTGATAAAATAATAAACACTTATGTCCTCATACCAAATTAAAGTCACTTTTTTGAAACTTGTTTAGTTACATATTTAGAAATAAAAATAATCAGTTATGAATATTTTGAATTTTAAAATTCCTGCTTTTTATTGTTCATGCACTGAAAATAAAACCAATATACAATGTAACCAAGGCTACATATTTCACAGACATAGATCGATCGAATGGAGTGATATTCACCATTTTCAAAACCGATGTAGAGTTAGTGGAGGTCATAGCAAATTTTAACCGTCTAGGCGACCTCGCAGGGCAGATATCAGGAATCGGATTTCACCTTTAGCAAAAGATAGGACAGGCTTCACAAAATCTTTGATTCTGTATCAGTCTATGAGAAGATATTGCATCCAATGCTATAAAATCTGTTGCCATTTGTTGCTATAAAGCGTTGGAGTTGTGCGCTATCTATCGACAAGCGAAGGAAACAGCGATTATAAAAGTACTACAGAAAACTATTAAACATTATATATTGAGCTACCGGTAACCCTGGCAATAATAAAATTTACTCACTATTTTAAATTTTGTTCACAACAATAGGTGATTACTACAAGACTAATAGGAATCTCAACTCTAAACAAAACAGTAAGTACTGTAGCGCTACCTATGCTTTATGGAACAGAACTAACTTTTCCGAACAACATTCTGCCACACAATCCCCTTATGGGTGCAATGTCTATTCTCTAGAAAGTCAAAGGCTAAACGCTCAACCGTAGTAATTCCCACCACTTTGCTGTTATTTTTAAATATAATTTTAAATTTTTTATTTAAATAGATAATGATGCTTTAAAATAATGAAGATATTTAAATCGTAGCATTGATTTGACAGGTTTCTAGCTAACATTTTTGTCTGAACTGAGTTATTAATGATAATGCGTGTTCCTTTGTGATCTAACATACTGAACGTTTAAATATTTAAAACAGCAGATATACTAATTTGAAATGTCTTATCTGCAGATACGAAAAAAGATTCTCGTATGCAGAGATTTGTAATGTCTGCAGAACTAAAGAAAAATACATAGTTTGACTAGGTTATAACTGAAGTAATGATATCAGCTGACTGTTTATCCAGCTGATTAAATATGTGACGGCGACATTGATACAATTGTATCCTGTATCCGGTATGTTGATGTTATCTAGTTTGAGATGTAACTGAAGTAATGATATCAGCTGACTGTTTATCCAGCTGATTAAATATGTGACGGCGACATTGATACAATTGTATCCTGTATCCGGTATGTTGATGTTATCTAGTTTGAGATGTAACTGAAGTAATGATATCAGCTGATCAGCTGATTAAGGCGACATGATACAATTGTATCCTGAGGATGTTATCTAGTTTGAGATGTAACTGAAGTAATGATATCAGCTGACTGTTTATCCAGCTGATTAAATATGTGACGGCGACATTGATACAATTGTATCCTGTATCCGGTATGTTGATGTTATCTAGTTTGAGATGTAACTGAAGTAATGATATCAGCTGACTGTTTATCCAGCTGATTAAATATGTGACGGCGACATTGATACAATTGTATCCTGTATCCGGTATGTTGATGTTATCTAGTTTGAGATGTAACTGAAGTAATGATATCAGCTGACTGTTTATCCAGCTGATTAAATATGTGACGGCGACATTGATACAATTGTATCCTGTATCCGGTATGTTGATGTTATCTAGTTTGAGATGTAACTGAAGTAATGATATCAGCTGACTGTTTATCCAGCTGATTAAATGTGTGACGGCGACATTGATACAATTGTATCCTGTATCCGGTATGTTGATGTTATCTAGTTTGAGATGTAACTGAAGTAATGATATCAGCTGACTGTTTATCCAGCTGATTAAATATGTGACGGCGACATTGATACAATTGTATCCTGTATCCGGTATGTTGATGTTATCTAGTTTGAGATGTAACTGAAGTAATGATATCAGCTGACTGTTTATCCAGCTGATTAAATATGTGACGGCGACATTGATACAATTGTATCCTGTATCCGGTATGTTGATGTTATCTAGTTTGAGATGTAACTGAAGTAATGATATCAGCTGACTGTTTATCCAGCTGATTAAATGTGTGACGGCGACATTGATACAATTGTATCCTGTATCCGGTATGTTGATGTTATCTAGTTTGAGATGTAACTGAAGTAATGATATCAGCTGACTGTTTATCCAGCTGATTAAATATGTGACGGCGACATTGATACAATTGTATCCTGTATCCGGTATGTTGATGTTATCTAGTTTGAGATGTAACTGAAGTAATGATATCAGCTGACTGTTTATCCAGCTGATTAAATATGTGACGGCGACATTGATACAATTGTATCCTGTATCCGGTATGTTGATGTTATCTAGTTTGAGATGTAACTGAAGTAATGATATCAGCTGACTGTTTATCCAGCTGATTAAATATGTGACGGCGACATTGATACAATTGTATCCTGTATCCGGTATGTTGATGTTATCTAGTTTGAGATGTAACTGAAGTAATGATATCAGCTGACTGTTTATCCAGCTGATTAAATATGTGACGGCGACATTGATACAATTGTATCCTGTATCCGGTATGTTGATGTTATCTAGTTTGAGATGTAACTGAAGTAATGATATCAGCTGACTGTTTATCCAGCTGATTAAATGTGTGACGGCGACATTGATACAATTGTATCCTGTATCCGGTATGTTGATGTTATCTAGTTTGAGATGTAACTGAAGTAATGATATCAGCTGACTGTTTATCCAGCTGATTAAATGTGTGACGGCGACATTGATACAATTGTATCCTGTATCCGGTATGTTGATGTTATCTAGTTTGAGATGTAACTGAAGTAATGATATCAGCTGACTGTTTATCCAGCTGATTAAATATGTGACGGCGACATTGATACAATTGTATCCTGTATCCGGTATGTTGATGTTATCTAGTTTGAGATGTAACTGAAGTAATGATATCAGCTGACTGTTTATCCAGCTGATTAAATGATTAAATGTGTGACGGACATGTGACGGCGACATTGATACAATTGTATCCTGTATCACTGAAGTTGGATATCAGCTGATGTTTATCCAGCTGATTAAATATGTGACGGCGGACATTGATATGTATCTGTATCCGTATGTTGATGTTATGTCTGAAGTAATGATATCAGCTGACTGTTTATCGGCGACATTGATACAATTGTATCCTGTATGGTATACTAGTTTGAGATGTAACTGAAGTAATGATATCAGCTGACTGTTTATCCAGCTGATTAATTGTGTGTGACGGCGACATTGTATCCTGTATCCGGTATGTTGATGTTATCTAGTTGAGATGTAACTGAAGTAATGATATCAGCTGACTGTTTATCAGCTGATTAAATATGTGACGGCGACATTGATACAATTGTATCCTGTATCCGGTATGTTGATGTTATCTAGTTTGAGATGTAACTGAGTAATGATTATCAGCTGACTGTTTATCCAGCTGATTAAATATGTGACGGCGACATTGATACAATTTGTATCCTGTATCCGGTATGTTGATGTTATCTAGTTTGAGATGTAACTGAAGTAATGATATCAGCTGACTGTTTATCCAGCTGATTAAATGTGTGACGGCGACATTGATACAATTGTATCCTGTATCCGGTATGTTGATGTTATCTAGTTTGAGATGTAACTGAAGTAATGATATCAGCTGACTGTTTATCCAGCTGATTAAATGTGTGACGGCGACATTGATACAATTGTATCCTGTATCCGGTATGTTGATGTTATCTAGTTTGAGATGTAACTGAAGTAATGATATCAGCTGACTGTTTATCCAGCTGATTAAATATGTGACGGCGACATTGATACAATTGTATCCTGTATCCGGTATGTTGATGTTATCTAGTTTGAGATGTAACTGAAGTAATGATATCAGCTGACTGTTTATCCAGCTGATTAAATGTGTGACGGCGACATTGATACAATTGTATCCTGTATCCGGTATGTTGATGTTATCTAGTTTGAGATGTAACTGAAGTAATGATATCAGCTGACTGTTTATCCAGCTGATTAAATATGTGACGGCGACATTGATACAATTGTATCCTGTATCCGGTATGTTGATGTTATCTAGGTTTGTGATGTAACTGAAGTAATGATATCAGCTGAACTGTTTATCCAGCTGATTAAATATGTGACGGCGACATTGATACAATTGTATCCTGTATCCGGTATGTTGATGTTATCTAGTTTGAGATGTAAACTGAAGTAATGATATCAGCTGACTGTTTATCCAGCTGATTAAATATGTGACGGCGACATTGATACAATTGTATCCTGTATCCGGTATGTTGATGTTATCTAGTTTGAGATGTAACTGAAGTAATGATATCAGCTGACTGTTTATCCAGCTGATTAAATATGTGACGGCGACATTGATACAATTGTATCCTGTATCCGGTATGTTGATGTTATCTAGTTTGAGAATGTAACTGAAGTAATGATTATCAGCTGACTGTTTATCCAGCTGATTAAATATGTGACGGCGACATTGATACAATTGTATCCTGTATCGGTATGTTGATGTTATCTAGTTTGAGATGTAACTGAAGTAATGATATCAGCTGACTGTTTATCCAGCTGATTAAATATGTGACGGCGGACATTGATACAATTGTATCCTGTATCCGGTATGTTGATGTTATCTAGTTTGAGATGTAACTGAAGTAATGATATCAGCTGACTGTTTATCCAGCTGATTAAATGTGTGACGGCGACATTGATACAATTGTATCCTGTATCCGGTATGTTGATGTTATCTAGTTTGAGATGTAACTGAAGTAATGATATCAGCTGACTGTTTATCCAGCTGATTAAATATGTGACGGCGACATTGATACAATTGTATCCTGTATCCGGTATGTTGATGTTATCTAGTTTGAGATGTAACTGAAGTAATGATATCAGCTGACTGTTTATCCAGCTGATTAAATATGTGACGGCGACATTGATACAATTGTATCCTGTATCCGGTATGTTGATGTTATCTAGTTTGAGATGTAACTGAAGTAATGATATCAGCTGACTGTTTATCCAGCTGATTAAATGTGTGACGGCGACATTGATACAATTGTATCCTGTATCCGGTATGTTGATGTTATCTAGTTTGAGATGTAACTGAAGTAATGATATCAGCTGACTGTTTATCCAGCTGATTAAATATGTGACGGCGACATTGATACAATTGTATCCTGTATCCGGTATGTTGATGTTATCTAGTTTGAGATGTAACTGAAGTAATGATATCAGCTGACTGTTTATCCAGCTGATTAAATATGTGACGGCGATATTGATACAATTGTATCCTGTATCCGGCATGTTGATGTTATCTAGTTTGAGATTGTCCATTTCGGTTCTAAACATATATTGTTGAGTTCAAATCATTTTGACATGAGTCCACACGAGTATGTTATCACATGTTTTTAATTCGGATGATTCCATCCCGAATCATAAAATAAGTGACGACTTCATGAAAATGAATCAAGACTCAGTTAATTTTATATTATTGACAATGCAAAATCAGTACACAGACACTTAAGTAAATTTATTCTATTACGTAAAAGGAGAAAGTATAAACAATCGCTAATATTTCTGTCTCAAAACTGCTGATATAAAAAAGCTGCTTTCACTGTGCTTTCAACTAAAATCATACTTATGAACACATTATTGACAAAAGTGAAATAGCATAAGACAATGTTCTGGACATTTTGATGGAGAGCACATCATCATTTGCAACTATTGAATCACACAGTTACTGCTTAATGGCCATTAAGAGATTGTCTCTGGTGCTCGTTTAAGTGTAGGAAAATGTTATATATATATATATATATATATATATATATATATATATATATATATATATATATATATATATATATATATGTTATATCATTATTATGTGTTATATATTCACACAAATTTTAAGACATTTAAACCACGTCATAGTCACATTTCATGCTCAAGTTAATTCTCTAATTTATTTATGAAATCTTAATAGTTACGACATAACAGCATACTACAGTGTTTTTCAAACACTGTTACTTATATATATACATACATACATATATGTATATATATATATATATATATATATATATATATATATAAATGTGTGTGACAAATAAGAAAATCCCACGATGTTAAATTCTATATATAAAACGTTTAATATCGGCCGCGCCCCGTCACATCGCTTCACCCCCCCCCCCCTAACACAGTTATTCCATTGACAACATCTTAGTATTTTGTTAATGATAGTCAGATTTAATATATGTTGTTAAGAGTTAGAATTGAGAAGATCTTATTAGTCGGACCATTTTAAGCATAGTTTCAAATGAATTCTAAATAATTAGTCTATTAGTCGTCCGATTTAAACTATTTTATAGGTATTAATTATTGTGAGAAAAGTCTTTAAAAATAAGTGCTTTTTCGATTTTATTTCTAATCACAATTGAATATAATTCGTTTTTTGTATTAACATTCCAGTTATGATACATTGGGTCAGACCGGAAGTGTTGAGGTACCCGGTATTTGTTGTTTGATCGCAGGAACTATTTTTGGCTTCTCAGGTTGAATACACAATGTAAATAAACACGATCGAGAATAGTCACATCTTTTTTTCGAAATTTTAATGAACGATATTACAAATGTATCGTATAATAGCGTTACAGTTATTAGACTGAGCTGAGTGAGCTCCCTCGTCCGTCGGTACGGTCCCTTCAAATATATGTGTGGTGAGGTCCAACCCAGGTCCCCAAGAATCCGGACTCTGGTAAATAAATTGTCCGAAAAAACCGGTCTGAGTACAAGACTACTCTAGGAAGTAGTCTTATACAGTATTCGCTTCAAAATAGAAAAAGCTATGAAAACCTTCTTTTTCAGCAATTAACCTTACAAGGATTTTGAAAAGGCTTAGTCGCTATAACCAACACAGATTATTTCAAATGAAATCTTGTTTTTATTTTTTAAACTTCGCTGATATAGCCAACATCTTCAGTTACAAACCTGTACTTAACACTAGGATAGAGGCCTATCTATAATTCATTATACCCAAGCGTTGAGCGGCATCAAGTACAAAACGTATCATGATCAATTAGGACTGTACAATTTTGCTGATATAGCCAACCTCTTCAGTTACAAACCTGTACTTAACACTAGGATAGAGGCCTATCTATAATTCATTATACCCAAGCGTTGAGCGGCATCAAGTACAAAACGTATCATGATCAATTAGGACTGTACAATTTTGCTGATATAGCCAACCTCTTCAGTTACAAACCTGTACTTAACACTAGGATAGAGGCCTATCTATAATTCATTATACCCAAGCGTTGAGCGGCATCAAGTAGGCTACAAAACGTATCATGATCAATTAGGACTGTACAATTTTGCTGATATAGCCAACCTCTTCAGTTACAAACCTGTACTTAACACTAGGATAGAGGCCTATCTATAATTCATTATACCCAAGCGTTGAGCGGCATCAAGTACAAAACGTATCATGATCAATTAGGACTGTACAATTTTGCTGATATAGCCAACCTCTTCAGTTACAAACCTGTACTTAACACTAGGATAGAGGCCTATCTATAATTCATTATACCCAAGCGTTGAGCGGCATCAAGTACAAAACGTATCATGATCAATTAGGACTGTACAATTTTGCTGATATAGCCAACCTCTTCAGTTACAAACCTGTACTTAACACTAGGATAGAGGCCTATCTATAATTCATTATACCCAAGCGTTGAGCGGCATCAAGTACAAAACGTATCATGATCAATTAGGACTGTACAATTTTGCTGATATAGCCAACCTCTTCAGTTACAAACCTGTACTTAACACTAGGATAGAGGCCTATCTATAATTCATTATACCCAAGCGTTGAGCGGTATCAAGTACAAAACGTATCATGATCAATTAGGACTGTACAATTTTGCGGACATCAAATTATGGAAACTCCAGTGCCAAGACAGACGAGATTTCAAGTCCTACCAACAATTGAAGTGTGATAATTGAGCATGGCGGGAACTAAAAGTACCTTTTAACCAAATCCGAGGAAGACTTTAATTTCATTTTCTGTTTGAAACTCGGAACGAGTACCAACAAAGTGCGACATCTTGTCAAAAGCATAACAGGCATCCAAAATCAACCAACCATTCGTCAATGACTCACTTAAACCCACTACATTTGTACTATCATCGTTCATAAATGTATTTGGACCACTTTGGTCACATTTGCAGCAAAAGTTGGCTGCTCGGAAAAATATCAGTTGTTTGCACCTCCCCACATTTTTTCCTGGCTGCGTTCTTGCCAATGGTTATTGACAGAGGCATAGAAACAAGATGTAACGTATTAACGAAAAATCTAAAATATGTATTTCCTAAAACCTTACAATGAGTTTAGCTTCATGGGAATGTTCATTCTCTAGTTTGAGAATGTTAAAGAAATATACCCGTTAAGGTATAAGGAATAAGACCGGTCCAGAAAAACTAATCATCACTTGCCTTGTTGGCAACCGAAAGAGTTGAGTATGTACACGTGAACAAGTGGTCAAATTCACAGGAACAAAACGAAAATTGAACTTTGTTTAAAACCAAAATAGCCTACAACTAATTTTCGGTACAACATCGTTCAGTAGCAAGTAATGTAATGTAATGTAGTAATATGTAAATTGTAAGCTGTTCAGTAATGTGTAATGTTTGATTAGAAAATATTATATATGTTTAAAGCAAAAAATTATATTAATTATTTACACCAAATTACTCATAGATAATTCTTGGTAAGACTAAATAAACTTTACATTACACTATCGTACAGCACGGGCCTTTTAAGCAACCACTGTGTGTTCAAATAAGGTTTTTACCTTAATTATATAGCAAAATGTATTGTTAATTGAGTGTAAAAATAGCCTTAAAATACAGTATCAGAGGATTAAATTCTAAAAATTTGCCCGGGGTGGGCCTCTCTTTTCTCTGAGGGGCATTCCATGCCCCCAGGCCCCTCAAGCTAAGTTTACATTCCCCCCAAAGACTTTCCCAAAATCCCGCCCATATGTTTGAGTATATTTCAATACTTATTCAATGGCAACGTACAACGTTTGTGTGAAAATCCCGATACGAAACTATGGTCGGCTAGGTTCGGCTGAGCCGTCGCCTGAATGGAGCCGATATAGTGAGTGATATGACCAATCACGAAAATAACTCAATACTAGCACACATAAACACACTGAGACATTCTCTTACTTTACTGGCATTGCTAATTTATTGATTATATCCGAGTGTATTTAATTACCCCTATATAACAGTCATGTCTGTTGCACATACAAAGCCTCTATGTTGCAAGTCGGTTGGCCTGTTATCTTCGTCCATTTAAATTAGCTGTCTTTGTTATTGGTTGTATATTACTGTTATTATAAATTAATTTGTTAGTGTTACGTGCAAAATTATGATTTAGGCCTTCATTTGTTTCAACATTGTATATAGTCATCCCCTGTTGTTAACTACTCGTTTTGAATACTACCAAATTCAACTTCAGTCCATCTTGTTCTTTTGTTACACTCAGATGTGTATTGCCATAGCTGTTCGAAATTAAATAAAATGAACATAGCCACATATAGGTTATACAGGGTGTCGCGCAACCATGTTATCAAACTTAACCACGTTGTTCAGCAAGTAAAAAGTGACAAATAATAGGCTACATGATAACGTGTATCATATCTTGCTTAGTTTAGAGGTTGTATGCCTGTATGTGTGTTTTTAAAAACATTATATCTTGTGAGCGTTTTAAGACAATTGTATGAAGGTTTATATTACTGAGTTACACAATCATCCAAAACATTACATTTCTGCAGATATCCGTTTCAAAAAGGCGGATATTTAAAAGTTTGTAAAACACTAGATTAAAAAACTATGTCATATCTAGCTTAGGTTAGAAGTTGTATGTCTGAATGTGTGTGTTTAAAACATTATAGCTTATGAACGTTTTAAGACAAATGCATG
Organism: Homalodisca vitripennis; assembly: GCF_021130785.1. Classification (NCBI taxonomy): domain Eukaryota; kingdom Metazoa; phylum Arthropoda; class Insecta; order Hemiptera; family Cicadellidae; genus Homalodisca; species Homalodisca vitripennis. The sequence continues at coordinate 182,007,866 of NC_060208.1, read as the reverse complement.
AATCTTTATCTTAATGAGTTACACAATTATCCAAAATATTAACTTTATGCAGATATCCGTTAAAAAACGGAGATTTGACAATTTTGTAACCCTTTAGATTAAAAATATTTAACTTTTGAAAATTGTAAACCTCCGCCAATTTTATACAGTGTGGCAGCTTGTTAATAAAATGAACACAGTTTTCATAAACCACCGTTTTGTGTTGGCCAGTTAAGTACACTTCTTAATACACTTCATAGTTAATACACTTCTTTTCCCTTGGTTACACTCTTTATTTCCATTGAGATTCAATCCAATATTGTATCAATAACACATTGCATTATAGCAGAATTTCTCTTAGAAGTACGGTTTCGCCGCACCATACTTTTTGGGAAATTCTAAGACTACGGCGAACGCTACAGTAGACTATCTTTATAACAAGTGTTGTAATGATTTATTATCCCAAAATTGGTTTCATGGATTTACTATTACTACTCAAGATTGAACTCATTCTTAAGGTTTTCTTCTTATATATAAAATTCTCGTGTCACAATGTTAGTTACCTTACTCCTTCGAAACGGCTTTACCAATTTTTACCTAATTTTATATGCATATTCAGTAGATCTGAGAATCGGCTAATATCTATTTTTCATACCCCGAAGTATTCAGAGTGTTCTACCGATTAATTTAGAAGATCACAATTTTCAAAGCGCCTGCATATTGGAAACTGCAAATACGAGACAGTTTCGTGTGTTATATAACCAAACACTATGTGAAGGTGTTAAGTGTATATTTGTATTATATGTATATTTGTGTTCAAAATAAATTATCTATGGTTGAACTTAAAGCTTGAATTTTAGACCACTTTATAATAAAGAAAATGTGCGTGTACCTTGCATTTTTTAAATCTTGTAGTTTTTTCGCAGGACACCTTAGCCTACAAACAAATTTAAATCTTCTATCATTCAATTTTTAAATATGAGCAGTGGTTACCATCAAGTAATTTTAATTATTTATTAAACGTTACTTGAATTATTGTGTGTCTGTAAAATTAACTTGATTTTTTTTATTCAACCATAAACTATTCAAACGACTGCACTGAAATTCGACATGGAGATTCTAAAGGTAGCTGGGATGAATATATGCATATTCTTATTTCTAAAATCCCTCCGGACTACGCCCTACTGGTTTTTAAAGTAGCAACATATATGATATGAATGCGCAATAATCTTTTTAACGTCAGTTTATGTCCTATTATTAAACAATAATATGTCCTATTATTGCTATTATTTTAATTTCTCTAATTATTTAATTTTCAGTGAGTTCAACAATATTTAGTTCATTAAAATACTGGAATAAATATAATTTTACAATAACAAATTTAACCTACAATGATTGTTTTTCATTGGAGTTCTTTAATGCCACATATGGTGCTCCTCTTCTGGGCCACTGTCACTGATGTCTGTATCCGAACCATCTCCAACTGACATAATAAAGGATTCTATAATATTGTCAATCTGGGGTTCTGCGGCTGCAAAGTCCGTTTAGATTTTCTCCACGTGCGTGCACTTTACCTACCACTCTCCTGCGCCCATACGAGATCTTGTCTTCTCAGAAAGCTTTAGCTTGTCGCCGATGAGTCATAGGAAATGTTTTCGGGACGCAGCGCATAACGCTACCTCGCCACCTCTCCCGCCATTCACCACACACTCAAGGTCACGCCGGTAAAGTCCTCGAACTTTATTTTATATGGCATGCTCTCGAGTGGGCAAACCATTCAGTTTGTTTGTGTTAGCTAGCAAAACATATTGTAGAATACCCCGCCACCTCTCCCGCCATTCACCACACACTCAAGGTCACACCGGTAAAGTCCTCGAACTTTATTTTATATGGCATGCTCTCGAGTGGGCAAACCATTCAGTTTGTTTGTGTTAGCTAGCAAAACATATTGTAGAATACCCCGCCACCTCTCCCGCCATTCACCACACACTCAAGGTCACACCGGTAAAGACCTCGAACTTTATTTTATATGGCATGCTCTCGAGTGGGCAAACCATTCAGTTTGTTTGTGTTAGCTAGCAAAACATATTATAGAATACCCCGCCACCTCTCCCGCCATTCACCACACACTCAAGGTCACACCGGTAAAGTCCTCGAACTTTATTTTATATGGCATGCCAATACTTAAGTATTAGGTTATTTCTTTATCTGAAGAAGAGATCAGATTGCAGATCTCGAAACGTAGTGTTACTGATTTCTTGTTTCACTGAACGATGGATGGCAAATGTCCGGAAAAATCCTATTTCCTTCATATCAGTGTTTAAATTATAAAAGTCTACAAGCCAAGTAACCATAAAATGAGGTATGTATTGGGATTGTATGGCTATATGACGTATGCATGTCTCTGACGAGTGTACTGAGTTTGTTTACAAATTTATTTATTCTGTTATTTCTCGTTGTTATCACGGTTACCACTGAAACTAAAAGTATTCAAAGCTCAGTCAAACCCCCCATTAAGTGACGTGCGCAATCATCGAACTCAGTGTTACCTTTAACAAAAATGAAGCTTCAAGCACAATGTCGTCTATAAGTCAGTTCTTTTTCGATATATAATGCGAACAGATAGACAGAAATGAACTTTTCCCAGCTTCTGAAGTGATAAATGTCATAACATGCTTTAAAAGTATACTAAAAGTTAGACTGCTTTGTATTTTGTATCTGCAATTCTGTAGCAGTTATTCTCTGCTTTGCACGCATATAATAGCGTGAATTATATTTCCGACGCTCATGTTGAGTTGATTAATTTGCCTTACCGTATATATAAAATATACTTGTATATCACAGATCAAAGAAGCCTACTTCTGTCAGAAGACGACCAAGATGGGTTTTATATTAAACTGGACTTCAAAATTCTTGCTGACAGCTTCAAAGGTAGTCTTCGGAGTCAAATTCTGACCATCTTAACTCTTAGAACAATTTCTAAGTAGATGAATACTGTCCATGTTAAATTTCAGTATAATCGGTGGAATAGTTTATGCACGCAAAACAAACGAAAAAAGGCACTTTCGCATTTATAATATTTTTAGGATTTTGAATTATCTTGTTAAACATACAGGTATATCAGTACAGTAATAGTAATATTATAAAACGAGGTGTTTATCTTGCAATACATTTGAATGTTATGTATTTGTTTAGAAAAACGTAGAGACGTCATAAAACTTTAATTTACTTTTTAGTTTAATAGGATATTATATTTTTATATGCTGTATTCATCCAACTGCTTGTCCAATGTGAGTGGTTTTTTTTTTAGTTATATTTATATTACTATATATTGTTTCTTAAAAACAGTATTAACAAAAACTAAAACCACCTTAATACACGCTCTTAGGATTTGTTAAGTATCTTTAGGCAATGTTGCCATTTTAATAACTTCTGAATAATATTATACTAATACAATATTTTTCTTCTAAATATGTACTATTGAATATTATAGCCCATTTATCCCAATAACTGTTTCTTAATTGCGGATTTTAGGTCCGAGTAGTAAACTTATAATAACATTTAACAGGCAATCAAAATCTCCAGTCTAAAATTATAAAGTATTTATGTTTTATAAGTTTATGTTTTTTACTCATCTTCTATAGTTCACAAGAGTATTCGTTAACAACTTGTGGCACTTTGTAATTATATGAATGGCAGTGATTGTATATCCATAACCTACTGTATATTAGTAATTCAATAAAATAGTTACGATATCGATAAATTCGTTCTACGAATAAATCAGCTAATACTGCCCATTGAGATCTAATATTTGAGATTAATTATATAATCTGTGAATCCCATGATTAAATTGTGAATCCCCACCGCGATCACGGTTACGTTCACCATAAAATGTACAGAATGGCTGTAAGTGTTGCCAATCTCAATACGACGGAATATTAGAATGACGACATTTAACTAATCAATAGCAAATTAGTCTTCATTCAAAACTATAAAAAAATGGTAGATTTAGTATTACGTAGTATTTTATAACTCGTCTTTATTTGATTAACATAAATAAACGATGACATCGTCGTCATATAAATTACATTAAAAGTGCAGCAAAAACTATTTGTGGAGGTTATGTTGGTACACACGATAAGCTCTGCATATAAGCTGTAGAGAAATCTCCGCCAACCACTCACTCCTTCGTTGTGTGTACATTATCGAACTAGTGCTGAACAACAATCGCTATGGATAACGTATCCAGGAAAGAGGCCCATCAAGCAATTGACAAGGCAGGAGAAACCATAGGAAAGGTCCCCGGAGGAAAAGAAGTCATGGGATTTGGGCAGAAAGGACCTGATAAGGGCGGCCTCGCTGCAAAGGCCCAGGAACATCTTGGGGACGTCCAAAAGGGCACAACATTTGCGCATTTGCAGAGAGACGCCATGAAGAAGTAGAGGTAAGTCGATTTATTTCTGATTCAATGTATGGTAAATTTAATTCATTTTAGTTAATGTACAAGAAATACTTCCAGAGTCTAACAGTATATTTCACATGAATGTTAGTTATAAAAATGTTCTTGTTCATCATTTGAACTTCAATTGCATTATAAAACAAGATGTCAAAATAACACAGACTACAGTAAATTAAATTGTTTTGGTGAGATTCTGTGTACAGAGATTTGTTAATAGGTTAAGATTATTGATTGTTTTAAAATGTCTGTATATAGTTCCCACCATTTGTCATATCCAAGATTATAGTATCTAAATATGTTTTGAGTAGAAAACTGGATCATCATAATTTTCAGTTTGACAAAATAATCAACTATAGGAACAAATATACTATTGTGTTTATTATATATTACTCAAACCCTTTTGTGATTTAACAAAAAATACTTATAAGTTTATACTGTATTGTATTATACAGTAACACTAAACATTAAATATGTACCTGTATGCTACTTCTTCAAAAATCTCTGCTCTGGAAAACACAACTTGTATTTTTCAAAAGCTATTTAAGTAAATTCAGGTTCAGGACAAATTCTATAATTTCATTCCTAATTCAAGTACAATACCTATGTTAAATATTGGCCATAATCGAATTTTAAGTCTAATAGTCACAACACTCAAAACTAAAGGAATGTGATATCCAATTAAATAAATACATTTTAAATGTTATACATCATTATAGTATAAATTTATATCAATAACATAGAAAACTCTTTGATATGTATGTATTTTTTGGCCTTGTTCAAAATTTAGACTACCAAAATATTAGTGCAATTTCAGATTTAAGTGGAAATGAACATTAATTTGGTTTAGGTACCCTATTAAAAAAAGTAAAATATTGTGTTTCAAAAAATTAAAATCGTTTATATGTTGTATTAGATGAACTATATTTTTGTACTTTTGCCTCCTTCAACACAAATTATGACTTCACAAAAACATTCTACTTTCAGAGAAGGGGGGAAAATAATCTTTTTGGATATTCTACTAATGTACATTATAGAAAATTTCAATGCTTTAAAAAATATTGAGTATTTAGTTTTATTTTCTAAAAACTACAACTTACAATATTTTTTAAAAGGTAAAATATTTTCAGATTAAAGAAGAAAGAGAGTTTAGATGTATTGAATTGAATTTTGGTTGAGTAAATTCAGGTGTTTTAAGAGTTAGACATAATTTAACACATTTATCGCTGATGCTATATTTGGTGGCATTTAACAAATACTTGTGTAATATCAAATTTAATACTTACTCTACTTACCAATCTTAAGTGTTTTTAGAATATTATTAATGATAGTTTAAAAATATTAGTTGTTGAAACTTCATGTTTTTCCAGTGACACTTGTTTTTGAAGGGCAAATATTTTTCATACTGTACATAAGAAATAGTCATATGTTTTTATTAACTTTAACCAAGTGTGTGTGTGTGTGTACGCGTGTGCACACATACGCATGCGCGATGTGACAAAAACTGCATTGGCTCTTTTGAGACCTTATCTACAGATAAAACCAAACATTTGAGTGATATGTGTTCAGTTTGCAAAAACTGATCAAATTAAATGTATAATAATTTTTTTGGAATACTGTAAGATGTTTTCCATACAACTGCTCCATGGAGTTCCACAAAAATAATAGTGAAAATTCATAACTAATTTCCTAACTTAATACATAGACAAATATTTATACTATGAGAAATCAAAGTTTTATCACTTATTAAATCATTTTTAATAAATAGGCTAAAAACAACAGTTGTACCCAATTATTTAAATACTTAACTGATTGGAATAAAATCACATTACAATATATGTAAATAATCTACCTAGGCCTTAGTTATATTGCAAAACAGTTTTCATTTCATGCTGATCATACATATGATCTAATTACAGAAAATTTTAAATTAAATGGAAAGGCCACATTGATTATTTAACTAATAAATTAAGTTCTTGAAAATTGTCATTCAAATCCAGTTGGAATTTTACATAGAAAAACCACAGTAATTATTTAACTAATAAATTAAGTTCTTGAAATTGTCCTTTAAATCCAGTTAGAATTTTAAATGGAAAGGTCACATTGATTTATTTAACTCAGAAGTTCTCAAAGCCAAGCGTATTACAGACCCCACCTAAAAACCTACATTCTTCCAGGACCCCAACCTATATAAAACTCAATTATGCTAGTTATTCTTAGTTTTGTCCATACAATAATACACACATAAATAGTTCTATTTGTTTTTTAATTTGATTAAGTATAAAATATTTTTGAAAATAGTATATATTCATTTTTTTATATGAATATACTTAGCACGAAAATATATCATTGATAAGTACACACTTGCATACTTTCACAGTCATAAAATTTAGTTCAAATTAAAAGTTCAACACTGTTCTTTTTACCAATTTAAATTCAGAAATAACAATTCAGATCTCATATCCAGAGTGACAGGATATTCTTGACGGATGTAGGGGTCGCTTCCTGTCAAGATACATGAGGAAGAATTCAGGGCACTAATCTCAAGTCATGTTTTCTCGGAAGAAGGGGAAGTCAGCTCCGAACCAGCCTCTCCAGTCAAAGCAGGTAGGAGGTGGCACTCCCTTATGTCTAGGCTAGTAAGAACCTTTGATGAAAACCCCAACAACACCCAACAGTCATTTCCCATAGTAGACTAGACCTATTGAATTACCCTTGCACCCCAGAATCTTGACATTGCTTCCCAGTGATGTTCCGCTTCCTGGATATCCAAAAGGTTGCCCAGATTTAAGTGACAAATCAGTTTTTGATGTGCCCAGTGTAGGTTCAACTGGAAGGTATAAACCAGCCAGAAGTGACCCCTGCTGGGTAAACTTTTTATGTTACAAAGCGCAGAGAAAATGTTTGTTCGCACAAACATGTAGTATAAAAAGGGACAAGATGATTCAGGGCTTTATTTACTAAACTCTGTGATTTCCAACGGGTAAGAAACCAAAATGACACAAATTATCTTCTTTTTTGAAGAGTATATCCCAAGCCCTTCTGCGAGATAAATCTACCAATTGATATTGTTAATTTTCAGAGGGTCCGTAAGGCTGGTAACATCTTGTTGTTTGAAAGGGTGTATTATCCTGCAATTGTTTGCACAGGTGCAGGAATATACTTGCTAAGTCGGTCATATGTTCGAAAATCATGTTTTGAACCTCAACAGGTAGACTTTCTTCGGATTTGGTTAGAAACTGTTGTAACAGTCAGTGATGTGTAAAAATTTGTGTCATCTAGATGGGCCCACAGCTTCAGTTTATCAATCATTGCTTCGATTTTGTTTTCTACTACGAATATTTTATTATCAGGTTCTTATAAACATCAAGTTAAAAACATTTTTAAAAAAACATTTAAACAGTTTAAATGTGGAAATAAATTTGCCCAAGTACGCATTTTTGCAGAAACACGAAAGCCGTGATCTTTTTATTAACTTTACGTGTTTTTTATTTTTTTAAAATATTCTTAATTCATCAGCTAGTTTTAAAAAAAATGTGTGAGAACCTTTCCTCGAGAAAGTCAGTGAACCTATGTGTGTTTAAACAAGAGTTCATGCTCACTTCCCATTTCTTGACATAGCTGGGAGAAAATTGCGAGGGTTTAAGGGCCGTGACTTTGAAGTTGACAACTTTTATGAGTTTGTCAAATAGTTTTAAGCTCAGTTGACAGATTTTTCACTTCCAGCACTTCTCTATGTATTTTAACAGTGTGTCCACTTGACGATTGACGCTACTTGCATCACCTGGGCTATTAATGCAGTTCCATGACCCACTGTAGCTCCTGCTCCATCAGTAGCTAATCCTACAGATGAAGCTAATTGGGGCACGTAACATTTCTGACATATTGTCAACCCTTCTCTTCACTGAGTTGTTTGATATTGAAATCTACTTTATTCCTTTGACCGCAGCCTCACCTAACATTATGCTGCACATAATTTTGGCAGCAGGATAATGTTATAAGGCTCCTACATTATAAGGCTTTTCCGACTTAATCTACAGAGAAACAGCATATGGTGCCATTGTGGCCTTTTCATTTTGTAGTGCCTGTTGCAATTTTTTCAATTTTAATTTAGACTTTTCCATTTCATTATTTTTCGTTTTAAAAAATTATATTGACCTACCCGAAAACTCTTGAGTGTTTTGTTATTAAATGCCTACACAACTTAGCATGTTTCATTAGAAAGAAGTTGGTACCACAAAACACATTGCGGTTTTTGTTTAATATCTTTACCCGCTTGCACAAAACCCAAATTTAAATAAATAATCATCACAATACTGATCAAGGACACAGTTGCAGCCTAATCCTGCCTGTGCTAAATTGTGATTGACCAATACAAGTATGGGCTTTTAGTGTGGTTATGTACTCTTAATTGCCAACTCATACTTGATTTGGTAAAATGTTATTATTCTGAGTACCATGTATTCTTCTCCATAATTTTCAGGCTAGCTCTGAGAACTACCACACTTTGAGTAACTCTGATTTAACTAATCAATTAAGTATTTGCAGATTGTCATTTAAGATTTTAGTACATTCAGCCCTATAGAAATCTGTAATCCTACAATTCTTACATCCAGTCAGTTCTAAAATATGGCATTGTAGTCTGGGGTTTGTTTCCTGATTTCAATTCAAAAACATTAATACATATTATAGCAAAAGCTGGTTTTAGATCAAGCTGTAGAATAGATTTTATCAGAAGAAAATTCTTTTCTTGCTCTGTTTATACATTCTTGAGATACTGAAATCGACTAATAAATTTGTTACATTAAAACAATTTTGTTATGATCACACCTATTGTACATGTAACATATTTTCTTTAAAATCCTTCCTAAATCTATTATAAACATATCTAACAACAATTTATTAACACAATCAGAGGATTCTTACTAGACAGGGCTTACTACACTCTACATGAAATTTTAAGTGACAATTTAATAACGTTAAGGCTTTCAAAAAATACCATTTAAAAGATATTTTAACGTTAATATTTATTGTTATCTTGTATATTGATTGTTTTTATTGATATTTTGATACTTGTTATTTATGTCATTTCGTTTTTTTTTTCCGTGTGCTCTAAAATAGCATGTAAGAAATGTTTTAGAATTAGTGATCTAGTAATTATTGCTGTAACATTAGTTGTCTTATGTATATGAAGATGGACATGTTTCGTGTAAATTATAACTATTGTCAAATGTAATTATCTAAAAAGATTTTAGAGGATTACTAACTAAAACTATTCAGTATATGTGTAATGGAGCAAATGGATAATTACTTGGAGGGGATTGACGAATGAATGGAGGTTTAGAGGCTGGAAACTAAAGGGTTTAGAGGTAACAAACTGAAGGGTTTAGAGACTACAAACTGAAGGGTTTAGAGGCAACAAACTCTACAAACTGAGGGGGTTTAGAGGCAACAAACTCTACAAACTGAGGGGGTTTAGAGGCTACAAACTTAAGGGTTTAGAGGCTGGAAACAGGTTTAGAGGCTACAATATACCCCAATATTAGGATTAATGGTCTCCTCCGGACAATTGTTGCTTTTGTATTAGTTCCTTAGTTCACCGTCAGAGTGTATTAGCAATTAAACAGCACTTCTGTAGATTTGTAGTAGTTCAAGTAAACACTACTAGAGGCCAATGTGTATGATCTTACAGCTGCCAGGTATCGTTTAGTGAAGCAGCTGTTTGAAAATGAGACAAGATGAGCATGGCAGTTCAAGACAAAACCCACGACTGGTCACCCATGTTAACATAGGTGTGACAGACAAGGGATTAAATATTCATAAACGAACTAAAGGAAAGGCAATAGTATTTTCATTACATGCTACACCTTCACAAAAATTATTTTAAACCTTTTGGCATCAGACCTAAATTTTTCTTTTTGCCTGAGTAATACCAGTGACTGTTACCCAGGGTTACTCAAGAATACCGGACTCAGGCTGCCGTGGACTATTTTCAATTTTTACCTGTATCTCCTTTTTGTAATAAAATTATTGACTAAAAACGATGTACATAAATAGACGATATAACAGTAAATATAATTGTTTATAAAACAAATGTGAAAATTAAGAGTAATAATAAATAATGTATTTACCAAAACTTAAAAATTTGAGTAGAAAGATAATTCCAGATGAAAAATGTTTTGTTTCACTAAACATTATAGATAAAACTGTACACAATCACACATTTTTATTGGTTTTATAATCATAATACAGTTTTTATGACACATTTTAGTGTATTTATAACTAAAAATTTCAGTGGAAAGCAGTATTTCCAATATATAGTGGATATACTGCTAATAAACACAATTAATTTAATTAAACCGTAAATAATATGAAATAAAATTTGGATTGTCCTGATATCTGCACGTTAGTATTTTTAAAAAGTTACAAGCATGTCCTAATATCAGAGTATTTCTCGGCATTTCTCACTTGTCCGAATATCGACATTGGTACCCAAACACTCTATTCACACACATGGACGGACGGAAAGAATCTGGATGTCCATTTTCTTTCAGTGGCACTAAGAACTGTATTGGACCTTGCACACAAAATGAACATGGCACGGTACCGTCGCTGTGCCAGGTAGCAGCCAGCCACTGCCACTACAACCAACCAGCACCTTACCGTCCCCACCACAAATGTATTATAATCTTGATAGTTATCGAAATTGTAATATTCTTTATGTCTTAAAAATGTTTTCTTATGTGTTAATGCAATTAATGAATCTGTATATGTTGCAGGTGGTGTAACGTGTAGCAGTGTTCAGTTACATTGATATTCCATAATATTATAATCTTTGTTCCACAAAAATGATAATGTATTCTATTTTTATCTTTAAAATATTTTCATGAACACTGTGCACTTCTCATGTAGTAAAATCTGATGTTTTAAATAATTGTTTCATTGATTATCCTTACATTCCTCGGACAAGGACGAAGCCAGCGAGGGGGTTCAAAGGGTCCGGACCCACTACGAAAAAATATCAGTTGTCTGGACTCCCCCAAAACTTTCTCCTGGCTACGGTCTTGTCCTCGGATATTTAATATAATAGTCCAGGAGCGGAGAGCTAACTTTTTATTTTACTTGGGTTTTCTTGATATTGATAAAGGAGATTTACTAAGAAATGAAACAATCATCATGCTAATGTTGGTAGATGTCGAAATAGGAGAGCATCAACACAGTGAAAATATGAAATTATTTGTCAGGCCATATTATATTTAGCTCATGCTTAAAACCAACCGTCAGACATGTAAATATATATTGAAATTGCATCAGCTAACCATATACAGACCCTTGAGGTGGTGAAGTTTCGGTCGCTTCATCTAATTATTTGATGGTGATATAACTATTATTTACATGTCTGATATTCGGTTTTAAGTGTACTATTTTGTCTGGCAGAACAATCTAATGGCCTTCCAAACCTATGACACTAAATGTCATTAGCAATTACAAAAACTCACTGTAGGATGGTACATTTTAGGATAAAAGTTATACAGCATTGTAGGCTAAATTGTGAGTAAAAAGAAATGTAATATAATCTTAGCTCATAAAATAAGCTGTTCAGTGTCTAATATAAAACTGTGCAGTATTTTCAGCAAGTGTGAACTCGGGGAGCAAATAATATAACTATATACAAATACGAAATTGATCTAAGATAGCAAAATGCGTTTGCATACACCCTCTTTTGTCTGGCAACTGGAAACTCATTTTCAATTGGGTCCTGATTTATTCTTCCAGCCAAAAGGTACTTTGCTCCATCTGCTTTGAGATCTTCCTACAGTAGTCTAGTAGCCACCAGTGAATGTTCGATTTTCTTCATACAAGGGTGTCTTCTTTCATAATTTACCATCTTTAGAAACTTTACCCATTTAATATCCTTGATCGAAGTAAAAAGCGGCGTCCGAAGATGGTTGTTGGTTGATCAAGAAATGGCACATTTGTATTGGTTAGGGTGGAACAGTTTATTTCTATTCATGACGTCGAATAAATTATTCATCTGCTGTATCGAGCACAGATGATGGCAGCTCTCCTGTTTCAATTGCAGTTCGCATAGCTGCACTTACGGACAGATTTAACACTTGTGTTGCCAACTTCATGGACATTTTCTCAAAACTATTTGGCCTGATGTGTTTTTCAGTCAGTTTAGTGGCTCTAGTCTAGGTGGCTTTACTGATGTTGGTACATTTTCAAACAGTCAGCAACACCAATACTGGATTCTTCTGTTACAAAACTATTTGGCCTGATGTGTTTTTCAGTCAGTTTAGTGGCTCTAGTCTAGGTGGCTTTACTGTTGATGTTGTACAACATTTTCAAGATAAGCCAGTCAGCAACACCAATACTGGATTCTTCTGTTACAAAACTATTTGGCCTGATGTGTTTTTCAGTCAGTTTAGTGGCTCTAGACTTGGTGGCTTTACTGTTGATGTTGTACAACATTTTCAAGATAAGCCAGTCAGCAACACCAATACTGGATTCTTCTGTTACAAAACTATTTGGCCTGATGTGTTTTTCAGTCAGTTTAGTGGCTCTAGACTTGGTGGCTTTACTGTTGATGTTGTACAACATTTTCAAGATAAGCCAGTCAGCAACACCAATACTGGATTCTTCTGTTACAAAACTATTTCGCCTGATGTGTTTTTCAGTCAGTTTAGTGGCTCTAGTCTTGGTGGCTTTACTGTTGATGTTGTACAACATTTTCCAAGATAAGCCAGTCAGCAACACCAATACTGGATTCTTCTGTTACAAAACTTTTCAGGTTATTAGTTTCCTGAAAACCCACTTCAAAATTACGCTGTTACAAAAAAAAAATATATATATATATATATATATATATATATATATATATACACAGGGTGTTTATTTGAAAACTTAAAAAAAATATATTTTCAAAATGGGGTTGCTCACCCCCATACTGAAAGTAAAAATTTTAAAAATGGCAACTAATACCTTGTCACTCCTCAAATTAAAGCTCATAAAAATGCTGTATTATGTTGAAAAGAAATTTAGTGACAATATGGGAAACTGTCCCTCCCTTACTTCTTTTAGTGACAATACAGGGAACTGTCCCTCCCTTACTTCTTTTAGTGACAATACGGGGACCTGTCCCTCCCTCCCGTAGTTGTTATAGCTCTCACTGGTAAGGCAGACTTAGTTTAAACAAGTAACCATTCATGCATGCAAACCTCAACAACAAAATCACTTAAGTTATGGACCTGAACAAAATTGAAAACCAATAACTTTCTCAATTAGAATTAAATTAGGCCTAGGCTTGGTTTTTATAACAAATAAAGAAAATGTTCGAAGTATCTGGTCGTTTCCTATCTTAGTACTTTAATACTATCGGCATGCATCAACTATAATTATACAGCTTTAATAATTATCAGAAAAGGTCAACTTCAGTGACAAACAAGTTTCAACTATCAATAACTTGAATTTATTGACCCCATTAACATCCTGATATAGTTTAACATTATTTAAAGAGCTGATTCTATTTATATATAAACAAAATAATGTGAATCTGAGATCAAAGATCTCACCAGAGATAGTAATATAAATGGTTACATATCAACGAGGAATTTATTTTAATTGATGTGCTCTATTTTAATTGATGTGCTCGGGTCATGCCAAATTTCACTTAGTTGTTATACAAATAAGCCAAGAACAATTCTATAAATACTTAAGTTTTAGTTACACCTTCCAATTCTTGGTAAAATATTTTATAATTGAGATGCATGTGAATTACGACGTAGGTGGTCACCATGCTAGACATACAATTAAACATAGACAATACACAAATAAATATAGGTACTAATTTTACACATAAATGTTAAGGCAAAACTAAACTAAATACAAAGGCAAAATCCCTAGCTGGTGTGAAAACACTCACTGGTGAGTGAGTCCTGCAACCGTCCACAGCTGCTTTCAAATAATGTGTACACAAGTTCAATATCTGAGTATGGCCATACAAGAATTAAAAAGTTTGACTTATCGTGTCGCAGTCACTTATCAGGTCTGTCACTCCACAATAGCGCACCAGTCTAGTCGTGACGCAAGGAAGTGAGGTGCGCGTACTCCTCACAGTCAGCGAAGCTCCCAGTAGGCCCCACGTACAGTCTGTGCCGCTCAATGTCCAGGCATGTGCAGTCTGCCTGACGTACAGTCCGGAACGAAAATCAGAACCCTATACAGTTTCTTATAAATAGTAAAACAGCATAACAGTGCTTCTATACAATCATACAATACAGTTTTTATAAATATAATTATACTCTGCTAATAAAATAATCAAAAATATCATGCTGACCAATCTACAATTTGATAAAATAAGATATGCATTTAAGTATTTAAGAATATATAATAAAGTAGTTATCAAGATACATTAGCATTTTATGCTCCAAAATATTCAAAGTTTATAACCAATTATTTTTATCTTGAGTTAATTTTTAACATTCAATTAAGACTTTACAGTTTATATTTATATGAACTGTGCGCCAATTAATTTTGATCTTAATGTTACAGTACATTTAGTATTAAAAAATTATTAACCGTACACATTACCAACCGTATTTACTATCATTAAAAGCATTACAATAGAATCTGTCGCCTAATAAGAAACAACCAGCACGCACATGTTCAGCAGTCAGTCAGCGTGGACATGAATTGTTGTTTCATTGCACGGGATGGTGATGGAGAAGTGTGGAAAGGGAGGGACCACGACGGCGGCACGGCACAATATCTTCGTACAGAGCTAGTTCCTCAGTACGCTGTCAATGTGCAAGAAGATTGTGCACACGCCGAAGGCATAGTTCATCTATTAATAAGAGTATGTTTTAATCTATGATATAATCAAACAGATGACTCCACTAACACAGTTAATAGAACCAATCCAACTGAGTCCATAGCTCCTTTTTTCACATTCACACAACAAAAGGGGGGGAAGGATCAAGCAAAATGTCCACAAAACCAGGATTTTTGTAAATTCAGCTTTGAAAGAATCAAAACTCCAACTAAATATATATTCTCCCAAGACAAATATTTTTCATCAGAATGTCGATCGAATAAGGAAAACAGTGGACCAACTCAACCATCTTTTAAGCTTATTCCAGCCTGAGATAGTTTTAACTGGGCATGGGATTGATAAAACCTCTATAAAACATGCTCGAATTATGGACTGTGTATAGTAGGGAAAATCATCAGAAAGGAGGAGTTGTGATTTACAAGAGTGAGAGGCTTGATAGCTACATAGAAACTCTTGATATTGAAGAATAAATACAGTGAAGAGCTTATCTATGAAATGGCTGGAATAAAAATATTCTCTGATAACAGAGTACCTCTTCTTGTTCTTGGAATATATCATCCACCCAGCTCTCCTGTAGTTGACACTCCTGACACTGATTGGAAACACACTTGAAAAAATTCTCTTTGGTGATAACCGTGTTATATGTATTATTTGTGAACAGTTTGAACCACTTGACACAGAAAGGTCTGCACAACGATTGCGTTGCCCTATTTCGCAGGTGTTCACAATCCAAATTGCAATAATAAAATTGTGCTAACCAATAAATCAACTCTTATGAACAAAATAAATAGCCCTAGCAAATTCAGATATTTGCACCTTATTCTCTATAGTTTAAAAAAACATTTTAGCTTTTGCATTCCTTAAAATCTAGGGCCCTGGGGCTAATGAGAAATGTGGTATTGCTTATATCGTATAACACATTTGCATTTTCACCTCTGTCTTCTTCAACACCCATTAGAAAAACGTACGTAGTCACTTCAAAAGTATGTTAAAGAAAAACTTTTAACATCTTAAAAGTGTAAAATTTAAGGAATAAATCAGTTTCAGATGTCAGTAGTGAAAATCAAGGAAACATATATCAGTTCCACAGTTCTAGGTCTTTTTACCTACTAAATAAAACACTTTTCGTAAAGAACTTGTATTGGTTTTATTCAAAAGATTCTACATTTCAGTAAACTGTATTTATTACTAATTTTATTTATAAATTGCACATTATACTTCATATCACAAGCAAAAAAAAGTTATAAAATTTGATTTTGTAGTTCAAATTATTACAATGACACTGGAATATCTCATACTTATGATTACACTATATAGTTTAATTTTAGTTTTTATAATGAGGTACATTTATTTATAAAAAAATCAAAAGCAACTGATGATAAATTATGGAAATATTTTTGTAAAGGTCTTATTCGTTACACTAATAATAATAAAATGTTTTGCAATAACAATTGAGATAAACCAAATGATAACTTGATAACACAACAAACACTCCATCAGCACAAGAGTGGAAGCATGGATCTGTCTGATAACTTATAATTACTATGGAAATTAATTATACAGGTAAATATAGTAATTAGATAAAGCAGTATCCATGAACTATTCTTAATTAACTGTGAATCAAGGGGACAAATACCATTTTCTAGAACTGGTTTTTATAACTATAACAATCTTGTTAAATAACGTTTTAAATTACTACATTTTCAAACTTGATCATAAAGTTATGTGTATTATTATAACAGGTACAAAAATACTTTACGTGTAATGAAATCACTTTGTAAGTATACAACTGCACTTCACATTATTTTATAACTAAAACAACAAAATCAACAAATATAAAATTTTTAAAAAGTATTTCATACAATACAGCACTAATAACAAAGTATATTTACACTGATTCTTATAATTATATCAACCTTTGAACTTCGTGAATGCCATAACCAAGGTTGTACTTTCTTCATTCAAAATTGAGAACTTGGAGTCTGTAAACAAAACATGTTAATGATAAAAACATAAAATTTGTGACACTTAATAATAAAACTTTTTAGTTATTTTAATTTATTCTAAATAGAACACTGATTATTACAGAAATTTTAAAATATGAACTATTAATTAATATTTCAATCAGTTCAACTAAATAAATTGTTTATCAATTACAATTTTAAAACGCTGTTTAATTTCTAACCATTTCCCAATTTAAGTTATCAAAAGGAATCAAGTGAATTATTTTGATGGTTTCTTCTAGTGCTAACAGGCATTGTACATCAAGTTTCAGATTATTACGTTACTAAACAATTATGGAGGAAGAATAAAAGCAAGTGAGTGCTTGGCTCAGAGGTGCTGATGATGCTTTTGAATCTTTTATTGATGTATATCAAAACATAATAATTAACTTAACCTGCAACTGATAAAAACCCGATATATTGGACATTTTGGTTGTATTCTAGATGGCAGCACCAATATAATAAGTATTTAACATACTTCAGAATCAGAGTAATCAGAAAAATTTATCTTCTCTTGCGTGTGTATTTATTCTCTCAGCAGTTCTGCATCAGCTTATATTTCTGTTTTGTTTAATAATTTCTATTATACCATTTGTTTTCAATAATAGAAAAACACATCCTAATTAGTTAACACGTTATTTGATCAAACACTAGGTATAGAAGTATAATATTGTTGTTGTTTTGTTACAATTAATTGATTGTGAAGAGAGAATAAACGTTTCATATCATTTCATTTCAAATATTTATATTGGTTCTCGACCTACGGTTTTTTATACCACCAGAAAAAGAGCTTGAATAATAAACTTTCTAATCATGTTCAGGTTCCAATATATTGATTTGTTTCCTAATCTCGGAACTATTATGTTCCAGTGTACTGCATCAGCTGTGCATGCTGCAATGATTCAGCTGGTTCACACAGCTGTTATTATTCTACCAATCAGATGTTTCTTATTTAAGAGTATTGCGAGTGTTAATTGTATGTTTTGTTGTTATGAATACGTGTTTTGGTGAGCTATTACAGTTTATTATAATAATGCATCGTAATGGTAAATAATCAAAAGTATTGGCAATTTTTTATTTTGACCATATGTAAAAAATTTAAACCTTTGAATTCACTGTTTGCTTTTTTTCAATGTTTGTAAACATGCAGTGACTACATTTAAAACATACTTATTGTATATAAGTAATATGCTTCTTGAACATACCTGATTAAAATGATATATAATTTAATATAATTAGTTTTTATTATATATGCTACTAAAATAAATATAAGGCAAAGTCCGAGGTACATAAAACACTCCCAAACTGAGAGGAATTTGACTCCCAGTTCCGGGTTAATTAGTTTAATTTCATTCATTAAGCCAGTCTTGGCAATTCTAATGCAATTTCAAATTGCAACACTAACTGTAAATAAAACGTGAGTTATGAAGTTTTTAAACTTCAAAACACAAACTTACAAACAAAAAACAAAGTTTGGCTCAAAGAACAATCACAATATCTGACAAGAGTTTTGAAACACCCTATTTAAAATATTATTGTGAATTGAAGAGCAATTTTCCTTACAATATTTGGCAATAAGTGAATTTATTAACAGTAAAATCATTAAACACAATTCCTACATACAATAAAACTTTGAACTTTATTAACAAATTGTCATCTCAAAGTTTGCAAATTAAGGCTGCAAAAACTAGTACATCATTAGCTTTGCATAAATAAAGCGTGAAGACTATTCATATTAGAAATGATTGTATTAGAAGTACAAGGCATGTTCAGAAAGTAAGTACCGTTTCATTCTACTGCCGCCATAGCGCTGCAATCAGTGTTCTGCGCATGCGCACTAGTCATCCTTGTTCACTGGCTATCGACTCATGTCGTTTTAGTTGTTCTACGTTGTGTTTTCAGTTTTTTCTGAATGTTTAAAATGTTTAAGGCAAGTAGTGATCTCGCCGATTGTGAGATTCCTTCTGTAATAAGATTTTTGAACACAAGGAATGTGAAACCGGCTGAAATTTATCGTCAACTTCGAGATGTTTATGGGGAAAATGTGATGAGTGAAGGAATGGTGAGAAAGTAAGTTAGAATGTTCAATGGCGGTCAAACAAATGTGCATGATGAGAATTGGAGCGGTCGGCCTTCTCTTGTCACCGATGATCTGGTAAGGGCTGTTGACGAAAAAATCCAAGAAAACAGACATTTCACTATGGCAACGCTATCTGACGATTTCTAACAAATTTCATGCACCCTTTTGTAAAAGATTTTTATGGACCGCTTAGGTTATCGCAAGCAATGTTCCCGATGGGTTCCAAAAATGCTCACTGACGTGCACAAAACCAAGAGACTCGGAAGTGTTTTGACTTTTCTCACATCATACAGTGATGATGGTGAGGATTTTATAAACAAAATTGTGACAGTTGATGAAACTTGGGTCCGTCATGTCACACTGGAATCCATGTAGCAGTCAATGGAGTGGCTACACACCCAATCCCCGAAGAAACAAAAATTCAAGACGATAATACAGGGTGACCACCGGGAACCGGACGTTTTTTAAATAAACATAAACCACTTATTTTTTAACATAAAACTTATTTTATTACATAGAAATGTCTGTACTTATATGCCATTTAAGAACAATGTTACTTATGGAATATAACGTCAAATAGATGGTGTCCATTTTCTTGAATGCAGGTTTCTAACCTTTTAAGAAAATCCGCATGTACACGTTTGAGAAGCTCTTGATCAATTGCTGCCACTTCGGTCTTGATTGCATCCTTTAGCTCTGCCAAGGTGCGAGGTTTGTTGTTGTAGACTCGTGATTTGAGGTACCCCCACAAAAAAAAGTCACAAGTCGTCAAGTCTGGTGACCTTGGGGGCCACTGGATGTCGCCAAAACGGGAAATGAGCCTTCCTGGAAACATCTGACGAACCACAGCCATTGACAAGCGAGCAGTATGCGGTGTGGCACCATCTTGTTGAAAATAAACGTGTTCATTTCTGTCTAGACCTCGTCTTCTCAGTTGTGGACGTAAGAAAGTGTTCAGCATGTGAGTGTAACGTTGGGAGTTGACTGTTACTGAGGCTCCATTTTCACCTTCAAAAAAATATGGACCAATAATTCCAAAAGTGGCAACCGCACACCACACAGTTACACGTTCTGAATGGAGAGGTTTTTGGTGAATTATGCGAGGATTCTCGGTTGCCCAGTAACGTAGATTTTGCTTGTTAACTTCTCCATTTAAATTAAAATGTGCCTCATCACTCATAATGATTATTGTGCTGTCACTATCTTCGAGCAACACTTGCATGTGAACGGCGAAGTCCTCTCGCTGAGCGTAATCTCTTTCCTTTAGCTTCTGAACAACACACATTTTATAGGGATGAAATTTTAACTCACTTTGCAAAATTTTCCGCACTGATTCACGCTTTAACCTTAGTTCACTTGCATGTCTTCTTGGTGAACGACTTGGGCTCCGAATGAGGGCTACTCTCACCATCTCGACGTTTTCCGGCGTCCTTACGGTCTTCCTTGGGCCAGGAGATTTTTTCGTTAAAATAACTCCAGTCGTTCTCAGATTTTGAACCCACCTGAGAATAGTATTGTGGGTAGGAACCGTACCATGGCGTCCAAGGTTGAAATGAGTGCGAAAAAGCCGTTGTACCGTTGTAACAGACTCGCCATTTTGCACATACGCAAACATGCTATGCTCCACTGTCCACTGCTCCATGGCTACTGAAATGGCATTGTATAGCGAGGTCATTCACCACACTCTCCCCCCTCTCCCATCTTGGCTGAGCGTGTACTAGCAATTCCAAAAACGTCCGGTTCCCGGTGGTCACCCTGTATCTGCACAAAGAATCATGTGCACTGTCTTTTGGGATCAGTGCACTGTCTTATTTTGTGCATGCATTCTGCAGCACAGGCATCAACATTCAGAATGAAACGCCATTCAACAAGGTCAATGTTGGATCGCTGAAGGGTCTTCTGACTACAGAGTCATGGACTGGCGTACTTTCTTCTCTGGATGTTGACTCTAAAGTCTCAGCCCTTTTATCGGTTTTGGATTATTATATTGACCTTGTTTTCCCAGTAAAGAAGGTCAAGTACAGGAAAATGAAATCCGTCACAAAGATTGTTCTGGATCAGGAAATGTTACAGCTGCGTGATCGTATGTTGTCTTTGTATGCCCAAACAAAACACATACTCAGCTCATGTTTTGCGTCAATTGTACCGCAAAGTCAAACTACAATTTCAAGCAAGTGTTCAATCCGCCAAGCTAAGGCTGCTTCAGTTCTGAAACATTTAACGGAAGCTCAAAATAAGAGTAAAGCGGTTTGGTTGGTTCGTAAATTATATTCATAACAATAAGAGCCTAAAAGCTTTCTCCCGACTGTCTTTGAAGGCTGATGATGGTTCACTTACTGTTGATCCCATGGATGTCTCGCACAAATTCAATTGTTATTTCTCGAGATAGGCCAGGGGGTGGGTAATAACAGATCTCAGAATGCACGATATCCTTCTTATACTTTACAGGACATACCTTCATCGTTGTATCTCACACCTACCAACGAATTTGAGGTAATCTCAGTAATAAGATCTTTGAAACCAAGTCATTCTGCAGGGACCGATGGAATCTCTTCAAACCTCTTGAAAGACATTGCAGAACAGCTCGCTGCACCTCCTCTTTGCAAACTCCTCTTTTACGGAAGGTAAATTCCCTTCCATGCTCAGACTGGCGATAGTCAGACCAGTACACAAGAAGGGGAGCTCTAAGGAAGTTGAGAACTACCGGCCTATTTCACCACTTGTTTCTGCACATGAAGCTAGGCGGCCAACGCTTTGAAACCGACGATGAAGTAAAAACTGTCAAACTGTCATAGAGTCATGGCTACATTCGTTGGCAAGAACCTTCTACGAAGAGGGTACAGACAAATTGATTACCCGCTACGACAAGTGTTTGAACATTGGTGGAAACTACGTCAAAAAATAGTTTAAGATTTGGGCTTTCATGTAGAAATAAAATTATGTAGAAAAAATTGTTTTACTTGTTTTTTTTTTAACAGTACCTACTTTCTGAACATGTCTTGTAATAACAACATTTCTATATTCTCAATATTCCACTTACTCTTAGGAATGAAGAAAGAATTTATTTCATCTTCTTGCCGTACAGTCTTGGTTATGTTGCTGAGGTTTACACGTGCAGCTCCTTCAGTTACAGTGTAAGTCTGTAACAAAAATTAATAAATCAAATTGATAGTAGTGCTGACTAGAAATCAGGAAAAACCCTCATATAAAGTTTCTCAATCCACTTCCTTAGTCCACATTCCGACGCACAAGAATTCTTTATTAAATTTGAGTCCAAATAAATCGCAATGTCTGTACACATAGATTCATCCGAGAACTAGCCCTAAAGAACTCTGTTTATTAAAAAAGTCTAGACAACTCATCTCACCCTATATACAGCTGTGACTCAGCAATGCGGTTTACCACTAACAGTTCAATCTCCACCCTGCCCAAGATCTCTGAAATCCCTAGTAAACATATCAATTATTGTAAAAAACATGATAGCAGTTTGTAAAGATCCCCAGTAAACAAATCAATTACTGGTAAAAACATGATAGAAGTTTGTGAAGATCCCCAGTAAACAAATCAATTACTGGTAAAAACATGATAGAAGTTTGTAAAGATCCCCAGTAAACAAATCAATTACTGGTAAAAACATGATAGAAGTTTGTAAATCCTAATAAACGTTTTCGGTCAATATCAGTCTCCTCAAGTAGATTTTGCTTACCTACAATCATTATGAAAGAGTAGAAAATCACTCCACATATTCAATAAACTCTATTGTATGCACAATATCCGTGAGTAAAAAAACAAAATTAGTGTTTTTTGTTTCTCACATGTTATTGTAATATTTTCAAGGTCTAACATATTGTAAATAAAGGTTTAATAAATACACTACAAATATTCTAAATTAATATTTATAAAAAATACAAACCCAATTTTTGATAAAACTCAAACATTAAATAGAAAAATCAGATAAAAATAACAATTGTCACTAAAATAAAAATTTGCTATATGTTTAACCATTTCAGTGCTGTAATGTCTACAGCACATGGTGGCATGAGTGACACTGTGTGTTGTTTGTATGTATATAAACAATAAATATATATATATATATATATATATATATATTGTTATTTTTATTGTTGTTATGGTTATTTAAAGGCATATGTGACAGATACGGCCAAATACAAAATAATTTAATCATAAAAAGTGAGGGCTCTGTGGTGTAATGGTAGCACATTCACCCGGCAAGTGAGAGATCTGGGTTCGAGTCTTGGCGGAGCAAGTACTTTTTGCGATTCAATGTTTATTGAAATTATATATATATATATATATATAAGAAAGTACAGTCTTTTTTTTGGAATTAAACATCATTTGCAGCCAGTAACACCAATATACTTGACCGATATATATATATATATAGAAAGCTCTTGTGATAAAAAAACACATTGTCTGTTTGCCTGTAATGACCCCACAAACTGACTAAAAGTAGTTAAAAAACTGTTTGTTTCCTCCACTATCATAAACATAAGCCTTCAAAAGGGAATTTTCAAAAGCACAACCAATATTCAATACCATTTTTCTACCTGACATACTCGATTAGACAAAATGTGCAAAACAGTTACCGTGTTGGTGGAAGCTTTGGTCATGGATGCTCCGCTCAGTAGGGACATTGTCCCACTCATCATGTAGTTGTTGATATGAACTTGCACGCGCAACAACACACCAGGAGAATGCTCTGACACTTTTACTGACTTGAGACCGAAACACTGTTGTACATCTGTAATACAAAACCATAATCAATATCCAGCATTAATTAGTTATTGAACTTTCAAAACAGAAATACGTTGCTTTTGATATTGATCTAATAAATCATTGTGTTGTTTGGTTGGGTATGGTAGCATTCAACCTAAGGAGTCACATCTACAAATATCACAATGACACCAAATTTTTTAACAGATTTGATCATCCTTAAATTGTTGAATATCTATCACTGTTAAAATATATCTGATATAATAGAAACTTACAATGAATGTAAACATTACTTTCCTTGCTGATAAAATCATAAACAATTTTAATCCTCCCAACTATTGATTTATGCTTGAATATGAAAGGCATTTTAATAAATCATTGTGTTGCTTGGTTGGGTATGGTAGCATTCAACCTAAGGAGTCACATCTACAAATATCACAATGACACCAAATTTTTTAACAGATTTGATCATCCTTAAATTGTTGAATATCTATCACTGTTAAAATATATCTGATATAATAGAAACTTACAATGAATGTAAACATTACTTTCCTTGCTGATAAAATCATAAACAATTTTAATCCTCCCAACTATTGATTTATGCTTGAATATGAAAGGCATTTTAATAAATCATTGTGTTGCTTGGTTGGGTATGGTAGCATTCAACCTAAGGAGTCACATCTACAAATATCACAATGACACCAAATTTTTTAACAGATTTGATCATCCTTAAATTGTTGAATATCTATCACTGTTAAAATATATCTGATATAATAGAAACTTACAATGAATGTAAACATTACTTTCCTTGCTGATAAAATCATAAACAATTTTAATCCTCCCAACTATTGATTTATGCTTGAATATGAAAGGCATTTTAATAAATCATTGTGTTGCTTGGTTGGGTATGGTAGCATTCAACCTAAGGAGTCACATCTACAAATATCACAATGACACCAAATTTTTTAACAGATTTGATCATCCTTAAATTGTTGAATATCTATCACTGTTAAAATATATCTGATATAATAGAAACTTACAATGAATGTAAACATTACTTTCCTTGCTGATAAAATCATAAACAATTTTAATCCTCCCAACTATTGATTTATGCTTGAATATGAAAGGCATTTTAATAAATCATTGTGTTGCTTGGTTGGGTATGGTAGCATTCAACCTAAGGAGTCACATCTACAAATATCACAATGACACCAAATTTTTTAACAGATTTGATCATCCTTAAATTGTTGAATATCTATCACTTTTAAAATATATCTGGTATAATAGAAACTTACAATGAATGTAAACATTACTTTCCTTGCTGATAAAATCATAAACAATTTTAATCCTCCCAACTATTGATTTATGTTTGAATATTAAAGGCATTTAAATGAATTTCCATGTGTTTTTTATGAAATATTTCTTGGGATTAAAATCTCGAATTTACATCAATCAATTAGATATGTTGCAGAAGTTTTTGAGATAGTCCATCATCACTCATTTTTTTCTGCAAGTAATATTACTGGAGTTCTGGATAGAGTAGAAGGATAAAAATCTTTAAGTTCTAAAAACAACTTTTAGGATTGTATTACACATTACTTAAGAACATTTGAACATTTTAATCCATTCAAGATTTAATTTAAAGAAAATGATTTTTCAGACTCCAGTTATGGTAAAATATCTAACTTTACAAAACTAAAAAAAAAGAATATAGGATATAGTTTATAACATACAGAACACGTGTTTAAGATCTTCTGGTGACACAAAGTGACATTCCTTGTTGGAAGCAAACAGACCTAAGAAAATACAAATAAATAATACTAATATCTCCAAACGTCAACATCAATATATTTTAATCTATAATTTTATATTGGAATATGACTTATCATTGCTTAGCTTCTACATTATTATTATTTCATCCAATAAACTTCTTCAAATGGAGGAAAATTGATGAGTGTTCATAGTACTATGCAAACATTATTGTATAATACTATGTTTTTAAGAAAGATTTTGTCAATTTTCTCTTATCTGTAAATAAATTAGGCTGATGGTTGAGGACTGAACGTTGGTGTGACCACAAAAAACTCTCTGGTTAACTTTGAACACTTGTCATATATTATTTTCAACCACTCACTTTCATTAATTTATAAGATAAACTTGTTTTTTCTCTGGTAAATTGGTTTTCCAATTGGTTTGTGGCTGTTCACAAGTAAAATTATAATGATCAAACAAACCTACTAACCAGTAGAATTTTCCGTAGCATTGACCATCTGACAATAAATTCAAATTGGACATTGTAAAACCAGCCCAGTATGTATGGTACAACTACCAGCTTCACCCATCTTCAATATTCACATCAACTTCTGGCTTTTTTGATAATATAACAATTGGCATCATCCAATACAATAGCTAACTCATCTAATTTGTTTCTCAATGATTGTATATTTAAATATATGATGCGTAAGTAGCGGTACTTAATTTAGCACTGACAAATTTGTGACTTAAACTAGACTTATTTACACTGTCCCTCTTGTGGCACATTAAGTCACCAGGTGTTGGGGCGTCAGTGGTCAGTTTCTCGATGGAGGTCTCGTTGAAGTTAGCTGCTCAAGGCTTGAGGTTATCTCCACCATTTCTGGGTCCTCATTGTTGCTTAATTCCTCCGTAGGGGATGATAATGAATTCATCTTTTCCCTCACTGCTCATGCAGCTGCCTACATATTGTCCTCGCCAACCGCAGCTTTCCTTTATGGTTCAAGTCGTAGGTTGTTGGTAGATGAATGCAGACATATTGTGACCTGTATTCTGTAGTTCAGTTTTAATGATTAGTGTTGTGTATAGTTTTTTATTAAGTGCATGTTTTTAGAGTTAGTGAAGTTGACAAACAACATGGTGGTTGTGATTCCTGACTTAGGCGTGACACAACGCTTTAGTATGATTTGTTTATTTTAACCTAGTTTGTAATTATGTATTAGGTTAGTTATTACCTGAAGAAGAGATCAGATTGCAGATCTCGAAATGTAGTGTTACTGATTTATTGTTTCACTGAACGAAGGCAAATGTCTGGAAAAATCCTGCATCATATTGACGTTTGTTTTTATTAATATACCATGCTAGATCTTTACCATAGCTGTCAGAATAAAGCAATATTCTTGGGAGTGTGACTTCATCAGTATTGGTGGTGGTACAAGTCTCTGAAACATCATCTATGAGATAAAGAAGTTCAAAGGAATTTTCTTTTGTAAATGGTCTTCTTGGTGTGTCACAAAGTGTTACGAGTTTTCCTCTGTGCTGCTGTAACCTCTTCCATAAACAACCTTACTAAAACTAGTATTGTTGGCCAGGTCTGATTTTGCAGTTTGGACCTGACTGATTTGGGCCTTGTTGGCAAGGCAAGGGAAGTATGAGAGACACTTTGATACAGCTTTTTCTTCGGCTTTAAGTTTAATCTGTAGCTCAGTATTGTCTTTCTGCAGTACTTTATTGACTTCTTCTAAGCTTTTAATTGAGGACAAAATTTTTTATGTTATGTAGTTCCTGTTTTAAACTTCATTTTCACGTAAAAGAGCGTTCCCTATATCAGTAGCAATAGCTCCAAGTCAGAGTTTTCATCAGGACTGACTATTTACCAGATTTTCATTAGTCTCTTATTGACAAGCTAGATCGCATGTGTACAGGTAACTTTGACAAACCCTGTGCAAAATACACCTCCATGACAGACATACCCTCCAAACTTACAACAATTGTTACTATTTTTTTACCATTATAGCAGTCACAAAAATGA
Organism: Homalodisca vitripennis; assembly: GCF_021130785.1. NCBI lineage: Eukaryota > Metazoa > Arthropoda > Insecta > Hemiptera > Cicadellidae > Homalodisca > Homalodisca vitripennis. Next base: position 181,979,996 of record NC_060208.1, on the reverse strand, counting down.
GAAGTTTGGACAGTAAAAATCTATTAACCCTAGAACTGGCAATGGTGTCACTCTGTACTGGCGGCTCTATTTTAACAGCCTCGCAGACATTTCTTATAATGTATCACATTTCATAACTGTTAGTCCAAATATAAAGTATTATATGTCAATGTATTCACAACTATATTATGGAGAGCATTATAATAACAATATCTTATTGTTTCCATGGAAACATATTTTTGTTTTGTTTTTTTTTTTTTACAAAATGTAAGAAAACATTTTTTGGACATTATTTTTGTAAATGTTCCATTGTGTAACTGCTTAGCAATAAGCTTTACATCAAAACTGTAAATGTATAACTTATTCAAAATGTTGTCCTGATTCCAAAAATATATAATTATTGTAACTTTTACCTCAAAACGTATGTGTTACAGGGCTTTGTATGAAAAATTACGCGTATTTACTTATTTTCAAAAATGCGTAGATTTCTAAAAAAATATTATTTTTCGTAGGTAAACCTAATCTCATGACTGCATTTTTACTTATATAAGTATGACAGATAAAACAAAAATAAAATAAAATAATAAATTTTAACCTTACCTTATTTACATATGTACAATATATACAAAGTTTCATTTTTCACTCAGCGTCACTAGATTTATCGGTCTCTAAAGTTTTCATCCATACTAAAACTAAAACCTACAAAAGCTAAAAAAAAAAAAAAACAATAATAACAACGCTAAAACACTATAAAATACAATTTCCACAAATACTATTGGATTCGTAACCTCAAACACATTGGGTGCGAAGTGGCGGGGTCTTCATACCCCAACACGTGCCAAGCCAGAGCATCCACGAAGCACACGCACAGCCACCTTCTCTCTTCTTAAGTGCTGTACTTTTCGTGCGCGTGCACCTGGGAACTGCCTGATCCAAATCTTGTCTTCTTTGATAATTCCGATCAGGCTGAGCTGATCTGGCGGGCTTTCTGTTGAACTATCCCAATTTTTAACTTTCTTTTCCCACTACTCTCACCTGTCGGGTAATCTTCCCAACAATCTATCTTAAACTATTCTAATTCTAATTTTCCTTCTGTTAATCCAAGCCGAGGTGGAACAGCATATGCCGAGGGCTGCGTGATCAAGGGAGAGCTTGGTCGTAAATATGCGAACTCTGGATACCTGGCGACCTCCAGTTTAAACCTAGCCTTCCCCAAGTAGAGCGGGACAATGCTTGGGGTGACCTTTAGATCTCCGCTACTCGTGGGAACACAATGAGTACAGAAATTAAAGAAAACCAAACAAAACCAGAGAGCTCTTGTAGCACTCAAAAAGTGAATGAAAATTCACGAAACACAGAGGGATTGATGATGGGCTCTGACCCTAGCAATCCTGATCAAACCCAAAAAACAGGCGGACTTCCTAGTAGAAGTCCAATAGCCTCCGACTCGGTTAGAGTCGAAACCGATGAAGAAGATGCGATACTGGAGGGCGAGCACCAGAAGGAAGAGGGAGCAAAAGTCGAGAGACAGCTCCCAGCACTGCCTAAGTTATGTGGAGTCGCCAGGAAACGCATGGTCTGGTTCCGAAAAAGAGGGTATTCCCAAGAAGAAGCCAGGGAATTGGCCTTAAAACCAATTCCAGAAGAAAGAAATAAAAAATTGAACAAACAAAAAGAGGGAAAGAAACCGAAAAGACCTCACTCTGATGGATCCACTCCGGAGGCCCATCAGAGGAAGAAAACAAAGAACGAAGGAAATCAAGGGGAACACAAGGAGCAATCTGGACAACCCCAGAAACCTTCCTACAAACAAGCGGTAGCTGGTATAAGGGTAGGAGTTCTGCACTCCAACTTTCTCGAGACCCTACTCACAACCGAACAGATGGAGAAGATCCAGAGCTTCATCCTGGAAGCTATCGTGGAAGAACAGGAGGGTCCCTACTCTCCAAGATTCTACGGTATCAACAGGAGACAAGGGGTTCTAATCTTCACCTGCGAAAACACTGAAACAGCAGAATGGCTTAAAGGAAAGCAAGACTCCCTAAAGCCTTGGGAAGAGGCCAGTCTAAGGATAGTACCAGAGGAAGAAATCCCTCGTGCGAGAATTGCGACTGTCTATCTTCCTGACAGTATACTTGATACAACCGAAAAGATAATGAAGCTCCTAAAAGGACAAAACAAGGAGCTATCTGTCGGAGAATGGAATGTTCTGCGGAGAAGCGACGAGGGGAAGTCTGTCCTACTCACCCTGGCAGTCGACTGCGCTACAGCGAACAAACTTGAGAAGGAAGGTCCATGGATCGGCTACAAGTTTGGGAAAGTTCAGCTTAGACTGAAGAAGAAACATCAAGGAAACATAGAACAACCCCCAAGGGAAGAGGGGACTACAGAGAAATCTGAGACGGTCACCACAGAAAAAAGGACCGCTGAAGAGATGGAAGTGGAGGAGGCCACGAAGGTGTCAGAGCAATCTGTACATACCTTACCTAAAAGGTCTACTCCACAAGCCAGTGCAGCGGTCGAAGAAGAAAGACCAACCTGTTCTCTCTTCTTGAAGAAGGGACCTTCGCTCAAAGGACCATCCGTCTCGGCTCGAGGAAGAAAAGGGGACAAAGTCTCCAAGCAATCCAGAAGAAGAGACGGGGATGGACCACCTGGGGGAGGTGGGAAAAAGGCGTAAGTATGCGCCTAATACAGATAAACCTACACCATGCAAAGGGCGCAACTGACATCTTGGGAAGAAGGTTTATCTCAACAGGCCTGGATATCGCCCTAATCCAGGAGCCTTGGATCAATAGAGGTTGCATCAGAGGACTGACAACTCAGGTAGGTAATCTCATTTATGATCGAACAATTGAAAACCCAAGAACTTGTATTCTAACTTCAAAACTAATAACAGTCTTTCCGATTACAGATCTAATAACAAGAGATCTGGTGGCGGCTACAGTGAAGGTGGCTTCACTGCAAGGGGACAGAGAGGTTACTATAGCCTCAGCCTACTTCCCCAACCCGTCAGCAAGCTGCCCACCGAAAGAATTAGAAAGACTATTGCAGAGCTGCAGAGACAGAGGCTCGGCCCTCATTCTCAGCTGCGACTGCAATGCTCACCATACGTATTGGGGAAGTACGAACACAAACAAGAGAGGTGAGGAACTTCTACAGTTTATGTTCAGCAATGATCTAGTGTTAGAGAATAGAGGGTCAAGCCCAACCTTTATAACTAGAAATAGGAAAGAAGTCCTGGACATAATCCTATCTACAGGACTCAAAAACATAAATATAGTAAGGTGGCACGTCTCCAAGGAGGCCTCACTATCGGACCACTGTCCAATTAGGTTCGACATAGAGGAGATAGGGGAAAGATACGTGACCCACAGGGTTCCTAAATCGACCAACTGGAGAGGCTACAGAGAGTCCCTGGCAGAAGAGTTGGAAGAAATAGGACCCTTTCAGAAAAATGAATTTGAATTAGAAAGGTCTGCACAAATAGTAGAGCAAGCTATAATAAAGGCCTACGAGAAAAACTGTCCTCCCAGGCAAAACCGGTTGAAGAGGGATGTGCCGTGGTGGACTGGGAGGTTGGAAACATTAAGAAACAAAACGAGGAAATTATTAAAATGGGCAAAAAGGACAGACGATTGGCTCCCTTATCTACAGGCCCAAAATGAATATAAAAAAGAACTTAGAACAAATAAAAGAAGAACCTGGAGGAATTTCTGCAAAAATATTAACAGTCTTCCCGGCCTTCTGCCAGTTCTTCCTCCAGGAGGGATTTGATCTGGCACTGATTCAAGAAACCATGGCTTCACCAAGGGAGAGTGGCGGGCCTAAATGAAAACCAAAGGTAAGTTAATTTACTGTACCTCTCTAAGGAATGTCAGAACCTGCATCCTGTTGAGGAGAGGCTTGGATTTTCTAACCCTCAACGAATTCTGCTCCAGAGATCTCACTGTGGGCACACTGACCTGGAAGAATGGAGGTATAGTGCAGAGCACAATTGTAGGCTCCGTATACTTGCCATATGATGCCAGGGAACTCCCTCCATCAAGAGACCTAGAGCTCCTGGTGGAAGAAGCACAAGCCAGACGTCAACAACTTCTTCTAGGTTGTGACGCCAACGCCCATCACTTGCTGGATGGATGGGGCAGCACCAACACTAACCCTAGAGGTGAGGCACTTTTACAATTTCTTCTAAGTAGGGACCTATTTATATGTAATAAAGGTAACCGCCCTACGTTCGCAACACGAATTAGACAAGAAGTTATTGACATAACAATCTGCACACAAGGAATACTTGGAATGGTTGATAAGTGGCACGTAAGCGAAGAGGCCTCATTATCGGATCAACAGGTATATCCTCTTTAACTTGCAAGATGAGGCTGCAGAGGTCCTCTATCGTAATCCCAGGAGGACTGACTGGTTGGGATATAAGTCTGACCTTCAGTCACAGTTGGGATCGGTAGGGCGGAAGGGTGCGATGCTTCACAGACATAGATCAGATAGCTTCTGACCTGCAGAATGCTATAATCAATAGCTTCCATGACAATTGCCCATTGCGACGGGGGAAGAGTCGAACCAATAGTAAGTGGTGGACTGCAGACCTCGCTCGCAAAAGGGCTAATGTCAGGAAGCTGTACAATCAATGCAAAAAGGAGCCGTATCTGGGAGTCCTATCATAGAGCTCTAACAGAATACAGCCTAGCAATTAAAAAAAGCAAAACAAAGTTCCTGGAGGCAGTTTACACAGAAGGTAAATGAGTTAAGCGCGGCAGCTAGACTGCAACGCTTGCTAGCCTCAAGTCCAACCGGTCACTTGGGATCTTTAAGGTCCCAGGGAGGTCAACACACTTCCGGGTCTAGTGATAGCCTCAACTTCTCCTTGAGACTCACTTCCCTGATTGTATCTTTGAGAATGACGACACTGGAACGTCTGGTAATCACGAGGCAGGCTCACGGCCAAGAGCTTGTCGTGGTAGCTGGGCCATTGCCAGAAGGATTGTCACTCTCTCTAAAGCCAAATGGGCAATTCTAAATTTGCCCCTTTCAAATCTGCAGGAGGGGATGGAATCTTTCCGGCCCTGCTTCAACAAGGGCGGAGAATCTCCTTACCCTTCTATGTGAACTATTCAGGGCGAGCCTAGCCTATGGGTACATACCACAAGTCTGGCGTCTCAAACAGGGTGGTTCTTCATCCCTAAAAAAGGGGAGAGCGGACTACTCTGTCCTCTAAATCTTTTCGTCCCATCAGTTTATCTTCGTTTCTACTGAAAAACATTAGAAAAGACTGGTGGAGAGGCACCTGAGAAAGGGAGTTCTCTCAGACACTCCCCTTCATCGCAACCAACATGCATACCAGCAAGGCAAATCCTGTGGAATCAGCACTGCACCAATTAGTCAGTAGGATTGAGGATAGCCTGTCCGCCAAGGAATTGGCATTGTGCACCTTCATAGACATTGAAGGAGCTTTCGACAATGCCAAATTCACTGCAATGGTAAGTGGAGCACAGCGACGTGCCTCGAGCCAGCTCTGTGCCGGTGGCTTAGGGCCATGCTGTGCTCCAGACGGATCAGGGCCGATCTCAATGAAGTATCGCTTGTGATCGCACCCACAAGGGGATGTCCTCAAGGAGGCATCCTGTCACCTCTACCGTGGAATCTAGTAGTAGATGGTCTACTTGAGGACCTTACTAACAACGGAATCTATGTCCAAGGATATGCAGACGACATAGTCCTTATGGTACAGGGAAAATACACAAATGTTGTTGTTGATATCATGAATACCAACCTTCAACATGTACACAACTGGTGTCAGGGAGAGGGACTGAAAGTAAATCCCTCTAAGACAGTAGTTGTACCATTCACTAGAAAAAAGAACCTAGAGTCTCTTTCTAGGCTGAAACTCGCATCCACTCAGCTGGAGTGGTCAAAGACAGTCAAATATTTAGGACTGACTCTAGACCATAAGCTTACGTGGAATGATCATCTTAATAATATCCTGCACAAAGCAAAGTGGGCGCTCATGACGTCCAGGAGACTTGCAGGAATCTCATGGGGCGTAAAACCCCATATAGCACTATGGCTTTACAAAGCAGTTGTAAGGCCTCAAATCACTTATGGTTCATTAGTCTGGTGGACAAAGGTGAATCAGGTAACTGCCAAAGCCAAGCTTGAAAGCTTACAAAGGCTTGGCACAATCTTTGTAACCGGAGCATTCAGGAGCAGTCCCTCAGCGACCCTCGAGGTGGCTTTAGGACTTCTACCTCTTGATGTTCATATAAAAGCTGAAGCGCGTAAGTCAGCTTATCGGCTGATGGTTGCTGGCTTGTGGAGGAATGGCGCGTCTAACGCGGAGCCATGGCGCCATCACTGAAGCTGTAAACCCAAGCGCTATTCTCGAAATGGTCTCCGACACAATGAGAACGGAGTTCGTATTCAATAAGCCATTCTCTGTTGACTTCTACTCCAGAGATGAGTGGAAATCGCAAGATAACATCCCAACAATAAGAAAGAGCTTTGTCTGGTACACGGATGGCTCGCTTATTAAGGGTAGAACTGGATATGGAGTGTTTAGTCAATCCCCTAGAACTGCCCTTAGCGGCAGTTTGGGTCGGAACTGCTCCATATTTCAAGCCGAAATCTATGGTATCCTAGCCTGTGCCAACCTAGGCCTCACCAGAAGGTACCAGGAAATGAACATCTGTATAATGTCAGACAGTCAGGCAGCTCTTAAAGCTCTTGACTCCAACAGCATTTCATCCAAGCTTGTGTGGGAGTGCTTTAACACTCTCTGCAAGCTTGGATCACGCAACTGTGTGCGTCTTGGTTGGGTACCGGGCCACACAGGCATAGGTGGCAACGAATGCGCCGACAGGCTTGCCAAAAGCGGAGCAAGCATGCCATACACCGGTCCAGAACCGAGTTGTGGTATAAGCAAGTCAGCCGCTTATCAAAGTATAACAAATGGTCCAGGAAGACATTACCGCTTGCGGTGGCAGAGTCACCAAGGACAAGCACTCGGCAAAAGACTGCTTGCCGATTCTAGCTCCGGATTCACCAGATGGCTGATGGGGCTGGGGAGGGATCGGGTTAAGCAAGTGATTGCCTTGATCACTGGACACGGCCACTTCAGGAAACACCTAAACACTCTAGGTTTACGAAATGAGGACTCGGAGTGTAGACTCTGCAATAAGTCTGAAGAGACTGCAAAACACATAATACTGGACTGTGAGAGACTGGGAGCAAGGAGAAGGGCTCTTTTCGGTGATAAACAACCAGGCGACGAACCAGATGCTAGTATCGGGGAAAAAGCTTCTTAGCCTAATTAAGGGCACGAAGATAGGCTTACCCCTCTAACATCAAAGGGGCACACAATAAGCTCAGGTTGACGTGTGAGGATCTAGGAATCCACCCCAATATCCCAAAGGAAAAAAAAAAAAAAAAAAAAAAAAAAAAAAACAGTCTTCCCGAGGCATCCAGACTTCAAAAAAACTCTCCAAACGGAGCATACAAATCCTATGGGGACTCTAGTAAAGGACAATGGTGACCTAACAATGAACAGGAAGGAGACCTTAGAACTACTTCTGGAGACACACTTCCCGGGGGGTCAGCTAACTCGTAATGAGGATACTTATTCTCTATATGGGGGGGGATCCAGTCGGGAGGTGGCAAAAGCCAGACAGTTGTCTAACAGACTATTCACACACGAAAGAATTAAATGGGCGATAAGATCGTTCAAGCCATTTAAATCTCCTGGGGCGGATGGAGTTTTTCCAGCCCTTCTTCAAGAGGGGCTGGACATTCTATTAAATACCCTTAGCATTCTATTTAGAAGCAGTTTCGCCCTAGGATATATACCAAAGAACTGGAGGATAGCACTAGTGGTGTTCTTGCGAAAAAATGACAGGGATCCAACAAAACCCAGTTCGTACAGACCCATAAGATTAACCTCCTTTATGGTGAAAACTATGGAAAAAATAATAAATAGACACATAAGGGACGTAATATTACTGGAACACCCACTTAGTCCCACACAACACGCATACATAGAAGGAAAATCAACCACCACTGCTCTCCACAGTTTAGTGAGAGAGGTGGAGTATACCTTCGAAAAAAAGGAAGCCCTAGTCAGCGTCTTCATGGACATTGAAGGAGCTTTCGACCGAGTAGCATATCAATCCATGAAGACTGCGATGGAACGTTTTGGAGTTTCCCCAGACGTAGTCAAATGGATAGTAGCCCTCCTAAAAAGCAGACAGGTGAAAGCCAAGTACGGGGACGAATCGGCTGCGATCACGGCCCAAAGAGGCTGCCCCCAGGGGGGAGTCTTATCTCCTCTCCTGTGGGCGATGGTAGTGGATGATCTCCTAAGAAAAGCAGAGAAGAGGGGGATAAGGCTACTATGTTATGCGGATGACCTAGTGCTTATGATTAAAGGGAAAAACATAGGCAGGCTGGAACGCCTAATACAAACAGAACTGAACTTCATAAGCAACTGGTGTCATGGGGAAGGTCTGTGGATCAACCCATCAAAAACTAATATGATTACCTTTACCAGGAAAAGGAAATTCCAGCTAGCTAAACCGGTCCTGGAGGGAATCAGCATTAACCAAACAAAAGAAGTGAAATATCTGGGTTTAATCCTGGATGAGAAGCTCTCTTGGAACTCCCATATTAGAAACAAGACATCCAAAGCAATAATGGCCCTTGGGGCCTGTAAGAGACTCTTTGGATTTAAATGGGGACTTAAACCCAAAATGATATATTGGATTTACGAAACCATAGTAAAACCAATGGTCACATATGCTGCTTTAGTGTGGTGGCCGAAGGTCGAACAAACAACAGCTGCAAAAAGGCTACAGAGTCTTCAGAGGTTAGCTTGCTTAAGCATCACGGGAGCAATGAGCTCCTGCCCAACACTAGCAATGGAAGCGGTTCTGGGTTATACTCCTTTTGGCCAGGAAGTGATGAGAACAGCTGCGATGAGCGCAATGAAGCTTCTAGGAACAAAGGTAATAATTGCTACCTCCCTAGAAGGCCACATGAAGATATTGGAAAATTTCCCTGAGGCTGAAATGCTAACCAAAGTATCTGATACTATGGTTAAGAAATACTCCTTTGAAAAACCATACACGGTCTCTATCGGAAGTAGGGAGGAATGGATTAAAAGGGAGGGAGGCCTACCCTAAAAAAGGAGTCCTGAAGTTTTACACCGATGGTTCACTCCTAGACTCAAGGGCAGGATATGGAATACATGGACCTGGAGTTGACATGGCTATGCCCCTAGGAAGACATGCCTCAGTTTTTCAGGCGGAGGTCATGGCAATAGATTCATGTTCTAGAAGACTCACACAGTTGGGGACAAAAGGATTATCATACCTTATACTCTCTGATAGTCAGGCTGCACTGAAGGCACTGGATACCTGTTCGATTGATTCGAAAGCGGTCTGGGAATGCAGGAATGCCCTAGCAGAGCTAGCAACAAATAACAGAGTAACACTCGGATGGGTGCCGGGTCATGAAGGAATTCATGGGAACGAAAAAGCGGACATCCTCGCCAAAAAGGGAGCAGAATCCACTTTGGTGGGGCCTGAGCCAGGTTGTGGAATATCCTTCTCCAGCATTAAAGCTCTGGTTAAAGATTGGGAAAAGAGGACAAGATACAAGAATTGGAGCAGAGCCTCGGGTTTAAGAATATCCAAAATGTTTATCTCTCCTTATGCAAAAGGGTGGACAGCTCTCCTAGACCAGAATAAGGAGGATATAAGACTGATATTAGGAATGTTGACAGGACATGGCCCTCTGAGGAAGCACCTTTTGAAGGTAGGCCTTAGTCGGAGCAGCGAATGTAGACTCTGTGGAGAGGAGGAAGAGTCAGCAGAGCACATTTGGTTGGATTGTCCTGCCATCGTAGAGACTAGGAAAAGATACTTGGGAGCATATCTCCTCAGCCCCAAGGACATCAGAGAACAGGAGCCCTTAAATCTGATTGGTTTTTGCAAAAGCCTCGGTTTTTGAGGGCACAAATAAAAGTAAGGGAGGCGCAAAGGTCCTTTTAGGACTAAGTGCGGGGACAAAGTGTCCTCTTCCCTCAGAAGGAAAAAAAAAAAAAAAAAAAAAAAAAAAAAAAAAAAAAAAAACCTCAAACACAACACCCAGCACTTGTTCACAGTTTCACAACAATGTGGTTGACCCGTACTACGTTCACGTCAGCTGTCCATGGAGAACGATGTTTTACGGTAAACAAAGAAGACAATAATCGAAGTAACAACAGTAAATTGGTACTATAGTTAATTCTGTTCCAGAATATATCAAATAAATAATTTATATGACCTTAATCGCCTAAAATTTCAATAACTGTACATGTCTACTTTGGCGACGAATATTCGTTGTTGCCAAATCGGACGGGCCTTTGGCAACGAAAATTTGTTTCGTACCAGCTCTAGGGTTAAATAGTAACTTCCAATGACTTTTTGTTTTTGCAAAAAGTTAATGCCCACTGTTGGATTTCAACCCAGTATCCTGGTTCTATATAATATCCAGTTAATTACTTTCAGCCAGTTGACCTTCAGTCATAGAAGACCATGTGTTTAGGTTATGTCTCCTTTAAGGCCTATTTGGATTGGTATATTAGTGCAAATATTTAATTAATATGTAAAAGATATTATTGAGAATGTTGATTTAAACTTAAATTTCTTGAACAGGTTTATAAAGTTCACTTACAAATCCTCATTAGTAAGAAAAAATCACTTTTACTAGCACAGTTCAAAACACCATGTTCAATTCTTTGTTATAAACAAACTTTTCCCACATGTATAGATTAGTTACTCTGTGCCCATGAAACTGTATTTATAACCAATAAAACTTGGTGCTTCCATATTTTATAACAGTATTTGATTTACAAAATATTTTCACTAATTTATAACAGAGTTCATTTAAACAATACTATAGGTACTTAATACAGTAGGCTGATTGAAAAATGTAAAATATAAAAAGTAAATTTATTTTTAGGTATATAATTATTAAAAGTATAATTAGGGTTTGGAGTTAGTGCACCAAAACAAAGTGAAAGTATTTTACATTACATTTTATTTGATAAACACGTAAATAGTAAGATTTAGAAGAACAGTTTTTATTTTTACATTATAAATTACATAACTGAGTGAATGACAAAAATTACAATTATGAAGACCTGGAGATATACAGCAAGATTGGATTTAGTAATCAGCAACCCCAGTGACCAGTGTTCAACTGCTAAGTGTTCGAAATAAAAGTGTTGAACGGAAGGTGTTGAGGAATAGTGTAATGGCTTGCATCTGAAATTTTTGCAACTGGTAAGCATCCTAAATGTAAGTTCAAACTGTACAACCAATTTTGTAGTGGTGAACTACTGGAATTTTCATTTCAGGTGGTAAATATTCTCAAAGAAGCATTGAATTGACAACCAATAAATAGCTCCGTGACCGTTGACTAACATTTTGTATCTGGTGAACATCAAGAGAACGTCAGACTGGATGTCTAATAGTGCAGCCAAATGGAACTGGTAAGCATCCACAATGGAATTTTAGACTGGATGAATAATATTTCAGCTGTAATAAACTGGAATTTAGATACCTGGCGAGTATCCACCATTGAGCTTCAGACTGGATGGGCATAGTGCAGCTGCAGTAAATAGGAATTTAGGTACCTGGTGAGTATTTACCATTGATCTTCAGATTGGATGGGCATAGTGCAGCTGCAGTAAACAGGAATTTAGGTACCTGGTGAGTATTTACCATTGACCTTCAGACTGGATGGACATAGTGCAGCTGCAGTAAACAGGAATTTAGTTTAGGTACTTGGTGGGTATTTACCATTGATCTTCAGACTGGATGGGCATAGTGCAGCTGCAGTAAACAGGAATTTAGATTCCTGGCGAGTATCCACCATTGAGCTTCAGACTGGATGGGCATAGTGCAGCTGCAGTAAACAGGAATTTAGGTACCTGGTGAGTATTTAATATTGATCTTCAGATTGGATGGGCAATAGTGCAGCTGCAACAAACTGGAATTTAGATACCTGGCGAGTATCCACCATTGAGCTTCAGATTGAATGGGTAATAGTGCAGCTGCAGTAAACAGGAATTTAGGTATCTGGTAAGTATTTACCATTGAGCTTCAGACTGGATGGGCAATAGTGCAGCTGCAGTAAACAGGAATTTAGGTACCCGGTGAGTATTTACCATTGATCTTCAGATTGGATGGGCAATAGTGCAGCTGCAGTAAACTGAAATTTAGATACCATACTTTTAAGAATGAATGACCAATATCAAATCAGCTTTCAATTGTAATTGTGGCACGTGGTAACAAGTATCTTTGGTATGACTTCTACCGATGATCAGTAGTCCAGACGCTGTCAAGCTCAATTTTAGCATTACATTTGATCGTCTGTTGAATTGTAATGAGTGTGGATGTTTGTTGTTTCACTGTTTAGCTCTGTCCCTGGGGCCGTCGTTTCATTATTTTGTATCTCCACTCTTCGTCTCTTCATATTAATGATCAGTTTGAAGAAGAAGTAGCAAATTTGAAGAAACTCTGCCGTTACTATGGTTAATGGCTATTGAAATTAATGATGCTGTCTCAGTCTCTGTTATTCATATCTTGCATATCAGACTATAGGTACAACAGTATTTTCTACTGGATTGTAACATAAATTTTATCATATGACTCAAAATTTCAATAATTTTTACTTAATTATTTCTATGGTTACAAAACTGTCTAATTGTTAAGAAAGAAATGACAATTATTAGAGATCTGATTGAATACTGAATTTGTTAAAGATTTACGTGTAAGTTATGTGTATAAGGGGAACAACACAGTTACAGTAATTTATAAAATAATAAAAAATGAGATGTAGTTACTTTAATGTAATTGTGAGTGTTGCAGCTACTCCTAGCTGATAGCGTTAACTAAACTGAAATGGGGAAAATAGTTGCCATTCAAATAAAGTGTTTGTCTGGCAAAAAAAAGCAATAAGAATTATAAAAAATCTTAATGAAAGGGAATCTTGCCTGCAAGCTTTTAGGGATTTAAATATCATGACATTGCCCTGTTTGTATATATATTATTGTTTACTGGATGTGAAAGCAAATCTGCAAAGTTATACTGTTAGAGAAACCATACATACTTATAAAAACTAGAAAAACATACATGTTAGAGCTGCCAAGGACCAGGCTTGAAAAAACAAAAGGTAGTCATATCTATATGAAAATAAAACTATTTAATAAATTACCAAAAGGAGGATGGATTGTAAATATAAATAGGTTTAAACGAGTTGTAAGCAAATGGCTTAAAGAAAAAGCATTTTACTCTGTGAATGAATATTTGGCCTGTGATATTAGTTCCTTAAGTTTTTAATTTTGTCTAGTCAAGTTTTAAGTTTTTTAACCTTTATTTTATAGTTTGGAGATTTTATGTTTTAACCACCTGACTTACATATTTTAAATATTTATATTGTTACATTTTTCATTGGGTTTTAATTGTATGTGTTATTTGTGTTTCTTGTCCAGTCTGTGTTTTTTATATATATTTACCCTACAATGCTTTCTTATTTCTTAAATAATTTTATACAACCGCTCTCTATTTATACCAATTATTAGTTTTGTAAGTTCCTATATCTTGCAACATTCCTGTTAATTTTAAAATAAGTCTCCAATTATAAAATTGTTAATTTTTTAAGTATTACTGCCCAATAATGTGACGAAGTCTATTGTAACTAATTATGTTACTTAATGACTAATAAAGACATCTTGAATCTTGAATCTTGAATCTTGAATCTAATAACAGATTTTGCTCATGAGTGCAAATATGTCAATAAATAGTTAAACTATGCACATTTGTATAATATAAACTTAAATTATTGTTACAACCCAATTACTAAGAAATATACATATAGATAATTAATTATACACATTCAGATAGATTTTACATTAAATAATAAATACCATACTAAGATTAAAAATTGTTGTTTTGCAGAGGTTCCTTCTTAACTCATAAAATATAGCAACTTTATATACAGAGAATGTTATTTCACTTTTAAAATATTGTTATAATTTATTACCATGTTTCAAATATTATTTTTATAAACACCAAAGGTTAAATTTAGTTAAATAATATACTAAATTTTGACGTATATTTCTATGCAAGATTTTTTAATACTTTCATTACGGCAGGTGCCTTACGGCATACAGTCAGAGTAATAGTGCTAAGAATACTCATTATAGAGCTGCAATAAAGGTGTTAAACATTAATGGTTCTATTTCAATGATTCATATACTAAGACTTGAACCTTTAATTCTCAAATTGAAATTAATAAAACTTCATTTTGAAATATTCCCTTATGATTTGTAAAGAATGTTATTAAATTTTGAATTCCATATCTAAATTTTGGCAATAAAAGTATTACTGTAAAAAAAATTTCAGATTCTACAAGGGTTATCCAGAAAGTAGATTACATTTTAATATAAACTAAGCACAAAGTACAAAAAAACATTGTATTATATACATTTGACACTAAAATACTATTTTTCAACATAGTCAACATACAAATTTAGGCACTTTTCCTAGTGGTGAACTAGTTGAGAGATTCCAGCGTTCAACAATTCTGCAATCTGAGACTTCAACCAGGTGATAGTCACATCCTCCTGCAGTTCCATGTTTTCTTCAAATATTATATGATTACAAATATAAATCTTAACTTTTAACTGTGTTTGTTTATTTCTTATTTTATAATCCTTAAACCATTACAATGATAAGTATTACGGTTGTATGATATTACACTGGTTATCAATCTATTTTTGATAGACAGCCTTTAAATGTTGAATTGAAAGAAACAATTCCATAAGAGAAGAATACAAATACAGAGTGACTTACTAATTCTTTCAACAACTGGAGACTCTGTACACCTTCCTTTATCTTCGCCTCCTGGAAATAGGTAAGTTACCTATTAGTATAATAGAAGTGAGAATCAATACAAACATGCAGTACAAGTCTTCTTTAATTCTTACTATTAGCTAATAGCAATACAATTTTTACAAAATGTTTCCAGCTAACTGGCATTCATCACTCTAACACATCCACTGGTCTGTGAATCACTGTTTTCAGTAAAGGTTAATGCAAATAATTAAAAAATTATACAGTTTTCCGTACTTCAATCTCTCTGTTGTGATCCAAAATTAACAAACAAGGCATTTTCAAACTATACAGAAGTATAACTACATTTATTGACAATATGACAAAAACATTTCTAATATCATTGTAGGCTGTGAAAAATTCATTTACACTGGTCATTATTTGCTCCTCTCAATTTCAACGAGATTAAAGAAGAGAGCTTTCCGATTAAAATTTATTCACCACCAACTCATTTTATAATATCTGCATGTTAATCTGTATGAACTTAAATCAATTCAAACAAATTACTCGTATTTAACAGATAAAAAAATATAACCTTTTAAGATTCACATAAAATGATAGATTTGACATTTAATTCAGGGAGGCATTGTTTCAATTCAACCATTTAATGAATATGTCAATGCCCTCTACGGAGTATTAATGTATCTCAACAATCTGTCCATCTGGATTAAAAATTAGTGAGAAAATCCAGTTTAAATGGAAAAAAACAACAAAAATTAGTAAGCTTACCATTTCTAACACTGTCTTTTTTCATAGATTTCTTGATATTATTGAGTTCTTGTCCTAAAAAAAAGAAAATATTAGTCAGTAATAAAATATACTCATGACAATAAAACAATCTCTAGTTTACGATTTGTAATTAGTCAAAACTTTGTAAATTAGAAATATATATATATAGTGAGTAAAAAGTATGGATACCTCTGTTAGGTTTTTGTTGGATAAAGATCACATTTAGAAGGTAAATAACTTCAATAGACAACCATTTTCCTAACAAACTCAAACCTGTTTTACAGTTATTACCTGCTGCAGGGCAGGCCTCCCTTATCTTAACAGTTTTGAGGAAGTCTCATATCATGTTCAGTTTCTGGTTGGAATTGACAAAGTTAAGACGTGTTTTT
Source organism: Homalodisca vitripennis (assembly GCF_021130785.1). Taxonomy (NCBI): domain Eukaryota; kingdom Metazoa; phylum Arthropoda; class Insecta; order Hemiptera; family Cicadellidae; genus Homalodisca; species Homalodisca vitripennis. The sequence goes on along the minus strand of NC_060208.1, from coordinate 181,963,954 downwards.
GTAATATACTTTATGTTGAAATGAAGTGTTTAAGTGATGAAGAGCATATTGTGATCTTTATGATGCGAGACTACGAAGACCAGGTGAGATCTTATGATGAAGTAAGGAATTTATTTAATGAAACTTATCCCAATCAAAACTCTATGTCTAAATCAGGTTTGTAAAGTTTTACATGATAGTGGTTATAAAGCGTACAAACTTTGTTTAGTTCATGAGCTAAGTGAGGACGATTTTGATTGTCGAATAGAATTTTGTGAAATAATGATGCAGAACATTGATAATAATACAATTGGATTAAACAACATTGTTTTCTCAGATGAAGCAATTTTCATGTTAAATGGTAACGTTAACAGACACAATGCTCATTATTGTGTTGATGTTAACCCTCATTGGATGAGAGAGCAACATACCCTAGCACCCTGAAAAATTAAACGTTTGGCTTGGTATTGTGAGGGATCAGTTAGCTGGGCCCTTTTTTATTGATGGAAACCTTAATGCTGAGGTACACCAGGAAATGTTACAAAATCAGGTTCATCCAGCTATCCAAGTAGCAACCAACAACAACTGTAATGAAGTTTGGTTCCAGCAGGATGGAGCACCTCCACACTATGGTCTGCATGTCTGCGAGTATTAAAAAAAAATATTTTTTCAAATCGCTGGATAGGCAGAAGAGGAAGTATGGAGAGGTCACCATGATCGCCAGATCTATCTCCACTTGACTACTTTGTGTGAGGTCACATTAAAAAGTCAACAAAACGAAACCCCAGTGCATTAATGACCTTAGGGACAGAACAGTAGCAGAAATTCAAAACAATCTTGTGTAACCTTTAACTTTACAATGCATAAAAACATAAAATAATGGTTTAGATCTATTTTGTTTAAAAAATATTCAAAGAAAAGTTTCATTTGTCAAATATAGCAGTCAAATACTGATTCAGCTACTATCAATTTTAAATGAGGTCTGCATGTGAAAATTGGTAACGTGTAATAAAACTTTTACGTTGCTGACGTTTTTTTGGGCTAACTACTGAAGATTCTACAAACCGTTCAACTTCTACTGTAGATCAATTCAAACAAGAAATCCGTCTAGAAATTATATTTGAGGTTAGACCAATGGTTTAGGCGCTAGTAGGCTTGAAGGAAAAATGTGCATGTAAAGAAAAAAGTATAATTCCACAATCTTTAATATCATATTTTCAGACTTTTTCTGCCAGTTATGGCAAATGCTACATTATACCAAATTTCTAGTTTCTAGTACTTTCAGAATTTATATTATAAATTTATATATATACAGGGTGAGGCAGACCACCAGTACAGTATGTATAGCGGCCAGACCAAACGAGGTAGATTATTTGTAACAACTTAAACCCTCCTATTTCCACCCCAAAGAATTTGGAGAAATTATTTTGAAATCTCTAAAACTCCCCAAAGGGGTTTTGGGGGGTAAGGGTGGTTTTTGGAAAATTTTCAAATGTAAAGGTATGTTGAGTTATACCTCATTTTAAGGTATTTCTTCACTGATTATTTTGATGCAAAAAGTTTGAACCTATCTTGCCGCTTATGTACAGGGTACACCAAAACGTTAAAAAATCAGGGGTTTGTGGGTAAATTTATTGCAATTACCTGCACAAATGTAGAGAGACGATATTTTTATTCAAAACTAATGATGAGACGGCTTATAAAAAAATATCATCAAATGCCAACCTACCCCAAAATTTACACATTTTTAAAATACATAGAAATTTGAAATACTTAACAGCCCCAATCTAAAAAAACTCAAATAGCAACCTAGGTTGTGTTGTACATCATTAGAAAGGTCTTTAAAAAATAAACATTTTCTACATTTAAAGTTTGTCTCTATCTCCAATGGTTTCAAAACTGTAGTACAAAAATATATTTTTTAATAATTTTACTAAGTTAGTTTGAATTTTAATATCAAAACCCAATGAAAAAATGGAAAAAAGTTGGACTTTTAAGTTTAATTTGTTTTTAAATAATGTAATAAAAAACAGGATTTTTATCAGTGTAACATGTTTCAAAATCAATCTAACCGTGGTGTTCATGTTTTAATAATCCCAAATACACGAGTTGCCCCTGGAAGAGTTTTGGAACCAATTCCTTGGTCTCTTATCTAATCTCTGTTATTATCGTCTCCCTATTCAGTTGTTCTTGTGACCACGTGGTATGAGGTAAATATTAGTTTAAATTTATTTAAAGTACGTAGTGTAAGTTTTGTTTGTTCTAATATGCCATTCTCAAATGAGGAGGGATTCCAGATGCTTATGGTATTAGGGGGATGTTTCCAAAATTACTCAGCTGCCGCTCTTCTTTATGCCCAACCTAGATACATGTTAAGGGCTTTAATTGATTAATATCTGCGGACTAATAGGTTTTAATGTCAGTGACAATTATTAATACTGTGACTTAATTGGAGGTGTTCATAGTTTTTGCTTCTATATTCCTGGAAAGACTGTAAGTTATTCGTGTTGTGTGACTAACGAATCGAAATTGACAAGTCAATTGCATAGCAGACTGACATTTTTAATTGATTATTTCTGAACTGCTTCTGTGATTGGCGGAGGAGCGTAATCCGATCAGCTGTTTGGCGGCCGCGTCACTCTTGTACACTGCTGCCGCCCGCCTCTACCGGAGCCACATTTCCCTGTGACTAACACGTGTCGCTGCCTGACACACCGTGGACTGGCACCACGCTGCCTGATTGCTTCTGCGCCTTCAATTCTCTGATACTGCTTTTGCACAGTCCTGTAATGATGCTGCCGCCTACTTTGTTCAGGCTCTTCTGATTATAGTGCATTGCAGTAACTATCATGTTTCGTCACACTGTTGGTGATATGACTTTATTTGTATAGAGGTGATTATATACATAGTTTTATATTTTTTAATTAATCAACCTCGAAAATTGCTATTATCCATACTCTCTATCGGCATGACAAACGACACTGAGCTTGACATTAATGAGCTAATAGCAGGTATTTGTTTCGAAATAAATACGTTACATGCAAACTATCCTGATGCACATACTGAGCTGCTGGTCAGTAAGATTACAGATCTAAATGCAATAGAATCGGGTCAGAAAGTCATTGACCTGAAGAATAATGATCTTGACTGTTCTCTTCATGATATCGCCGAGTTGTCTGCCAGGTTGGAGTCAGAGAGAAATCGGAGGAAGCTGGAACTCGATCAGCGTCTCACTGAGCAAGATGTTGTCGAGGAAGAGAAAGCAGAACTCATACAGACAATTTTTGACTTAAAATCTAAGTTTAATAGTACCGTTAATGACAACAAAAATCTGTTGTTGTTAAACATTACACTAGCTCATGACTTAAGCAATGTTAAAAAGCTAAATGACTCACTCCGCGGTAACAATGACATTTATAGTAAACAAATAAAAAATCTTAATGCTAAATTGAACTCACTGAACTCCCAAGCTGTGTTACAAACTAATGAATGGGATAAAACTAAATGGATAAATGATCAAATCATTGATAGTTATTTTGACTCCATGTCCACAAGTGTTGTTGGGAAAAATGTTTTCTTGAGTGGTCCATCCTCAACACAATTGATTAGTCACAGTCAAGTTACTGCAAGTGAAATCATGAAGCTTCCGGCCTTCTCGAACAGTAATGTTGTTTTGTCATGTGTAAGCAATAGTGCTGATCTCACCAAGGAGGATGGGGGAACGCATTGGAGTTTACTCTGTATTGATCGAGTGAACAACGATTGCTATCATTTCGATTCACTCCAAGGATCAAATAAATGTTCCGTCCTCAAAATGTTGGAACATCTAAATATTTCTTCCACAAATCTTGTTGATATGGAATGCTTTCAGCAAACTAACAACTATGAATGTGGAATAAATGTGATTGTCAATGCTAAACACATTCTTAATTATTTTCTTCTTGGTTACGAGAGAAAGATTTCTTTATGTCAGTGGTTGGCTCAAGATTTTGATCTTATAAGGGCATCCACTGAAAATGAAGGCTCTAGCATAAGTAACAATGTCCAGACAAAAAGCGATTGTAAAATAGTTTTAAGGCGAGAAGGCCCTAGGGACTGGACCATTGTTAAGCGTTCATCTTACGGCTCTCGCTCTAACCATTGTAACACATCTAAATGTAAAGGTATTATTACATCTAACAAGTTCTCTGTTTTAGGTAGTATTAATGATGACCAAACGAATCAAAACAAAACATCTCCTGCTGAGTATGTTGCAATGAAACCAGAAATTAAACAGAGGAAAATTACAAATGGTAATAATAGATGTAAAATAAAACGACATCACAAGAAAAATGCAAATAAGTATAATTTTAAAATTACTGAGCAACCCCGAAATCATGCTATCTCTAACAGGGACAATGTACTTTACAAAGAACCTTCTGAATCAGAAATAGTTAATTTAAGCTCAAAAAAGCACTCAAAAACTGTGAATACGTATAATAAAAATGCATGTAGTTTTATAGGCAGTCCTGATCTGCATCGTGTCGGCTCTGAGCACGCTGATGGAAATCAGCTAACGAGAGAAACCTCAACAGTGAAATCGTTGCGTCTATTTACGGACAGTCATGGACGAAGCGTGTCGCACATTTGATTAAAAACATTTGAACATTCGGTAAGAATCAAGGCACACGTCATGCCTGGTGCAAGAATGTGTGATGTACTGAATGCTGCTGGTCCAGAGCTGAACGTTGCGGGTCAGGATGACTGTATTGCCATTCTGGCTGGTACCAATGACATATCTAATAATGGCTGTGCGGACATAACTGAACAGATCGAGGCATTGTGTAGAGGGGCGTCCGGCACTAATATCTTGATTGTAGGTATCCCTTTGCGCTTTGATAATACTGATCTCAATGAGCAGATAAGTCTCGTTAACCATGCAATTGGTATCATATGTTCTAATTATACTAATGTAAACTTTATTTCACTTGATAGTCTACGACGAGCAAACTATACTCGCCATGGCCTCCATTTGAACTTAGGTGGTAAACGTGTCTTGTGCAACTTGTTGTATGATTCACTACGATATCCAGTTTTTTCTCAACCCTCTCCCTTATCAAAGAAACCTAATTTGTGTATTAATCAGAAGTTTCCATCCTCCGAATCCTTTTATGAAGAAACAACTCAAACTGGTTCCAATTCAGATGTTTGCCAACGAATTCCAATCCTGATTACAGACCGTTCCTTATCCCGTAAACGATCCTCAACTGTGTCCTCCATTCCTGCCAGGCGCTCTGCTGTGGACGTGGCCAGTTTTGTGTATTCCGGAACCGTAACAGATAAAACTATTTTTTTAGAGCAGAATCGCATTTGCGGCAAAGTACCTTAATTGACTGTTGTACTCAACATGGCACATCATTAGTGCCTCCTAGAGCTTCTAAACATCATAACGTACGTCCATTACGCTTGATTCATCAAAATGTACACGGACTCCTTTCAAAAATTGAGCAGATCGAAGTCTTGGTCGAGCTGATGACTCCGGATATTCTATGCTTGTCGGAACATTTTTCAGGCAATCGGTGCTGGATTCCTTCTGCCTCCCTGGCTTTTCAGTTTCGTCTGGGTTCTGTCGGTCTGGCCTACAGAAGGGTGGTGTTTGTATTTTGACAAGGGATACATTGCAAACTCAGCCTCATGATGTAAGTTCTTTCTGTTTGGAGGGAATTTGTGAACTCTCTTCCATTAAAGTGTCTGCAAAAAATTTGAACTATATAATCCTAGTTGTTTATAGGCCACCAAAGAATATCCAGTCTGAGCTGAATGAGTTTTTTTATTCTTTCTCGAATTGTCTTGACTCAGTTGTAAAGCGCAACAATCCTATAATTGTTGTGGGTGATTTTAATATTGACGTCTCGGTCGACAGTAAAAATTCCAGGCAGTTTACTAACTTAATGTCTTCTTTCGGCCTCCTACAAACCATCACAACTTACACGAGGGAATATGGTGGATCTAGATCAACTATTGACAACATTTTTACAAACATAAACCCTACTACATTTGATGCTGCTGTTCTTGTGACTGGTTTTAGCGATCATCATGCCCAAATTGCTGACTTTGGGTTTGACTATATTAAAACAGAAATTCCTCTTTACAAAAAAGTTAGATTTTGCACACAAAACAACACTTTTATCTTTATCTTTAACAATTTCTTAAAAAAGGAGACTTGGGATGATATTCTTCACACCGATGATGTTTCGCATAAGTTTTTTCTTTTCCTAACAAAGTTTCTTATTATTACAAGTTGGCCTTTACTGAGAAGCAAGTTAGGCTAAATGAGAGCACAGGTCTGACCAGGATAACATTAGATCAAACTCTTCTAAACCTAAGAGAAAGGATGTTACTGTTGTACTCTGTTTCTAAGCATCTCGATTTTCATCATCCGTTAAAAGTGCAATACAGAAAATTGAAAAAAAGAATTCAGGGACAGCATTAGGTCTGCAAAGTCGGAATTGGTTTTAAAAAAATTATCAAACTCCAACAACATTCAAAAGGCTGCATGGCAAATTATCAATGATTTAAATCTGAGTAAAAAGAGAAAAAATTTTAAACCATTTTCATTTTTGACACCGGAAGGAGTTGTAGAGCAAGACCCTCGTGTTGTGTCTGACGGTTTCAATGAATTTTTTAGCCGGGTCGGAACACGACTGAACTCGTTACAACCCTCATCATCAGTAGAGTGCTATAGGTCATCTGAGCATGTAGGTCCTTCTTTGTACTTGACGCCAACAGATGAATTTGAAGTTTTGAAAGTAATCAAATCACTACGCACGAGTAACTCCTAAGGAAAAGATGGGATATCATCAAAAATTCTAAAGTCCTGTGCCGAACTTTTGGCTGTGCCTCTAGCTCATTTAACAAATGCATCCTTCCAAACTGGAGTTTTTCCTCAACCTCTCAAAACAGCAATTGTGAAGCCTTTGTTTAAAAATGGAAATCATCAGGACCCAGAAAACTACAGGCCAATATCTATACTCTCCACATTTTCTAAGGTCTTGGAAAGGCTCTTTCTTATCCGTCTTGAATCTTTCCTTGAATTGAACAAGGTGGTCTGTCACCAACAATTTGGGTTTAGAAAGGGTGTTTCTACTACAGATGCAATATTTAATTTTGTATCAGAGATTGTTTCTTCGCTTGATGATCACAGGTACACCTTTGCTCTGTTTTTGGACCAAAGTAAGGCGTTCGATGTAGTACCTCACAATTTGTTACTTGAAAAAGTCCGACAGGTCGGTATTAGAGGCAAGGCTTATGATTGGGTTTCATCTTTTGTGCTCAACCGAAAACAAGTGGTGGCTGTTCCATATATTGACAGTTCGGATTGCCTGGGCACATACGAGTCGAAGGAGTTGTCTACTTTGACAGGTGTGCCACAGGGTTCCGTTCTCGGACCTATACTTTTTCTCTTATTTGTGAATGATATCCCTACAGCTGTAAATATGGGTAACTTATGTCTTTTTGCTGATGACACATCCTTCAGCATTTCCAATGGAAACAGAGAGCGACTAGAAACTGATATATTTATTCAGAGTAGTTCTTTGTTGCAATGGCTGGAAAAAAACCAACTTCATGTAAATGTAAAGAAGACAAAACTTGTTGAATTCTATTTAAGATCGTCTCGAACAAATGCAAACTCTTCTGATATAGTCATTGGCGACTTTCGTCTTAGTCCTAGTCCCAGCGCTGATTTTCTGGGTCTGGTAATTGATTGTAATTTGTCCTTTCACAATCACATCGACAAAGTAATTAAAAAATTAAGCAGCAGTCTGTTCATCTTACGAAGATTGGCTGCTTTCTCTAGTAAAGATGTTTTGCTGACAGCTTACTATGGGTGCTTCTACACTTACATGAGTTATGGCTTGATCATATGGGGTCATGAATCCACTAAGACTAAAGCCTTGTTTACCCTCCAGAAGAAAGCCATAAGAGTGATATGTGGACTCAATCGTTCTCAGTCATGTAGAGGTTTTTTTAGACAAAATAAATTGTTGACGTTTCCTAGTCTATATATACTGGAATGTTTGACATTTGTCTTTAAAAACAAACACCTTTTTCCAGTACAACAGTCAAATTATAATCTCCGCGGTACAAATTCCTTAACTCTTCCAAAACATTCAACAACATTCTTTGAAAAACAAACCCTTTACTCTTGCATAAAATTTGTCAATAACTTGCCATCTGGGTTCAAGGAGGCCAACACTTCAATATCATTTAGGAGGAAGATAAAGTGCTTGTTATCTGAAAAGGAATATTATAGTACTAATTGTTTTCTAATTGATAAGGACCTTTAGTTATTTTAGAAACTAGGCTAGTTCATTTTCAATGTACACTGACGATTGTTATGCATGTAAATGTCTTCAACAATAAAAATAATTTGATTTGATTTGATTTGATTTGACAACGTTACCCAGACCGCGAACACCACTCCAGGAACGTTTTTCAAAGACTTGCTAGTCGAGTTCGTGAAACAGGTCATGTTCAACCTGACCACAACAAAGGAAAGGAACTCGCTAGACCCGTGAGAAGTGATAGGGCACCCGAAGTTTTGGCAGCCTTTGAACTGAATCCGCATGATTCTACACGAAGAGTAGTTCTTGATTCTGGTATGAGTCAAAGATCTGTTTTAAGAATTGTTCACAATCATAAAATGCACCCATATAGGATGTCATTACATCAAGAACTCCATGGAATGAACTTTTGTTTGTGGGCTCGAGAAAAACTACAACAAAATCAAAACTTTCACCGTAACATTCTGTGGTGTGACGAGGCTACGTTTAGGAGTAATCGAGAAGTGAATCGTCACAATATGAGATACTGGGTGTTTGAAAACCCACACTAAATGCAAGAAATGGACAACCAAAGGTACTGGACCCTAAATACCTGGTGCGGTATTATCGGTGACAAAATTGTAGGGCCATTCTTCTTTGACGATCGCCTAGACCGAGTAGTTTATATCAACTTTCTAATCGAAATCCCTGAGAAAGTCTTACAACGTATGTGGTTTATGCACGATGGGGCACCAGCACACTACGCCGAAGATTCTCGATTAATTCTAAACGAGCAATACCATGATATATGGATTGGAAGAGGCAGCTCTGTGAACTACCCAGCGAGATCTCCTGATTTATCGTGTATGGACTTTTACTTGTGGGGTAGACTAAAAGACCTAGTGTATAAATCAAGACCAACAACTAGAGAGTACATGATATGGCGGATAAGGGAGGCTATAAACACAATCAGTAGAGAAGAGATGATGAGAGCTGTAGATAGCTTCACCTCAAGGATTGAACTCTGTCTGGAAAACAATAGGTTGCAGTTTGAGCACTGGTTTTAACTCTTCATGAGGTCAGTTACTAGGTTATTGTTAGTTTTAGTTTGATAATTGATAATTGTCATATTGATAATTTACCATGCTGCTGCTGTAACATGGTAGATTTGTTTTCAAAACCAGTTTGAAGTGTTTATCTTTTTTAATAATGACAGGATACTCCTTCCTTCCATGGCACTCACATCAATGATTAAATAACAACAGGTTTTCTCCAATACATTTTAAGTAATTTAAGTGTAAAACTTTTTATAATTCAAAATGTACTAATTTAAAAATTGGGTACAGTATTTTTTTTTAAATCATAAACATAAGAGACCAGTTTACTGTTGGAACTTCTTTTTACTTGCACATTGCACTGACTTTTATAATAAATACATTGAGTAAAATTATTAAAAAATCTATTTTTGTACTACAGTTTTGAAACCATTGGAGATAGAGACAAACTTTAAATGTAGAAAATGTTTATTTTTTAAAGACCTTTCTAATGATGTACAACACAACCTAGGTTGCTATTTGAGTTTTTTTAGATTGGGGCTGTTAAGTATTTCAAAATTCTATGTATTTTTAAAATGTGTAAATTTTGGGGTAGAGTGGCATTTGATGATATTTTTCGATAAGCCGTCTCATCATTAGTTTTGAATTAAAATATCGTCTCTCTACATGTGTACAGGTAATTGCAATAAATTTACCCACAAACCCCTGATTTTTTTACGTTTTGGTGTACTCTATACATAAGTGGCAAGATAGGTTCGAACTTTTTGCATCAAAATAATCAGTGAAGAAATACCTTTAAAATGAGGTATAACTCAACATACCTTTACATTTGAAAATTTTCCAAAAACCACCCCTACCCCCCAAAAACTACCCTTTTGGGGAGTTTTAGAGATTTCAAAATAATTTCTCCAAATTCTTTGGGGTGGAAATAGGGGGGTTTAAGTTGTTACGGATAATCTACCTCGTTTGGTTTGGCCGCTATACGTACTGTATGGGTGGTCTGCCTCACCCTGTATATATATATATATATATATATATATATATATATATATATACCCTGTAAATATATATACATATATATATATTTTAGATAACAGGAGCAACACAAGGTTTTTTGGGATTTTTCTCCCTGTATCCTAACATCAAAAGTTTTGTATTTCACATGTAAAAGTTTTTGGCCAAAAACTCAGTCATGACAACAATCAAGAGTATCAATTTTTTAAATCTTTATGTTGTCTAGATACAATATGTAAGATTTTGATTGCATTTGGCCGAAAGTTATAATTACACGATAATAAAAACCAGACATGCTCCTGGAGCGCACATTGGCACAGTGTAATTTCATGCCTTGCGCTCGTGGTGCACGTTGCTATTGAAAGGCTTCAAGTCACAGATGTTACTTAAGATTAAATCATGGAACATGGTATGAACATTGGTCTTAATAGTTTACATATTTCTTAAAAGTTTCATTTTTGTACAACATTCCTTTTTTAAATAGTGGTAATTTTAAATGTTTAAAAAAAATCCTTAAATTTTCGTAAAAACCTGTAAGACACAAAAATATTACAAATTACGGTATAAAGATTTTATAATCTGACAACTATTAACTGAGATTTTGAAATTGTTATCAAATATAAAGTTGCTTGTTATTAATCAGAAATTAAAAATTAAAAAACTAAAATTAAAAAAAAATTCAAACTCTACTTTTAAAACACCCTGATAATAAGATAAATATTTGAGAATCAATCACATTCATTAGATGTGTGGGGTTATACTGAAACTTTGTAGTACAAACAGGGATCATCAGCTGACTATAATTGTTGGAAAACAGATGTTTTTATTTGTTATTTATTAGAGTTCATTACTAAAGAAAAACAGTGAGATTAAGATGATTTTCTAGCCATTGTTTTCTTGTTATGTTACTATTATTCTATTATATTATTTAGTTTCTTAACACACAAAAATTCCTATTTATTCAAATGAAGAGTTACAGGACGTTCATTTTAACGATGGATTGGTTAACAGAAACACATGAGAGGAAGTGCAAATCTATGCAAAAAGATTTCCTAACAGAAGATTTCTGTACAATAAAACATTCACAAAATGTTTATAGGACTCTGAGGGACCATGGAAATTTTACACAAGCTGAAAAATTCAGCCGTCCAATTTTAGTGACAACATTAAGAGCTCAAGAATATTAAATACCATTTAAGACCCAAGTACGAGTGAACATTGTCACTTGAGGAAGGAATATCAAAAATCTTTTATTGGAGTATTTTTAAATTTCAACAACCCGTTGTATCATATTCATAGAGTCCTAAGTCTTTTTTCTAAGAGATAGCCTAGAATTAATCTGTGTCAATGGTTTTTGAGAAACATTGCTTTAATTGCACTCTTTCTGTTAAAATATTTTGTTTACTAATGAGGAAGGATTTTTGAGAGAAGGTATTTTGAATTGTCATAATAATCACTTTTAGGGCTGATTTGAACCCTCATGTTACAATACAAACACCAAATACGATTTTCTTCAATGTGTGGTTATGGATTATTAAAGATAAATTGTTACGACCTGTTTTTTTGCTAAATAGACTAAACGTGGTGTCATATTTGAACTTTTTACAAAATTTGTTACCTGAACTATTACAAGACATGCCTCTACATGAAAGAAATTCAATATGGTTTATGTAAGATGTTGCTCCTGCACATTTTAGTTTAGACGTTAGGCTACACTTAGGACATATTTTTAGAAACAGATGGATAGCCTGTGGCGGTCCTGTAGTGTGACCTGCCAGGTTTCCTGACCAAAACCCCCTTAACTTTATTGTTTGGGGTTGCCTTAAATCTTTGGTATACCAAACACCTGTGGAAAGTATTGAAATGTTAAGGGAAAGAATAGTGAATGGATGCAATGTGATTAGACACAAACCGGGAGTAATTGAATGAATGACAATTTCTATGAGAAATAGACCTGAACGGTAACCATAGTTATGAATGGTGGACATTGAGCACATGCTGTAGAATTGTTAGTACTTTTTTTAAATCTAACTAAATTTTATACTTGTTACATTTTTTAATTATAAAAGGACTGGAAAGAGCACAAGGCCATCAATGTCACACATAAGCTACTTCTCTGTACCTATATTTTAGTAAATAAATTTAACTTTAGCAAATTTTAAACTTCTTATTAGTAATAAGCAAGTTTTTCTAAGATAAACATTTAAATTTCTCAGTTATTAGCTGTCTGATCTTCAAAATCTACATACTATAATTTGAAAGACTAAATAATTTAATGCTTTTGTGTCTTACAGGTTTTTAATAAAATTTAAGGGAAGGGTTTTGAGATATTTAGCTTTAAATATTTAAAACTAACACCATTTTAAAAAGGAATGTTGTACAAAAATAAAACTTTGAAGGTATATGTAAACTATTAAGACCAATATTTATACCAAGTTTCAAGATCTTATCTGTGTTTTTTTTGTTGTTGTTTGCTTTGTCCTTTTGAAATAACCCCCTGAAGTTTGGCTGCCTATTATATATATATATATATATATATATATATATATATATATATATATTTTAATCCCCATTTTGAAAATAATAATGATAGATTTTTTTGGAAGATAGTAACAACCTACTAAGAAATATAAATGTGCACAATTAAATTTCATTACTTAATCAATTTGTGTTATGTTTAAAAAAAATAAAAACCCAGACACTTAACAAAGGAAATTGAATCATAGTCTTACAATCTTTTTGGTTATTTTCACCTACTATCTATCAAATCTATCCAAAAATATTTTCCCAATTTTTTTTAACATCCTGTATATATATATATATATATATCCAAGCAGTTGCCCACGGCTTCGCACGCCATTTCCTGTTGAAAAACAGTACACTATATTCACGTATTCTTTTTCTATCACACTCTAAACATTCCTAAGATAACTGATAGTCATTTGAGAGCCTCTTGGGTGCATTATGAATGTATGTACCATATTTCCTGCCCTATCTTTCATGGTTTTTGCTAGGTGTTGACAAGTTATTCAGTACAATTAATTTATATGGATGAATCTCGATAAACTAATTAGATTGTAAAGAATCAAATTCGGTCTGTTAAAATTAATTTTCTGTCTAAGATATTCCAGTATTATTGTGGAGTTTGCCTTGTGCTCCAATCAAGAAAATGTATCAACGAAAGCCAATTTCGATCATGAAGCATCTTCTTTTGGCTCTTTTCATTTACCTTCGATCTAAGCAAATTCAATTATGGTATGTGCAAACATTCACGGTTTTGTACAGTGAGGTGGTTTTTATATCAGCGTTTAATAGTATTTTCATTGCATTAGATAGTTTATTGATCATTGGTGCAATCTAAATTTAAAATTAGGCAATAACTTCTTCTACGCAATCTGCATTACACTACTGATCAAGCGATTTACAATAATAATTTTCAAAATGTTAAATGTGAACAAATGTTTCTGCCTCATTGATTAACTTCAACTGAAAGTATTAATAGCTGTTAAGTATCAGTTCAGTTTGTATTACGTGTCATAGCGCAGTCTGCCGGATCGAAGATAAAACATTCCAAAGTCAACAACAATTTATAAATAAAACATTAATTCAATAAACAATTTAAATTGGACAGAGTTGTAAATCTAAACCATTCTTGAATCTCCTTCAACACACACACAAAATTTTGTCAAAATCGGTCCAGTCGTTTAGAAGGATTACAGTGACATAAACACGCAAAAAAAAAAAAAAAAATATATATATATATATATCAGTCAGTGAGTGGATATATAAATGCAACTGTATCAATATAAGATGTGTATTTCTTTATGACAGGTGCCACTTCCTAAGATACTATTTCGATTAGTTTTCTATAAATAATACTCAAGAACAAAACCATTGTGGAGAGGTTCTTACTTTTTTGCCATGCTGGAAAAAATCCACCATCCTAACAAAGACAAAGCATAGCTGTAGATGGATGTCTTACTGGCAACCAATAATCATAAATATCTGAAAGTGGAAATGTCTTTCAATGCGTAACTTATAAATGCAGACACGAAGGAATCTAATATGGGTGTCAATATGAATTTCATTCTTTTTTAGAAGTTTATATTAACAGATCTAGAACATATTTCTAATGCATATACAAAATCAATGTTTTGACCTTTCTATTGAAAAGTGAGCAACCAAATTGAGGATTAAGCTTCTAAAAACTATGAGTTTTTGGTTTTCAGCACAACTTTTCTATAAAGCAAGATATGAGTTAAATAAGAAGTAAGACTAAACCCATGCAATTCATTGTCATGCACTCATGCATTCACTAAAAACATATACAAACTTTTTTCAATGGTGTTTAACAAATTCCTATTCTCCCAATATGCAACTGGTGTTGTTATCATTCGAGGCATATGGCGTTTATCTGTAAAGTTAAACAACATAATGTGTACAAAATGTTTTCAGCACTTAAGTTACAATATTACAAGTAGAGGCCGTACCATATACAATTTTGAATTTAAATAGTTATAGCAACTAGTCAATTGGTGCTTCATTTTGAAAATAATAAAATGCTCTTAAGAATGTTCTGTTGGTTTTAGGGCACATACACTTTTTGCTGTTACAGGTTTTCTTAACGTTTTGAGTCCAATGAGAAAAAGAATACTACTTCAATCAATGTTTTAACATGAGAAAAGACTTTCATACAGTAATTCATGGCACTAAAACTTAACCTTTATGATTTTTAATGACACGACTTGTAATATTGTTTTATTCTTATTTAAAAAATGAATGCAAACTGTTATTTTTAAATAATGAAACCTTGCTGGAATTTCCAACTGTTAAATTAATAAGGTATGCTCCATGGTTCAATGCAATAGTTATTATTATTAATGAAATTAACTAACTGTTTAAAAAATATTATCTAATAATTTGACTTACCAGGTACATCTGAATGTGTATTATTGTTTTCAGATTTTCGTTTCCGTCCTAATACAATGGGATTCGGGTAATCTAAGGAAATTTTATTTGTAGATTTAGATTTTCTTGCCGAGACCCTTCCTATTACTTGATTATCAATATTGACTTCATCTTCCGCACTTATTATTTCACTTTTCTCCCTCACATTCTGATTTATATTTCTAAATGGTTGTTCTGTTGATGCTGTATTGTACTCAGGATGTCCTTGTGATGGACGAGTACTAACTGCACGTTTTTTGGCAGAAGACTTTCTTACACTTTGTTTATCTTTTTTGTGCATACAATCGCCATTAATTTTTTCATCCACTTCTTTTTCTACTTTTCTTGTCATATCATCAGTCTCAAGGTTTGTAGTACATTTTTCTTCCTTGTGTTTAGTAAAATCATTTGAGAAATTTGCTTTCTCCCCACATTTATCCACTTTATTATTTCTTTTTAAATTTAATGTTTTTCTACTGTTTTTGATGAGATCAGGATTTTCTATTGTTACAGGACATTGTTCATTATCTGTTTGAGAATTACTTGAAGTCATAACTTGAGCTTCAGAAGAACTTTTAATTCTAGAGCAATTTCTAGATTTTCTCACAGATGTTGCAGACTGTTTGATTCCTTTTTCTGAGTTTTCTACCATATTATTTACTACAAAAGAGCTCTCCTTGATAATCTTTTCCTTCTCCCGTAATCTAGAAGATCTTACATTTGTCTGAAGGCTTTCTTCAGAAAGCACGGGAGCATTTGTTAATTTTAACTTTTCTTCATCACACATGTTTTTTGCTTTCTTTTTGGGTGCCCTTACAGTCTTAGTAGATTTTTTAGTGTCCAATTCCAACAGATGGCTTTCATCTCGCTGAATGATGTCTTCATTGGCCAAGGAGATATTATTGTTTGTCTTTACCTTTCGTTTACTTGAAGATGCAGCTACAACCTTCTTCTTTAAATTTACTTTACTGTCAACATTCTCTTTGGTGCTTTTGGTAGATTTTACAATGTTAGATTGGCTTGTGTTATTTTTTCCTCTTTTTACTGAATGACTAATGACATCCTGATTATCTCCAGAGGAGATTTTGCTGATTGGAACATTTGGCACAGTTTCTACACTAGGTTGTACCAAATTTGATTTTTTTAGTTCCTTACTTGACATCTCAATACAATTCACGTTGTTTGATTTGTTTGTTTTAATTTTACTCTTTTTTACTATATTCTTTACGCTATCTTCAGTTTTAGAATCAATAGGATCTTCTACTTTTGGTACTTCAATCATGTCTTTAGCTTTGGTAGAGACAAAAGTAACTTTAGATTTTCTCTTTTTGTATTTAGAGGTCATCTGAATGTCTTCTTCTGTTATGATTTCAACATCTTTATTTGGGGTTACATTATCATCAGAGTGCAAAAGTTTTGTTTTCTTTTCATCTTTTTTATTAGAATTTCTGGTTTTCCGTAGGGAACTTTCTATATCTTTAGGAGTATGGTTTATTGTTTTAGTTTTTGGTGTATCATCTTCAGTATCTAGGTTTACCATTACATACGTTCGATTGTCAGCTACATTGGGTAGTTTGTTTTTGCTTTTTCTGGAAATGTCTGACTGTTCAGGTATCGAATCTTTATCTTCCGAATAATTTTTGACCTGATCAGTATCTTTTTGATTCTTTTCTTTTAAAACACATGTTTTCCTCTTTTTCATCGGATAAGCTGATTCTAGAGGACTCAAATCATCCATGTCTTCAAATAGGTTTTCAGCACATTCTTTCTGGGTGTTTGATGACAAGGGATTTTCTTTTTCACTTTTACAGTTGTTAAACTTTCTTTTTAAGGAGGTCTTAGTTGATTGTGATGGAATCTGCCATGCAGGAGTGCCAACAGAATTTTCTGGATTCTTCAAAATCATTGCATTTGAAGGTCTATCATCACTTTTGTTTTCATTATCTAAAACAAAACAAAAAGAAATTCATCAACTCAAGGAGTCTTTTAGTTTCCTCATCACTGTTCTTTAAACTTAAAATTTAAAGTGTATTAAGAGATTGGAATATCTTCCAATGACTAACACTTATCTCTGGAGTGTTTAGAATGTCATTTAAAATAAATATGCCAAAGGTGTGCCTATTTGTGGTAGCTTCAACATAAATTGTGTGTGAAACCGCGGATAACTGCTAGTCATGCCATTACATTAAACCTTTCAGGACGAGCGGGCAAAATACGTTGTGTAAGAATGCAATATGGGCTACGTAGTCTACACTACCCTTGCCGAAAAAGACGAACGGGTTATCCATATTCCACTTTTTGTTACAATGTTTATGAGTCACAAAACATTGTAAAATCATGATTCCCTATGTTCACATATGTCCTATGAACCTTTCTACAAATACTTTGTATGGTCATGTTGGTAGTTTAAGTCATCTACATGGTTTTTATATCGCTAAATTAAAACATAAAACAAAGTCAATTGTTAATACACCCTATCAGATTATCATTACATAATGTTATAATATACAGTAGTAGACAATTATATTTGAATTTTACGTGAATAATAGAATAACTAAATTATATGTATATCTTTTTAATACTGCTATTTAAAATACGCTTGCTTTTTAAATACTTGTATTTAAAAAATGAACATGTACCTGTATGTATGAAATATTTGCATTTTCCCAGTTTTTACCTTTGTTTTGTTTAGTAAGCCTTTCGGATAAAAGCAGTCACTTCAAAACTATGTACAAAAAAAAAAATACAAACCTTTTCATAATCCACAAATGATAAAGCACATATTTTTAAACAAAGGAGTTTAGATAAATAATTATATTGCAATAAATCTTATTCTGTTGCTGTATCAGTATAGAGTACTTATAGAACAAAGGAAAAAGTTAATTTTCTCCAGCTACATAGCCTACAAACAGTAAGAAATATTTTAAAACAAACAAACTATCTACATGTAATTTTATACAGACCATTTATTATTAATGCTATACATATTATAAAATGTCAAAATTGAGCAGAAATTGCTTTGTTCTGTATTTCTTTGAAAAACTTGTAGGTTAAACCTCTTAAGTGTTAATGTAACACTACCAACAATAAAAACAACATTCTTGGAAAGGTGTTTGGATCTGAGAATCAGCACTGTTATCTGTAAATGAAATGGAACTGATATATTATTATTACAGTACAAATTAATAATATCTCTCTCTTCTTTTACAATTATTACTCAACTGCAATACTCTTTCTTAACTATCTGTTACAACAAATTTTTCTTCTTTGTTCATTTTCTGACACACATTTTTATCAAGCACACGCACATAGCAATCTGATAATTAATGACAGTATGATTAATTACCTCCATTATATGACATTTCTAGGATGTCAGGAAGCACAGAAGTCCTCCTTTTCAGACTAAGAGTGGACTTGCGCCGTAACTTCAACATATTTTCTGCTGAAACAAAATAATTTATTGTCTTTGTGGTAGTTTATTTGTAAATTATCTATTTACTAGTTACAAGAATCAAAACTGTGTAATTGAAGGTAAACGATCACACAGTGGTGAGTGGTTGGACTAAGCAGGAGAAGCAGTCCTTTAGTAAATAAAAAAGTGAGGACAGATATTTATTTACAATTGTGTGGCACTAAGTCAAATACATAAATAACTTTAGTCCCTCATAATAGGGAGTAAATCACGGACAAACATATAGAACATGATGAGGTTATGGTAGAAATACGCCATTATTCTCTGTAAACTTCAATCAACCCCGTCTGACCTCTAATGAACCAATGAGGTAACAATATCAAATTGGGAGTTGCTCACATGCAGTTTACTAGACACTAGAGAAAACACATCAAAAAATGTACAAGAGGATGCTTCTGTTGACTGCCGAGCGTAACCTAGTCTATCCGATCTTTATTAAAAAAATCAAATTGGAGTGCAATTTTTCCTCAAATAGACATCTGTACTAATAGAGAAATATTCCTTAACAAATTCACTGCTAAAAACGGAATTACAATCCAAAAACGAAATCAGTAAACCTACACGAAAATCAGAAATTACTTATGAGTAATATCATACTATAAATACAGGATTTCAAATATGAGTGCCTACATATCAGTTCCACTGAAGGATGATTTTATGAAACTGAGACCGGAAAATTGATACTTTGCTAAATGGTGTACGGAACAAAGTCTTTTTCTGAAAACTACTGATGGTGTATAAATATTCCTTACTAGTCTGAATTTATATTTTAATAGTGTATGTACTAAGATGTATAAGTGCTTCCAATGCCAAATTTATATTTTAATGATGAATCTTTCATCTAATTAAATATTATGTGTTATTGAGTGTTGACACTCAGCATTGATGTATGTTGTGCACAATTTTTTATTGAAAATTGCTGAGTGCATAATTATTCTTATTTCCTAAAATGAAGGTTTTTAAAAAATTACATTTACGTATGAAGATGTCAGAGGAAAAACAGGCTCAGTCCATTTTTTTCCAAAATGCGTTTTTCTATTTATAATAAAATTTAACATTGTTTAATGTATCTATACATCAATTTATGGGAAAAAACAAGCTCAGTCCCTCAGTCTCTAGTAATAAGAATAAGAAAAGTCCACGTGCTGGGACGAAAGGGCTCAGTCCTTCTTTTGTGGGGAAAAAGGCTCAGTCCAGCTGAGAACTCGTGGAGTAGAATCAGCTGATATGTTTATTTTGTCTGTCTTGGATTTGACTGTTGGTGTTGTTTTAAAAGTTAATATTGTTAACATTTTCCCTCTGTTCGGATTGCAAAGTTCCTCTGCAAGTGAAGAGAGTAATGTAATTTTTTTACAATGACTATCAGTTTTGGCTAGCGACACTTACAGAACGTGTGATAAACTAACGGCTAAAATTACAGGCATACAGAAAAAAATACAAAATAACAAGAGATTCTGATGATGTTGCTAACATTAATATGAAAATAACTTCACTTGAAAATGAAGCAAAACTCCACAAAGTCAATGCAAGTGTGTTCAACAAAAGGAAAACACATGCCAAAGAATTATGTAAGCAATCTGCGGAACATGAGGCCATAAGTATGGACTTTGGTAAGAATTTACAACTGCTGAATATTACCACTGACATCTACTACAAGCGGCTGTTGCGGCTGATTGCTTTTAATGTTAATAAATGTATGAGCTGTCTAGTGCGAAAAGTATTTTTTACCTGAGGCTGAAGGAAAGACAGGGAGTGACGATGTTTCTCTTACACAATTTTGTTTACAAACATCTGGATGAGAAAATCAGACACCTTCACATATTCTGTGACTCTTGTCTTGGGCCAGAACACAAATTTTATAATGATAAGAATTTTACATTACCTAGTTTATGAAGCAAAGAGACTTGACTCCATCAAAGTAACATTCCCTGTGCGTGGCCATTCATAAATTGAATGAGACAAGAATATGGAGCTTGTCAACACAAAATCTAAGGCACGATTTCCTTCAGATTGGATTGAAGTTATCGAAAATGCTAGGAAGAACCCTTTTCCTTTTGAAGTTGTCAGTATTGACTATCAATTCTGTAGAAAGTTAACAAAATTCTTGGGAACATTATATATGAAAAATATCCATTTGCCACCAGGACTATAAAGGAGCTTAAAAACTGATGCTGAGGAGTTCTTACTATGCAGCTTGGGAAAAAATGTTCAATCCTGCAAAAGAAAAATCACTCTTCAACAGTATGTGCTAAAAAGACATTTCTAAAGCCAGATAAAGCTTATGATGGTAAGTAAACATTTTAAAGAACCTAATATAACTGTTAAGCAAATTTCACCTGCTCGGCTTTATAGAAATTTATTCTTTTGTTAAAGATCCACTGCCCACCAAGAAGACCAAATACAATGACTTGAAAGATTTGAAGATATTTTGTAGTTGTGCTGCCAAAGAATACTTCACCAATTTTCCCCATTTGGATGAATAAAATTATGGTTTTAAGTTAAGCAATCGAAATTAAGTTATATTTTCAATGTGCTGTTTTATAAGTAAAATAAATATCTGTATTATTTTGGACTTGGATTTGTGTTAACTACCTTAGTCTCAATCCTGATAGAATTCCTGATTAAAATGATAACAAGTAAAATCAAGTACCAAGTTAAATTTACAGATGAATTATTTCATTTCATTCCATTCACCGTTATTGCCAAATTCATTTACAGATAGTGAATCTTATCAAGACATTGAACTGTGCACAATCCTCCCTCACCTACACACTTAGCACTTGGGAACACAGTATTTTTATTCAGCCCATCCTTACTACGCACTCTGCACTTTTTTAACAACACAGTCTCTGGCATCTCGTTTCATGTTTTTACTTGACAGTTGGCTTATGCCAATTCCTCACTTTAACAACATTTCCATTGCATTTCACTTTGTCACCTTTCTTCAGATTTGCATATCAGTAAATATGTCCCGTCTTTTTTAAGTGTATCAGTGCATAAAGTTCCTTTGTTAGGAAGTTTTAACAGGACACTGTTATAATTGTCCACGTGGAGAGTACCCAACATTTGTACTAAATGTTTCACAACTTTATTTCCAAGTCCATTTCCACTATGTTGTGTGCCGGGCCACCAATTTCATGGAAACAAAAAAGCAGATTCCCTTACCAAAATAGGTACAGAATCCCTTATGGTAGGGCCTGAGCCAGACTGTGGAGTAGCTTTCTCCTATAGCAAAGCTCTTGTAAAAGATTGAGAAAAGAGGATTAGATCCTTAAACCGGAACAGGGTCTCAATACTGATATTCTCAAATGTTTATCTCTCCTTATGCAAAAGGCTGGGCAACTATCATAGAACAAAGTAAGAAGTATATCATTGATATTAGGAATGTTGACAGGGCATGGCCCTCTTAGGGAACATCTGTTGAAGGTGGGTCTTAGTCAGACCGATGAATGCAGACTCTGAGGAAAAGTATAAGAATCAGCAGAACACATAGATAAACCATCCTGCCACATCTACAAGTAGGAAAAGATATCTAGGGCATATCTTATCAGCCCCAAGGACATCAGAGAACAGGAGCCCTCAAATTTGATTTTCTTCTGTAAAAGTCTCAGATTCTGAGATTGCTAACATAAGTAATGGAGGTGCAAAGGTCTTTGTAGGACTAAGTGCAGAGGCAACCATAGTCTCTTTCCCTCGAATAAAAAAATAAAAGTCTATTTCCAGAAAGTTCACCATTTTTCCACCTAGTCGTCCACCTGAGTAAGATATCAGATTGTAGATCTCAAAATTTAGTGATAATCTAATACTTTCCTTTACAATTAACAACGGCAAATGCAAAAAAAATCATGTTACCTTCAAAATATAAATCATCTAAAACGAACTTTAAACAAAGTATACATTTTAATGTTTATGAGATTTGTCATTTTATTTGTTAATGGAAATTTTTTTCTTAAATTTTCTGTAGCCAGACTATTTGATTGGTAAAAATGCAAAGCATAATACAAACCAGCAGTTAGTTGATCAGCTTGAGCAGGCAGTATTGGAGTTGGAGACGCCATCAACACTGGTGCTGCAAAGAAAGAAGATATGAGATATTTCCGACAAATGATTGATCAATTTTATTATTAAATTTGCACTTACATAAAATTCATACTGGTCAACATCTCTATTGGTTACAATTAATATGTTTGTGATAGCATTTGTCTTATCAGGTACACCAAACTAAAGGCATGTATGTAGGTAGAATTAAGTGTATCCTGGGCTTTTCTTAAAGCCTGTCATGTGCTTGATGGACACACTTTTATGATCAATTTTATGAATACACTTATAATTACACATTGAGTGTCATAATTTAACACCCTTTTGTGCAAACAAACACTCAGCTTTTGTAGTAGAAAAATAGTTTGTTGGATATCTACAAAGTTTAACAACAAAGGAGAATTTTAAAAATATGCTAAGCTTTCCCAAGCTTAAAAATAACATACTTTTCCCATTATACTTCAAAATTTCACATGAAAAAATCTAATTCCGATTTTAATCATTACTACTGTACAATATAATGACAGATAAAAACCAGAGATTTATGGTTATGAACGTGTCAAAGTAAAGAAATTGCAAAATTATCTTTTTGCTAATGCTACAATATTGTATACTTAAAACTTCTTTATTAACACAGCTGAATTTTACAGTTGTTTGTGCAAGTCATAACTTAAAAAATATATTAATAATTATTAAATAGTAGGTGCATCTGTACAGTATGCACTGTTTTAGTTTTATTGATAATACTGAAGTCTACAAGTCTATGAATTAAATTATTATAAATACAAATTCATGAGAGGCAAGCAACCTGCTGACCTCAGGTCTTCTGCTCCTCAAGTACCTTCTGAAGGCTATAAAAACCTTAGGTTCAAAAATAAAACTGAATTTGGAGACAAGGAAAGAAGGAATCGGTTGACCAAGACTTTCCGTGTGTTTAGTATTATAATTATGACAGGATTGAAAAGCTGTGTTTGTTTTTAAACACAAAAACTACTGGGTGATAAATGAGGAGGCATGCAATGGTGAGAGTACCACTTAATCAGAAGAACTCCCTACAACTGTCTTGCCCTCTTTTGGGTGCAGAAAATCCTACTGAATGAGTGAACAATGCAGAAACCCCAGAAAATAATACAGTAACTAACTTTAGATTAAAATAAGGCAATATAACCGTATATGAGAGTTTTCCTGGAGATAAATTTATAAAAGAACATCAGAGTAAAAGTTTACCTTGCAAGTTAATGTGGGAGTCCCACTTTAGATCGAAATCCAAACAAATCCCTAGACATTTTTTAGAATGAACGTTGTTGAAAATATGAATGTAGAGAAAAACTAAATGTGTCATCTGCAAAGAGGGTGGTTGACAGAAGATTCTTATTTGTAGTATTTATGATAGACTTACGAAAATCATGATTGTTAAGTAAAAACAACTAACGTTCCAGCACTGAGCCCTGAGGTACACCTGCCTTGACTAATGAGTAGTCCAAATGACAAGTATTATAAAATAGGATCTAAATCATTCCAGTGTAACACCTATTCACCATATGGTTCACGTTTTATTAACAGGATGCCATGATCGACTACATCACAAAAGCTCTGCTTAGGAAGCAATATAAACCCAGAGAGTGTTCACCAGGATCCAGTGAGTATAAAATTGATTTTAAAAGTGAAGACTATGGCATAATGAAGTATTGGAATCAGGTCTGAAACTAAACTGATACGAGGTCAGTACTGAGTTTCCATTAAGGAAGTTAAGAAGTCGGAAGTGAATAATTTTTTCAACTACTTAGAGTACTGGGAGGGGGGGAGGTTTGATATGAGCCTGAAAAAGTTAATATCAGATTTATTTGTGTTAGAATTTTCTAATGGAATTACCTTGCTGATTTTTAAGTCTGTTAGAAATACACCTTCTGACACAGACTCATTAAAAATAAACTTTAGAGAATATACCACCCACACATAGTTGAAAATTATCTGTTGTAATATAATAAAATATTTATATAGTGTTGTTCCCAGTGGCGGCTGAAATGTTATACGCTTCTAAACAATGATAATGTTGATCTCATTGTATTAAAAAGTGAAAAGGCAAAATTCTACTTGGCCATCCTAGAGAAATTTGAACACCTTAATAGTGTTAATTATTACATTACCATTGTTAATGGGTTAGTCTGTTATGGTTTGATGGAGTTTAGATTGATTACATTATATCAGACAGTTTAGGAATTTATTATTACTTGAAATGAATCTGAATGTATTAATTATAATAAGTGACAAGATCAAAAGACAAAAGAACACAGACATTTACCTTCAACAAACGTGACGGATTTTTTGGAAGCATTTGGTTGATCCTGTACACCAGCATTTAACAGAGACTGGTTGACATTTTCAACTGGAGCTGAAAATAAAGTAATATTTTATTATCATAAATATGAACGTGAACAGAAGGGGATTACAAAATTGTATTGCAAAATTTTGTACACATCTTTTTTCATTGTTCATCATAGGTCTGAGGGAAGCAGACGTACCTGCTACATAGATCACTATTTGGAGAAACCCACATAAACAAAGAGATGGTTTTGAATATATTTTGTTTTTTAATTCAATAATTTAATAAGTCTACAGGGTAGTGAATAGGAACAGTGCAAGAGAGAAGGTGTTGTATTTAGGGTGAGCACTGATCTGATGTTGAGCTCATAAAATTGATTACATTATTTATTATAGAGCATTTATTTACATTATTTATTATACAACAGTTATTTACATTATTTATTATATTTATCTATGTGCACAAGCCCGAAGATATTATGTGTCAACTTGAGGTAGACTGAATAATTAGTTTTTAATTTTTGTTGCCTAACCATCGATACTGGATAATGATGGTTAGTGGAATTCCGAGACGAAAATGTATTTTCTAATTTGTATGTACTTACGGAATAAATATCATTATTCATTATTCGATTTTATAAAAGTATTCCATGTATTGTATTTAAAAGACCACCTATCTTGAAAGAAATTATATCAAAACCGAAATTACCACCTGATTCTGATGTGTAAACTAAATTCAACGGAGCACATCCATGTAATAAATCAAGATGCATGGTATCTAATAAAAATAGAAGTCATCAGAATTCAAAAGCAATTCAACTAAAAAATTTTACAAAATTATTGGCCATTTGACATGTGGTACAAAAAATGTAGTGTACCAAATCCACTGTAAAACATGCCCGAAAGACTATATTGGCTCTACAATAAATAAGCAAAGTATAAGAATAACAGGTCACTGTTATGATTTTCGGCACAATGATGAAACAAAACCATTAGTCATTCATGGTAAAATAAACCAAGACTCTTTTGAAAGTTTATTTAAGGTAAAACCAATACAAACAATATTAATAATAATTAAAATATATCAAAATTAAGAAATTTAGAACAAGAATGTCAAATTGTCACAAAATCGAAATTTCTTTATGGATTGAATTTTTTATAATTAATTTAACTCATCTGAACACTCATTACATCTTTACAACCGCAGTTTGAACATGTGTTTTACATTTCAATCAATCAATTCTTTATTGTCATTAAACAACATACAACATTGTAATAGACATTGTCAATGTCAATATTTCAAAAATATTATGTTTATTGATTTATTTATCTGTTTGTATTTTATATTTTTTGTTATTTTATGTTTCATTTAGTGAAACTATACCTGAAGAAGCTTAATGTGAAATATATAGTACATCAATAATAATATGTTGGTAATTTTACGCATGTGCGCATGTGTGTGTAAACATAGTTTTCTCTCCAACTTTTGCTTGAACTATATTCAGTTATTAGAAGATTGGTGTCACCTGTATAGAGACTGAGTAACATAAATCAATCGTCCGAGGAAAATCTTCAAAAATAAAGAGAATAGGTCACAGGACACAAAGTTGAGTTACACCAAACTTAAAAGTTTGTTGTGTGGACATGACAGATATGATAAGAATACAGTTATTTTATTGTTGTTACTAAAAAGAAATTCAACTTATTGCTTATGATTCTAAACTAAGAACTTAGCAACGTAAAGCTATTGCTCTTTATAATGAATTCTTAGCCTCATTGGATACTAAGTGAATTGCTCTGAGTTGACAAAACTGTATGTCAGATATTTTTGAATGCACTGCTGGAATTAAGACATTCTATTGCTACAGAGTGTTTGCATCCCTAATCAGATTTAAAACATATTTTACTTTCCTTTCTTTATTTCATGATTGACATCTGAAGTTTTTTTATATCCTGTATAATTTGTTCACATCTTTAAGTTCTTTTTGATTTTCCTTGAAATTACACAAGGGCGGTTTGATAAGTCAGTGAATTTTTTAATTTCACGAGCAGTAACTTTAAATGCAACAATGCTGCAGTTCACTATAATCTATCACTGGATAATTATCTATTTTGAGCAAGCTGCGTCATGCAGTTTATGTTTGATTCCCGTTCAAAGCAAACAACCTTGTGAATTTTCACGAAAATAGAAAATAGTTACTTTTATGTGCTGATTAAGCATTACTTTTCACTGACACTAAGGAAAGACCTGATAAAAACTATGGGGACTCGGCACCTTCAATTTCAATGGCTAAAAAGTGAGTTATAAGAGTTCTGTTGTGGTTGTAGCAGCACTATAATATCGAAGTTCAGGTCGCTCAAAAGAAGTGATAATGCCAGAAATCGTCGATAATATCCATGGAATGATATTGGACGATCGGAGAGAAAGAAAGTGCTTGAGTTGGCTTATGCTGTATGTATCTCAACCAAACGGATACATCACATTTTACACAAATATCTGGACATGAAAAAACTATCTGAGAGATGGTTGCCCACAGTAGACCATAAACACAACCGTGTGATCACCTCAGAAGATTGTTTAACGATGTTCAGATGTAATCCGGAGACGAGTTTTGGCGCTGTTTTGTAGTTGTGGACGAAACATAGATCCATTACAATATGCCAGAAACCAAGGAACAATCATAACAGTGGTTTGCTTGGGGTGAACGTGGATCAAAGAAGGCCAAGGTGAGTCTGTCAGCCAACAAGGTCATGGCCACAGATTTTGGGATGCATGGAGTGTTTCATTTGGGCAGATTTGACGTTGATTTGTAGCAAAAACAGCCGCATTTGGCAAAGAAAAACGTGCTTCTCCATCTAGAAAATGCATGTGTGCACACTTGTCATCACAATGGAAAAAATCCATGAGTTGGGCTACGAACTGCTACCCCATCCAGCATATTCCCCCCCCTGCGACTATTTCCTGTTTCCAAACCTAAAGAAATGGCTGGGCGGTAGGAGATTTGGGTCGAATGAAATTGTCATTTCTAAAACAAACACCTATTTTGAGAGCCTTGAGAAAACCTATTATTTGGAGTGAATACAAAAATTAAAAAAACACTAGACTAAATTTATAGAGCTAAAAGTTGATTATATTGAAGAATAAAATGTTTTACTGAAAGAAATTTGTTTTATTCAAAAAGTCACTAACTTATCAAATCGCCTTAGTACTTATACTCTTTCAAAATTGTTCTACCAATAGAAATTTTTGAGCTCACATTCAAATAATATATAATAAAATAGCAGTCGTGGGACTGCCGATAGAAGTGAAAACGGAACTATTAAGTTGAGAGTAATTAAAACTATATGCAAAAATTATATGAAATTTTTTATGTTTTATTTATTAGTTACATATGATGGGTTAAACAAATCATGAACAAAATATAAATACAAAGTGGTTGAAAAAACATTATATGAAATTTTTTGTTTTATTTATTAGTTACATATGATGGGTTAAACAACAAATCATGAACAAAATATAAATACAAAGTGGCTGAAAAAATAATTAATATACAATTATCTTAATTATACATAGTATTTATATTTACACGAATTTCAATGAATTCAAGTTTGAACATTATTTTCATTATTTACATCATTGTCATCATTAATTTCGACAATACTTAGATTATCTGTTCGTTCAATCATTTCATTGTATTCTAAAAAAGATACAATAGGTTTATGGTAACTGAAATAAGAAATAAAAATTTCTTTGATTGAAATTTATATAAATATCGTATAAAAACAGCATCGATAGTCGTTTTATACTTTGTTGTACTGACTTTTCGATCATTAGACATAGTCAAACCTAATGTTTCATTCAAAAATTCAATTAATGATAAATTTTTGTCATCTGCGAAGTTAATATTAAAGTCTCCGCTTAATATCAATGTTTAAAAATATATTCGTTGTTTTCATTATTCAGTTATCTGTATAAAAATATTAATATGTTTCATACTCACTTTTATACTGAAGTCAATGAATTTAAATTCAATAAATAAACAGTAATCCTTCAATTAAATAATTACAATAAAATTCAAATTAAAAATTCACTTAAATAAACAAAATCCAGTACACACAAGTTTAACTTCCCACGTGGTCAATTTAACTTTACTTATGTATTCTACACTCTAATACTTAATGTACAACGCGTCACATTTACAATTACAGATGTACTGCTACTATAACGTATTGTTGACGTGACTCACAAAATTATACTTATCCAAAAAGCGTCCAACGCGCACATAATACAGTCAGAAATAGTCGATGTATTAGTGTATACGTGTACACAGGCTACTGCGCGTGCGCTAGTCTGGCTCTCCATAGCTATAGATATACTATTATCATTAGCATATTACATTGCGTAGATTTAGTATTAGGCGTTTAAATATATCATAAATAGCACAAAGTGACTAAAATAGAATAAACAAATTTTCCAAAGGATTATTAACGTTTCCATGGAAACCACTTTAGCATGTCGGTGACGCGAACCGAGGATTTTACCCTCTACCAAAACGCTCAACGCGCCTAAAGAAGTTTTCACTTCAATAATTTCATGGAAGAAATTGTATGTTTAAAGTAGTCAGTGTTGGAAGGCCTGGAAGACACTAGTTTAAGTTTCGTTTGCTAAAGCCATCAGTATTACTTCTATGGAACTTGTACTAAAATTCCTTATTTATTTATTTTTTATACTACTTCTCTTATAATATTTCATGAACTTATAAATCGCAGATGGAAATTGTAGTGATTGCTCCAGTATTCTTTACCTATAAACACACTTAAGTATATTAGTCCAGTCGTATTACCTGATTGAAAAAATAAATGTTTTCTTACAGCAAACTAATGGGACCATTTAGTCAAATACATCATAAATAAATAAAAAAAAAACCATTTCGAACCAAAATCGTCTATTAGGGGGTATAGGAGGGGTGGTTTTTTGCAATTTGTGAGTAAACAATGCATCCTATTGAAAAATGTCAAATATAAAAGTTGTTGGAAATAAAAGTCTACAACAGTAAAATCATTTTTCTCCTAACCTCAAAAATTTCCCCAAAAAATTCAAAAAAAAACCGTTTTTTTGGTTTTTTAATTTTTTTTCTTTTTACAAAAAAATGGTTTGATTGAGCTGAAAGTTTGATCAAATATACTTTATTTTATTTTGAAAATACTGTATTTTTTTCATTAAGAAAAATATTCAGCCGTTATAATAAAATTTCACTTTAAAAAAAATATTTTAATAATTTTCAATCACCATTTTGAAACATTTTTTTTTATCAAAAAAAGGTTACTCTGGACGGCTCATTATTTTCGTTTTTTTTATTGTCTATTTTGAAGAAAATGAAATAAAAAAATATGTAGTTTAATTGAAAAAAACTGCAGAAAAATTGAAAAATAAAACAAAATATTGACATTTTTCATTATACATTGTATTATTTACGTGGAAAAATTGTTATTATTTATTTAAATTATAATTGTTTTATACCAGTGCTATTTTTAAGCATTAAGCAAAATAATAATGAATCATGCATATTTAAAAAAAATTACGTGGAAATTTTTAAATAAATCAAAAAACAGAATTCGAGTCTGCTTAGTATTTTTTTTAATTTGTATTTTTCATCATATATTTTTTTATTTCTTTACAATATTTTTTACAATTCTTATTGAAATTGAATCAAGAAACCATTATTTCTTTCCAAAAGTTTTTTGTTATATTGTATGTTTTTTTCAGTGAACTTAAAAAATATAAATATCTTCTTTTTTTTCATATTCTACGTCATCTGATCGTGATTCATACCATATTCTACTCAATTTTTTCCCTGCTTTTTTAAAATGTAATGATTGTTTCTCCTTTCATTGAAGGAAACACAAGATCGTTATCAAAAACTATCATCACTCAATTTTTTTTAATGTATTTAATGTTGGGATATCACCATCAAAATCTTCTTTAATTTCGTTAAGGTAAAATTGGCACTCCGGATGAATTTTTTTTAAGTAATACACGAAGTAACTTATGAAATCTTTAGAATCTACACTCGATGTATGTCTACAAGATGTTGAGCTTTGTCCCTAAGATAACATGCACCTATTATGATAATAAAGCTTGAAACTTCATCTGATTCTTTGAGAAAATTCAGTCTAACTAACAGACTTTTAATTAAATGATTCTGAAAAAAATCTCTTCCCTTTAAAGTTGATAAACTTTTTCTTTAGTCTCAACATCTGCATGCCGCGAAATGCTCTATTTTGGTTACAAGGTTCTTCACAAAAAACACAATTGATGCTCAAAATCAAAATCACATGCTTCTTTCATAATCTTCTTCCCAATAGATTTTTTTTCTTGTTTTTTTCTTTGGAAGCTGTAACAATTGATCGAGGTCTATTGTAATGCCGATCGACAACCATCATGAATGTGTGCTTCAGTCAATTTCTGAAATGTTTTGTACCGCTGATCATTGCTCGGTTTACTTGACGAAATAAGAGTATATATCCCTCGACTTTTTATTTTCACCAAATCTCAATCGCGGCTTTTACAAATGATACAAGAAGGTACCTTTTCCACCATTTACATGAATCTATAAAATGCAAAAAAGCACGATAAAATTAGTATATACTGAAAATACGTAAAAATTACTAGATAAATAGCATGCGTAAAATTGTATGTACAGAGACAAAGATTTATGATCTGTATTATTTTTAATAATTTTTATTGAATAATTTGTATAAAATTTTGTTTTGCAAAAATTTAAAGTTTTACTTACGATTTGTATTTTATATGGACAAAAATCTTGTAAATTGCTAATCAGAGAGGCTTATTTCACGACACTACTCCAATATAACTTGACTGACGACAAAGCAGCTGCTTATTGAATGCTTAGAACATACTGAGACCCGTATAATAGAAGAATAGGATTGACCCCGCCCTCTTGCTTCAAGGACACTATTATATACCTGTACTATATATACCTGTAATCCAACTTTCACATTCAACAATTGTTTCTAACTTTTCAAAATATTCGAAAATTTCTTCAACATTAAAAAAAAATTATAATTAAATAAATAATAACAATTTTTCCACGTAAATAATACAATGTTATAATGAAAAATGTCAATATTTTGTTTATTTTCAATTTTTCTGCAGTTTTTTCAATTAAACTACATATTTTTTATTTTCATTTCTTCAAAATAGATAAAAAAAACGAAAATAATGAGCCGTCAGAAAACCTTTTTTAATTAAAAAAATGTTTCAAAACGGTGATTGAAAATTATCAAAATTATTTTTTTAAAGTGAAATTTTATTATAACGGCTGAATATTTCTTAATGAAAAAAATACAGTATTTTCAAAAATAAAACAAAGTATATTTGATCAAACTTTCAGCTCAATCAAACCATTTTTGTAAAAGAAAAAAATTAAAAACCAAAAAAAACTGTTTTTTTGAATTTTTTGGGGAAATTTTTGAGGTTAGGGCAAAAATGATTACTACATAAGTAGTAGACTTTTTTATTTTTCCAACAACTTTTATATTTGACATTTTTTTTATAGGATGCATTGTTTACTCACAAATTGCAAAAAAACCATTTTCACCCCTAAAAACCACCCCTCCTATATCCCCTAATAGACGATTTTGGTTCGGAATGGTTTTTTTTATTTATTTATGATATATTTGATTAAATTATCCCATTAGTTTGCTGTAAGAAAACATTTATTTATTTGACCATTTTTAACTGCTATTTCTCCTGGACTATATAGATGAAGACTGTATGAATCTGCATTATACAATACAGTGTGTGGAATATTGTTTGCATTTTCTGCTGGGTAGTGTTAGGTCTCAGGTCTATGCTTCTTTATGTTCATTCTTACTGTTGAAAGGTTGATTTTAGAGTAATAATCACCATATGTTTATATTTGTTAACTTTCTTTCATACTTAATCTTATAGTCCACGAGTCAAGATCTAATCTGCAGTGTATAAAGATACCCAGGATTTCTTGAAATTGAGATGTAAATTTCCCTAAGAATGAAAACCATTGTCAGTCTCTTAAAATAAATTATTGATTTCAAGAAAAACTAGATCATGTGGTTATGTGGCTCTCATACCTTTAACTATTATATTTTGTAAGGTTTAAAAACTGAAGGACCCAAAGAGATCCCATTCTATTTTTTGTAAAAATTTTTATAATCCTGTTTTACTTTACAGCATCTTCATTACTCATCCATCATCATTAAGGAACTTCAAAGTGTTATTTCTGTGTAATACCGGGTTTGTTGGCATTATTAATAAAATACTAAATTCGGTTATGTTTATTAAATTAATGAAATCTTAGGCTTAAAACATATTTTTACATACTTTTCATATACACATTATAGCTATAGGAAAAATTATTAAAAGTTTATATTTATAATTATTAATCAATAAAATTGTTTTTGTACAGAGAAAATACAAATTTATGGCTAAAAACCTTGATAAAGGTCTAATCTTTTTATTTTTGGCATGTTAAAAAAAATTTAATTTTTTTGTTTTTATTTTATTTTGTACCTACTTTACCCCTTCTAAGTTATTGTCAATAGAATACTTCTTACAATTTTTCTTAGTCCATTTAAACCTGTATATTTGAGTTAATATCTTAAACATGGAGTACATACTATCCAATTTACGAATTTTATTCTAGTCCTTTGAAAATTGTCTGTTATAGTTGTGACCATTATTATTATTATCTTAACAAATATATTTTTTGTATGATATATTTTTCCTTTCATAATTATTTAAATCCAGAGCTAAAAGAGTCAAATCTTGACTTACCTTGACAATTATTAGAAAGTTTGTCCACTTGTTTTGTAACATACCTGAAAGCAACCAATTTACATTTATTATTTATGACATTATTTTCACAGTCTAAACCATCACAAAATATGAATATACTTATAAACTGAATTTTATAATACACACTATATAAATAATAAAAATCAATAGATTAAAAGATCTCATAAATATGGTAGTTTTAGTCACAAGTAGAAAAGAAAGTAAATGTACCTTCAATACCTTGAAATGTAAAAGATTTTGGAACTACAAGGCAACGATCGGATGGGATAATGGAAATGATTGTATACCCAGGAATATTAGGAAAAGAATACAGTATTGTACAATGCAAAAAGTACAACTGTTACTTTGCATGGTTTTGTAACAGTTAGAGCAGTTATTTTCCAAAATCATCCTAAATAGCATGGAACCTAAAATTGAACTATTACCATAATTGTGCAGTAATAAATATTTATGCTAAACTTAAGTTATAAGTTCAAACATGAGTGTTGTTCCTCCTTCTAAAAATAACAGCTTGCCAAACAATGAAACTCATGTTGTGCCTTGTATTTTTTTGTTATATCTCACAATTGGTTTCTTATACAGGGCACTTCAGAACTCTCACGACAAACTTTAGGCTGCGGTTCCATGGACCAAACAGAGCCAAAAACTAAAACTAAATACAAGCATTGGTCTAACTATTTGGCAAGGTAGGCCGCAGTTTCTAGCACAAAAAGGAGAAAACTTACACCAAATTTTATAAATTACTATACTTTTACAAGCAAAAGGTTAGATAAAATAGGAATGTGTTACTTTAAAACTTGACTTTAATAATGATAAATAAACAAATCAATTTGACAAAACAAATTTATTTTCAGAAAAAAAAACATGTTTACAATATTATTAACTTTTTATAGAACTAAAAACACGAAACATACATGTAAAATAGTGATACAAATATTTTTTTTTTATACAGGGTGTATATTATGTCTGGAAACACCCAAATATATCCTTTAATAATTTAAATATAAATTTGAAACCTCTTACAATCGTGATAGAGATTGGGCATCTACTTTTTGGAACAATGTTTTGTTATGTCACACCAACGGGGGACGTCCTGCCGAGGGTATCGTGAATATTCTTAATGGAAGCCTATACCTTGTGCTACATAATTTTAAAGGTAATAGCTTACTGAATTGAATGCCACAAAAAACCGCATCTCAAAGGAATTATTCTATCAGAAAATAGAGCATTTTTAGTATTGAAAATTTACTGATGTTCAACAATGTAATTTTAACATGGTTCTTGCCACAAAATGTGTTACACTAATTTTTTAAGCATTTTTTAAATGTTCAATTAAAATAAAATAAACAATTTATTTTTAAGCTGGTTTCATTAGTACAAATTTACCAGTTTTTATTACAATGAATAAAAACTTATGAGTCACTTTCTCTGATTACTTATGAATCTGTACTTGGTGTTTTCCAGTCAGCAGGAAGGTTTAAAGAGACAAAGGTCACTAGCCTATGAGAAACATTATTGTGTTATTAATTCATCTGGTCTACAGGTTTCAGTTTGTTGAGCATGGAGCTTTCACTAGACAGGTCTAAGCTTGGGAATTACAAATGGACAAAGGTCATATCATTCCTGTCGAGTTAATCAGTGTCTCTGAAGCATTGCTGTCAAACAAGTTATCTAATTACAGTAGTTCAGTTTTTATTTGGCATTTTTATGGAATTGTCTGAAAGAGAACGAATTACTCTGTTGATGATGCGAGTATATGGCGATCGTCAAAGATCTTATCGGGAAGTTTGTAATTTGTTTAATGACACTTTCCAGAAAGGAATCCCCATAAGTGTTTGTTTCAACAATATCAAAAACTATTGAGCGTTTTTGAAATGACAGAGAGTGTACGTAATCGGCCAAAGTCGGGTAGGATACAATCTGCAACAGATGAAGAACATGCACTAGATGTTTTGCAAAACATTTATTGAAGACCCACATACATCGCTCAGAAAAGCTGCACAGCAACATGATATGCACCCTATGTCTGTGAGTAAGATTTTGAAAATTAATAAATACAAACCATTTAAAGTTCATTTAGTCCAACAGTTAAGTGAGGATGATTACGACAGAAGAGTTGAGTTTTGTGAACTTGTGATGCGCAAATGTGATGACAATAGAGATTTTCTGACCAACATACTATTTTCTGATGAGGCAACTTTTTTCCTAAATGGCAATGTTAACAGGCACAATTGCCGTTACTGGGCTAGTGAAAACCCACATTGGATTACTGAGTCCCATTCACAGCAACCACAAAAACTGAACGTATGGTGTGGAATTTTAGGTAACAAAATTGTTGGACCCTTTTTCATCAATGGAAATTTAAATGCCGAACTTTACTACAATTGTATGCTCCAAAATGAAAATAATCCCAGCTATTCAAATTGCATCAGGAGAATACTTTGATAATGTATGGTTTCAGCAGGATGGTGCTCCACCCCATTATGGGAGACAGGTAAGAGAGTATTTGGATTTAAGGTTTCCTCATAAAATGGATTGGCCGAAGAGGAGAAATCGAATGGCCTTCCAAGATCTCCGGATTTGTCACCAATCGATTATTTCCTATTGGGGTCATTTAAAATCCAATGTTTATAGAAGAAAGCCTCATAATTTGGAAGACCTAAGAAACAGGATTATAACAGGAGATTGCTTTGATAACTGAAGAAAATGTTAGGCAACTCTGTCGAATCATTTTACACAAGATTGGCTCATTGTCAAACCGTAGAAGGAACACAGTTCGAACAATTGCTTTGACACCAAATGCAGATAAAACGTTTGTTGTAAGACTTTTCTAACAGCATACATTATTTTTTATTTGTAATAAAGAAATCAATAAACATAAGTATTTCCATAATTGTACTGTAATAAAAACTGGCAAATTGTGCTAATAGAACCAGCTTAAAATGAAATTTTTTGTTTTATTTAATTGAACATTTAAAAAAAATGCTAAAAAATTAGTGTAACACATTTTGTGGCAAGAACCATGTTAAAATTACATTGTTGAACATCAGTAAATTTTCAATACTAAAAATGCTCTATTTTCTGATAGAATAATTCCTTTGAGATGCGGTTTGTGGCATTCAATTCAGTAAGCTATTACCTTTAAAATTTATGTATCACAAGGTATAGGCTTCCATTAAGAATATTCACGATACCCTCGGCAGGACGTCCCCCGTTGGTGTGACATAACAAAACATTGTTCCAAAAAGTAGATGCCCAATCTCTATCACGATTGTAAGAGGTTTCAAAATTTATATTTAAATTATTAAAGGATATATTTGGGTGTTTCCAGACATAATATACACCCTGTATTAAAAGCTAAAACAGGAAATAAGTATAAACCAACACAAGGTCTGAATTGTATAAAAGTGTTAACAAGTGTTAACAGTCTCTTTAAAAATGAAATATAGGAAAAATTGAGTAGACAAGATTATAACCTCAAATAAATAATACGTCATTAATATATTAATGATTTACTATTTATTAATTTTTTGTAATATTAAAAAGAAAATTATGGATAAATGCATTTAATTTAAAATGAGTCATTTTGATCATTTTTTTCTTACCATTTAGAAAAAGGCTATAGGGACAGTTTAAAAATAAAGAAATAAAAAGGATAATTTTTGTACGAATACTTTATGATAATGGATGTAGTGGATGGGTTGAATAAGGTGAAGCATGAAGTATGGTTAGTTTTGCATAAGTGATTGATATAATGGTCTTAACACCAATGATACTATTATATTATAATAAATTGTAATTTCTCCTTTTAACTGATGAAATAAAAGTTTCATTAAAGATATTAAAGTCTAGGAAATACCTCAGATGTTCACATAGCATATTTGAGATGAAAAACCAATTTGTTGTAAAAAAGTTTTATTCAATAGAGAGTTATGAATGATGTAATTTTTCTGGGAGTATTTAGATAAAACCTACAAAACCAATCTTCCAATCACACCTCTCTTAGAATGAATAATGAATATGAACAATGCAATTTTATTCCAAAGTTATTATACAAAGAAATATTTACAAATATTTCAATAACATTGGAATATATTATAGTTAGTCACTTTTACCAGTAGATTGTACTAGGCTGGTAAACTTTTCGACAAATGAAGATGCTAAAGACATTGAAAGAAGTTAACTTGGTAATAAAAATCAAGCAATAACAAGAGAGTACACAAAGATTCAAATAAAAAATATGATTCCCTGAACTACATCTTCAGCAATAATCTTAGCAACAGACTCGACTTTGTTTCTTGTTTGAAGAATCTTATGGTGAGCTGTAGTGCAGTTTCTTGAAACTACAGTTAACTAAAACTTACATTCATTTGACAATAACCCAGGAATAACCCCAACAACTATTCATCTTATCTATAGGACAAGACTTGGCTCCAGCCATAGATTAAGTAAACTCGTAGCAGCCTTTCAAAAAATGAAATGGTGAATAAATTTTATTTAAGCTTTTGAAAATACAATTCTTTACTGAATTGCAAAGGAGTTGTTCTTTTAAAGAATAATAGGATTTTGGACATTTGCCATCCTTATTGTTACAAAAAGTATAACAATTCATTTCAAAGATTGATTTGATTTGAAGTTTTCAAAGTATTACAACAGTATTCAGTGAGTAGTTTTGTTGTTATTAGCAGTAGTACAGTGGTTTGTAGACTTAATTGTTGTGTAAGATATTACATTATTGGCTGCTGATACCAAACGACTTGGCCGATTTAAATTTTTTTCACAAAAATACACATTTTTTATGAGCTTCAATTGGAGGTGTCACATGGTATTAGTTGCCATTTCAAAATTTTGACTTTGGATACGGGGAGGGGGCATGGGGGTGAGCACCCCTATTTTGAAAATATTTGTTTTTGTTCCCCCAATTAGTACTATACACTCCCCTTTACAGAATTTTGATACTTGGGCTATAAGTCTTTTAATAAGAGTTTGAAGTTTTCATATAACTCCTTATAATATATCTTCTATACTATCAAAGGGCCAAATAGCCCAGCATTTACTTTGCCTGGATCTTAATACAACGGTGACAATGTAGATATATGTTGTCTCTTGACATTCTATAAGTGTAGGTTGGGGAGCTGTTATTTATATTATTCCTAGATAATTGAACGGACTAAAACCTGTAAGAGTACATTATTTTAATAAATTACTAATATTTGAGTATTGTTACCTGCAGAAATAACTATGGTATTTTTATAAGTGTTTAGAGAAATGGCAACAAACATGTATACAACAAATTTGTTAAATTGGTTGGTTTTAGATGTTGTACCCTGGTGACTGAGATCTAGACAAGGGTAAAATTTATTCTCATTCATTGTGAACAAATAAATGGTAAATACTTACTCATCAGATAACTTTAGTCCAGGCTCAGTGGACTTTGATTTAATGTTAGGAATCATTGATTTAAGTTTCCTGATAGGAAAAATGGGGGAAACTTCCCTGAAAGCCGCTTCCAGGCTCATGGTGTTGCGACAAGGCCTTGGAGTGCTTGTCATTTCAGGTAACTGTGAGTACCTTCTTTCCATGGTACACTCCTGTAGACAATACATTTCAGAATAGAGTAAAAAAATATACACACGCACACACACACACACACACACACACACACACACACACACACACACACACACACACACACACACACACACACACATCTTTTGCAAGTACTTTTTCAAGTAATAGTAGTATTAATATATTTTAAGTATAGAGTTTATAAATTACCTCAATTAATTATTTTATTTAAATTCTGTTCACTTTTTATTTAATTTTCAAGTAAATATTTCTTCCTAATAACATAAATATATTAATCTTCAACACTAAAAGCCTGACATGATTTTCCATATCGGTATTATTAAAGTGACTAAAAAATGTCTTATCTTTGTTATTTATTGGCTTATATTTTCTGTTTTGTGAAAAATATACATAGGTATTTTATATTCTCAAAACTTCTTAAAATGAGAAAAAAATATTTAAAAAAAATCTTATTTGGTTTTTTTTTGTAAACTTTTAGTATAATTAATAAAATGTCCTATCTACCATTTCAATCTCCAAAATATAAATTTTTTTTTTTAGTATATTTTATTCAATATTCCAGTAGACCAGATGTAGCTACTTAATGAAGTTCATTTATTTATTCTCAGGGATATTGTTACATTATTTTTATGATTAAAATCTGAAACATTAAAAAATTATAAATTTTATTAAGGGCTACACATTTAATAATTTTGTTTGTTCAGTTAAGCAATACAATAGAACATTAAATTAAAATATGTAAAATATATACAATAAATAAATAAAACAGCAACTGAAACTAGGTCTCATCATTATAATAAATTTTCTTATAATATATATAAGAATAATAATAATTATGATTTATATATATATATATATATATATATATATATTATATATATATATATATATATATAAGTGTCTAATATTAATACATCAAAGACAAACCAGTTAGCATTTGGCAGAAGACAAAACCAAGTCTCAACTCTTCCAGAAATGGAAGTGAAACCACAGGCAAAATTTCTAGGAGTGACTATTGACGAAAATATGTCATGGACATCTCATTTTGATGTCCTGTGTAAGAAATTGAATACAAGCCTTTACATCTTAAAATGAATAATAGCCATCAGCAACACTGCAACAACAAAATCAACATACTTTGCCGTATTTGAAACGCACATACGATATGACATAGCTATCTGGAGAGGAATATCTCAAGGGAACCTACAAAGAATTCTGCGTCTTCAGAAGCAAGCGATGAGGATCCTAAATTACCTGGGACCAAGAGACACCTACAGAGGATCTTTTACAGACCTCAGAATTATGACCGTGATATTGCTCTATATCCAGGAAGTTATTTTCATGTTGATGAGAAAACTTACCTCAAGCAGCCGACTTCCACAACTACCGCACCAGACATAGCCTACTGCAGACTTAGCATCTACCGGCACACCATCTCACACTGTACCAAAAGAAACCGTCATATACAGGCCAGAAGCTGTTCAACCTACTACCGGCAGAAATGAAGATTCTCACAGGAAAGAAACT
Organism: Homalodisca vitripennis; assembly: GCF_021130785.1. Classification (NCBI taxonomy): domain Eukaryota; kingdom Metazoa; phylum Arthropoda; class Insecta; order Hemiptera; family Cicadellidae; genus Homalodisca; species Homalodisca vitripennis. The sequence continues at coordinate 181,922,851 of NC_060208.1, read as the reverse complement.
AAAGAAATCGCTGACTGAATGGCTGACTTCAAGACCCTTCTACACATTGGAAGAATACCTGCACTGGGAAGATTTTTAAAAAAGAAACCTTGCATTTTAACTTTATAAACCACTATATATACTCTTGTGCAAACATTATTATTGTAAACATTACAGACAAGAAATTATTGTAAATTGACGCTATACATTTCTCAAAGATATTGTAATAAAGAGTTTCTGATTGATATTCTAAACATTTTGTCATGGAATAGAATGCTCTTTGCTCAAGCAACTGATGTAGATTTTTTCAGAATTTACTTGAGCAAGTCATGTCCATATATATATATATATATATATATATATATATATATATATATATATATATGGACATGACTTGCTCAAGTAAATTCTGAAAAAATCTACATCAGTTGCTTGAGCAAAGAGCATTCTATTCCATGACAAAATGTTTAGAATATCAATCAGAAACTCTTTATTACAATATCTTTGAGAAATGTATAGCGTCAATTTACAATAATTGATGGATATATATATATCCAAACCAATCTTAAACACAAAAATCGAGAGAAAATTTTTAACGGTTGTAAACCCTGTCAAAAACCACTTTGCGGTATGTGCAAAATTATGTCCTCTAGTCAAAATTTTAGTAGTAACATAACCAATAAAACGTATCCAATTAAAGGAACAATTTATTGTAATTCAAGTAATATAATATATCAGCTAAATTGTAATTTTTGTAATAAACAATATATTGGCCAAACCTCTAACCCTCTCCGTATCAGAATAACAGGTCACCATTACAGTATTGTTTATGGATATGACAAGCCCCTCGCTGTACATTCCAGGGAACATAATCAGGACAAAATTGAAAACTGTTACAAACTAAAAGGCATCAATAATGTTCCATTGCATGCCAACGAAAATTTAAATAGGTTTAATTTAAGAAGGAGCGAAACTGCTCACCAACTTGTTCTAAGGTCAAAATTTCCTTTAGGTTTGAACATTTGTTAATTTCAAACTTTTTTACTCTTGGTGTTTATGATGAAACATCAGCTGTGAGGTATTTTGCCCTGTTTATTATTCTATTTAAGTTCTTTTTCTTGTTTCTATTTAGTTAGTTTAATTATTTGATTTTGTAAATATTTATACACTTTTTGTTATCTGAAGAAGTATGCTGACATATGAAAATTCATAAAAAGAGTTTACCAATACATATTGATATATATATATATATATATATATATATATATATATATATATATATATATAGCAGATTAAACCAAATAAGAAACAACCTTTAATGGGTGCTTATTATGGCATAACGAATTTGTTTATATTTTGAAATAAATAATCAAATAAGCTGAAATATTTTAATTATATTTAAGATAATATTTTAATTGTCACAAAGATTCAATAAACGAAGAAATAAAAAGTACTGTGCTTCATTTTTTATTACAACTAGTCTACGTGATTAAGCTATTCCATGTTTAGTTTGATTATGAACGTTTTGGTTCTGATATAATGTAAAGGAAAAGGCAGACTTTGATGGAAGGCAGGAAGATGAACTGTGATGCCGGCAGCAAAAAGATGTTTATAGAATTCATATAATAGTCAGTACTTTCTTGAGCTCAGATTATGTTGAATAATTTGACATGAAAATGTACCGATCACAATTATACCTCCGACCATCAGTGTAGGCTTAGGTCAACCTACACTTTAGGCAGAAGAGCAAACACGTCCCTCAAGATAGTGGCCTAACTAAATTCAATCTCAGACCATGTTTCTGCTCTGACATTAATGGGTATTGCAACGATTAACTAAATAAGATAAGGTTTACAATCACACTGTTATCTATCTATATGTATCTCTATCTTCACGTAATCATTTAACATAGCATTTTGTTAACATGGGCTAATTTGCTTCATTCAACATTTTTTTAGTTTTAGTAATTCAGACACCTAAAATACATCTCAAATGTTATTAAAAAAAATGTTCACTTGATAATATTTCAATAGTAAACAAATATAAGTTACGGAAACAGGATTTTTCTGGACATTTGCCATTGTTCAGTGAAACAAGAAATCAGTAACACTACGTTTCGAGATCTGCAATCTGATCTCTTCTTCAGGTAAATAACTAGAACCTAATACATAAACCCAGCAGGGATCACTTCTGGCTGGTTTATACCTACCAGTTGAACCCACCACTGGGCACAGCAAAAACCGATGTGCCACTTCAATCTGGGCAACCTTATGGATGTCCAGTAGCGGCACATCACTAACCGCAAATGTTGAGATTCTGGGATTCATGGGCAATTCGATAGGTCTAGCCTACTGTGGAGGATGGCTGTTGGAGTTGGTGGGGTTTGTTCCCTTACCTCAGAGGCTCTTGTTAACCTCAACAAGGGTGTGCCACCCCCTGCCTACTTTGACTGGAGAGGCTGGTTCACAGCTGGCCTCCCTTCTTCCGGGGTGATTTTGAGATGTAGTGCCCTAATTCTTCCTCATGGATCTCGATAGGAGGCGGCCCCTACTCCCTAACCTTACCCATCCTGAATATCCTATCACTCCGGAAGCAGCGCAAAGGTCCTTACAGGACTAAATGCAATTTATAAGCTTCTTGTCCTAAGAGAACAAAAAAAAAAAAAAAAAAAAACCTAATACATAATTATTACAAACTAGATTAAAATAAGCAAATCATACCAAAGCGCAGTGTTACTGATTTCTTGTTTCACTAAACAATGGCAAATGTCCGGAAAAATCCTGTTTCCTTCACAATACTTCCATTGTCAAAATAACCTTCAAACAAAGAAATGTAAGTTGATCCAATAATAACTCAGAATTACCAATCTAGGCATACACTAAAAGTAGCCTATGGCAAAATGTCTTAAAAAGAAAAGAAAACATTTGGTACAAACTCTATGCAAGGCCTACGTCATATGGCAGATCAACAGAACGGGCCTATCCCGTTAGAGAACCCTGCTGGTATATGGAGCATGTCACACAGCCACGGCAAGATGACATACACAGAACGGGCTCGTCGAGAAATAGCAGACCGCCCCTGTGCTTCCCTACCATTCGGACCCATCCTGTGCATCGCCTTCATCTGAGTCTAGTTTTTTTTTTCTAAACTTACATTTCTATACTTTTCAACGGAAACAAATTACTACGATGTAATGATTTGTGAATTTAGACATAATGTAAATAGCTTTATTTTATGTTATTTCAAACAATAATTTCATCTTTACATTAATTAAGATGAATCCTGGAAATTAACAGCACAGATTTAAAATGGTATCTATAGGCTACATAAAAAAGTGCTGGAATAAATTTGTATACAATTACATTTAACTATATTATTAAAAACACAATAGTTTAGAACTGCAGATAAAATCAGTGATTAAAAAAAATTGTTTTATTGTAAACTGAAAGCCAGTGTTTATAATATATTGAAACATTTTAATTGAAAATCAAATGTTACCCTAGTAGTACAGAAATACATTTCAAATGAAATTAATTCTACATCATCGTGTCCCCACCTCTGTAGACGTTCATAATAAGATCTGATTGACATTTTATGGTAAGCTAGTTAGAAAATTGGATAAAGTTTACTTAAGCCATATTACATAAAACGATCTCAAACCATTTCTAACAATTACTTAAAATAGTATAATTTTATTTCCAGAAAAAATTTTAAAGATTGCTAATCTTATATTGCACAAAAATTATTAAAATGTTTTAAGTTAGGTCACATCTTTATTAGTTCATTGATCTAGGAGACAGAGAGGAATCAGTGTTTCTGGGTGGAGAAGGATAACAAACTAAGGGGGGATAGTTTTGAGAGGAGATACAATGTTTGTCAACACTCACGTAAAAATTTGACCTGAAAGAATAAGTGTACCAATTGCATTTGAAGGCAATTTAAGATTTTATTTTTTAGGTCTCAGTTTCAACCTCCATGGTGAAGTTTACTGATCATTCTTCCATTGTTATTTCAGTTATGTTGAGTACTGCACAACTTTTATGGGCATCTCGACCATTGCTATACGTGATTGGTTAAATTTGGTTGCATGGTCATTTATAGAAAGTCATTGTAATTCTAGTATGTAAAGATTGTGAGTGATGGTTTTCTACAAGGCCTATTCAATGGAAAAGTTAGTGTCGGAGTGCACTTTAAAGTATATTATGATAAGGTTGAGGGTTGAGTATGATAATCAGACCTGGTTTTTTATATATTGATAATGACAAACAATATTATGTAGTTATAAATATCGATATAAGGAACCGATAGCGAATTTTTAATAATAACCAACTTGTATCAACTACATACACACACTTTTTCATATAGTAAACGTATTGTCTTTTATACTGCATATTTCCTGTTATAAGTGATTGTTAAGTTGTTATCATTTTATAAGTTTTTCCTATTTCCAGCTCTAATTGATTGTCTGATCGCTATAGCTCCTCTACTATTTATGAGATTGTCACTATGTGTATTATATTAATTCAAAATATGATTGTTATTATGTTGATAGGCTCATATTTCATAAATTAATATTAAGTATCGATGATTATACTAATCTATATAACAACAGTCTGCTTATCGTAGTCTACCCATGTGTTATTGTTGTGTCAGAATAGACAGAAAATACATCGTGTTTTCTTTTATTTCTTCATGTGAATATATAAACTTATTGTGTACTTCTACACTAGGCCACTACCTTGCTACATAGAATAATATGGTTAGGTGAGTTTCAAGCATTAGGGATCAACCTGTGGGAATTTTATATTTTACAGATAGGTACTATCTCCGGGGATGTTTTTTGTTTGTTGCCATCAGTGGGTACAGCACTAGCACAGTTGCTGCCATAGCACGTGCTACTGGAGAGAGGCACTACTGTCAGCAACTATTAGTTCCTTTTTCAAGATATAAAAATACTTGTTGGCCTTAATGGCCTAAATTGTATTGTTTATTAAATTTACTTTTAAAGCATTTACCTTTTGAAAAACATTAAATGTTGTTATGTGGCTAAAGTAAACATTTACCAGAAAATTTTTCTTTCGTATTGGATAAACCCAATCTATTCTGATTGTGTTATACTAAAGACTTCAAAATACTAAAGAACAAATAATTTAATTCACTGGTAAAACAATAACCCAACTCATGTCCAAATAACCTGTTGAACTTGTCAAACTGACATTCACTCCTAAAGCATGGAACAAAGCGTCAGTCATTCTCAATGGCACTTGTGTGACATGTACCTTAAATTATAAAGACCAGATAATTTTAAGCACAACATAATCTTAGAAAGCCTACCGACCTATTAAGGTGAATCTTGGACATGGACTGAATTAATGTGGTGACAATAGTTTACTATCATTAGGCCTATATCAGAATTGATTGAGCTACTTTTGTTCAACTGAGACATTCACTTACCACAATCTAAAAATCTACAATCTACTTCCTTCAGGTAAAACAGAACTGAATTTAAACGGATAAATTCATTTATTCCTCACCAAATACTAGAAATTCATCAAATGTTTACAAACGTCAAAGATTCGCCTTGAATTAATCTACAGAGGCTTAAAATATAACAAAAGCAGAAAAATAAACAAAATCTTACTTATTTAGTGAAAACAATAAGGAATTGACCTCACTTCATAATAATTCATCAAATACCAATACCAGTCTAGGCATGATCTTATCTTCTAAAACTTCAAATAATCCAAAATCTCCCACTAACCAATACAAATGCCTCAGAGGCTAGGCGCGATCTTGAGATTTGTTTTTTTTTCTAAATGCCTTACGGCTGACTTGGCATTTACACCATAAAGTCAATTTTCACTTAAAAGAATGTTTTGCACTGGTTTCATCTGCGATTGCCTTCGATCATTATTTCACTATTATGCTATGTTTCTTTTTATGGTTGGTCAGAAATCGATTTATTTCCTTATATATAATCTTTCATCAAAACTAGATTAAAGTTTTTTGAGTTTTTCTGAGATAATCATCAGGTATTCTTCTAATTTGTTGGGAAAACATGAGTTTCTTGCATATTCAAATTGTGGACATTTCATTAGAAGATGATCCGCTGTCCTCATTTACTCCTGCAGTGCAATTTAAGCACAGAGGAGTGAAATAAAGTTTTCATTAGATGAAGAGTTTTGTTAACTGTGACATGTCCTATTCTTAGTCTGATTATATTTACTATTTCCCTTCTGCTAAGTCTCATATCTTGGTACCATGGTAGTAAAGGGACTGATAGGTTGTACACACTCGATATACCACCTGGCCTTTGTTGTATATAGCAACAAGTTGTTTTTTTTCTTCGAGTATCTTCCTCTTTTGAAAAGATTTGAGGTCAGTTAATGGAAGGGCGATGTCCTTGAACAGATATTCCATTCACCACTGCCTCTTTTGCGAGCTTGTCAACCATTTCATTATATTTCAAACCCACGTGGCTAGGTATCCACTGAAAGGTTATTCTATTCTTGGAGTCTACACAGTTTTTTTATTATTTCAAGAGACATGTTATCTTCTATTATGCCATCACATATACTTTGAAGTGATTTGATGGCAGAAAGAGAATCAGTGCAGATTAATATGTCACAGTTGGGGAGGTTATTCATAAGCTGAGAACACATGTATAGAGAAAAAAGCTCAGCTGTATAAATCGATGCATTTGGTGAAAGTTTATATTTCTTTTCCACAATCATTTGTGGTATCAAAATTGCTGCTCCTGAAACCTTCGCCTGTTTTAGAAACCGTCTGTAAATATTTTGATCCTGTCTCTATAGGTTAAGTTGATCATTTGGTTAACTATCTGTTGGAAAACTTCCGGAGAATTATTTTCTTTCTTAGTTAAAATTTTATCATCTATTGTATCATTAATCTGTACAGAAATGTTTGCTAGTTGAGGGGGAAATTCCCAATCAGTAGATCTGAATTTTGACTTATTCATTTCAGGAAAGTCTGGAAATGAAGTTAAACCATTGAATCTATGGCCGCTCAATATATAGAGTGGAGTCTTTTTACATTTCCAGTAAGGGTTGATGTTGATCAGTAGTTGTAGGTATAGGCATCTGTATTTTTGGTTATCAATATCTGTGATAGTTTTATACACAAGTCTTTCCGTTAAAACCTTTTCTTCGCAGGTTTTAAAGAAAGATTCTACAGCTGATTCAGATTGTAAGGCGATTATATGAGATGATTTGAGGGCTCCTAAAGCTATCCTTAAAGCTTGGTTTTGAATTTTTTTATATTTCTAAACAATCTGTGTTGCTGAAACAGTTCCCAAACAGAAACGAGCAGTAATCAAGTTTAGATCTAATTAAGCTTTTATAAAACTATTAAGTGCGATATGAGGATAAACACCGTTTCTTCCACAGGTAATCATCTTGATGATATTCAGATCTTTTACTGCATTGGTTTATTAAGTTGTTTATTGTGTTCATCAAATTTTAATTGATTATCGATCGTCATACCGAGCATTTTAACTCTTGACTCAATTGGGAGTTGTTGACCTTCAACTTATAATTATTTATAACATTGTTTATCCTCTTTTTTCTAGATACAACCATAGCTTTGCATTTACTCACACTTAAACTTAAGCTCAAAGTCATATTATTGAAAAAGGTTATCAATATTTTGTGGTGAGTGCGGTCTGCATTTTAACCATTACTTGATTCAATTTTTTTTTTACTTGAGTACAAAGCCACATAATCAGCATATAGTAGGGATATGACTCCTTCAGGCAAACAATTTATTTATTTCTGCCAAATATAATGAGAATAGCAATGGGCTCAAGGCACTTCCCTGAGGCAGACCTTTACAGGTCACTCTAGATATGATTGCCTTGGTTTGAAACCAAATTAAGTGATCTACCCACAAGCCACTTTTGACAATGAATGATAAACTTTTTGGGGAACACCATAAATGTACATTTTTCTAAACAGATAGGGTAAATATATTTACACTATCATATGCACATGATATGTCTAGGACTTGTTAATATTAATGTTTCGTTTAAAAGTTCGAGCAGTTTCCATATCCTGTATTATGTTTAGTACATAGTCGGCGCATCCTTTGATTCTTCTCAAATCCATACTGATGTTGAGGGAATCAGATTGTATTTCTCTACACACACATTCTAGTCTTTTCTTTATCATACCATTCCATCACCTTAATAAAAACAGAAATCAAAGAAATCGGGGCGGTTACAAAGAAATGAGATTTTGTTACGACGTTTTTGTTTTGAATGGGAGCACTAACCATAGAAGAACGAAACCCAAAGAGTATGAAATAATAAAAACCACCAATTATTCAATTATACAAATTCTACTATGTATGGGCGATCTAATAGATAAAATCATCCTACTTATAACAGATGGATGTTTTTATCTGTGGCGGTATCCAAGAGTGTTACTAACGAAATAAAGTAATATCTTTGATTATGTTTCAAGTCAGTGACATTATTCTCTACTCTGTGGCACTACATCAGTTCCCAACGTACGGGTAGATTTTATACATTACAGGAAAGAAAATTGTATTTTAATACCTGGTTACTCATTTTCTTTGCATGCCTTTCATAGAAAAGGGTAATTTTAAAAAAAGCGCCGGTTTCGATATATCAAATTAAGAGATTTATTTTAATACAAATATTTAAAATAAATACATTAACATGTTCATATAAACTTCCGATTTCACGTATGAGAGATGAAGTCATACATGTGGCCTCCTCTACTGCGCTGGCCAAACAACTCTGTCCACGAAATTTTATTATGACTGCACGACAAGTTTTCACTCACGGTTTAGTCGACAACTCAATCATCAATTATATCAACTCAAACTCATGATGATTGGTCTATTTGAAAACAACAATAACTTCAGATGGTCCTAGGATGAAAGATACAAGGTATCAAGTCACTCGACCTCGATGCCAATGATGGTAGGGAAAGTCCGAGAATTACTCTATTCTAGGAACAGTTCACGGAATAACACTATTGTTTCGCTGGGCAACGTGCCATGTGGTACCATCCTGAGAAACCATTTTGCTCATCAATGTCCATTCCAGCCAAATGAGGCTTACAAACATTTTCCTAATCTTGTACGTATCGTAATCATTTAATATCACTGCCTGTCCCTATTGATGTTCAAAAGTACAAGGTCGATGACGCCGCACGACACAACAAACCGCATCAAAACTGTGGTTTTTTTTCAAGTGGCCAATCAAAAACTGCGTGTGTTATTTTTTACCTCCTAGTGATCTGACACTTTCCAAAATGTTGCGTCAACTGAATTTTTATAGAGGTGATATTTGAGATCGTACGGAAGATTTCTCCGTACGAAGAACATCTTAAACCCAATTGTGAGAACGGCGAGTATTGATTTTCGATGGGCTAACAGCCACACTGTAACGAACCAACGCGATGTTCTGTTTAGTTCGTCACAACGACACGTCCAGAAATTTTGAATGTCGATTTTGAACCCAACTCAAAGTACGTTTTTATGAGTGTGCGAACTGTTACTTCATCGTGCTTCATTACGCTAGTGTACGCGAAGTAACCTTTTGGCAGTAGCCGCATAGCTCCCTCATATACTATGACAAAACGGATAGACGATTAACACTTGATGCGGTACAAGTAAACGTTTCGGATGTTTGGAAACAGAATGCTCGAAGAACGAGAAAATACCAGCTGACGACAACCGATGGGGAATGTTTGCAAAATTATAGACGGAGTCAAACATTGTTTGCAACTGACAACGAAATGTTATCAGTCATATTAAAGACCATGTACTTTTTTATGATTTTATTATGAAATAGCACAGTCATTTTAAAGAGTCCCTTTACAACGCAAATTCTAAACAGACGTTAAAAAACATTCCTAAAATAGGTTTATTTATAGTTGTTGACTATAAATATTCAATAAGCATAGTTCATGTCAGAATTAAATAGCAATTTAAATATCAAATGTCATAGTATATTAGTTTGTGACAAATTGTTTAAAATAACACGCTATTCATCAAGGCATTATAACATTCATGCAGCTAACATTGCTTCAATGCGGTTTTAAATCTGCCAAGTGAACATAATGTAACTTACTACACTGGGAGTTCCATTAAATTAGGACCTCCCGACTGACGTATAGAAAGACTTGAACTACTTAACCATTATTATGGTACATGCGTACATGAATATTATTACTTGTCTTAATATTAAGGTCATGCACATGCTCAATACATGGCCATGCTGGTCATGGTCATGCTATCGGACAATACTTTCTTTTCGGAACTACCTCCATATTTTAATGGTACCTAACGTAAGTTTTGGAGTCCTGAATCAAGAGCAGAATTTTTCTTGGATGGAATCTCGAGATCTATAGTCAATAGGTTCACATTATTGGCCAATTATCAAGACAGGATGTTTGTGTCCCGAGGACCGTTTACGTTTCTACCTATCCAGAATAGCACGCAAACCTGCGATAAGCATCGAAATTTCCACCTGACTTCTGATAGAAATAATTGTATCATGATAAAAGGAGTCTGTCCTCCAATATTATAGAGATTATTTTTTTCTCAATTTCTATACACTTCATTTTGGATTGAATTCGAAATATTGTGACAATATTTAAACCTGGTTATTGTTCTCGGAAACGCCTGATGCCAGTATAGTAAAACGGAATCTAAGAACTTTGTGTATGTTATACGGGTTTAAACCCTAAAGTAATTAGCTATTTTATCAATGTGTGAGTGGCTTTACCAACAAGATTAAATAATTTTTTCGAATATCTAAGCCTAATCTTAATGGTTTTTGAATATCTGACATGGCTGAGCAAGAAATCACTTTTATAAATACAGTATAATTAAGGGTGTACTGGTATTGGTAATAATATAAGTAAATTGAGGAGTGACGGAAATCCACGGTTATAAAATTAAGAATAGTTTAGTGTTTATGAACATTAATATAGATGATCATTTTGCTTATCATTCACACTGTAGTTCCCGCCCATGCATTATTAATTGAAACCCCAGTACATTATAAAACTACTATTCAGTACACGGCTTCGCACACAATTTTTCATCAGGAACAGTTTGGTTAAAATTTGTTCTTTTCCAATTAACAATATTTGTTTTCTTTAAATGGAACTTTGAGGGACCAGAGGGGCGTATTAGCCCAGAGAGATTCAAAATAAGAGGTAGGTCTATATGTTAACCATGTAACCCTAGATGTCCCAAGTTCATTTTCAGTATTAGTCGTTGTACAGTAGTTTTACATGATTGACTAACCATACACAAACAGAAACATTAGTTTTTTTTTTTATTTGATTTTACCACAATTAATATAGATTCATTGGCATTTAATAACACAGATGTTATACTATAAGTATAATTCGCAAACGAAATATATATAAAACGAGACCAACAAATAATGTAATAACCTCACCAAGATGGCAAGGAAAAAGTTCCATTTAAAATTTAGGTTAAATTTGTGTCTCAAGACAAGAATCTCTTTTTGAAAATTAGTTAAAAATTAGGATTACGATTATGATTGCCGTTTTTCAGATATGAAAGTCAATTCATAGTAAAAAACAAAACAATTATTAGATACAGATTAAAATAAGCGACGTAAAATATGCTATTCATTGCACCGAAACCCAAAAAGTTAAGTAACTACGAAATAAAAGTTTTATTTCTTTGTTGTCATGCTTCAAACCCAGCTCAAAAATGAACATTAGGACCAAGCTCTAGTTGGAAAACTATAATATTTTTCGATATACTAATTACGGGGTTTAAAATGATTTAATGAATTACAAGTCAATTAAATTATTTAATACCATATTTGCATCTTCTTTAGCATCATTTCACATAAAATAGGTTTTTAAAAAAACGCCATTGGTTCGTAATTTTAATTAACTTACCAGGATTCATATTTACTTATTTAAAAATTTTTTTTAAAACGCTAAAACATTTCAAATGTTGATTAATGAAATGCGGTTCCTATTTCATGATAAATTGATGGGAAGAAACTCGTAAATAAAACTTAATCAATGGGTAGGTTCGTGGCCAAACTGCTGTTTTAAAAAAGTTGCTGAAAAGTTTTTACTCTTTAAAGTTACAACTTAGCAATAACATATGGCACTTTTCTGAACTGTTGTGGTTTATTTAACCCAAATTTAAATGCTTTTTATAAATTAGAACAAAAGTTAACAAAATATTTAAGTATTACAGATACACAAAACGAAGGTTCAATGAGTTGAAAGGGGAAATTAAAAATTTTTTACTTTTTTAAGTAGAATTTCAAAATTGGAATCACACAATTGTAGGGAAGTGACAGTTAACAGTTTTATGATAACATTGGGTTCAAGAGGATTCCATCCAAATGACACAACATTTTGTAGGTTTTCAGTTACGTGTTCTATGGAATTCTTTAGTATGTAAAATCGTGCCTTAATCTCCGAAAACAGGTTTCAAACAATCTGGGCTAAATTTACCAGGGTGAAACTGTTAAATTGGGTTTTCAATGTTGAAACTTTTAAAAGTTTTTTTTAATACTGTTACCTATGTAATACTCTTATTTCCATATTTTTAAAATGTGTAGATAAAACAATGATTATTAATTAAAATAGTAGTAAAATTTTAAAAAAAAAAAAATTTTTCCTTGAGTTTCATTAAAAATTATAAATTAAAAAACCAATTAAGTTGAGGGAATTATAAGACGTATTAAATTTTTGGTTTAATATTTACAACATTCACTGTCAAAAACGATAAATTGTAACACGATTTTTTTAAAAATTTTTCATGGTAAACCCCTTACATTTCCATAATTGATAGATATTAAATCCCATTTTCAATAAACAATTTTTTAAAACAGTAATAGTAATACAACACCAATATATGCCAACACGAAGATAAACAGCGAAGAACCGTATGCTTTAAAATCCCCATTAGCTCTGTCTAAGGCGCTTTTACAAAGAGGCATGAAACAATTCTTAGTTTAAACGTATATAAATATTTGATACCGTAATACACTAGCTTTTAAAAAACTTTCTGAATGTGGGGGTCAGAATGAAAAAACAGTATTAAATCAGCTGCATGTACAACCGGGTTAACTTGTTTTTTGCTTTATTTTTTGGGCAATTTCAATGAAATTTTCTAGTTTAGAAAACAAATTTTTACCAAATTCAATTTGTTTCAATCTAATGGACATTCATTAATAACTTTTTTTAATTTTGATTTACTACAAAAATTATTAAAATGTCTTACCACCATTGTTAAAGAAATTTTAAAACCCGTCAGGTGTTTTTTAAATTAAAAATAAATGCTAAAATTGATTGTTTTTTATAGGCATGATTTTGAAAAAAATAATTAAATATGCGGTTTAAAAGATGCTAGAAACAATCAAATAAACCTCATCTTATCCCTTAAAAAAAATTAAGAAAAAAGAAAATATTAATGTAATAGTTTTAATAAAAGCGAAGATCACAAATTAAACAATAATTTTCCCTTATATTATAATAAATCAGATAAAATTTATTAAATGCCGTTCTTGTTCTTTAGATCTGAAAGGGAAAATGGATTTGTTACAAAACTAATTAATTACTTTCAAAATTTCCTTATTTACTGGGGGGGATTTTATTCGGACAATGAACAGAATTAATACAAAGCTTGAAATTTATCTTTAAACAGTACTTTGGTATATAAAATTAATATAACGTAACTTTAAAAAAAATATTAAAGTCAGTCTTTCCCCTTTATACAGCTGGCCATCTTTTAATTGTTCATGTATAGGACAAACTTTCAATATACCGAATATACCCCTATTTTAATGAACTGACTACGGAATTGATTGGGTGGTTTTAAAACCCGAGATCAAATGAGCAAATTAATTAGTTTAACATTATAAAACCCACATAGATTTCTAGTCCATAAAATTTTTCATTTATGGAATCTTTAAGAGACAAGAATTTTCATCCTTCAGACCAAGTTAGTACTTGCTAAACACTTTAGAAACACTAAAATAGGTTCCCGTCAATATTTAACTTCTTTGATAATGCATAAGAAATAAAAACCAGTTGACTCTTTCATATGGCATAATCAATTTAAAAGATACAAATTGGAACCTGTCCTTCTAAAATCACTATAGAAAGATTTCACAAATTTCAGTTTACTTCCCAATAAGCTGTACATCAACTCAATTAAACCATATATTGTTTTTGAAACTCCAATATGAGGGGAAGTAAAGGGAAAATGTGAAAATTTGTTACTTGTTTAAATTGATAAAGGTATAATAAATAAGACCGTTAAAGATTCTGCCCATTTTTCATCATATTGTCAATAAAATTTTGGTCAATACCATATCTGAATTTTCTTTCAAGCCCTGAATTCTGGATTTAGTGTAAATCTAGTCTAAAAGGTTTTTAAACTCTTCAGGTTACCAAAAAATTACTTTAAATATTTTAAAATTACAAGTCCATGTTTTCAAATTTAAATGGCTTACCCAGAGTTGATTTGGGGTCATGTAATTGTGAAACTTACATGAAGGTACTAAAAGCACAAGACTATTTAAAAAATTTTGAATGTTTTATTGGGAATTATTATGCAGAGATAAAAGACAATGGTCTTTTCAATACTTTCAACCATCTGATAGCCCTCTGTCCATTTTGAAACATAAAAACCAATCCCTACAAAGGCTTCGCATAAAATTAAAAAAGGGGAAAAAAAATTGGGGTTTTTCCCGTTTTTAATTTTTTTATTGGGGGAAAAAGTTTTTTAAAAAGTTTTTAGAATTAAAACCCAAAGGGGCTACCCAAAGGTTTTAAAAAAGATTGTAAAAAGTTTTTTTATTAAAGGTTTCAAGATCTTTTTTGTAAAAAATTTTTAAAAGAATTAATGATTACAAAAAAGATGTGTTTTGGAATTTTTTAAAATAAGAAATTTCTTTTATAAAAATTATTCAAAAATTTTTCCCGTTAAAAAAGAGGAACAATTATAAAAACCCCCCAAAAAAGTTAAAATTTTTAAAAAAGGTAAATTGTGTTTCGAAAAATTTAATTTTTTAAAAAAAACCTTTTATCCTTTTATTATTAACAATTTAGAAAAAAAAAAAATTTTTTAAAAAATAAAAAAAGTTAATAATTTTTTTTCAAAACAAAAACTTTTTTTAAAAAGGGATAATAAATTTTAAATTTGATTTGACTTATTTAAAACAAATTTTTTTTTTGAAAAGTAAATTTTAAATTACACAAAATTTAAGTAAATTTTTTTTTTTAAACATATTTTTCACCCCTTACGTTGGGAAATTTGAAAAATTTAAAAAAATCAAAATTTTATTTTATTTGGGAAAAAATTTCTTTGGAATTTAAATCCAAACAAATGATTTAGGGCAAAGAATTTCAAAAATTTAAAAATGGCCATTTGAAAAAATGTCCTAACTTTTTACTTTTTAATCGGGTTTAAAAAAGCTTCAATTAAAATTTAGAGCCGTATAATAAAAAATCCCCTTCCTAAATCATGCCTTTTTTTAAAAAAACAAGTTTTTTTTGAAGTAAAAAAAAATTTCTAAAAAAAAATTTAAAAAAAAGTTACCCGGTATAAAAGGCAAATTTTACACTTTATTGCAAATAGCACAGTCCGGGTCCACAGGAAAAGATCCCAAACTTGATGTCTAAAAGTGTCCTATGACAAAACCAGCTGCAGCATTATTTTTTTTTTCTAATTGGTGTAGAGAAATTTGTTTTTTTTTTGTTCTAGAGCCTTTGTGCACAAAATCACAAAACCCCAAAAGTGGCCCGATCAAAGGCACAATAGTAGAAAACTCGGGCTGTTTTAAAAATCAAAAAACTTCTTTTGACTTTTTTACAATTTTTAAAAAGTAGTTACTCCCTAAGATAAGACTCAAATTTTTTTGTCGTTTTAAAAGGATTTAAAAAAAGTCACTAAAAAATTAAGAACGTCTTTTAAATGGCTGCAATTAGTTTACGGAACCTGCCAGTAAAAGGCTTTTATTTTTTAATTCCCAACTAAAAAACACAAATTTTGGGTTTTCCCTAACTTTCCCAAAGGTGACTAGTTTATATCGCCACAAAATTGTATTTACCTAATGTTGTTCTGCATTAAAAAAAAAAGTATGATAAATGGCCATAAAACTCTTAAAACACAAATTTAAAGTATACAAATATACTACATTATTCCCCTGGGTTTTTTTAAACGTTCCTGAGATAACTGATAGTCACTGGAAAACTATTTTCCCCTCTCCTGATCCAATTTTTAAATTTTAAATTTTTTTAAAAATGTTCTTGGACCCTGAAGTGGTAGAGGAAAAAAGTTTTTTTTTTTAATTTTCCTCCAACATTTCCATGATAAAATTTTTAAATTGCTCTGACGATTTGAGTAATAATTGAACTGTTTTAGGCCAGTTTTGGAGGGAAACCTTAAACGAAGAAAATAGCAATGGGTGGGGGGGGGGGGGGGTGGGGGGGGGGGGGGGTGGGGGGGGGGGGGGGTGGGGGGGGGGGGGGGTGGGGGGGGGGGGGGGTGGGGGGGGGGGGGGGCAAATTACTGTGTTACAAATGAGTAAAAAACGATTTGAAAGTATTCTTGCCCATTAACTCCAGAGCAAGCAAGCTTTCATACGGTTCATTGTGAAGGGTTTTAAAATGTTTTGAAGTACACACTTAAATTTCTTTGTTTATATACATGTACAAATATTTTTTCCAATTGATATGAGAGGGCAAATATTTGTAAAGTCTGATACCTATCACTTCTCATAGGCACACTCTCAATACATACAAAAGTTAACTATTTAATATGCATTAATTTCAGCACTAAATGGTATGTCTGTTTTTGGTTTTTAGGGAGTAACAACAAATGAAGGAATCGGAGAGATGTCCCTGGGATGCAAAGCTCCCAACTGTATGTGTACCAGGATTGAATTTCCTACCGCAAAGAAGAAAGTGAAGAGGAAAGACAAGAGGAAAAGGAGAAAGATTTATGAACCACCCTCTTTACCAGAGACATTTGTTACATACGAGCCTTGTGTACATCTGCATTTTAAAACTGACTTGATTGATCGGGATTGTCTGACCCATGAGCAGTATTTAGATTTGCTGGCAACCCCGAAAGGGTAAGTTCTGACATACTCGATACGGTGCACAAACACATCGAGGTATTTATTTATTTGCTTTTACTGGAGATCATCTCTAATTATTTGTTATTATTAAAATATCTGAAGATTGTATAGCATACCTTCTCATTTTCTTGTGTGTGTATATGGTTTAATTCAAACATATTCAAGTATCATATTGTCACATTTAGAATAAACATAAGTATTAAATGCAGGTTTTTATTAGTTTACGTATTTTTGACTGCCCTAAATATACTATTCTATGGTTGAAATAGCTGTTTATATCATATAAATATATTATTAAAATTACATCCTTAACCTGGGATTACTTGTGCCTCCCAAAATCACATCATCACCAAGCAGTTAAAGATGCAACTTGCGTATATTTTTTTTAACACTAGATATTCTGGGGTTTCCGATATTGAACATTACATTTTGTATAAATCTTGAATTTACTATTGGTACATTACAAATAAATACTTAAAAAAGCTATACTAAGATTTTTTGTATTTTTAAACATCTTTTAAAATTAAAAAACTTATTTTTTACTAATTTAAAAAAATTATATTACACAATGTCCTAAAATAAAATACAAGCCTAAGGAAGCCGAATAAAGTACAGATTTACTTTAAAATAAAAAAAATTAAAAAATAGCTTTACTTATTTTTCGTAGTCTTCATTCTATATTTTGCCTTTTTTCAAGCATTGCTGATAAGGTTTGTGAAGGAGAATCATATTTCCAGGTGTGGCCTACCTAGAGACTTGGTAAGCTGGGTCAGGTAGATTTGTCTTGTTATGTTTACGTTTGTGTTTGAATTGTATAAATTTAAAAATTTAATTCTTTAATATTCAGCAAAGGAAAGAATATTGGCCACCTGCTACTGATTCTAGAGACATGGTACTCACTTTTGAGTTAATCCACAATGTCACCGCCTTCTGTGGTAGTATTGTAAAATATTAATACTTCAGACTTGCCACCAGAAGCTTCATCAATTATATCATCTTTGTGCATGGTGGAATGCATTAGCACATTTGTTTCCTTTTTTGGCACATACGATGTCAAAAGACAATTGTAAGGTTGTTTCTCAAATGCAAACATTGAGCTATTTTCAAAATGCCCTTCAGTGGAAGTTGAGGCTTGGTTTTATGTGCAGTGCCGACTATGGTCAGTCTACAGTTGGTAAATAAATTGTTGGCTAGTGGTATACTGGTAAAAGAATTATCCATGGTGATACTACAACCTGTTTTATCAGTTGGTTCTATAAGGTGCATTACAACACTGACTGTCCTTTAGACTTTTTTTCTAAATAAATGACTTTGCTGTGTAAAATGATCTAAAATCATAAAGTACATATACTTTGATGCTGTATTAGGCACATTTATTTAGAATATCAATCCCAAACTCACAACCCCCTTGAAAAGTCCAACATTTCATCTATTATGAATGTTGAGTTTAGCTCCAGTTCACCTTCCTCTTTGTGCAGAATCTGGAATCTGATGCTGTTGCAGACTTGACTCCAGGAACCTGGAGCCACGTTCGTCTGAAGAGGTAAAAATAATCGACGACAAAAAATCTCAAAACAAACAATTTACATCGTTTCAACATCAAATTAGAGGCGCTACACTTAGAGGAAGGTGAACTGAAGCAAAACTCAACATTCAAATTCACTCAGCCCTTCCTGCTATAGCTACATTATGTGATTTCATCTATTGTTGCATATTCGCTAATAGTGCAAGCATCAGTACATTTTTTTTTAAATGTATCAAATATTTGTTTTATTGGAGCAGGATTATCTTCTGTTTTCTAAGCTGCTCTTGTGGTTTTGTCATCAAATCTTATAGCTTGAACCAACATCTGGAGAAATGCCTTATTGACATCAAAGCAGAAAAATATCTGATGCCATCATCTTCCCACAGCTTGTCTAAATCGATATGATGCCTTTTTTCACTTCAGCCATGTAGAGAACACAAACAATCACTTTCAATTCTACAATGTCTGTTGAGGTATGTCTCTTACACCGTGGTTATGCAACTGGTTTATAACCACAAGGTATTGGTTTCAGTACCAATGACATCATCTGGGTAATAAAAACCCCAGCAATCTATAACATTAGTCAAACCTTTGGCTGCATTTTTACTCTAGGCATACTTGTGACTATTTTTTCTCTTCCTGCGTCCTGATACTGGTTTGTGTACATACCACTTAATATAGCTACCTTTACTAGTGTAAACAATAGCATCTAAATCTGCATTTCTTTCAGGTGCATCTACTTGTAGAACAAGTCTTTGAGTTAGTCTGTAGGGTGAAATTCTTCATCTTATTCATCCATTGGTTGAAATTGTTGAAATTATTCTTGGACTAATTCTTCCCCTGACTGCTCGGCTTCAGTGTCCATGTGTTCGTATTCTGCTCAGAATCAGGGTTTGATACAAATTCTGCTGGCAGTTCAATGTCCACTTCATTTATGTAATTTCCTTCTTCCAGCCAAGCAAGAATACGGAAACCACTCTCACATACCACACGTTAAAAAAGAAACTAAAAATTCACACCGTTATTAAAAATCTAACACTGAGTCATGTGCCTATTCGCGCGTTACTTTCCAAATGACAGGTGTACATTTCTCACCTTGACATCATATCACCTAGAACCAAATTCCAACCAGAAATGTCCTACAAATGCAAAGAAAAAACTAATATGGTGTATATTGATTTTACAGTTCTTATTACAATTGTAAAAATGTTTAGTATTTTGTATTTTCTAACGTGTGAGTAAGTGATGCTACCATTTAACTTCCAGGGTATTACAAAATATTCCTGCATTTAATACATCTAATGATACTTCTGTTGTGACTAATAACTGAAAGTAAAGATTGAAATATGGTTAAAAAATAGTCCTTTATGGTTAAAAAAATAGAATCTATTCATTTGTTAAAAAAGCAAATTAAGGAACTCCAAATTTAACACTGTTGCACTCTTTAAGGTATCGCTGGATTGGAGAGATCGACTGTGACAACCCAGAACTGGATATTAATAAAGTAAAGCGAAAGAAGCCAAAGAAACCTAAAAAAATTGAGACAATAATAGTGAAGCCAGATGCTGGGGAGTAAGTATTATTTTACTAAATACAAAGAAAAGTTTTGTTTTTTAATGAAATTACTATGAATTATTTAACTTAAGTAAATATGTAACTTTTTTTATTAAGATATAAGTTGTCCTATGATATTACAGGAAAAGTATTAAGTTGAAAGAAAGGTAGATTTTATTTGTGGCTGCAATTTTGAGACATCAAATTGAATATACATCAATGGCTTTGAAGTGCACTTAGTAAAAGTTGTAGCTATGACGATTTTTCAATCAGTGGCATATGTTAATATGTAACTGTCAGAAAGTTTATTGGCCACCAACTGTTTTTTAAACCTTCAAGATATATAAATAGTAATAACCACTTAATTAGTTTCTAAAATCTTATAGTTATATATAAAGACTATTTCTTCCATATGAGGTCTTAAATAAATAAAATTATGTATGATTAAAGTGCCCAATTTTGAATACAGTGGAGTCCCGCTAATCCGAACACGTGTAATCCGAACGTCGGTTAATCCGAACAGGTCCAGGAGGAATTATTTATAACGATAATGAACAGTTATAGGAACTAATTACTTAAAAAATGAAAATGGGTGTATCATTTCGTACATAAACAAAGAAAACTTTAATTAAATAGACATGCAGTATTTTATTAAGACAAATTGTGTACGGTACAGTACATAAATAATGAAGTTAAATACAGAACCAAATTGAAACTTATAGGTTAAGTATGAGTTAAATTACTGTATTAAGAAGTGAAATCAAACAAAAATTGGACGTACAGCTTACTGATATTATTATTGAGTACAATATTAATTGTTAAAAGACATAAGTTCAGTTATTGTCTTCTGTCACATTGAAGAGAGTTTATTGGATGACTCACATTGCTTAACAATATAACTCTCACACTAAATACGGTAAATGTGCTTAGTATTCGCAAACACGTTTATTTGTCAAGAAATACAATGCAACAGTCAGAAAACATGTTTTAATAAACAATGTTGATAATTCTATAACAAAATAGACCCATTCTCAAGTTTAAAAAACCGTATTTTTCTGTAATTATGGCTAATCCGAACAATCACATAATCCGAATAGGGCTCGGTCCCAATTAGGTCGGATTAACGGGACTCTACTGTAATTTAATTTAATAATTGACATAGTGAAATAACCAGTGTTTTTTATCACAAATTAATGTAATTGGCTGCTATGTTGTACACTTCTGAAAACTTCATGCTGATGCTGTCTTAAAATCGTAGAAGTACAAGATATTAATAAAATTAGTACAACAATAATGTTGTTCTAAATTGAGAATTCAGACTATTGAATTTCATTTCAACAACATGAATGGTAACCATCTTGAAACCTTATGTGATATATTTTATATATTTATTTACTATAAGAAATGTGTAATGATTGTTTATATATACAAATATCTTAACTTTAGTATATATTGTACAACTGAGATAAAATCTTAATGAAATCATTGGCTCCTGTCACCTCTGAAAAAATCTGTTCCTCCACATTTAACCCGGGAGAACTCCCGTGGTGAGAAAAAACTTTACTCAAGTGCATTTTTAAAATTTATTTCTTTAAATAATTTTATTTTCCCCTGCTAATGGCTAATATCACCGCAGAAGCACCTAGACTGCTAGCCCCAGTGGTGTCTAAGCAATTGATGTTAGCAAGAGTTTCTCTGGTACTTCCCCGTAGTGCAGGGGGGGAAACGCCTTTTCGGTGGGCTTAGCACTGATGAGGTAGGCGAAAACCACGAAACTCGGACCCGGTCCTCCAAGGGTATGTGGGGGTTGAGCGTCGGGCCAACTACTCACATCGGAAAACCACTAAGTTCAGAAAAAACCAACACAATGCCTCGGATACAGGACGGACTACATGGATTAGACCAAGGCCACCCTTACGGACTTTGAGATTTGGAACGTGGAATGTTAGAACTCTAGCTATACCAGGGGCCATTGACATACTGTCGGAGGAGGCTTAGTAAATATGAGATGGATCTGGTAGCTCTACAAGAGACCAGATGGCCAATAGCAGGAAAGCTAAATACCAAAGATTATATAATATATTATAGTGGAAATGAGGAAGGAAGATACCAAAGAGGAGTAGGATTTGCTGTAAGCAGGAAGATTGAGAGTACTGTGATATGTTTCGAAGCCAAAGATGAAAGACTGTGTAATAATTAGGATTAAGGGTAGGTTTAAGAATATATCTGTTATGAGTGTGTATGCGCCCACAGAAGATGCGGAAGACGACATAAAGGATGCTTTTTATGAAAGGATCGAGGAGAGTATAGAAAACTTCCCAGCTATGACACAAAGATAATAATGGGGGACTTAAATGCAAAAATTGGCAAAGAACAAGTATGGAAAAAGTGTTGCAGGATCAAATAGCTTACATGCAAACAGCAGCAATGACAACGGTATGAGACTGTTGAGCCTGACATGGGCAGTAAACATGAAGATAATGAGCACATTTTTTCCAAGGAAAGACATACACAAAGCCACATGGACATCACCGAATGGCATCACAAAAAATCAAATAGACCACGTTCTGATAGATCTCAGGCATTCTAGTCATATCACCAATGTACGTAGCATAAGGAAAAGCGGAATGTGGATCAGACCACTATCTAGTTCTAGTCAATCTATTACAGAGAATTAAGATAGAGAAACAATCAAAACAGAGAACCTCAATAAATATTAATTTGGATCATCTAAGAAATGAAAAAATAAGGAAAGATTTCCAACTTAAAACTGTCAAACCGTTTCCAAGCCCTAAGTAACTTAGCTCAAGGAAACCCAGAGGAAGATAAAATTGAAAGGGGCTGGACAAACATAAAGGAAAACCCTACAAAACTGTGCAAAAGATGTGTGTGGAAAGAATGAAAGGAAGAACAAAAAAACCATGGTTTGACGAAGAATGCAGAGAAAAAGTGGTGCAAAGAAAGGAAGGGAAAGAGACTTGGCTCAACAGGAAACAGGCAAGAGATAGGGAAGAATATAAAAAACGCTCAAGAGAAACGGTAAAAACACTCAGGAGAAAAAAGAGGGAATGGGTGGAACAAAATCCTAGAGAAAGCGGAACAGGATAGGACGGCAAACAATAGCAGAGACTTTTATCGATCGGTGAGATTTTTCAGGAAGGGATACAGCCCAATGCCATATGGAATCAAAAAACAAATCTGGGGAACTAGTGATACAGAGCAAAAGAAGGGATACAATTATGGGGAAGAGTATTTTAAAGATCTCTTGAATGTAGAAGCATTGGAGGAAGAGGAAGAGGAAACCGAGGAAGTATATCAAAATGTGGAACCAATGGTCCCAGATCCAGCACTACAAGAAGTAGAAAATGCAATCAAGGAATTAAAAAACAATAAAGCTCCAGGAGAGGATTCAGTATCATCAGAATTAATTAAAGCAGGAGGGGCAAGACTAGCGAAGGAGATTCACAAATTGATTCTGAATATTTGGGAAAAAGAAGTGATTCCAAATGAATGGAAGGAAGCGATAGTCATCCCTGTCCATAAGAAAGGTGACAAAAAAAGAGTGCACCAACTACAGAGGAATTTCTCTCCTAAACTGTACCTACCAAAGTGCTATCAAAGATTTTACAAAAAAGATTAGAGGAGTATACATCCAATATAATAGGTGACCACCAAGCAGGCTTTACTAGAGATAGATCAACTACCGATCAGATATTCATACTGAAAGGAGGCAATTGCCAAATACCATGAATTCAATAAATCCTTTCTATGCCTTTTTATTGATTTCTCCAAAGCATATGACTCGAGTAGTAGAAGAAGACTCTGGAAGATTATGGAAAAGTATGGAATACCCAACAAATTAATAAACTTGTCAAAATCATGCATATCAGGATCTAGATGCAAGGTTAAGATAAATAGGGAAATCTCGGAAAAGTTTGATGTAAGCACAGGCGTAAGACAGGGGGATGGATTGTCCCCATTGCTATTTAATTTAGCTTTAGAGGAAGCATTACAAGAAGTAAGACAAACAGAAGCTGGAATTACAATAGGGACCAAAATAAATGTTCTTGCATTTGCGGATGATGTTGCAATAATAGCGAAGAGTAAAGAAGAGCTGGAAGTGCTGGTTGCAAAACTCCTAAAACCATACACAAAAAGTTGGTTTAAAGCATAAATGAAGAGAAAACCAAAAATAATGGAGTGTGGGAGAACAACCCAAATAAACAATGAGAATATATAGAAATAGAAGGGCACAAATTTGAAAAAGTAAACAACTTCACTTATTTGGGAGTAATGCTGACGAATAATAATGAAGAAGACATGGAAATACAACAAAGGATAAATGCAGCACACAGAAGTTTATCAGCATGCCACAAGCTATTAAGCTCTCGACTACTATCACACAAGACCAAACTCCGTATAAATAAAACCATTATAAGACCAGTTTTGTTATATGGCTCAGAAAACTGGGTGTTAAGTAAAAAAACAGAAAAACGTTTGATAGTATTTGAGAACAAATTATTGAGAAAAATCTATGGGCCAACCCTTGAAGATGGAGAGTGGAGGATAAAGCATAATGTGGAGTTGAGGCTACTATATATGGACCCAGACATAGTGGCCGAGGTGAGAAGTAGGAGAATGAGATGGGCTGGCCATTTACTAAGGAAGGAGGACAACTCCTTAGTCAAGAACGTCCTTGTAAACAATCCGGAGGGCAGAAGACCACCAGGAAGGCCCAAGTTGAGATGGCGAGACCAGATCAGAAGAGACGTAAGAAAACTGGGAAGAAGGGAAGAAGAGGCAATGGATAGAGAGATCTGGAGGCAGTGTGTTGGCGAGGCAAAGTACCACCTTGGGTACCAGGAGCCACGGCAGTAAGTAAGTAAGTAAATAATTTTATTTTAATTGAACTGCTCCATGTAATCCTCAACAGACATCTATGGAAGGATATACACGCATCGAGGCACTGCTTTGAGTGGTGGGAGTAGCGTGGTCGGGAGGGGAAAGCACTCCTCTCACCCCGCCAGTCGTATTCTCACCACGCGAGCGACCGCGTGACTGCTCTCGATAAGTTTTTTCTCACCACGCGAGTGACCCCGTCAGTGATTTTCTTGTAAAAGTTTTTCGGTAGTTCTTAATTTTTTGTTGTTGTTTACTCGTTTTCCATAGTTTGATCGCACTTTTAGTATTTTTTTCTATTAGTTTAGGTTTTATATAGTGTGCAGACCTCAGTATGTTTTAATTAGTTTTTGCAGACCATGTTTCATAATGAATGTCAACGATGAGAATATTGCTAACTGGCTGCTTCAAGAAGAGGAAATAGAGAGCTTTGTTAGTACTGAAAATCATTCTGATACTGATGCCGAAAGTGAACATAGTGAGTGAGCACAACACTAACTCCGAACAATCTGATACGCATCCTGATGAACATATTTCTACTGCTCCAAACCCACCACTCATTCAAGGACTTCCAAGCTCGTCACAGAACAATACGAGACTTCCAAGCACTTCACGGAATACGGCAAGTAATAATGCAGCTATGTTATCCTATGTTGGCAATGACGGCACAGCTTGGCATGTTCATAAACCAATAGTTACAAGAACTGCTCCTCAAAATATTGTTCAAAAGTTCCCTTCTATACAAAGAGCTTATAGGGACAAAACTGAAGTAACTGACTGTTGGAAAGCTTTCATACCAGATGATATTATAGAGAAAATAGTACAGTTTACAAACCAGCAGTTACAACGAATGCAGCAAAACTATTCTCGAGGTGAACGAGATTGCCCACTTACTAACAAAGAAGAAATCATGGCATTCTTTGGCTTGTTGTATTTGATTTGTATAAAGAAAGGAAACCATTTAAATACTGACGAACTTTGGTCAACAGATGGAACTGCCCCAGATATCTTCCGCACTATAATGTCCAAGAGAAGATTTCATTCTCTTGTACAAGGAATTCGTTTCGATGACAGGCAAACACGAAATGCGAGGAAAAAAATAGACAACATAGCCCCAATAAGAGACATTTTTTAACAGTTTGTAAGCCACTGCCGCGCCACATACAATGTAGGTGCATTTGCCACCATTGACGAAATGCTTGAGCCCTTCAGAGGGTGATCTACATTTAGCCAATATATTGCCAATAAACCCGCCAAGTATGGCATCTATGCCATAATGCTATGTAATAAATCTATGCTGTAGCAGATGCCAAAACATTTTTCACCGTCAGCATGGAGATTTACCCTGCAAAACAGCCCAACGGTCCTTACAAGATTCCCAATGACGTTGCCAGTGTTGTCAAATGAGTTGCAGAACCGATATTGAATGGAGGTAGGAATCTGACCATGGATAACTATTACACATCCGTACCATTGGCAAATGACCTATTTACTAATCATAGAACAACAGTTGTTGGGACCCTGAGCAAAAACAAGCCTCAGTTACCACCAGAAATCACAAACATCAAAGGTCGTCCTAGATGCAGCAGTACCTTTGCTTATGGTAAAGATCCAAACAAATGTACTCTTGTGTCATATGTTCCGAACAAAAAAAGTAAGAAAAATGTTATTATGCTATCGACTATGCACAGGGATGATGCAATAGACGAATCAACTGGAGATTCTTACAAGCCTGATATTATAACTTTTTATAATCAAACAAAAAGTGGAGTCGACATAGTTGATAGGCTGAAGGGCGAATATTCAGTTTCAAGAGTGAGCAACAGATGGCCACTTACAGTTTTTTGTGGACTTCTAAACTTAGCTACAGTAAATGGACAGATAATGTTTCACTTCAACACTTCGAATAAACTACCCAGAAGAGTGTTTATCAAAAATCTTACCCTCTCTCTCTCATCAAGCCATTTCAAGTGATGAGAGCTTCCATTCCAACTCTACCTGTTGCATTGCGTGAAAAAATTCAGAAAACCACAGGAGTAGCAACTACAAACAACCGTCGAAGAGAAGGAGAGAAGGCAAAGTGTGACTTTTGACCTGCAAAAAAGAATCAATACACCCAGAATCGATGCTGTTCCTGCAAAAAACTGCTATGTAAGGAGCACACCAAAAAGCAGACATTCACGTGCAACGACTGCTACATAAGTGAAGAAGAAGACAGCCAATAATTCACCACATCAGTACAACATTTCAGTGCTTATAGAAAATTCTTAACTTGTTCTCGTTTCTGTTTTCCTTCTAGCCTCAAAAATGTTATTATTTTTGTAACACAAACATGTGTATACATTATTACTTATTTACATTCAGTTTGAGCTAATAAATAGGTATTTGTAACTGTCTTAAGGCTTTCATTTAACCTGATTCTAAAGGTGGGAAAAAAATCTCACCACGCGAGCTGTTACGTAACTTATCACAATGCGAGTCCTCGCGGGTTAAGGAAAAAAATAAACTATTTTAGAATAATAGTAAAAGGTGTAATTAGAACAAAAATCTTATATTTTCGGAAGCAAATAATTTCAATAACTAAAACAATAATTACTCTAAATTTATTATTTAAGTACTACTGTAATTATTTACAACCTACTTAAAATGTTGGTTTCATTCACATTTATCTTTCTGAACGACTAGGGCTTGCTAGTTTCTGGGTACATTTTATGACATCACTGTTTCAAATTTTTAGGTTTAACAAATCTCAAGAGAATCATCATTACAAAGAATATGTAGAGTTAACTAACGTGTTATTATTAATAGTAGAATTGTAACTTCTAGTTACCTAGTTAAAATTTATTTATTACATTTGTCAGAAACAAAGTGTTTTTATAGCATTATTAATTTTATGTGTATAGAATATTAATTGCCATTTAAATCTAGAAATTATTATTGTTGTGTTTAAACATTCATTTTAACATACTGGACACTAGATATTTATTACAACTTTGTATTTATTGAAGGATAAGCTCTCCTTCTTTGGAATTTACTACTGCAATAGAAAAATTACTCAATATTCATATAATTATAAGTTTATTTTAACATCACAGATGTTATCTATCTTCAGGTGTTGAAAAAGTAAAATTTAAAATTATTGAACAGTTCAAGTACAGTAATTTTTTTTATATTTGTGATTGAAAATCATTGGTTAACTGCAAATCAATCATAGAAACAAATACTAATCTTAATTTTAATTTATTTTCAGTTTTGCGGACGAGTTTGTAGAAGACATGTGGGACGTGATGTCACCAGATATCACCAATCGTTTGATAGATTTCCTGGTAAATGAGTTTGGAATGTCGGTTGAGTAAGTTCATCAAACAATTAGTTTTAGCAATATTTCTTTGTAACTATAGATGAGTTATGTGTTTATGGTGTGAAAATACTTCTAACGTGGGGAAAAGTAGAACAGAATTTTTGAAATTTGGTTGATTATACAGTAGTAAAATGTTTCTTGTTATTTGGATAAACACTTTAAATTCTAAATTAACGACCACAATATGAAACAGTAAAATTATAATATTCTTCAAGATCAATACTGTGCTCTGAAAAAGGGACTGTTAGTTCTATTTCAAAGTTACTTACATTCCTAACACAATAAAAAAATAGAGTTAATATAATTTAAAAATTCACTGAGAGGATATAATACAGCTCACATTACAAATTTGTGCATAATTTAACTAATGACATCACTTAGAAAATAAATTCAATATAATAGCGGATGCACTGTGTAACAAGTAGAATTTCTACCACAGATGTTATGTTGTGCTAAAAGAACTATTCTTTCTTTTTTATTCTCCCTTGAAAAGAAGCTTATAAATTGCATTTAATCCTAAAAGGACCTTTGTGTTGCTTCCGGAGTGACAGGATATTCTGGATAGGTAAGGTTAGGGTTAGAGGGCCCCTTTCTGCCAAAAAAAAGGAATGAGGAAGAATTTTGGGCATTAATCTAAGTCACGTATCCGTGGAACAGGGGAAGCCAGATCTCTACCAGCCTCTCCAGAGTTGATACCGTAATTACTGGACACCATGTATAGTAACGTTTAATACATTTCAATGTAGACCAAGTTGACAAAATTGTGTCAGGCCTTTGGTCCGAAAATATCTGCTTCCTTCAGTCTTTCAGATCAGAAAAATAAATAAATAAAACCAAGTTCTATATTAATTTATTATTTAGGACTCTTATTTTAAATATCACCAAGGTACAAAATTTATTTCTCCTTTAAATCTTATTATAAAATAATTATTACTACATATTTAGAATCTTTTGTTCTTAACTATGCAGTCATATCGTTTTTATATAGTGAATGGTATTCAGATTTAGTTTTAAAATAAGTACATTTCTGTTTTGTAATGATGTTCAGATTTTCAAATTATAACCATTCCTTTTAGTGGATGTTCAGTTTTATGTAACAAATTTGTTAGATTCTAATATATTATATATATTTTTCTTCTATGTTGTTTTTACATCAATTTTCAAAAATTTGTGTCAAATATGTAATGTATCAGGCTATTCACATTAATTTATCCAATTGTAACTACTGCTTTATTATCTCATTATAACTTTGCATGCCACCAACATGTTCTGATTTCCAAAATTATCAAGTCAATGGATAAGTTTCATCTACGTTTATCTGCACAGTATCTTGAGAACAAATTTACTCTAAACTAAAAATTTTGCATGAAGATTCATTTCTATTTATACCACATTGAGTATTTTGCATGTCACATCAGGTATTTTGGTACACTTTAGTCAACAATTTACATTGGTCTTATGGGCTATCATGATGACAATGAAGGAAATTGTAGAATAAACCAATTTTAAACAAAATTGAGTACAGTCATTTGACAATAATAACAATAATAATTTGTTTATTTATTTATTTTCTTATAATTTTGACAATATAATATGTGACATAAAACATGTAATAAGGTTACTTTTTGAATTGGTCAATAAGACTTTCATTACATTCTTCCAGGTCTTGATACTATGTTGTATCGGTTTATTGCATACAGACAAGCTAATGTAGAGTTTGATAATAATGCAAGCCCCTCCATGAGAGTTGGCTGAGCATTAGGAAGGCCTATAATTGGAATATGTACCAACTGTATCAATATTTATAACTACTATAGGAAAAATTAGATACAGAACCAATTATGGCTTGACTACCTGTTTCTGCTCTACTCTTCTCCAATATGTCCTAACACGAATAGGAATTATATTTTGTTTTCATAGAGTACACACAGTAGAAATCTCTTAACTTATTTTCACTTAATTAGATTGCTTTGTTAATCATTTAAATAATAAATTCACTCCTAGACAGGCATGCACTCACTCATTCACTAAACTTACTTTACTTGAGATGTGCAATATTAAAAAGTATTTGGCACATAGTGCTTAAAGAAACTGTACACAAAAGTATACTAATTATTATTAATAAAGTTTGTTTGGATTATCTTATTCCATTTTTATCGAAGTCATTCATTCTGTTAACAGAGAAGCTGAAGACTTCATTGACTGCAAAAGTGCTGCTGGAAAACAAACTGTTTGTAAAAAGAAGAAATCAAAAACCTTAATTGGCCTTGGAACAAAACACAAGTGGGTGAAAGAGTTTTCTGATGTGTTTGCCAAAAGAATAGAACAATATATTGCCAGCATGTTATTAACAAAGAGAACACCAAGAGTGAAGAGAATAGCTGAAAGAATTCTGGATTATTTATGTGACTTGACTGGAGTAAAGACTACTTTACAAAATCCCAGAACTAAAATACAAAGAACAATGGTACTCATTTCAGATCGTTTGGCATTGTGGATTGAAGATCTGATGAAAGACATAGACAAACCATCAAAGCGACTTGAGATAACAGAAGAGGAGGAGGAAGAAGAGGAGGAGGAGGAAGAAGAGGAGGGACCTGAAGAAAAGGAACCGGAAAAGGAAGAACCTACAGCAGAAGAGAAAGAAGCTCCTAAAGAAGAAGAAGAAGAACCAGCAAAGGAAGGGGAAGCCCCAGAAGAGGAGGCACCACAAGAAGCTCCAGAAACTGAGGTAGAGGAAAAGCCTCAAGAACCTGAGCCAGAACAAGAAGCTCCACCAGCTGAAGAGCCCCAACCTGAACCAGAACCAGCACAAGAAGAAAGCCAACCAGCAGAAGAGCCTCCTCCACCACCCCCACCTCCTCCACCAGAAGAGGAGTCTGGAGAACAAGCAGCTCCAGTAGAAGAACCACCAGCAGAAGAACCACCAGTAGAGGAAGAACAACCAGCACCACCTGAACCTGAAGAAACAGAGAAGCCAGAAGAAGCAGCAGAACCAACTCCAGAGGTTGAAGAAGAACAACCTGCTGAAGAAGAAGCTGAGGCTGAAATAGAAGGAGAAGAAATGGCTGAAGAAGAAGCAGGTGAAGGCGAAGAAGAAGCTGGTGAAGGTGAAGAAGAAGAAGGTGAAGGTGAAGAAGAGGAAGCAGAAGAAGAACCAACAGAAGTTACACCAGAGGAAGAAGCTCCTGAAGAACTAGAAAAGGAAGAAGAAAAAGTACCAGAGAAAAGGCCTATCGGTGATATTTATGATTTTGTCAAAGAAGATATTGAGGGCACTAGAAAAGATAGGAAAACAGACAGGCAGATGGCTGTTAAAGGTGTAGTTGACAGGCGGTTAGAAAAGATTATGGCAGGAAGAGACTACACTGATGGGCTTCAAAAGGAAGATATTGATGATGCTGCTTCCAGAGTTGCTCATTGGATTGAGCATGTTGTAGGAGCAACAGAACCCGCCAAAGGAGCAATTCCTCGTAAGAGTCCTGGCCCTGCATTCCAAGTCAAAGCAAAAACAGGAAGTACATTGGAAGTTCACAAACTTAGTTCCAGCACGGTTGCAAGAGAAGCTGCTCGTGCCAAAGGTGTCCAAGTACCTCCTCGGGAAAGAAAAATTCCAGCTTCAGAAAGTCCAATGAATCTCAAATCTGCCCATGAATGGGTAGATTGGGCAACAAATATTGCAAATGTTGCTGATGAATGGGGCAAATGGTTAGATAGTACACTGAGTGATGCTGAGAAGCAAATAGCAGAAAAGAAAAAAGAGACTCCAGGAACAGATTGGAAGCAGTGGCGAGATCAGGCACAAATAGAAGCCAGAAAGTGGAGGGTTGAAAAAGAAAGAATAAAAGATGAAGGTACAGTTTGGGGCAAGAAAATTGAAGAAAAATTGAGACACCAGTCAGAGACTGAAGTGAGGTCAACAGATTTAAATGAATAAATGTTATCATTTATGTAAAATTGATTAATGAAAAAAGTATTAAATGTATTTATTATTTCAAATATCACGTATTTTCTTCCTATATTAATTTGATACGGTAGTGTAATCATGAGTAGGAAAAAATATTGGATTGTACCATCTACAATATTAAATTAGTATTGTTCTCACAAGTAAATAAGCCAAAACTGGATGTTTTATTCTTTATAAACTCTTAGAACCTCTCTGTACACTAATGTTATTTTACTTATGGTACTGTACTAATGTTATTTAACAACTAAAATTGAAACAAAGAAAGGATTGAAGTAGTAAATAAATAAGGTCTTTTTCATGGGCGGATTTCAGACATAGAATACTGTTTTACAAACCAACTTGTGCCAAAATAATGAATAAATACAATATTTATAAATTTAAACAATTTCATATCCTACAATAACAAATAATTCTTTTTATATCACTTACCTTAAACTTTTAAAGGATTTTGACTCAATATGTATATCAATGTAGAGTTTAAACTTTCTTTGTAAAGTTCTTGTAGTAATACATCTTGTTAATAACACACTTAATGAGGGGCAGTAAGACAGTGAACTCCTGGGGTCCAAAGTAGGAAAAGGCCCTCTATGATCAGTTTATCTTCACTAGCTGTAAACTAACCTTCAACTTTGACAACAGCCCTAGAGAACAAGATCCCTTTGTTCTTTCTTGATAAAACCATATGTATAATGTCTTGACTATAAATTCTAGTTTTGACTGTGTCACTTACGATTTGCGTTCATGACTCTTTGGTGCCTTTTCAGCATATTTATTTATTTACATTCTGTTGTACATTTTCATAGAGATAAGAACAAGGGTCATGGAAGTCTAGTATGGAATATTTTGTCAAGTTAATATAAAACAGACTTTCATTGTTATTAGTCCACTCATAAAATTCTTTCAGTTGGTAAAATGGATGCTCCAGTAACCAATTCTTCAGTCTTCGTACAAACTGCTGTTTTTCAATCTTTGTAAGGTGTTCTGGGAGGACGTTTCATAACTTTGCTCCTGCATAGGTAGGTTTCTTCTCTTCATAGTGAGTCGGTGTACTGGGAGTTGGTAGTTGGTGGCATGTCTAGTATTGTAATTGTGATATTGTGCACCGGTTCTTGCTGCTTCAGGTGACTTAATATGGAGAAAGGTGATAGTTTCCAAGATGTAGAGATTGACAACAGTGAGAATTCTTAGATCTGTAAATGGATGCCTGCAGGATTCCCTTTGCTGGAGGTTGCTAAAAATTCTGATTGCTCTCTTCTGATGGACTAGGAGACATTGCATGTTATTCGCTGAGGTGCCTCCCCAGGCAGCAATCCCATATCGAAGGTGACTTTCGTATAGGGCGTGGTAAGCAGTCTTGGCTGTTGCTGTGTCACATGTACTTTTTATGCTGCGAATTACATATAATGCTATGCTCAACATTTTGCACAGAGAGTCTATGTGGTCTGTCCATGTAAGGCGGTCATCAATTATTATGCCAAGGTACTTTGAAGTGTCTGTTAACTCCAGCTCTGGTAGTCTCCCTGCAATTTCTTTGTGTCTTCCTAGGACCAGCTGTTTAGTTTTATTTTCATTTACCACAAGGTCATTTCCATGCTATATTGAAAAGCCATATTCAGAGCAGTGTAAGCAGCTATTTCAAGTTGATCTGGTTCTTTTTTACTTAGTAGGAGCACTGTATCGTCTACATACATCAGTGTTTGTCCGAGATTTTGCATGAAGCTAGGTAGGTCATTTATGTATAAAATGTATAAGACCGATCCTAATACAGAGCCTTGAGGTACACCACGCGTGGGCTGTGGTACTGACTTTATTTGACGTGTTAAATTGTTTGAGGTGTATTTCTACCATTTGGTTTCATCCTGTCAGGTAACTTTTTATCCAGTCATGTGATTTTCCACCTATTCCAAAAGTCGTCAATTTTTCTAAGAGATGTCCATGACTAAGGCAGTCAAATGCCTTACTGTAGTCGATTATAATGGCAGTGGCTGTGTTACCTTCTTCCAATTGGTCTGTTAAAAATTCCACCAGGCTAATAAGAGCTGTTGTTGTTGATCTTCCAGTCAAAAATCCATGTTGGTGGGGTGTCAGAAGTTGATTAGTTATTATGTGATAGAGCAATGATTAGTTATTATGTGATAGAGCAATCTGTTTAGTACCAATTTTTCAATAACTTTGGAGAAGATGGATATTAATGAAATTGGGCGGTAGTTAGCTGCTTGTGTAGTGCATCCTTGCTTAAATTTAGGGTACACTTTGGCTAGTTTAAGTGCTGTCGGGAATATTCCAGAATTAAAAGATTTATTTATTATGTTAATTAAAGGCCCAATTAGTTCTTCTTTACAACTTTCAAAAGTATTGTTGAGACATTATCATATCCAGCTGAGGTTTTTGTTTTTAATGATTGCATAATTTGATCTATTTCTTTTCAGGTTGTGTGGTGCAGTATGAAATTTGGTATGTCTGGGTTTGGGGCTGGTAGGATTTTGTGGTTTATTGCCTGTTTACTATTTAGTATAGTATCTTCAGCTATGTTTATGAAAAATTTATTGAGATAATCTGCAATTTTTGTGGGATCTCTTATGAGTTTTCCCTGTATATCTAGTGCTGTGGGAAGGTGCTTTTCCTCTTTTGGCTTTCTCTCTGAGTTTATAACCTGCCAGACTGCACTGGATTTATTATCTGCTGATGAAATTGTTTTTATGTTATCTTGGCGAGTAAGATGTTTTAGTCGTAGGTTGTACTCTTTTTTTAGAAAGGCTACATTTCTTTTGTCAGTTTCATCTCCTGTAGTGTTGTACACATCTTGGGCTTCAGTGAATTGCCTCCTCAGATGAACTGCTATGGGGTCAGTTGAAGTTTGTATGGCCCGCTTGGTCCTCTTTTTCAATTTTATTACAGGACAGGTTGAATTGATGGTAAAAGAAATTGCACTGTTAAAGTTATTGTAGGATTCTTCTACATCATTCGTATGGAAGACTAATGTCCAGTCTTGCTGACGGAGCAAAGTTTTTAAGTTAAGCAGATTTCTGTTGCTCACGTTTCTGCGCTCAGTAGCAGGTGGGGGTGGTATGTGTTTGTTCCATTGAATGGTGCAGAGCTGACCAGTGTGATCCGAGATGGCCGTATTTATGACCTCAACGTGAATCTTTCTGGTTCAAGGTTAGTACAAACATAGTCAATGGATGTCCTTGAAGTCGGCGTTATCCTTGTAGGTGGTAAGTCAAGACGATGGATGTTGTGACTAGTTAGGATTTCATTCATTAAAGTGTAGTCATTCTTTTTGGTCAGGCTGTCAATGTTAATATCACCCATTATTAATACTGGTTGGTTCGTTGGTATGCTTTCCAGTGCTTCAGCTAGAATTTCCAGGCTGGCTTCCAGGTTTCCATTTGTTCTGTAAACTCCAACAAGAAAGAGATGGGACCTACCAAGGGTAATCTTAGCAATAGCTATTTCGCATACCAATTCTGTACTGCAATTGTATATGTCAATTATGTCAACATGATGGTTTAGATTCTTTTGCAAATATAGCAACTCCTCCCTTTTGGTGGTGTTTCCTACAGTATTCGGCAGTGAGTATATACCCAATAAGTCTTGTATTTTGCAGTGATTCAATTTTTTGTCCATGTTCTATTAGGATCACAAAGTCTGGTTTTAATTAAAAGAGAAGGGTGTTTAGGCGCTCTATTTTGTTGGATATCCTGTCGGTGTTTTGGTGTAGGAAAGTGAGGATTCTTTCTTTTGTCTGTTCTTGTGCAGGTTGTACATTCTGCTGTAATGTGCAAACATGTTTGTGATTAATGGTTTGTTTAAGGAGATAATTTGGATTGTTTATTGGTTCTTTGATGTAATGAGGCATTTTCTGAAAACTCTTGATTTGTATTTGAGATTTCCCATTTTCTGGTGAGCAGGGGCTAAAAAAGAATTGTTTACTTGATGTTCGTTGTTTGAATTGGATTCTTCCATTCTAGTTTCAGGAATAGATCTTTTGGTTGTAAATAAAGAGTATGATGGTGAAAAGTGTACTTGGTCTTTGTAGATTTTGTCTATTATCTTGTAATATTCAATATTCTCGGCAAAAAATCCCTCAAATGTTTCATTAGGTGCTTTAACTCTAGCTGTGCAGGGTGGTGTGTATTTATAGGTTGCTGAGGGGGTTTGTTCAGATTTTCAGCTTCATTTATTGAAGAGTTTTGTTCTCTATTTACCATCACTTTCACTTGGATCATTTGAGAGTCTTCGTTATCACTTGCTGGAAGTGAAGAGTGTGTATTTAGTTTAGTCAGGTTCTGGTCATAATTTTTATTGTGAAACTTTAAATATGTTTTCTAATTTTCCTCTAACGCCATCTCACAACCTGTACACCTACCCTTGTCTTGTTATAGATACTTAAGCGTATACCATTGAAATATACAATCTATTAGAATTAAGTTAGAAGCTTTAGAATTATGGCTAGACAAATACCCCTTTTATATTTTAATAATAAATGAACACAGGCTAGATAAAGATGAATCAACACTGTAAATACCAAATGGTTATATCTTAGCCAACACTTTTTTTGTAAGAATTCACTGTTAAAAAGAGGTGGAACCTCTATTTTTATTAAGAACTAGCTGTTTCCCGCAGCTTCGCACGCTTTTCGTAAGCTTTGCCCATTAATGAGCACTCAAGTGAATTATGTTTCCAACCCCGATGTATAGTTTACCTTGTTGCCACGATCAAGAAAATCTGTCAAAAGTGTATGTTTATAGCCATTGTATATGTACATGTACTTTATTATAAAGTGATCTAACACTCAAGCTTTAAGTTCAACCAGAAATGTATTGTAAAGACAAATATACATCAAAGTGTAGCGCCTTCGAATATTTTTTGGCTATTTAATACACGTAACCGTCTCGTAATTCCAGTTTATAATATACAGGTGCTTTGATAACTTTTATATTTTGCAGCGCCGCCTGGTGGTGAGTTAAATCTATGGACATAGCATATAAACCTTCTACGTGGAAAAATACACATACATACAAATTTTCATAATGATCTGTCAAATAGGTTTTGATTCCATAAAGGACAAACACACAAACATTCATATATATATATATATATATATATATATATATATATATATATAGATAGATTGTATTGATTTAAAGTTTTAGATGTTGAAACATTTTGTGTTGATTTTTCCTTTGAAGCAGCAGCTATAATTTTAACAAAAATAAATATTATCATTGTCACTGTTTACCACACTCCAAATTCAGATGTCAACAGTTTTGTTCATAGTTTAACCCTTTGAACCCCAGACCAAAATATTGATGGTGGAAAAAACGTACCAAAATCATTTGACCTAAGAACTACCGAGAATCCCCGGAGCAGAAACAGCTGTTTTGCATACTGTTTGTAAAAAATTAATACTTTTGCTATTTTTTATGCTATTGTCTTGTATTACACACCAAAATGTCCAGAATGAAATTGTATTCACAGAAAAAGATTAGTCTGAAGTATAAAAAAATGTTTAACAGCATTAAAATAATTTTAAAATATATGTATATAGATTTTTTTAGGCAAAAAAATTGATTTTAAGATTTTTTATAATTAAAAAATAAGAAATATTTTTACCATGGGCACCCACATTTTATTTTTCTAAATTTAGTTTTGTGTATGTCCAAAAAAATTTATATTGATATCTCTAAAAATAAACTTTTTTTGAATTTTTATATAAAAGTATGCGACTTGTAAAAACCTCTAGGCGTACAACACAAAAATCACTGATATTACCTAAATAAATAAGTTAGTAAATAAATAAATAAAAAAAATTAGTATTTTAATAAAATACATATAAATATGTATTAATACTCATAAAATAAGTATTTTACGATTTCAAATAAATATGTATTAAACGCATATACCATGGCGACGATATTACGTCGCCCGGGGATTCTCGCAACTTCATTGGCGACGATACATCGTCGCCGCGGGGATCTTCGCATATCTTCTCGGCGACGATATTTCGTCGCCTGGGGTTCAAAGGGTTAAGAGTTGTTCGTATAATATTT
This sequence comes from Homalodisca vitripennis, assembly GCF_021130785.1. NCBI lineage: Eukaryota > Metazoa > Arthropoda > Insecta > Hemiptera > Cicadellidae > Homalodisca > Homalodisca vitripennis. The sequence continues at coordinate 181,884,367 of NC_060208.1, read as the reverse complement.
GAATGAAAATTTTGCAAATTTAAAACTTATTTTAACTGATGATTTTAATATAAATATTTAAAACAGATCTGTGAAATATAACTTTTTTCTTAACTTACTTCGCTCTTTGAACTTGTATTGTTTTAAATGAGCAAGAAACAAGACACAAAGAGTGCATAGATAATACTATAACCAACCTTAATGAATCAAACATAGTATGTCAAATAGTGGAACCTAATTTGTCTCATCGTGCTAGTATGTCTAAAATATTCTTGGATGGGGTGTAGTTGATAAAATTAACATCAAAGATTCATTTTTATTGAATCTTTATCCTGCTAATTCAATTTAAAACTTTTAAGGAACTATTGTCAACTGGTCACAACTTGGGATGCACACCATTGTTGACCAAGCTTTCGACTATTTATTTTAATACTTATACAACTTATCTTAAAGAATGCTGCAAAAGTAGGAAAATTAAGAAAAATAAGTTTAAAAGGCCAAAACTCTCATAGTTTACACCAGAGTTAAGAAAAAATTAGAGATTTCGTTGTTACTATGTATGATAGGAATAAGTTTTCAGTAGATGGAGAAAATGAACAAATGCATAAACATATTTATATGGAAGCAAAAATTATATATATAGAGCCAAAATTAAAGAAGCAAAGGTATTCTGTAAATGACAATTATATAAAAAAAATTCTAGGAATAGGTTGTAAAGCTGCTTGGAATGTAATTAAGCTTGAGTCTAACTGTTCTTAAGTTTGTCAAGTAACACCTGTTAACACTAATGATTTTAACGACTATTTTATAAGCTCTGTGTCTCGTACAACTATAAATAATGTTTCTGCCTTAGAGTTTATCGATAATTATATTTTAAGCTTTTAAAAGAGAACTTAATTATTTTATATGGCAAAGCATTGAATTATACACAAGACTCAAAGTGTGTTTCAAAGTTATGCTCATCCCAAAGTGAAGATTACTATGGTTTTTCTAACAAATTATTGAAAGAAGTAATTGATGTAGTTGTTGAGCCATTGACTTTTGTAAAACATGATGTTGGAGCATGGTATCTTTCCACAAGCATTGAAAGTAACACAAATCGTAACACTTTAAAAAAAGGGGATAAATCACATCCTTCTAGTTATTGGCCAATCTCATTGGTACTGAGTAAAGCTTTTGAAAGTTGTGTAAAAGATCAACTGAGTTTATTTTTTTTACAACAATGGTTTACTATGTAAAGAACAATTTAGTTTTCCTCCAACCTTAAATACAACAAAAGCCATAGAAACAATTAAAGAAAATGTTTTAGAAAACTTTGAAAATAAATTTTCTATTATTTGCAATCTTAAAACATTCGAGTCTACGCTCGAGCCAGACGCGAGCGCCATTGTTTAAACCCCCGGCCGGCGCTCGAGCACAGCTTTGCCGATTGATATACGGAGTTGCTCGAGTGATATTCGAGTGCCGTCTGCTGCATTAGAAAGCCAGCTTTAATGGTTAGTTCAGAAAAATTCCGCTAGGCGCTACTACGTCATACCCGCTTGAGGCTTTTGTTTATCCACTGACGTGGCCTGGCGCGTCGTCAGTCTGTCTACGACAACAAATATTTTTTTAGCATTTGAAATTTTTTTGGCAATTAAAATAATTATTTGTAAATATGTATATAGTAAATGCCTTTAAAAAAATAGAAATTACTTGTTTTATTTATTCAAAAGTTAGTTTTCAAGTAACACAAGACATGCGGGAGTTTTTACTTTTCTTAAAAAAATCTAAGTTTTGAAATTTTTTTAAAATTAATTAGATTTTATGGGAATACAGCTTTACATATCATTTTAAAGAGGAAAGATAGAACTTTCAAGAATATATAATATCTTATGTATAATATTTAACAGTTTTCTAAAAAAAAATCTGAAAACCAATTAATTTATGCAGACCGGGTTATAAAAACAGCAAATAGCGAGCCAGACTCCAATGTGTTAAAATATCTTACAAAAACCTTTCACTCCAACTCTCATGTATTAACCCTATAAGTGGCAAGCGCCGTCTGAGACATATGATTCACGCCGCTGCGAAGTGGCAAGCGCCGTCACATCCGTCGCTTCATATTTAAGGCTGTTGCTCCGCAACCATCCATTATTTTTAGGCCTAGTTTGAACTATCGTATTCTCCATGAAATTTCCTATATATATCATATAGTATAGTGTGTATTCATGTTACTAATGTTTGCTGGCTTAAATGAATCCAACAGTTTTCGTTTGACCTGGCGGCAGACGAGAGAACAGCTGTCTACTCGTCTCGTCACTGTTTTGTTTGGCGACTTTGCGTACTGTTATTGTCAGTATATTATTGTTTATCGCATTGTTTGTGTTACCGGTAAATGTTTAGGTTATTCGTTCGTCATGGAAAATGTTGGGGTACTTTGGGATTATACCGACCACACCAGTATGAGGAACACAAACATATAAATTTATAGAAAAAAACATTATAGAACGAAAAAGCAACTCTTCAATTACAAACTTACAATGGTTATTAATTGTTAATGGGTTTCCTGTGACGCCCAGAATGCAGCAATATCAAGGATGAGTGAGTGTAGTGGATTTCCGCCTTCAGCCGCAACTGCCGACCGCCACGAATATTTTATATTTAGGCAACTAGTCATGATCTTGTAAAAAACGAATAGCCTCCTCTTCGCTCCTGGGTAAATCCCAAATTCTCTTAGTGTCGGCCATCACTAATCTATTACACACACAATAAAACACGGAAGTAAAACACACTTCGGCACGAAAGTACAAGAATGCGGCGCACCAGCTGAACGGGCGGCGAGATTCTGTAGCCATGCTATCTACTAGACCGCTCGACTTTGACCTCTGTCTGAGGATGGGGAGGGATTTGCGATAAGACAATTCATGTTTTATATTTACAAAATATACTGTGCTATGACAAACTAAGCCACTATTATAGGCCCTACACTAGTGGGAGGAAAAGACAAGCCCCTTCTAGTGACTCGGAGTAAAAAAAAAAAAATGTTTAGAATAAAATTGTGTATATTCTGTGAATATGACATTATTTTGTAGCTCTAGTAGTTTCAAAGTGACGGACAGTAGAACTTAAAAATTATTTTTTCTAAAAGAAAATCTTTACACATCTACAATGATATTCATCTGAAAATAAAAATAAGGAACCAAATATCATATTTATTCTTATTCTATAGTTCATAAGGAAAACAAAAATATATAATGTTGCTAGGTTATCACTTAGACAATATTTTCTAAAAATAAGTTTAACGATCACGGCAATTTACCCGAAAACGGCCTGCCACTGAGACCACAAATGACCGCCACTTAAAGGGTTAATTGTAAGCAAATTTAATAAGTATGGAGTTAGAAATACTGAATTATAGTTAATTTCCTCTTACTTAAGTAATAGTAAACAAATGTTTGTAAAAGATCGTGAATAATCTGATTTTAAAATAACCCAGGTTTGGGTCTCTCAAGGATCTGTATTGGGTCTTTCCTGTTTGTAGTTGCAGTTAATGATTTTGCGTTCAATGTGCCATGTAAATCAATGTCATATGCCGATGACACTACTCTTTTGAGTCAAAGTAAAGATTTAAATAGTTTATTGTTGGAAGAAAATAACTAAATGGAAGTAGCTTAGGAGTGGTTTAAAGTTATTGGATTACTTGTTAGTAACAGCAAAACTAAAAATATTGTCTGCTCATTAAATAAATATATAAATAAAGACTCTAAGCCTGTAAAACTGCTAGGATTATATCTAGATAGTAGATTAAGCTGAGAGGCTCAAATAAATCAATTGTGTATCAAACTATCTAGAGTAACTTATTTATTAAGAAAGTTAAACAATTGTGTTAGTCCCTCAATGTTAATTTCAGCTTGTTATGCCTTCTTCAATTCTTATTTATTATATGGCATAACACTTTGGGGTAATAGCTCCCATTCACAAAAAGTATTCAAAAGGCAGAAAAAAGCTAGTAAAAATAATGGCAAATGTCCCAGATAGAGAGTTATGTGTTCCAATTTTAAAGAACTTAAATTAATTACTCTTCCGTGTATGTACATATATTTTACGTCATTAGTGTTAAGGAAAACTTGACTTTCAAATTAGAAATGAAATTCACACATAATACTAGAAGAAGCTATATGATTGATTTTATTTCCACAACGATAGAAAAATCCAAATAAAGCAAGCTGTTTATGAAAATAAAACTTTTTAATCAGCTACCAAAAGTGGCCTGGTCTGTAACCACTCAAATTGGTTGAAATTAAATTCATTTTATTCTGTCAGTGATTTTTTGGCCTGTGATATTAGTACATTAGGATTTGAATTGTATACATGTACTTTTTATCTATGTGTGTATGTGTTTATTTATAGTTATGTATATATAGATATATATTTAGTAAATTACATTTATTTCAAGAGAATTAATTACATTTTTAATTTTAGGTCATAGTTATTTTTTTACTTTTGAAAATATTTTAACTGACACTTATGTACCCTTATAAAACTGTTTTAGACTTTGTCTATTACTATGTGTTTTTAATCCTTTGTGTGCCAAGAGCCGATGTAATCGGACCGCCGGGTATGTCTAAAAAGTGCCAAGAGCCGGTTAGATTGGCTTTTCAAGTATTTATTAATTTGTTACTAATTGTTGATATAATGGTGTTGTACATGATCTCAAATTAAAAATAAAGAAGTCTACAACAAAATTACATAGCATTCCTTGTTGTACTGCAGTTGATATCTCAAAGGCAGTAACAGTGAGGCTGCCCATGTGTGTAACTAATTGTTAAAATTTGTAAATATTATACCGTATATAGACTTTACTGAATAAGTATAACTGACATAGACTACTAGTAGCGTACTTTCTGTGTGTTGGAAGATTATTTATTTTAAATTACTTCTGAAGCAAACTGAAAAAATGTGGTGAGTGTTATTTTGTAATGTAAATTGAAATAATGTAAGTTTAATTAATTTTATAAGACTGTGTACTGTGAATGATTTTGAAAACTTTTGTCTCATTGTATACATATAAAATAAAATAAAAGAATATCCATCTTGATTTAATTTCATACAGTTGGTAACAGTTTCATATATATATATATATATATATATATATATATATATATATATATATATATATATATATATAAGCTAGATTATATGTAGATCACTCAAATAGATCATTTAATTTATAGCCCAGTTTTTTCCCTACACAATACAACAAAAATCATCTTGTTATGTTTATTTTTTTTAGTATTTAGTGAAACACTATACAAACAACAAAAGAGTGCTTAGGCACTGAGAGAAGTAAACTGTCAAAAATGCTTGGCACTGGCAGGGCCACCCCATCAAATGCACTTGGCACTCAAAGGGTTAATGACAATAAAATTCTTGATTCCAGTTCTATATTGTAGTAAATTTCACATTTATTTTGTGGTATTTTTCTCAATTGATTTCCCTTTGTCCAGACATTTAAGTTGCTTCATAAAAGTGTTACTTATTTATGTTTTACCACTGATATGACAAAACTGGTAGACACTGATGAAACATCAAGCATGGTCACCAAATACTGCATGTGGGATAAACAAGTATGCTGACGATACAACGCTTCTGCTGAATGGACAATCACCAGACGACCTAGCAGTGTCATGCTATGTTGCTCTAAACATGGCATACCAGTACTGCAATGGAAATGACTTGGTTGCAAACCCAAACAAAACCAGCCAGATAGCATTTGGAAGACGAGCATCTGAAGTCAAAGTTATACCCGAAGTACAAATGAAGACAAGTGTTAAGTTCCTGGGACTGACAATTGATGATAAGATGACCTGGACACCACATATAGATTCTCTCTGTAAAAAACTTAACACCAGCATGTTTATGATCAAACAAATAAAATCCCTTAGCAACACAAACACTGCTAGAACTGCCTACTTCTCTTTTTTTGAAAGCCAGCTGAGATATGGCATTGCAGTGTGGGGTGCCACATCAGCAACAAATCTAAAAAGAATTCTGATTATCCAGAAGAAAGCAGTCAGAGTCCTGGCAGACCTACAACACATGGAAAGTTGTAGAAATGCTTTCATTAATCTAAAAATTATGACAGTTGTTTCCATGTACATATTAGAAGTCGTGTTACATGTCGATGGAGAATACCTGCCAAGAAATAGAGACATTCACAGTCACAATACCAGAAATGGCGCACTGTACAACCTCCCAACACACCACATGAAGCTGTATGAATCTAAACCATCGTACATCGGCAGGAAATTCTTCAATAGGCTACCACAAGAACTGCAACACAAGAGAAGCTCCTCACTGAAAGCAGCGTTGAAGAAATGGCTATTGGACAGACCTTTCTATTCTCTCGAGGAATTCCTACAAGGAACATTCCAGAACTGACCCAGCCACCTCAGAATAAAAGGCCATTGTAATTGTTTAAATGTTGACACCATTTGTAATCTTGATGATTATAAATAAAGATAATTCTGATTCTGATTCAAGCACACAACAGATACTAAGCAGGGTTAGATATGTAATGACATTGCTGACACATTGGCAAGGTAAGGAGGCTTAGAGTAGTGGTTGGACCAATGACTGATGATGGACTAGTCAGGGGTGTATTACAAGGGTTCTAATCTACAACACTGAAAAAGTTTAGGAATTCACTGGCAATATGAGAACATGCTCATGCTGAAGAAATCAAGATGTAACACTCACAAAAGGCATTTTTTTAGTCAAACAGTATGATATGCATGCTGTAGTAATTATAAACTAATCGTACAAAGTTTTAGCTAAGTAACTTTCTGTTTTTAAATACATTTATAACTGTATTAAAATTTAATTTTTATACCTGGAATTTTGGATAACCACATTCCAGACAATCGTGTCCTAGTGTAATATGTTATAGAGCTATCTGAAAGTAATTTATTTACACACACTCTCTCTCTCTCTCGACCTCTCTCTATTCTTGTATGCTTGAAGTAATAGAGATAGTGACACAATGTCGGTGTAATCACCAACAATGAGTTTACAACTAAGTGTGAATTAATAAAAAACAATGTAAAAACCATTATTAATTTAATGTTTAACATTTATACTTCTTTGAGTCTTTGATTCTGTAAAAATTAAAATTCACTTATTCACCGATACAATGTGTCTTCATTACTATTTATAAGTATAAACTGGCTGCAAACACAATGTCCCTCTTCATGAGTTTGATGGCCTCACTGAATTTGTTTTCCAAATCTGTATTTCCAATGTTTTTGGATGCTTGAACTAGTTGTCTCAGAATCTCTTCTAGTCTTCTCATACATCGAATTATGCTACCTGCAAGCAATCAAAAGCATTAATTGTAGTGTATTTGAAAACACATGTTTCATTTCTGGTTAGTGGTAGCCAAAAATAATTTCAATATAAAATTTAATCAACATTGAAAAACATTTAAAATTTAACCAACCTAAAATCTGAACCATAAAGGCAGGTATAGGTATAACCAGTGTTTCATATGTTAGCGTAAATTAAAAGAATTGTGGTTTTGCTGGTTTTAATTAGGAGTTTAATAACTGAATATTCAGTTATACTTTTCAATTGACAAATCATAATAAGAATCTCAGAGTGAAAGGACCATTAGACTAAAAGAGAATCCACAGGAACTCTTTTGACACTTACTTGATCCACTGATTCTGTAAATAACCCACACTGGCATTGACAGCCTATCTGCTTTGGCGTATATTTAAGTAATAGATTCTAAATCTATATATATATATATATATATATATATATATATATATATATATATATATATATATATATAAATGAATGTTTGTGTTTGTCCTTTATGGAATAGTAAACTGTTTGTCCGATCATTATGAAAATTTGTATGTACGTGTATTTTTCTACGTAGAAGGTTTATATGCTATGTCCATTGATGTAACTCGCCACCAGGAGGCGCTACAAAAGATAAAAGTTTTAAAAGTGCCTGCACATTATAAACTGCAATTACGAGACACTTACGTATATTCAATAGCTAAACACTATTTGAAGGCGCTAATTTATTCTGTATATCTGTCTTTAAAATTAACTTCTGGTTGAACTCAAGGCTTGAGTATTGGACCACTTTATAATAAATTACATGTATGTGTACAATGGCTGTAAACATACACGTTTGACAAATTTCCTTGGTCGTGGCAACAAGACAAACTCTACATCGGCATTGGAAATATAATTCGCTTGAACCATAATTGCTCATATACAGGCAAAGCTTACGAAAAGCGAGCGAAGCCGCGGGAAACAGCTAGTGTTGTTATAAAAGCATATAACATACAACCTTAGAAACAAAAGTAACAAACCTTCAAAAATGTCCGTCATTTTACAAATCTCTAGAAATGATGCACCATTGCACCAGCTGTAACATACGTCCATCATGAATGGCTTGAATTGTTCCACATAGGTTTCTTCATCCACAGTCATCTTCGCTTCTACACTGACTCGGGCTATCCTCCTCGCCAGCTCCTAAAAGAAAACACTCTACAGTGCCATTACAGTTGTTATATAAAATCATGAACATTACTAGAAACTACAACTTTAATGTACTGAGCAATAAAAACATAACATCATTTCCCAGCCGATTACATCGTCAACCGTAAATAAGAAGAACTGACTTTAATGTACAACAACGTTTCCATTTCTTTGTCCATTTTAATTTTCCACTGATATTTTTTTTTACATAAAGGTTAATAAGTGATCCAAGCTTTCATCAATTAGTCACTTCTTATGTATTTATTACAAGTTTCAACATCTCAATGCCATGAGTGTATAGGTGTTCCCAGATATTTTACACACCCTGTATACAATACATAAATTATTTATAAAAATCAAGCATGCGGGTTCATGTATCAACACATTATAGACTGACATGTTAGACTCACTGACCGACTTGTCTGTACAAGTTGTAAAATGTCTGATGTTGTCTCACTGCTTCCTATTCAAACGGTTTCAATTAATATAGTTCTATATTGTCACCAGCATTAAGACTACAACCTACATGACAGATTCTCACCTGCATCTGTCTGAGAGGCCCTGCCAGCTCCTCTGACATCCTGGGATTCTCAGAACTCTTCTCATCACAGACAAATGTACTCAGCAGCGCAACACACTGGGGAACTGTAAGGTCGTTAAACACTCCGTTAAAAATTAGCTCCGTCATTAACAATTCTTCACCACTGAAAATATTACAAATGTTTAGAAAATGTAATATACCTAAACAAATGATGTAATGGAAAACAAGTTTTTTAAGAATTCTAAGGCAATTTACAGTAACATTTGTTCTAACAAGTTTTTTGATATCTCATAAGATGATAGCTATACAAAGTTCTGAGAAATATGCAATAACATTGGAGAAAAAAGGATTAAACGCAACAACTCCTGTGATATCTAACTAATTCAAACTAAACTTCAAACAGATATTGTACATAACATGGCTTGCATAAGTTCATTGGACATTAACAACGCATAGAAAGTTTCAGCACAGTGGCTGTTTAAACAAATTAACATTTATTTAAACAAACATTTCATCTCAACTACTTTGCAACATAGAAGAACAATAAAATATTTTTTATAAATGCAAGCAACATTATAAATGTTGTACATTCATTGTTACACATTTTTCATTATATACTCAGATTTCAAGATGACGGCCGTTCAATCGCTGAAACAAGGAATGGTTATCTCAGTTATTATATATCGTAGAGTAAAACAAATAAGTGGTCTAGAGTTCTCAAGTTAACTACATGTTTGTTCTTACATTGTTTTTAGATATATTACATGGTTTCCAGGAGGGATAGGGATGGCTCTTATCACTCGATTCCTATGCCAATATTTTCAGTCACATTACAAAAACAATTAAAGAGGTTGAATGAATTTGGAGCTTGCCTATTATGTTTAGAAATATAATTTCTAACTCATTGTATTGTAATGCGAACTACATCTGATAGTATTACGCAAATTACTGATTGCTAAATCATATTTTAGTTTAAGAAGAACCATTGATAGAAAACCCAATTTTCAATTTATCATACTGTAAATAATAATATTTGTAAATAATATTTTGCACCAGTTCATATATTTTTTAATAATTAGGTTCGTGTATTGCAATGAATCTCCAGTTTTTATTTGCAGGTAATAGCTGATAGGCAACACGCAAATTACCATTTATTTCATAAATTTGTGTATGAAAACCTGTAAAACTAATAACCCAATTAACAAATTATTTTAGTTTTCCAAACAATACTTCACTTGCGGTTTGAAATTTTTTATGTACAAGTGTTAATTTTATAATACCATGGCTATGATTTAAATTTTTTCAAACAATATAGATTTTAAAATACATATCACAAGTATCTTTCCATATCTATAATAAGGCCATCAGCCACCATTTGTTATGGTATCTTTGCCTTTGTTTCTCTTAGCTTACTCTGTTGTATGCCAACCCGTTACGTTAAAATAAAACTGGTTAAATTGTTTGGTGGCATACCTAGAATGAAATGTTTTAATCTTAATTAAATTTTTTTTATATTTAATACAATTGGCTTATATTCTTAGTTACAAATAAAAACAACACAGGAATCGGTATTGGTAACGAATTGAAAATCAAGACCATAAATTTGGTAACGGTACTGGAAATGAAAAAACTTTTTTTATATTGGCCCATCCCTAGTTTAAAAATTGCGGTTGTACAAAGCTTTAAGCAGTACGATAAAATCAAATTATTACAATTTACAAATAAAATTTATAATTGATTATAACTAAACAATGTTCACTTTTTTAGATTACACTTATATACTTATAATTACTTTGATCTTGTTGCAAAGTTTCAAGATGACGGTGTTTCTATATTTTTGCAAGTATTAAAAGTTATTTTAGCCACACATGAAATGTTTCTTCTGATTGTGTTAAAAGAGATATTTTTCTCTAATTTATTTAAATTCTTCCTCTTCCAACTGAATAAAGTCCTCAATCCAAAAGAAATCAATGAAATCCCAACAGTCAAAATAATAATTTCTCTCACTCATAATAGATAATGGGAGCCTCCAGATTAATATTATTTATTAATAACTAGATAAGTACTCACCTTAAAAATCCTTTTTTTTAATGTTTGTGAGACTGGTTTTGAATGATATCAAACCATTTTCAGTCGCAGGGGCCATAAAGAAAGATTTATGTTACGCTCTATCACCCATTTTGAGATCATTGGTTGATTTTAAAATGTACCAAACATCAGTAAATAAACACATAAAAACACATATAAATCATCTAAAATCTATACAAAACAAATAAAACCTATGTATCATCATGATTGACTATCCTAACGTCGAAAACAGACTGTCACTGCTTTATGGAGTTTGGATGTAGACTTCTTTTTTTATATATATATATATGACCAATGTTTTTACAAGTCATCCAATGATCCCAAAACCGATGAACAACTGAACATAACTTTCTATATGTCCTCCGGGCTGAAGATGATTAATGTAACTGGATGATTTATAAACTGGTCTCAAAAACATTACAAACAAGGATTATTTGGGTGAGTCATCATTCAGTTAATCTTTTCTTATTTTCTAAGTCTGATTATAGAAAGAGTAGTTCTACATTTAGTACTACTCTTATCATATTTATTAACTAATAGTTTTTTATCACTTGACAGAAAAATTACACTCACCTGCTCAACTCACAAGCAACTCTGCCTTTCATTTCAATGACATCGTCTGCTGTGCAATAACCCATCCTTCTCAAAACTCTTTTCCGACATTTAAGTTCCTCCATTTGTAAAAGTGACATAGCCTTCTTAAGTTCTGCTTTTGACTGTTTCAGTTCTCTGCCAATCTGTGGTGATTAAATAACTTGTTTTTAATTTTCTAAGTATGTGTTTACAAACACATACGAAGAATTGATTTATAATATTAATTAAAAATACACTTACTTTACTTACTTACTTACTTACTTTAAAACGCTCAACACTTTAACCACCATTGGAATATTTCAGCTCCCCAAACAATTTAATATAGTGTGTTTTATAAACACAACAAAAATAGTAAAATTACATTAAATGCAACGTTATACATAAATTTGTTAAAATCAGAGTATAATTATAGAGTCTGGCCTTATTTATTCAGGTGTCTTCCCTCCAGAAGTTTCCTACAAGTGGCATACAAACTCCCTGCAGTGAGGGACAAAGTATTTTAGATACAAAGCAAAATTAGCCACAACCAATTATCCAAATGTAATATATTTTTACTCATTAAAGAACACGGAAAAATATTTTGTTAGTTAATTTTACTTTTATTCTATTTTTATGGCATTCAAAAAGTTATGCTAGTTAAAGCTTCTGAAAATATCCCATTTTAAAATTTCACTCTACACTTAACTTGTAGTGGTATAAGTAAAAATATGCAATATATCCCAAAACTTGTGCGGATTTCAAAAATAATATAGTATTTATTTTTGTTAAGTGTAAAATATACAAAATTTAGAAAATATTAAACTAAATTAATGTAGCTTGAAACACACTACTAATTGTTTACCTTGACTTTTTCCAAGTATTGTTCATAAACATCTTCTAGACTTTCATTTTCATGCATAGGATGTTCAAATAGCCTTTTCTCGTAAGTGTTTATCAATGACACAATATTCGTGAAAGCATGGTCGTTTATTTTCATGTCTGTTTGAGGATTCAGTAATGGCACTCCATCCGGGAACCGTTTTACAACTTGCTGAAAAAAAAAACACAGATGTTTGTAAATATTTAGTCACTCTTAAAAATTCTCCTTAAAATGTAAAAACCAGACACATTAGTTTAAGAAGTTTTAGAATCCACTACTGAAATGTCAAAGCAACAAATTCAACTTTCAGGAGTTAATAACCTAACCTTACATTGCTCAGAATGAAGTTTTAAATATTTATTACTTTGTAAGATCATTCTTTATGGAATGCATTTTCAACTAATCAATTAATTTGTTTCTGATTCAGTTAAAAAACAAGTTAAGCTCAGCTCATTTGTTAACCTAAACAATTGCTATGGATCCACCACTCTTAAGGAGCCAGGTGCCAAACTCCAATTTTCCAGAGATCACCATGATCTGCTTTCATCATGCTTTTTTTCTCTTTGCTTTGTGCTGCTGTCATGTGGTGGTAATTTGAACTTCTAAGCATCCAACTGCAATATTTTCCTTGTTTACTCAATGTTGTTCTGCCTTGTGCTGTTACTTAGTATTAACCTTTAAGGGTCCATTTGTTCCCCACCGGGTTGACTCACCAGCTCCAAATTAATTTCAACTGAATATGCCTATATTTCAATATTCCATATGTACATGTCATTATAAACCAATAAATTGTAATAAATTTGTTTTTAAGGAAGAACCTGGTACCACTGTTGTAAAAAGTTAAGTAATGCAAAATAAAATATTTATTCATTAATATTTATATTTTTTAAATAAAGTAAAAATATATTTTTGTTCAAATTTTTACTATCAAAAGTGTAAGGTATAAGTAAGGATCATATTATAAGTATGATCATGAGGTATAAGTATCTAGGTATATTTTATAACATATAAGTAACCATCATAACCATCATAGTCATGATCTAAATACCTACATAATTAAGCTCATGGCTTAGGAAACATGTCATTATAAAATAAAAATATATATTGTACTATATATACAATGTATTTGATTCAGTAAAATACCCAAATTTTAGCTTATGGAAGTACGTAGTACTAATTACATTGATAAACTGTAGAAGTAGATTAGTTAGTGTACTATTTTGAAAAAAGTAGGCTATCAGAAACAGATTTTGGCCTACATAAAGTACTTGGTTTCCTTTTTACTTAAAAACTGAATATTATATCAATAAGAGAGTAAAAAACACTAAAAATAAATAAGTTGTTACTATAACAATGGCTTATTTAACTGTACATAAAATTTAACCTGTATTTAGGGACAGTAATCATTTCCACAAGCTGCATTATATAAGCATGGATATACACATATATATAAAACATTCTGAAAGGGGGTGGTTTTGGGCTCTGAGGATCATGTTCCGTGAAGTTATACAGAAATATTCCTTAATCCTTAGCACGCTGTTGACAAATATAACCGCCAATTTTTACTTTGCTAAAAACGCTGTTGACAAATATATTCGCTTTTAAACATTGAGTTTATTATTGGGAGTGAGTAGTTCCCAGTTTTGCTGGTGGAGTGCAGCAGCTGCTGGAGCATAAATCCCTCAATAGAAAAACACAGTAATAGTTGTCCCCGCCTCCCGGTTGTTCTCCAAGCTGCAAAATGGCGGCGCACTACCCATGCCACTGCCTGTTTTGCCAGACACTAGCGCTACTGACAAACTAATTCACCGGTTTAGTTCATTCGCGGTCTGCGAGTGGAACTGTTGTGCGTACGTTGTCAAATTGGTTTTTTGTTATTATATTATATTTTTATAAAATTAATTAATAATTTTTATAATTTACGCAAGGAGACCATTTACATGTGCGAGACATGCACCGCCCGGCCGAACCTGCACCCGGATACGTGTTTCAAGACGTACCACACGTTGACGTTACCTTGAACACCGTGATGGCTAATTTTAGATCTTTTTATATCTAATGTTTTAATGTTTTATTTTAACTATAATATACATACTATACATATAATATAATATTATACACGATAGTAAAATTTCGTTCAACATTTCATTAAATTTTGTGTATTTATATTGTTTTATAAGTTAAATAAACGTATTAAAAAAATTATACTTTTTTTCGTCCCCAAAAGTCTTTTTTATATGGTAACAAACTCAAAAACAACATTAGCGTTGACTTTATGGAAAAAAAGATTTTGAGGTATATGTAGCGTTTGGGTATGGTGCGTCCCAAATTGTCGTTAAAGAGGGGTTAAGTTCTAACATGAGAGCGATTGGAATAGGACGATTTTGTATACAAAATATACCTAAACCTAATAGATTATTATAATTCTTAATGAGTAAGAGGTGAACTGATAGAAATTAGTAATTATATAGAAAATAACTAAGTTACTTTTTTATCTAATTGACCTGAAAAGCTTCACTATTCCAGCAGCAATCCTCTGCATAACTTAACACACCTCTATCGTCTTCAAGACAGACTTCTTCTTGTCGGGCGATGTGAGGTCATCAGGTACGTGTACCCTGAGCGAACTGATCTGACAGATCTGACAATGTTTGACCGGAACCACCTCTATCTCTCCCGGTGAACTGAGCGGGCAGGGCTGTGGCGTGTCCCCCGTGTCATCACCACCACCATTGCCACTACTACGCACGTATAGGAGCGTATGGACATACAACATGGCACTCTCCTTCGCTGGATTCTTGCCACGTTCATTTGCACCTTTTTTTTCAAAGTTCACAACCACTCCCCACTCAAATTCCTCTCCCTCTTCAGTTTCCGCTTTTACCTGAAAACGATAATGTTTGTGAGGGCATTTATTCTAATTACATCACTAAAGAAGTTTCTAACTACAATAGCTTTTCAGAAATACCATATTGTTTACACTGTATGTTTACCATCCTCACATTTTTTGTATTGCACCAAATATGTACGTATTTGTATTAATGTAGTTAACAACTTTACTAAAGTAGTAAAACAATTAACATTTTATAAATTACAGATAATATAGCAAAACATATGTCTAGATTATCTTTTACAAATTTTTACTGAGATACCGATGTGCGGTTTTTACAAATTAATCACAAAAACAAAGAGCAAGTTATACAACAATACATAATTAGTAAAAAATATGTGTGAGCTGAGGGGGGGGGGATATTATATTACAACTTTGTCTGGAAAAAAGAAAAAGAATAAGCAATACAAAAATATTTGTCATTACGAACAAATTTATAAGATAAATTAGGCATAGTTTAAGAACAAACAGGTGATTTCTGTACCTTAATTTTAATAAGAAAATTAATATTATAATTGCTAATTAACAAGTGAATTATGCGACTAATAGGGGAATTATGATTTATACTACATAAACTCAAGAACATTCATACTGAAGTAAAACTTTTGTCTGAATCTTCAGTTTCACAAAAACCTCAAATCCTGTATTTGTATACATTATTAGATAAAATAATTCAGAACAAATTTATAAGATAAATTAGGCATAGTTTAAGAACAAACAGGTGATTTCTGTACCTTAATTTTAAGAAGAAAATTAATATTATAATTGCTAATTAACAAGTGAATTATGCGACTAATAGGGGAATTATGATTTTATACTACATAAACTCAAGAACATTCATACTGAAGTAAAACTTTTGTCTGAATCTTCAGTTTCACAAAAACCTCAAATCCTGTATTTGTATACATTATTAGATAAAATAATTCAGAACAAATTTATAAGATAAATTAGGCATAGTTTTAAGAACAAACAGGTGATTTCTGTACCTTAATTTTAAGAAGAAAATTAATATTATAATTGCTAATTAACAAGTGAATTATGCGACTAATAGGGGAATTATGATTTATACTACATAAACTCAAGAACACCTCATACTGAAGTAAAACTTTTGTCTGAATCTCCAGTTTCACAAAAACCTCAAATCCTTTATTTGTATACATTATTAAATAAAATAATTTAGACAAAAATATAAACATTAACCACAAATTGAATACTAAAAATAACACAAATTATAACTGTAACAATACTCTTAAAGTTTATTTATTTAACCCCATCCAATTATTTTACTCAAAAAACTGTAAAAGAAATTAGAAATAAAATTTGGTATAGAATTTGGTATTAGTGCAGAGATATGATTTTAAAGATTTAAATAATTTCTTAGTTAACTTAACAAATACCATTATTCAAAATTCTTTCCCTAAAGTTAAAATAGCTGAAGGCCATTACCAAACTGATTCAGAAAATATATTCCATGATGTTATTTGATGTAAGTCCTGCCAATAAAGCAAATTAAAGCTAATGGCAAGAAACATTTAGAAGTTAAAGTAGGAAGTCCTACTTTAAAGTTAGGTTCCTGACTTTAGGAAGTCCTTTTCAAGAGTATCCATAGATAAGTTAACATAAGAAGAGGCTGTACACATAATCTTTTGAGCCCAAGTTCATATAGCATGGATTCAAATCCTGTCTTTGATCTAAGTACTGTTTTTCCATTCTGTACTGAACCTTCCCCTTATACATGGGTTAAGAGGTCAAAGAGTATTGCAATTTTAAAATACCTTCACAAGACGTCCAGGCTGCAGGAATGGAATTAAAAACTGAGGACGTGTCAGGTACTCCTGGAATTGTTTGCTGAGATCATTCAGCCGTTCTCTGATGTGATGATACGACACTACCTCACTCTCATTGGGTATCATCACACTATCGTACAGTTCCTGTTGTTCCTGCACCTCTGCAACCATCAGTTCACTGATAATCAACAGACATTATCTTTATCTACAATCACAATATAAAACTGAGTGAGTGTCAGGTACTCCTGGAATTGTTTGCTGAGATCATTCAGCCGTTCTCTGATGTGATGATACGACACTACCTCACTCTCATTGGGTATCATCACACTATCGTACAGTTCCTGTTGTTCCTGCACCTCTGCAACCATCAGTTCACTGATAATCAACAGACATTATCTTTATCTACAATCACAATATAAAACTGAGGACGTGTCAGGTACTCCTGGAATTGTTTGCTGAGATCATTCAGCCGTTCTCTGATGTGATGATACGACACCACCTCACTCTCATTGGGTATCATCACACTATCGTACAGTTCCTGTTGTTCCTGCATCTCTGCAACCATCAGTTCACTGATAATCAACAGACATTATCTTTATCTACAATCACAATATAAAACTGAGTACATGTCAGGTACTCCTGGAATTGTTTGCTGAGATCATTCAGCCGTTCTCTGATGTGATGATACGACACTACCTCACTCTCATTGGGTATCATCACACTATCGTACAGTTCCTGTTGTTCCTGTACCTCTGCAACCATCAGTTCACTGATAATCAACAGACATTATCTTTATCTACAATCACAATATAAAACTGAGTACATGTCAGGTACTCCTGGAATTGTTTGCTGAGATCATTCAGCCGTTCTCTGATGTGATGATACGACACTACCTCACTCTCATTGGGTATCATCACACTATCGTACAGTTCCTGTTGTTCCTGCACCTCTGCAACCATCAGTTCACTGATAATCAACAGACATTATCTTTATCTACAATCACAATATAAAACTGAGTACATGTCAGGTACTCCTGGAATTGTTTGCTGAGATCATTCAGCCGTTCTCTGATGTGATGATACGACACTACCTCACTCTCATTGGGTATCATCACACTATCGTACAGTTCCTGTTATTCCTGCACCTCTGCAACCAACAGTTCACTGATAATCAACAGACATTATCTTTATCTACAATTACAATTATAAAACTGAGTACATGTCAGGTACTCCTGGAATTGTTTGCTGAGATCATTCAGCCGTTCTCTGATGTGATGATACGACACTACCTCACTCTCATTGGGTATCATCACACTATCGTACAGTTCCTGTTGTTCCTGCACCTCTGCAACCATCAGTTCACTGATAATCAACAGACATTATCTTTATCTACAATTACAATATAAAACTGAGTGAGTGTCAGGTACTCCTGGAATTGTTTGCTGAGATCATTCAGCCGTTCTCTGATGTGATGATACGACACTACCTCACTCTCATTGGGTATCATCACACTATCGTACAGTTCCTGTTGTTCCTGCACCTCTGCAACCATCAGTTCACTGATAATCAACAGACATTATCTTTATCTACAATTACAATATAAAACTGAGTGAGTGTCAGGTACTCCTGGAATTGTTTACTTGAGATCATTCAGCCGTTCTCTGATGTAATGGTTACGACACTACCTCACTCTCACTTGGAATCATCACAGTATCTACAATCATAATGTATAATATGCTTTTATAATTCTTCAAATAACCACCACATGGCTTGAAATGTGGATTAGTAATGATCTAGAATTCCAAATAAATATCTTAAAAGGTGTTCTTTAAAAATAACTATTGCTGCTGCAATAGAACAAGGAACACATTTTTTTGGGTGAAAAACACTTAGGCAACTAACGATGGCCAAGAGATGATGGTCAAGTTTTGTTATTCCTCTACTAATTCAAAATAGTCCATAATTTTACACTATGCAGGAAAAGTCTAGAGTTTTCATAAAATACAATTATTAACCCATCAATGTGATTGAAGTTACTTAAAATCTTATTATGTAACCACCTAGTGGTTTTATCTTGCGACTAATTCTTAAATTATTTTGACAAAGTAACATTACAGAATGTTGAAGAAAAACAAGAAACACAAGATCATACTGTTTTGTTGTAGTTGTTTCATGTAGCTAAATACTAACAATATTCAATATGATTCCGTCAGCTGATTGGAGTTATGACCGTGTGAGTACTCAAAGTAGCGAGGTAACGAGATTTGTTACACAACTGTATGAGATAATAAGAACACCGAGCTTCATCTAGATTACACTGAATTTCTGCTGGGTAAACCAGACAGTTGTTTCATAGCCTAAGTGTCTATGATGTTGAAACAATGTAACATGGAACTGCTCATTGTGTTGCCAAGAGTATGTTTTGAATACCGATATTAAGGTAAGTACTAAGTTGTATTGCCAAGGTACTTTTCTGTTACAAGCTTTCTGGATTACTTAGATGGACAAAGAATTTAGATTCTATAAGTCAAATCTATGGCAGTGTCAGATCTCAGGTGCTACACTAAGCGGAAGGTGAAATGGAGCTAAACTCAACATTCGCACTGAATCAACTCTTTCCACGATAGCTGTATCATGGTATATGTCTCATTTTAAACCTGTCATTAATATGCATCCTAACATTTTTTTTTGTAATGTGTATACTTCTTTTTTTATTATTTAATATTTAAATAATAAAGAAAAAATTTTAATTTTTTATGAATAACTGATAAAAATATTTAAATAACTGAAAAAGGTTTGGATGCATACTCATTACATATTTATAATTATTAGACTCCTCCTAAAATTCTACAACCAAAATTAAGGGGTAAAAGTGTCCGAATTTTTAGTGTTCTTACAGGGACTAAAATCAAAATGGCCATCAATAACAACAGGCTCTTAACCATTTTGGACAACAGTCCTCCTCAACCCCCTTGAGTTTATAAACCAAAATTACTACATAAGTGTTCCTGACAACGCTTCATGAATGGATGTGGAAAGTAGGAATGATTCAAATACCATGAGATGGTTCCACTTTGACAACGGTTTCGGATCGCAACCGTTGTCTGATTTTGTTTGCAATCTCGATGTATACAACTGGTGTCATTGCACTGCAACTGTTCAAACTGAGACTAGACTCAAGATGGTCATCAATAATCATTACCTACAGTAAAAACAAATTGCTGTTATTGTTCAAGAGTGATTCACTATGTTAACCAATGTGGAGCTGTTGTTATATTAGTAATGATTGCTTATTTTGCAAGTGTGTTACCTAAAGCATTCTAAATAATTACAACACATTACTCAATACTCATTATTTGTGTTTTTTTTCACATACATTATTGTTTACATTTAGTAGCTTTATATATAACATGAAGTATTTAAAAAAACAATTATTATTAACAGCAATGACTTATTATTTAAAGCACATCGGCCTAAAACAAAACACATTATGTTATGATAATGGGTTAAAATAACAAATAAACCTATTGGTTTACCTTTATTGATTTAGTACTTTGTTTATTTAGGCTTCCTTCGTTTTAATGGGATTAGCAACTAATTCACCCACTACTGTAACCAGCTTTTAGAACTGTTGAGTACTAGACGGTACAATAAGTTCCACTTCAACTTTTTGTCGAGCAGTTTCAAAACACAACTATTTTTTTAGATGATTCCTATTACTGGAAAAGCTGTGCAACGTTGAGAGACTATGGAAGTTTACTGCTGCAGAGAACTGCTTCTTTCCCTCAGTTGTAATCTGTCACTTTGTGGAGCAGTTACAGCACAACAGTTCTTTGAAACTGTTGCGGAGGATTCACATGCCTAGTGGAAAATGGCTTTATTTTGAAAAATCATTTTTATGTACTTTACCAGGACGATAAGGGTTCACTACATATTGTCATCAGTATCTTTTTTGCAAAATAACACATCCCTGTCTTGAACCATCCAAATCTACTACTTTGATTTAATTTCTCTTTCATTTGTTCTAAATTAGCCATCAGTTCTTAAAGCAATGAGATTTAATCTGTGTAAGCTGTTTAAAAATAATTTGGTGCTACCAGTTTAGACTACTGAAACCCATCTTTTGGGATTACAGTCTCAAGTAATAGTCCTCATCTTTTGTATATTAAACCATACCAGAGACATATTACGACTCCAGAATCAGAGCTTCAATAAAAGTGAAAACTCCAATGTAGAACTTACTCTGATGCAGTTGTGGAATTGCAGCCTGATTCTGAAATTGGAAGAAAGATCTTTCCAGCATATACTCCGGGTTTATCTCTTCCACCCTGAGAAGGTTGAGCACCATGTTATATGTGAGGTGGAAGGCAGAATTGATAGGATCGGCCTTTCCTTGTATGATTTCTCGGCCTTCTTGAGGACTTACTTTCTCATCAATCATCAGTATGACAATCCCCTTGTCATCCAACCCTCTCCGCCCTGCACGTCCTGACATCTGGATATATTCTCCCGATGTCACCTAAAAACCATTTAAGATAATTTTTTCAATTACTTCTTTAAGTTTAAGAGTACTCATAGTATAACTGCCAAGATGCTAGAGGAAAGGATTGTTACACCGTATTTTCTACATAGTATGCTATTTCAACAAAGTTTAAAGTATACAAAAAGTTGTAACTTACAAATCTGAAGTCTTTTCCATCAAACTTCCGGGCTCCTGTGAACATCACAGTACGAGCTGGCATGTTTAAGCCCATTGCAAAAGTTTCAGTGGCAAATAGTGCTTTTATCAATCCTTCAGCAAACAATATCTCAATAGTTTCCTTCAATATTGGAAGTAGACCTGGAACAAAACAGCGTTTACAAACAAGTATTCCTTCAAACACATGTTACACTTTTTATAAGAGGTTTGTTAGTTCAAATTTAGCTGTCAACTATGTGTGTGAACGTGTTAGTGGTCTATTTTTAGACAGCTCATCAAGACTTTAAGCCTTATAAGCTAACATTTTAAGAATAAAAATTAGCTAAAAATAAAAAAATATACTACTGTAAAGTAACTAAAATTTTATTTCAAGTGGCCTTTCCTTAAATATAGGTAAACTAAGTATAAGTGTGTAAATATTTGTAATTTTCAACTGAATAAAAATATGATGTATTATTTTTTTCAGTACAAGATGAAAATTAGTTGTATAAACTAGTTTAAGCTTAATTACTACATAGTGGGGTTTTGCAAGTTGATAAAAAGAATTATTTAAAATAATCCAAACTTTGAACAATAGTAACTATCCAGTCAGTCTTATCTCCGGATATCCTATTACTCATTAGATATTCAGACAGGTATTTTAAAACACTTATTCATATTTTTAAGGTTTATTATTCAATTTTTTAATATTTTTCCTTAAATATGTTCACACTGATTGTTACATTCACGCATACTTTCAGTTTAGATTCAGGGTACAACTACAAAAGCAATAAAATCTCCAGTAATAAAATCTCTAGTTTTTTAATATCAAGAAGTAAAAGGAACTCAGAAACAGAACCACAATAACAGTGAGAAAACTGGTATTTCTAAAATAAACACATTCATATTTTTAAGGTTTATTATTCAATTTTTTAATATTTTTCCTTAAATATGTTCACACTGATTGTTACATTCACGCATGCTTTCAGTTTAGATTCAGGGTACAACTACAAAAGCAATAAAATCTCCAGTAATAAAATCTCTAGTTTTTTAATATCAAGAAGTAAAAGGAACTCAGAAACAGAACCACAATAACAGTGAGAAAACTGGTATTTCTAAAATAAACACTTATTCATATTTTTAAGGTTTATTATTCAATTTTTTAATATTTTTCCTTAAATATGTTCACACTGATTGTTACATTCACGCATGCTTTCAGTTTAGATTCAGGGTACAACTACAAAAGCAATAAAATCTCAAGTAATAAAATCTCTAGTTTTTTAATATTAAAAAGTAACAGGAACTCAGAAACAGAACCACAATAACAGTGAGAAAACTGGTATTTCTAAAATAATGTGATCTGATTCCCCTATTGGAAGCATTGGATGGACCGGTGGATCATTCAAATTACTTAGCTATTGAAAAGTGGCTGATGGATTATATCAACTTACACAACAACCTAAAATTCAGTCAAGTTATTGTACCATGGTTTTGGGTTAAATGCTAGTTTAGCTAAACATGATGTAAATATTTGAAATGTGGCTAGCATATTATGCAACCTTACACAACATAAAATGAATCTAAATCTAACATTCATTCATATTATTCGTTCCAAAGGTGAAAGGTGAATCCCAAAAATTTCTATTAAAAAAACCTCTATGGTTGCTCTTATACCTGTGGACAGGACTCAACGATGAATGAGATTCACAAGAACTTAAAACTTGAACAGCTATGGCAAAAACTAATACATTTGACATGTTCGTTACGTGTAGCAGTTACATGTGCTTATAAAACTGAATACACCAGGACAAATTTTAAGGGAGAACAGTTCAGCTCTAATTACATATGTTTAATGCCATCAACAATTATAAAAAACAGCTGGTCTGTTTTAACCAGTTGCCACATTATTTTTCTGTGTAAATTTTTTTTTATAATTAGCCTATAATTTTGTTGTTGTACAATACATTTCAATATTTGATTGATGTTAGAGTACTGTTTAGTAATGTAGACTGTGACAACTCCAAATGAATGATTTTCAAATTAATTTACACCAAGCCAGTGTAGAGACAGATTTTTTCAATCTGCCTAAGGTAGAGTTTAGTATTAAACTATAAAATTACCTCCATGATGTATGCCTATGCCTCTTCTAAGCAAGGGCTTCACATTCTCCACTTGAGGCAGAGTACGATCTTGCTCTGACAACACATCCATGGCATTGTTGAACACCTCATCTACCAATTTCTTTTCTTCCACTGGAAAAATCCACAGGCAATACTAAAATTTGTGGGTAATAGTGATACGAGGGTCGTCCAGAAAGTAAAGAACGTTTTGTTATAAGTCAATAAAAACAAAAGATAAGAGCATGAAAATTTATTTATAAATACTTATAAACTTACTCTATTTTTCTACAAAATCGCCGGAACTGTCAAGGCACTTGTTGTAGCGTGGCACCAGTTTTTCTATACCGACGTTATACTGTTCTGCCGCCAAGGAATGAAGCCACGTTTTTACTCCTTCTTTGAGGTCTTCGTCACCCAAAAAGTTTTTTTCCGCCTAAAAACACTTTCAACTTTGGAAACAAGTGATAGTCACTCGGAGCCAGATCTGGACTATACGGAGGGTGTCCGAAGATTTGCCATTTGAAAGAATTGAGTTCTGCTTTGGTTCGTGCACTGCAATGAGGCCGAGCATTGTCGTGGATCAGCACCACTTTCGACGACAGCATTCCGCGTCGTTTGTTCTGAATAGCGCGGCGAAGCCGATGCAAGGTCTCGATGTAGGCCTCTGAGTTGATTGTTTCGCCTCTCGGCATGAACGATTAGGCCTTTTCGGTCCCAAAAAACTGTTGCCATCAATTTCCTGGTGTTCAAATTTGGTTTTTCTTTCCTGTTTTTTGTTGGTGAATTCGAGTGATGCCATTCCATTGACTGGAGCTTTGTCACTGTGAACTGCCTTAATTTGCCTATAAATTTCAATAGGTCGAACATTCTGTGCATTCAGAAACCATATCACACTACGCAGTTCACACTTGGCGGGATTTTCAATTAACGCCGCCATTTTAAACTTTCACAGGAGACGCAAACATGACCTCACGGTACCGCTACTCAGCTCACACTGAGGCAGAAGGTGTGGCTAACGAACAAGCTATCTACCGCGGTGGTGGGTGAACTGCGCCGCCCGTGATGCGCAATCGTTCTTTACTTTCTGGACGACCCTCGTAATTTAATGTTCTTTTTTTCTAAATGAAACAAGACTTAACAATGTGTATAAATAAACATGGCTGTATCAGAATGAAAGCATGGCACATTATAATTAATAACTCATTGATTTCTAGGCTGAGATATTAGATGTGTAGAGATTGAAATGTATCTTCTAAAACTATCTACATTTACATGCTACACCACAAATTAAGTATGATGTGTACTTTGATTGAAAATTCTGATTGGTTTAAATTAGTAATGAGGAATTCCAGAATTTTTAACTCTCAAATCTGATTCAGAATCTTAAAAATTCGATACTTAAATTTCGAATCCTGATAGCTATTTTGTAACTTAAGTATGATTTGAAAAAAATCATCAGATATCCAATATCTATTATTCTTAAACCTTTAAAGACTGTCTGATAACACAAAGTAACTTAAGAGTACCAATTTATTGTAAAGAGATATGCAGAGGTTTGGAAAAATAGTTATTTTTTTAAGAACAAAGTCATATCTCCTACCTTCCACTTTAGTTTGATAGATCATAATGTAGCTTCCAGAATATATGTTTTTTAATCTTAAAACATATCAGTATAAATGTGTGTTACTATTAAATGTATTTTTAATTAAAAATGTTTGAAAAATTTTAAACCACTCCTAGTTATGGCAAAAATGTAAATATACATAATATATTTTACACAGGAAATATGTATTCAAGTACAAGAATTGTGAAATGAAAAAAAGTTATAGCTACTGACATTGTGCATACACTCATGACATTATTATTTACAAAAGTACAAAAAAAAACGTTTTATTTATCAGTAACTTGTGTACTGTTGATCAGCTGATAATTACTGACACATAGGTCTTCGCAGATTCAAATGTCAAATCCCGCCAATTGATTCTCAAATCAGAATCTTTATTAAAAATTCAGTGGATTTGAAATTTGACTTCGACTCATTAGTAGTTTAAATCAAGCATGTAAAGACTAAATATATGTAGATTGAATATTCCAACTGTCCAATACTTGCATGATTTGGTTTCTACTAAAACATAACTATTTTCATTTTTCTTAAAAGATCATTCTTTTTAGTACTAATTGAATTAAGATTGCATCAAGGGCATCGTATTTAATTCACACATAATCTATAACATAAAAATAATCTATTTATTACGTTTACTCACAAGTGTTGAAATCCAGTTTGGCCATCTGCATTGCGTACAATTCACAATCCTTTTTACTAAAAGAGAAGATAATAACGGGAGCAAAATTTCTTTCCATGATCATTTTTACAATTTTAAAACAATTTGTGTCTCCTCCAGTTTTACTACCACCTTTTCTGCCTCGCAGTTGTTTGTCCCCTTTTGCCAGATCTCCAGCATTAGCTAACACTGCCATTGCTTGGTTGAAGTTGTCTTCCTTGAAGTTTCCCTAAAAAACATGAATTTCGTATGAAAATTTACCACCTACAATTATATACAGAATTTCAACCAAGATGGTTTTGGTTATAAATATAGTAAAATACATTTCTTAAATCGAATTTTCTTCATTATACTTCATATTTACACCAATCTAAAATCTTACAAAGCTTCAAAAAAATTAACAAAGAAATTATTGAGGACGATGTACACAAAAGGAACCTGACACTACAGTCTCAAACAATTCTCAAATTAAGTTTGAAGAGGAGTTACAGGAACTTGATTCTGACTTCATATTAAAATGATACCATCAATATTTATTACTAAATAAGTCAATATTCCTAGTATACAAGAGTGTATAAAATATACACGTGACTGATTTCTTAACAAATTTGAACTTTTTTCGTTAAAATTATGAATATATATTATTTTTCTACATATTCTCTCACTTAGAAATAAATATTCATCCTCGGTTTGGAAGCTTTAATATTCCATCATTGTAAAAACTCCTCGAACTTTCTCTGTCCTTGAAGCAAAAACACCTCCACTGCTTCATTGTCCTTGAAACGCTGGTCTCCACGTGCTTCTTATAGTGCAGTCATTGAAGCATTATTGGTCCGAATTTTTATACTGTGAACCGAATTGCATACAATTTTGGAATTAGGTCCATCTTACCCTTAACTTCAAAAGTGAAAATGATTTGAACTCCGCAACCACCCTGGGGGTGGTTGCCACCCCTTCTCGGGGGTGAATTGTTTTTTCTTCTAAATAACCTCGGATATCGATAGAAGGCCTAATTTTAAGCAAAAAATCATCTATACAGTTTTTCGAAAAATCCAATAATTTTCAAGTTATTGGCAATTTCAAATTCGCATTTTTTTCACGTTTTTCATCGGTTTTTTGCAAATATCTCCAAAAATATACGTTTTATTGAAAATATTATAAATAATAAAATTGTAGCAGGTAAATAAATAAACAATTTGGGTATTTATAAAGTATTCTAAGTGCAATATTAAGCTAGATATTAAAGATCAAAGCAGTTTTTTATTGTGTCTGAAATTTAATCGATGTGGTCAATGCCATCTAGCGGCGAGCAGATGCATTTTAGGCATTATAATAAAAAAGGGTTTTGTAGTGCTTGAAATAAGCTTTAAAATGAGCACTATTAAAAGTCTTTTTGCACGTAAAATAAGTGAGCTGTATTGCAAATAAGAGGAGCATCTAATGTTTTTTCTTTTAAATCAATGGGTTTCATAAGTGCCATTTCCACCAAAATTAAAACTAATCGTATTCCGCCTAGAACTAACTTTATTATGAAGAGTTTGATAGATTTTATCAGTTTGCTTCAGGATACATATTTTTCAAAAAAAGTTACGATTAAAAAAAATTCAAATTAAAAAGAAAACCATCTTTTTTCATAATATCTCCAAAATGACGACATATACGTATAAAAGTGTAAGAATGAAAAATTTAGGTATTTTTCTGACAAACAATTTGGGTTTTTTGTTTTTTCTGTCAAACAAAAATTGACGGAGATATGATTGTTTAAAGAGCACGTGGCAGCGCAATCACAGCCTCTCTTAAGCCCTTTAACCCTTCACCGTTTGAGAAAAAGGTTTTTTTACTACATATTGCAATGAAGGATGTTGTAGCTCTCTTAATTACCATTACAATGGTTTTTTATAAATTGTGATAGCATGAAAATTGAAGGAGTTATGGTCCAAAAACTTATCATATTTTTTTCTACTTAGTAACCGAAAATTTTGGAGTGTGAATATCTGGAGCAATGTGAAAGTACGCAGTATAATAGAGACCCAAAACTATTGTAATGTGTACATATATACATAATATGGCTCACATATTTTTGAAACGTAGGCATGAATACATACCAACGTTCTTATATGTATATATAACACATTTGAGTGAATTTTATATAATTTGTAAATAATTTATTCAATAAATGGTAATTTTTTACTCTAAATTAAATAATTTTTAAATATATAATCATATATATTTACTGTTTTAATTTAGGGGTAGTTTTAAGGGTAGAAAAGCTTAAGAACATGATAATCATTTTGAGAGTGTGGAATAATATTTAAATCCTTTTTATTTTACAAAAATTTTTTTTTAATTTTTTATGAAGGGGTAGTTTTCAAGGGTTGAAAGGGGGTTAAAAATTTGATAATTATTATAGAGAATATAAAATATTACTTATTCTATACTTACATCTTTTTATGTCATACCAAAGTATTTTTTTGTGATTTTTTCAATTTAGGGGTTGTTTGCAAAGCTTGTAAGATTTTCAAGGGGTTGAAAATGATTTTAATATGAGGTAATTGTGTTAGAAAGCACTTTACAATTTCACCACTTACTATTATACATGTTTTCTAGCGATAAAATGGCTCAATTTCAATTTTCCCATTAAGGGGTTGTTTACACCCCTTAAAAATAATAGGCGGAGTTCAGATCATTTTCACTTTTGAAGTTAAGGGGAAGATGAGCCTAATTCCAAAATTTCATGCAAATCGGTTCACAGTAAAAAAATTCGGAGGTAAGACCGTATTTTTCTATTCAATGACTGCACTATTAGAGGGAATCAAAAAGAAGTCTGCGTTATAGATTGGATGTTTCATTGTTCCCCATCCTAATGCAACCAATTTTTGCTTCGTAGCATTAACAGCACGTGGTTTGGAGTTATCATACAGAAGAATGTCACTTCTGGCCAACTGCCGTTTCCTTTTCCTTCAAAATGATAATTTTGGTAGTAACTGAGTTTATGGTGTGGGAAATATGAAGTTGACCACAAACAATACTGCTTCCAACCGCTCATCTGACAATTTCACAGCACAACCTGAGGTTGGAAAATTGCCCTAATTTGTAACATTTGAATAAAAATAATGAATTGAAAAAAGTATCTGACCTTCTCGTCTACTATGAGGTGGATACCCTCACCGCCAGCAGGGAACAGGAAGTGTTGTAATGGCACAGGCCTGTAGTCCGTATAAACGACGTGGCAGGGTTGGTGGTGCAGGTGACATACCCACTCGCAGAACTGTCTAGCATTGGGTATCGTGGCTGAAAGAAACACATAGTGTACGTTGTCTGGCAGCAGGATTAACGTCTCCTCCCAAACCACTCCTCTCTCCTGTTAACACCACATATATTTCCAAATAACAACAAAGAACTAAACACAAGTTAATTTTTTAAATATTCATAAAGCAACTTCATTTTCAAAACATTGATCTCTTAATCTTGAAACGTTACAATCTTTACAACTCATAAACTTAGCGCCATCCATATTTAACTAGCTGAAATCATTAGGTTAGGCTAGGACCTAGAAACAGTTTGTCAGTATCTCGGAGGCCGCTACATTTCTATGATAAATTTGTCACCACGCTATGGTGGTAAAATTACTTATATTAAAACTAAATAAAACTAGAATTATTGAAATACTATATTATTAGAATGCACATTAGTTCTTACTTTGTCTCTCATATAATGGATCTCATCAAATATGACCCAACCGACTTCCCTCATGACTTCTGACCCTCTGTAGAGCATATTTCTCAAAATCTGAAAAACATAGGCACGATTAATTTTGACATTATTTATTAATCAGAAATTCTTTATTAGAAGTGAAAGATTACAAGTAGTAATTAAGATCAGTCAGTTTACTTTAATTTATTTTATTGAGTCTCAAAGTGACTTCAAACCAAACATGTTACAATTAATTATATTTTTCAGAAATATAATTAATTGCCTGGATTCCTTCCCTCAAGGGGGTACTCACCGGACACCCTCGAAATCACCTTCTGAATCCTATTACCCACATTACCTCTGTTGTCATGATGAGACAGCTGGCAGTCGGATTGATTGTGACATCCCCTGTAACCAGTCCCACGTCATGGAATTCTTCATAGAACTCTCTGTATTTCTGATTGCTGAGAGCCTTGATTGGAGTAGTATATATCACCCGTTGTTTTTCTTTCAGAGATCGTGCTATAGCATACCTGCAAGTATCCATAGAACCATATAACAATTCCAATTATTTTCAACTTCCGATATACTAATTAAAATACTTGCAGAGACATTAGTATTTTTTTAAATTACCAGATTATTGTAAATTCAAGTCAATTTTCTTCACCACAGGTTATAGAACACTGAATAATGTGAATACAGACCTAGAGACTATATCAGAATCACTTCAGTAAATTTTAAACATACAAACATCGCACTACTTTCATAGGTGAAATAAATGGCATTTTCATTGGGAAAGCTGATGTCCACATGCTTTAAGATGTCTGACTTTGGATCTGAATTAGTGATAACGTTGCGTAGGTTCAAATCCTGTCCATGACCGTAGCACCTGTTATGATTACCATTGACCTTGTACTTCATAAACCTTCAGCTGCTTATTTTGTTTGATAAAATCTCGCACAACTCAGTGGTTGAAATCCAGCATGATATATATGAAAAAACTGTCCTACTTTTAATCAGTGTAACACAACATAATAATAGTCATAAATATTTCTGACAATACATGCTGTGTATTATATTCAAAAACACTTAATCTCTAAAAATTATTTAGTCAGAAAAAGTATTATGAGATTTACAATGCTACACTGATGACATTTCTATATCCTATAACATTTACAAGTATAATAGTACCTTAATTGAAAAGGTCACCAAAAACTAACGTTTACAAAATAAAAACCAGTGTACTTTGAAGCTTTATATCTCAAAGCTGAAGATTTATCTCAAACACAGGGTAACATTTTAATCATCCGATATATAGAAGTCAGGTGAAATAAGGGGTACCAATTATTGTTAGTATTGTCTTTCATCAAAATCTTTTCATTCTTTTTTTCATATTCGTTGATGTTATTGACACATAAAAAATGCAAAAACATGTATATCTATGAACACGTTTAACAGCCTATATTTTATATTTTAATGTCTATTTTCATCTAGGCATAAACAATTAACTTACATAAGTGATAGTTTTCAATAAAAATAAATTATGAAATACAAAATTGACTTGTTTCTTTTATTTAAATTATTCCACCATAATAAAATATGTAACTTGAGAATGTATGCAAGAGACTCACTCGGCTACAACTGTTTTCCCTGCAGATGTGTGGGCCGAAACCAGCACCGATCGATCATTGTCCACGCATGCAATCGCCTCCTTCTGGAACGGATCAAGAATGAACGGGTACTCCTTGGCGGGTTTAGTTGTAACGACACGGAGAGGCACATATTCCTCGTCAGGTGGCACCGCCACCTCATGTAGACACGCCTCTAGCGTTTCTACTGTATGCACTTTTATCCTGTGTGAGATGTTCTGAACACTGGACAAACAATGGCTTTATAGAGATAATAATTTTGCAAACACATAGATCATGTAGTCTATTCATTTTACTTTACTAAAAAAATTAGGAAAGTGAAATATAACATACATTCAAAAGTTATTTAGGCTATAATATTACAGTCATTTACTTACTTTACGTCCTCAAAAACTGATTCAGGTTTCGGTCTCTTTGAAGAACTTGATTCATCATCAGAATGATCTCTTTTTACAGAGGGACTGCTGGAAATTTTAGTGGTTTGCACGCTGAAAAAAGATAGGAACTGAATGTCACAACATTATTTTAAATGTTTTAATCATTACACCACTTACAATCAAAATAAACAAATATACAACTGAAAACCTGGTGTAACTAACGTGATCAACTTAAAAGGATAATATGGTTTCGAGTACTTGCCATCATTTTATGGTAAAAAAAGTATAACACTACATTTTTATGATTTAAATCTACCCCCTTTTTGCAAAAAGCATAATACATGCAATAATACAAAATGTCTAATATATGTGAGCAAATTAACCTATTAACTTAAGTTATTCTGAACTTAAAATATGTTATGGAATGATATAACAAAGAGATAATAAAATATGTACAATAATTATAATTCAGTATAAAGTAGGCATGAAACTCAAATAATTAATACTTTAATGTCTTCAGTTAGCTAGACATATCTTTCTCACAAGACATTCATTTCTTAGAATGTAGTCACACTCTACAATAGTTTTTATAAAATGCAAGAAAAGACAATAATATATACTTGTCTCACAACTAAATCTAAAGAAACAATTATCTTACAAACAGCTACTCATTATGCACAAGATGATTTTGGTCTATGTTTTATGGGGAGGAGGAAATCTCTACCAGACACCTGAAGATTAACACCCATCCTCAATGGTTCCTTCTGACAAGTGTGACTCACACACACTAAAATCTCCCATCCTTTGTTCTTCATATTGAAGAAGTAGGTTCTTATAAATTCACACTTAGACTCCATGCTGGTGCAGCATATAAAATTACTTAAGTGGCTTTCGCCACTGAGGTAAAAACAGTTTTCCCCTGAAGAGGGGAATGACTATGACTGCTACCTCCTCATCCCTTTTTTCTGCATACTGGGGGAAAAAACTCACTGCCACTGATGCAAAAGTCCTCTGATCTGATCAGATTATTTTGGTGGAACCCAATTGTGACCAGTTTATAATACTCTCTCCCAGACATTATTCTCTACAGAATTACATAGTTTTGCTGAATTTATATTCAAGCCGCCAAAGAACATCAAATCTACTTTGGTATTCATACCAATTGCCAGTAATAGGTCCATAGTCTACTAAATTCTACTAGTGTTAAGCAGTAATACCTTTTCCATTTTGGTCAATTAATTAACATTGCTTGGAGCACGTATCCTATTGTCCTTCTTCCAGTTCACACATCTTTGTTCTCTAGTACAGTTATTCACTAGATGTCCTTCTTTCTCACACTTAGTACATTTTGCTTTAGTATGAGCCCATACTGTTGGCCAGATAGCCTATTACTTGCTAACTGTGAATACACCGTAGCTCCAGCTGTAAATTCCTCACTCAGCACCTTACCCAACCTACCTTGATCTGCATCCTTGAAACAGGTTATCCGAGGCACTTTGATCATAGCATGGGTAGGGTACGATAAGCGGACCCGGTTTTTTATATCGAAGAATGTAATCATCGATACCTAATATTCGCATCTCAAATCCTAGACTATCAATCGATATAAAAGTATCTACTGTATAGTCCTCAATAACAATCTTATGTTTTAAATTAAAATATGGATTTAATATTTACAGTGATGAAACAAATTATTATAAGCAAAATTAGGAAAACTGAAGACAACCATATTTGCTCCTCTCACAGTTACAGTTGTTTCTTTCCCACAAATTTTACCCAATGGATTTTTCGGTACGAGTCCAACATGTTGAAGCCACATAAAACATGTCTTATCATCTTTCAAAGCAATGTCGTGTAGTTTTCTAAAGTTGACTGCCATTTTTAATAATCAAATGTTACTTATATGTAAAATTGAAATATTACCTTACGTGTACTATTTGAAAGTGTTTACAGCTGTTGATATAGATTATTTAAGTTATTTGTTCAAAATAATTAATCAGTATCGATTGATTATATCTGTGGTTATGATTAAGTAATATTGTTTGCCAATTTCGATATAAAAAATCGGGTCCACTTATCGTACTAAAAGGCTGGTCTTACTAGTTTTTTTAGTGTTTTTAGTTTTCATTAGTGTCCTGATGGTAGGATCTCTGGTTGTTTCCATACATGATTCAGCATTATTTTTAGAGAACATTCTCCATAAAAAAAACATTTGGAGCTTCCCTTTCCTAGCCTTTGATGTCACAAGGTAAGTTTTATCAGAAACAAAATCAGGCCAATCCTACTGACCATTTTTCCTGCAGTAAACGTGTTAAGCAGCTAATTATATCTCTAATATCATATATTACTGTTTGAGAATCACAGTGTTTTATAAAAATAAGTGCCAATTTGCCTATTTATTTTATTTTATGACCTCAGTTCTAAACATCTTATGTTCATCATTGTTTCTGGTTATTTAGCTAAAACTGCCAAAGAATAAGCCAAGTAATTTTATAAGAAAACCTCAAAAAAGATAAGTAGTTAAATCTGACTTTCTAACAGTAATAATAAGTTAAATGAAGCAGTTTAATGCTAATTTAAAGTAGATAGTGACCTCTGGCCCTATTGTATTACCACCAATATACTCGGTGTTAGTATAAAAATATCCGGTATTTATTTACATTAGCGTGACCATGGAAAATGGACTTTTTTTCATGGGTTGGGCATTTATAGCCAAGTATTATTATCACTGGTGCATATGAACTGGGGGGAAAGTATATTATTGTATTATATTTATGCCTTACGGACATTATTGCGTTAAGGAGCAGGGGCATCACGTGATATGGGATTCGACTTTTGCAAGCTCGAGTTAATTTTTTTTATAAGAGCAAGCAGTGCGCAGCGGGCAGGCATCGTTGACAGGATTAACGTATTAGTCAGACTCGTCTTTACGAATTGCTTCCACGTGAGATACCGAACATCCAACACAAAGGTGTGCCATTACCACTACTGAACTAGGAGGTTAAGAATAGACGTGGAGGAACAACGGTAGTTCAAAATGGCGTACCTTCTTTATTTGAGAAGGCGCGGAGTATTACCAAACTGTCAAATATGGATAGTGTTGCCAGAGGTACGATAATTTCATTGATTTTATGCGCCGGTAAGATACACGATGGGTAGTTATTATCGTACCATGAAAGATTTTTGACAAATTTATACAAGTAACAAACCAAAAGTTAATTATAACATAATTTATTATACGAACATAACATACTTTTTTATTAAATGTGTTTGGTACGATTATTTTATATGAAAGTACGATAATTTCTCGTTGTTGGTATGATAATCGGTTTTTAAAATCTGGCTATACTGAGTTTGAGCAGACGCGGAGTTATAGGAAACTGTCAAAAACGGAGTTTTCAGAGGATTTAAAAAAATCTTAGCTCCTTTGATTTTCGTTGCCGACGAATTTTTTCTTCAATATTGTTTTCAGGAAAAATTGTAGTTTTCAGGAAAAAAAAATGAACTTACCTTTCCATGGTCACGTTAATGTAAATTGATACCAAATATCCATTAGACCACATGTTTAGTATTAAAGTTTCACATGGGACATAAGTTATAAAGATTTCCTAGTTCATAGGCTGAATATCATAAATTTATAAAATTTCACAGAAAACAGTTCCAGCGCAGTATTCAACACAGTATCAGTGGGATTAACGGCCCGGACAAGCCAATCAAATGGATGATGTCATCACAAGATTAAATCATGGTCACAAAAGATCATATGACACCCCACGCAGATGTACAGCAAGGATACTTTTTACTAATATTGCTCCGTGTGTAAAAAGTAGTTTAATTTTTAATGTTCTACAACTTCGTTATTTCTCATCTCCACCCCCATTAAGTATTATATTGTTTGTTCAGGAGGAAGATAGTAACAGGCAAAAAAAAGTTGTTTTTTCCAGGTTGGCCATTACTTTATATACCTTCAACGTTTTCATTCGAAGTGCTATCAATAAAGTAAACAGAAAATCGGTACAGTAATACTTTTTCTACAAATAATTCAGGCTAAATTCCTCATAATACAATTTTATGTCAAAGCTAGGATACCATCTGAAGTTTTAATATTTTATACCTATGTTCATTTAATAACAACCCAATGCTGTAGCTGGGTTGCACAGATTTTCTTTATAAATTCTTTACTTTGAATGCTGATTGAAAAAGTAAACATGAACTTAAGCTGAACTATTGGATGCACCTAAAACCTTTTCTTGATACAAGTTTCAGTCAAGTTATTATACTTAATGTAAATGATGGAAACTCATAAAACCAACTTACTTAGAAACAAGTGGAGGTGAGTTGATAGAAACCACTTCTGATTCTTCTTTTATTTTTGTAGGCTGAATTTCTTCATCAAATACATTAAATAATTCATCGTCAAAATCTGCCATCTTTGTCTAAAAGGGTAAAAGTATTTAAATCTATATAGTAAATACTGTAAGTTAAGCTCTTACAACTCTATGATTCTTGAGTACTAAATTTGAAATAAATGCTTTTGTAATATCCTAACCTCAAAAACAACCACTGTAAATTCAACTGCGTCGTACAGCAACCACCGTGAAGTTAGCGTCACTTTATCGTCCAGTGCATCAATGTTGCAGTCATCAATCTGAAGGCGTTAACAAAAATTCAAAAACTGAGATAAATAGTATAATACTAATTATAAAAACGATCTTTCACAAAATCAACACAGTTTTTTCTATTTATTACTTTCCACAAAGGTTTCCCATTAAATGTGTCATGAATAAAAATCCCAAATATAATACCTAAGTAAACCGTAGGAATGTATCGTAAAATGGACGTCCTCTAATAAATGCCACTCCTGAGACTTAACCAAACAAGTGCCCGCAATGGAACTTTGTACACAGATGCTCTGTAAGCTGAACTTTAATATACCAACGTCAAAAAGGTGGTGTCGGCCGTCAGAGGTCCTATCGTCAAAATTAAATGCACCGTTAGACGGGGCGTTCTCGTATAAAAGTCGCTCCTGAGACTAAACCAAACAAGTGCCCGCAATGAAACTTTGTACACAGATGCTCTGTAAGCTGAACTTTAATATACCAACGTCAAAAAGGTGGTGTCGGCCGTCAGAGGTCCTATCGTCGAAATTAAATGCACCGTTAGACGGGGCGTTCTCGTATAAAAGTCGCTCCTGAGACTAAACCAAACAAGTGCCCGCAATGAAACTTTGTACACAGATGCTCTGTAAGCTGAACTTTAATATACCAACGTCAAATAGGTGGTGTCGGCCGTCAGAGGTCCTATCGTCAAAATTAAATGCACCGTTAGACGGGGCGTTCTCGTATAAAAGTCACTCCTGAGACTTAACCAAACAAGTGCCCGCAATGAAACTTTGTACACAGATGCTCTGTAAGCTGAACTTTAATATACCAACGTCAAATAGGTGGTGTCGGCCGTCAGAGGTCCTATCGTCAAAATTAAATGCACGGTTAGACGGGCGTTCTCGTATAAAAGTCACTCCTGAGACTAAACCAAACAAGTGCCCGCAATGAAACTTTGTACACAGATGCTCTGTAAGCTGAACTTTAATATACCAACGTCAAAAAGGTGGTGTCGGCCGTCAGAGGTCCTATCGTCAAAATTAAATGCACCGTTAGACGGGGCGTTCTCGTATAAAAGTCGCTCCTGAGACTAAACCAAACAAGTGCCCGCAATGAAACTTTGTACACAGATGCTCTGTAAGCTGAACTTTAATATACCAACGTCAAATAGGTGGTGTCGGCCGTCAGAGGTCCTATCGTCAAAATTAAATGCACGGTTAGACGGGCGTTCTCGTATAAAAGTCACTCCTGAGACTTAACCAAACAAGTGCCCGCAATGAAACTTTGTACACAGATGCTCTGTAAGCTGAACTTTAATATACCAACGTCAAAAAGGTGGTGTCGGCCGTCAGAGGTCCTATCGTCGAAATTAAATGCACCGTTAGACGGGGCGTTCTCGTATAAAAGTCGCTCCTGAGACTAAACCAAACAAGTGCCCGCAATGAAACTTTGTACACAGATGCTCTGTAAGCTGAACTTTAATGTACCAACGTCAAATAGGTGGTGTCGGCCGTCAGAGGTCCTATCGTCAAAATTAAATGCACCGTTAGACGGGGCGTTCTCGTATAAAAGTCACTCCTGAGACTTAACCAAACAAGTGCCCGCAATGAAACTTTGTACACAGATGCTCTGTAAGCTGAACTTTAATATACCAACGTCAAATAGGTGGTGTCGGCCGTCAGAGGTCCTATCGTCAAAATTAAATGCACGGTTAGACGGGCGTTCTCGTATAAAAGTCACTCCTGAGACTAAACCAAACAAGTGCCCGCAATGAAACTTTGTACACAGATGCTCTGTAAGCTGAACTTTAATATACCAACGTCAAAAAGGTGGTGTCGGCCGTCAGAGGTCCTATCGTCAAAATTAAATGCACCGTTAGACGGGGCGTTCTCGTATAAAAGTCGCTCCTGAGACTAAACCAAACAAGTGCCCGCAATGAAACTTTGTACACAGATGCTCTGTAAGCTGAACTTTAATATACCAACGTCAAATAGGTGGTGTCGGCCGTCAGAGGTCCTATCGTCAAAATTAAATGCACGGTTAGACGGGCGTTCTCGTATAAAAGTCACTCCTGAGACTAAACCAAACAAGTGCCCGCAATGAAACTTTGTACACAGATGCTCTGTAAGCTGAACTTTAATATACCAACGTCAAAAAGGTGGTGTCGGCCGTCAGAGGTCCTATCGTCGAAATTAAATGCACCGTTAGACGGGGCGTTCTCGTATAAAAGTCGCTCCTGAGACTAAACCAAACAAGTGCCCGCAATGAAACTTTGTACACAGATGCTCTGTAAGCTGAACTTTAATATACCAACGTCAAATAGGTGGTGTCGGCCGTCAGAGGTCCTATCGTCAAAATTAAATGCACGGTTAGACGGGGCGTTCTCGTATAAAAGTCACTCCTGAGACTTAACCAAACAAGTGCCCGCAATGAAACTTTGTACACAGATGCTCTGTAAGCTGAACTTTAATATACCAACGTCAAATAGGTGGTGTCGGCCGTCAGAGGTCCTATCGTCAAAATTAAATGCACGGTTAGACGGGCGTTCTCGTATAAAAGTCACTCCTGAGACTAAACCAAACAAGTGCCCGCAATGAAACTTTGTACACAGATGCTCTGTAAGCTGAACTTTAATGTACCAACGTCAAATAGGTGGTGTCGGCCGTCAGAGGTCCTATCGTCAAAATTAAATGCACCGTTAGACGGGGCGTTCTCGTATAAAAGTCACTCCTGAGACTTAACCAAACAAGTGCCCGCAATGAAACTTTGTACACAGATGCTCTGTAAGCTGAACTTTAATATACCAACGTCAAATAGGTGGTGTCGGCCGTCAGAGGTCCTATCGTCAAAATTAAATGCACGGTTAGACGGGCGTTCTCGTATAAAAGTCACTCCTGAGACTTAACCAAACAAGTGCCCGCAATGGAACTTTGTACACAGATGCTCTGTAAGCTGAACTTTAATATACCAACGTCAAAAAGGTGGTGTCGGCCGTCAGAGGTCCTATCGTCGAAATTAAATGCACCGTTAGACGGGGCGTTCTCGTATAAAAGTCGCTCCTGAGACTAAACCAAACAAGTGCCCGCAATGAAACTTTGTACACAGATGCTCTGTAAGCTGAACTTTAATGTACCAACGTCAAATAGGTGGTGTCGGCCGTCAGAGGTCCTATCGTCAAAATTAAATGCACCGTTAGACGGGGCGTTCTCGTATAAAAGTCACTCCTGAGACTTAACCAAACAAGTGCCCGCAATGAAACTTTGTACACAGATGCTCTGTAAGCTGAACTTTAATATACCAACGTCAAATAGGTGGTGTCGGCCGTCAGAGGTCCTATCGTCGAAATTAAATGCACCGTTAGACGGGGCGTTCTCGTATAAAAGTCGCTCCTGAGACTAAACCAAACAAGTGCCCGCAATGAAACTTTGTACACAGATGCTCTGTAAGCTGAACTTTAATATACCAACGTCAAATAGGTGGTGTCGGCCGTCAGAGGTCCTATCGTCAAAATTAAATGCACGGTTAGACGGGCGTTCTCGTATAAAAGTCACTCCTGAGACTTAACCAAACAAGTGCCCGCAATGGAACTTTGTACACAGATGCTCTGTAAGCTGAACTTTAATATACCAACGTCAAAAAGGTGGTGTCGGCCGTCAGAGGTCCTATCGTCGAAATTAAATGCACCGTTAGACGGGGCGTTCTCGTATAAAAGTCGCTCCTGAGACTAAACCAAACAAGTGCCCGCAATGAAACTTTGTACACAGATGCTCTGTAAGCTGAACTTTAATGTACCAACGTCAAATAGGTGGTGTCGGCCGTCAGAGGTCCTATCGTCAAAATTAAATGCACGGTTAGACGGGCGTTCTCGTATAAAAGTCACTCCTGAGACTTAACCAAACAAGTGCCCGCAATGAAACTTTGTACACAGATGCTCTGTAAGCTGAACTTTAATATACCAACGTCAAATAGGTGGTGTCGGCCGTCAGAGGTCTATCGTCTAAATTAAATGCACCGTTAGACAGATGTTCTCGTATAAAAGTATTAGATTTTCAAGTATCAAGGTTATATAAACTAGATTAGTATATATACTGCAAAATGTTCAAACGTCGTATGGAATTTGGTACTCCAAAGTTTCATTATTTTTAAAACATGAAAAATTAAAAGCATTATAAAAAGTGATAGCTTGAAATTCTAGCATGCGGAAGTATTTTAGAAGTTATAACATAAATATTACTGCTTCTCTTTTGCGCACTTTTTTAAATGACGTTGTCCTTTTATATCCATGAAAATAATAAGTAAAATTTGTAGGCTAATTAACAATATATTTTTTCTAACCTCACATATATTTCAAAAAACAATTTATTTTATATTTCATTTATTATTTTTATTCTGTTTACTTCTGTTTTTATCTGCAACAATTTATTTTTAAATGTGTCACCAATTATTTTACTATTGTAAAGTTTTGAACTATTGTTTTTTGTAATCACTGAATTTATTCAGGGTATGTGAATCTTATTTAGAGTTATTATATCGCATGGTTGTATTGTATTTAAATGTCGTGTAATTTAGGACATTAGGGTTTCCCTGATTTTTTTCTAATTTTTCAGAGTCAGATGTGGTTGAGGCTTGAGAAATTTATGTTATTGCTGACACCTGGTAGGTATGAGCAGATGTTATAATATGGAAGAAAAGCTATTGTGTAGACTTATCTCTTTACCCAATACCCCTCACGGAATTTCTGAGAATAGTTTTATAACCCTTACACGTAATTTCCTTAGACACATTCAGAAGGGACACGCAAACTCGAGACCGGTTGCCATAAACCTATTGTCTGGTAATGACACCATTTCGAGGAAGGAACCACCTCACCCGAGCCTTTACCTGAGACTACCTCACTGTTAATTCTGTTGTAGTTAAAATATTTGTTCCATTCCATTATTTGAACGTTGATTAATTTGAACTGTAAAAATCATGCAATGCTAACAAACATCTTTGTACAACTTATACATGAAATTAACAAATCGATTACATGGAATAGTAGGCTAATCACGCCAAACATTCTACGTAACAATATACCATATATGACGCCAGGGACTCGCTTATTGGAGAAAGAAAACGTATTATAAGTT
Organism: Homalodisca vitripennis; assembly: GCF_021130785.1. Lineage (NCBI taxonomy): Eukaryota > Metazoa > Arthropoda > Insecta > Hemiptera > Cicadellidae > Homalodisca > Homalodisca vitripennis. The sequence continues at coordinate 181,842,560 of NC_060208.1, read as the reverse complement.
TTTAATATTAAAGCTCGTATGCATTAAACAGAGGTAAACATCAATTTAATACTAACAAATGACCATTATAATTTTCAAAATAGACAAATAGAATGAATAACATGATAATGATGCATTGACTTAAGAGAAAAAATCCTTCTAGAAGTTCTATATTTTTAGAATTGATAATATAATTAAATGGCGGTACCATTACATCAACTCATAGAAATAGTAATACCATTGAAGCATTCATTTCATATTGACTATGTTTAATAAGTCATAAATTGCAAACCTAAAACATGTGGTTTTAACGCACAAACCTCGGAAATTGTTTGCTGCTTAAAATACAAAGTATGACCTCAATATTGGCTTTATATTATAATATGCGTCAGATACGTTTGATAACATACTGTATCGTTGAACTTAATATTTTAGTGCGGAAATATCAAAATACACGTTATTGGCATAAGAATGTATATTTAGAATCTCCTTAAAAATCGAATGGAAAACTACAAATCTGTTTCTGTATACAAAACGTAACACGCGTACGTTCTTACTGTAATTTACTGGAGATTATATAACAACTCCAGATATCTTAACTACACTGAGGGCAGTTTCCCACTGGGGCATCAAAGAGTAGAGGAAAGGTTTATTTTTTACTCATAAATTTAATGTTAATGCCAATTTAAACGTGTTTTAGTTTCTATACGATTCTAAACGGTTAGTAGTGTAAAAGACCCAACACTGATATTGCAAATATAAAAATAGGGTCGTTGAGATAACGATTCGTAGAGTAAAAGAGCTGCCCCCCAAATAAAAGATCCTTCTGAGACTAAACCAAACAAATGCCCGCAATGAAACTTTGTACATAGATCCTGAATTTTAATGTACAAAATGTATTTGTTAATTATTTGAATAGCGCTCTTTTTATAAAATCACAGTATACAGGGTGATTCAAAACTAAACGGCAATCTCTCGGGAGCTTATTCTATAGCTAAAAACAAGTAAAAAAGTTCATATAACCATATGCCCGGAAACGCTTCGTTAGCGAGTTACGCCTAGCGAAAGATTTCGCCCGGATTTCAGAACCCTTGGTGAAGTCAGGCCGTATAAAAATGGTAAAGGTAGTTACAAAGATACAAATACGATTGTTTTTTATGTTTTTATATCTGACAAATTTATTAAAATTCGTCCCAGAGCTGTAAATGCAATACTTTCAGAGATATCTTACGTAAAACACAAGAATTGGTGCAAAGAAATAACACATTTTTGTGTTTAACGTAAGATTACTTCCATAAATGTTAAATAAAGGTCATTTTTTTCTTAAACAGATTTGTAGAACATTTAATTCTGAAAAGATTCATGTGAATTACTTAGGAAAAAAATTAATAATAGGTATTGAAATTTAGCTTTATTTAAAAATAAAACAGACGCACAAAAATGCATATTCTTATCTGCATAGAATATTAACTAATGTTTAGGTTGTGAGTAACAGCTGATCATTTATTCAACACTTTTTATCGTCATATTTTCTTTGCAAAGGTTGGCAATATCAGCTGATCAACAATTAAGTTCATGAAGTAATATTTGAATAACCTTTATGGAGGTTTTTGTATTGTGGCGTGTGAAGATTGTATTTTGTGAGATCCTGTGATTATTTGGAAATATTTTATACAAGTGTATAAAATATTTTATTAAATATTTATTTTTAAAATATTTTATTAAATATTTTTATAAAAGTGTATGTAATTATCTTAGTAAATAATGGCAGATAATGTAAATGGTATGTATTCGTTTGAAGAGTATACGGACATGATACTGATTTACGGCAAAGTTAACAAGAATGGTTTAGCTGCAGTTCAGGAATATCGTGATACTTTTCCACATTGAAGAACACCTGATCGCAAAACATTTGAAGCTGTGGAGAGACGACTTAGAGAAACTGGTAGCTTTAAACCGAAGCGAATAGATATTGGTCGTCAACGTAGCGCAAGGAACTATAATAATGAACAAGCAATAATAAATGCTGTAGAATTATCACCAACCACAAGCACCAGACGATTATCACGTCAGTTAAATATTTGCCAGTCAAGCGTATGGCGGACACTTCATGAAGCACAGTTGTACCCATTCCATATAACACGTGTTCAAGACTTATTACCGCAAGATCTTAATAAACGGAAGATGTTCTGCCGCTGGTTAAGAAGAAATTGTTTACGACATCAGTATTTTCTTCGGCGTATTCTCGTTACTGATGAATCCTGTTTTACTAGAAATGGAATTGTAAATTTTCGTAATACCCATACTTGGGCGTACGACAAACCCACATGAAACTGCGACGAGGCATTTTCAACATAACTTTTCAGTCAATGTATGGCTTGGTGTTCTGGGTGATAATTTGATTGGTCCATTTTTCCTCCCTAATCGACTTAATGGAGTAGCGTACTTACATTTTTTAAGAACAAACCTGCCTACCCTCTTGGAAGATATTCCTGTTCAAAACAGAATAAATGCATGGTTTATGCACGACGGAGCACCTCCACATTTTTCTAATGATGTGAAAAACTATTTAAATGATACATACGGTAGACAATGGATTGGTCGAAATGGACCAGTAAAATGGCCACCACGTTCTCCTGACCTCGCGCCAGCAGACATTTTCTTATGGGGTTGGATGAAGTCAATTGTTTATTCAAAACGGATTAACACCATAGAGGAGTTACGTAATCGCATTACAGAGGCGGCAGAAACTATCAAGAATGCTCCAAACGTTATGAAACGCGCTAGAAAAGAGTGGATTCGTCGTGCGAAAACGTGCATTGCTAACAACGGAGGACACTTTGAGCAACTATTATAGGTGATTATTACAGTTTTATAAAGGTAAATACATTTTATGTTAATGTTCAGTCTAGAATAAATGATCAGCTGTTACTCACAACCTAAACATTAGTTAATATTCTATGCAGATAAGAATATGCATTTTTGTGCGTCTGTTTTATTTTTAAATAAAGCTAAATTTCAATACCTATTATTAATTTTTTTCCTAAGTAATTCACATGAATCTTTTCAGAATTAAATGTTCTACAAAAAATCTGTTTAAGAAAAAAATGACCTTTATTTAACATTTATGGAAGTAATCTTACGTTAAACACAAAAATGTGTTATTTCTTTGCACCAATTCTTGTGTTTTACGTAAGATATCTCTGAAAGTATTGCATTTACAGCTCTGGGACGAATTTTAATAAATTTGTCAGATATAAAAACATAAAAAACAATCGTATTTGTATCTTTGTAACTACCTTTACCATTTTTATACGGCCTGACTTCACCAAGGGTTCTGAAATCCGGGCGAAATCTTTCGCTAGGCGTAACTCGCTAACGAAGCGTTTCCGGGCATATGGTTATATGAACTTTTTTACTTGTTTTTAGCTATAGAATAAGCTCCCGAGAGATTGTCGTTTAGTTTTGAATCACCCTGTAGATCTTTTTTAAACTTGTAGTTTAAGTAACGTCCTGGAAGACATTGAGAGGAAAATGCCTAGTTCTGATTTTGCATTCCTTGCTTTTGTATGGTAGGTAGCGATGTCCTTGCTTCTACTAGGCAAAGTGAATATTGGGATTTGCCAATAGAATCATAAATTCTATTCAAAATTGCTGGCACAAGGGCGGCACACGGGCGGCGCCCTTTGAACCCCGGAGAAAGTTGGACCTCACACTTTGCTGAAAACCCTACAGTAGTCTAGGACCATCTTCCTTCTGTTCCCCGTTGTAAATCTCCAATATGTCAAATAAATATAAAAACGATGCCTGAGGGATGTTTGGCACCATTCTTGGATTGGCTGTGATCTGTGAACGTTGTTTGCATTAGTGCAAAGTTCAACACACGGAGTGCTACTTGATCTTCTGTATCCTGTTATCTGAGGTAATTAATTTTAAAATTTTAAAACATATTATAAACTTTACCTGGTATGGATAAATTGGTATTAATATTTTATACTTATCACTCGCGATTAAATTTTTAATGATTTCGTACTAATAGTGAAATCGAAATTATGTATATCATCCATCTGAAAACAACAGATGTAGGCTTCAATTGATTATTTTATTTATCAAATAGCAACAAGTTTGAATTTTAACATAAACATTCCGTACTTTACAAATAACGGAAAATATAATAAGAGATTTATACTTAACAGTTAATTTCAAAACTCAGTGGTTACACGTAATCTAACACAACTTTTTTTAGTTTAAACCTTTCTACAGAAAAATTATTTTGTTCATACCAGTTACAAAACATGGTTTAATTTTGTAATACGATTTTCTAGACAAAACATTACCTGTAATGAACATAAATTAAATTATTACACGACGATATTGGTTCTTACCATGCCTATCTGTACACAGCAAGGAAGATATTAAATTAATATATTCTGGACCCGATCCAATTTCTTTCATTGTACAGACATTCATATCGCCTATTATTAAAGTAGGATTTATTGATGCATTTAAAATATTTTCAAAGTCATATTTAAACTGAGCATTACGGTATTATATTATTTTTTTGTGCACGTGTTTTTATAAATATGACAATTAAAACATAAATACATGCGCGGATTTAAGAACAGTGAATACAGAGGCCAGTCTTTTACAAACAAATTTATTTATTTGCTGTGCATTAATATCTGACCTTATAGTGCTAACCACCATCTATCATATCCAAAATAAAAGTAGTTTATTATAAGTTACGGTGACTTAACTGTGATTCAATTTGAAATTTATTTAAGTATTATTATGGAATTAAAATAATTTAGTAAAATGGAACTATTGAATTTAAAACATTTATTAAGTAATCGTTTAAAAATAATCAATGCACATGTATTTACGCTTACAACTTAAACACATTATCCTCCTTACTGGCCGAAGATACATGTTTCGATATTTTTTCAGGATTTGTCAGTTATACTAAATCCTGTTGGTTGATAAATCTGCTACTTTGTCATGGCTTTGTTGCGTGGTGTCGCTACTACCATTATGGAATATAATAGCAGAGACAAGGTAGGCCTGCATTAACTTTAACAAAGGTTTCATAGTTGTGTAAATTTTGTATAATGTGTAGTATTTAAAAATGACTTTTAAATGATGCTATTGAGATAAAAAGAGGTTTGAAGACTGGCCTGTATAGTCCTGGACAATAGATAAATCACTAAGACCAAATGAAGGAGGCGATATAAGTAAAATATATACTTTTTCATATTTCTGTTATAAACTTATCCTAATCTTCTAAATGAGCAGTTTTTGCTTATTTTCAAAACAAGTTATATGATGCGACCATTGTAATATGTAATCAATAATGCGTATTATGTTATAATAATAATAAAATAAGTAATATTTATTTTAGGAGGTGTTTGAAAGAGTTAAGGTTATAGGGGACGGTCATTGTTTATTTCGGGCAATGAGTATGGCGTTGTGGGGTACACAACATCGGCACGCGGAAGTTAGGACGAGCATAGTGAACCACGTAGTAACAAACTGGCAGCATTACTATGAGAGAATACAATATACGCTCGGAGAAGAATTTAACTCTCCTCTAAAATATGCAAACCTAATGGGAAATGTACAGAAGCGAATATATGGATCGGAATTTGAAATTACAGTTTTTTGCGAGGTTTACAAGAGAAATGCAACTGTATACAGAGAAAGAGATGTTAAACAAAGGATTTGTGGGAAAGATACTATCTTTAAGGTTGCTAATTTTAATATCAATCAAGTGTATACAACATATGATTTTGTATTTCAAGGAATAGAAAAAGGTCACGAGTCAGAAGGCCATTATGATCTACTAATAAAAAGAGATTTATTTGAGTTGGAAGTCTCCGATGAACCCCACAAATCTAACACCAGACATGATACTACCATTCATAAAAGTGGCATCGCAGAAAACAGTTACATTTCGTCTGTTCAACCTAAAAATGTAGAAAAAAACCCCATTACAGAGTCTGCAATTGAAAGAGAAATCGATGACTAGTTCAACATATCCTGATGTGTTAGAGAAATTGATTGCGTTTTTAAACAAGAAAGGATGCTGTAACCAAAAATTAAAAAAACGTAGTAAGGAAAGACACGCATTATTCAAAGAGGCTGCTTTGTTGATATTTGGGGACTGCAGTAACAAACACATGTTATTGCTTAATAAATTGTATGAAAAAAACTTTTCAAAATTCATAACAAAAGTTACAGCAGAAAAAGACATCCAACAATCTCCTCGGAACAAAGTAAACGAGAAGTATGAGGAATTACTAAACAGTGTTTTGAACACGCTCGGTGATGAAATAACAAAAGAAGAACTAATGGAAAAGGAAAAGATCGTTTATCATAAAGTGTACAATCACTATTGTCAGAAGGTAGGATGGAAAGGGAGTAATAAAAATAATGCAAGAAAATTCAAGCATGTTTGGAATAAGTTTCTAACACAATTACCTGAGTCAGATATTGGAATAAAGCAAATAACAGGCAAAGGAGAAACATTCGCTGATAGATTAAAAGACAGCAGAGGCTGTGTGAAATCATTGACTTATTGCAAATCACCAAGCCACCAGGACTTACAAACATCAACGAAAACAGAAATCTTTATTAACAATACAATTCATAGCACTGTTATTTTGTGGGAAAATGAGTGTAAAAAAGATCAGAGATTTGAACATTTAGTCAAAGAGTTTATTAGCTGTCATCGTAGGGTCGGTGGAGTGTGTACGTGGACAGATTTTGATGACATGTATAAATATAAAGAAAATCTAAAACAAATCAGATCTATCAAAAAACCCGTAATTCTAGTTTTTAAAAAGTGCTTGTATAAGTTTTGCGACAATGAAATGATCATACACTTAAGTACAGTTGGGGACGAATTAAAAATTGAAATAAGAGAATCAGAAAGAGGTAGTGACAACTACGACATCTGTGGACATTACCAGTATTATGAAGATAAAAAATACCCTTTTGATAGAATGGACGAAATTTTATATCGAGATAGAATATGGATGTCAGTATTCGATAGTTCAAAAGATGTTTACAGTGAATATGTCACCAATGAGACTGACAATATGAATAAGGAAATATTACATCAAAAAGGAAAAATTAATGTATCGGCTAATTGTTCAAACAATGAGGAATACCTAAAAAAAAATATTGAAAATATTGCAGAAAAATCAGGAAAATCGTACATAGCAGTACCTAAAAGGAAACATTCCTTGTCGTGCTCTAATAAATTTGCAGTTGAAGAAAAAAGAGTTACTGGTCACATAGACGACGTAATGGTTAACGGTGTATTTGATACAGCCACATTTAGAATTTGGCTCCGAAATGCTGTAATAAAACAAGCAAATATCAGTTGCAGGTTAATATTTACAAATAGTAGACTAAGACATAATGAAAATTTAAAATATGTAACATATGCAAGGTGTGGCTCAAGCGCAGCTGGAAAATGTAAAGAGTTTAAATTTGAAGTTGAAATAACTGATATTGTTGATGTAAGAATAACGAGCAGCGGTACGTCTGTCCCGATTCATACTGGAAAGAAAAGGTCTTACCAACTGAGGGGAGGAGAACGTAAAATATACAAAAAGAAGTTGTTACTAGATCAAGCAAAAACGGTACAGAATGAAGATATGAAACATATAAATATAGATGCTGCTATTGATCTTAATATGCAGTCTGTCAGAACATTAATGACGCTGAGAAAATGTCGATCAGAAGCGTTCAAAGAAGATGACTTGCACTCAAACGACTTGTTAGACCTAATTTTACTGGCAAAAACCGAATCAGTTTCATCCACTGAGGAGGAGAAATATATAAGAAAGGTAGTAGCCTCACCCTTCCAGGTATATATGTTTACAGGTCTGCAAAGAAAGGTAATCGCAAGTAAAAACGTGCCAGCTGGTTATTTTGATGCAACAGGCTCGGTTGCAAGACAAGTGGTCTTATCTAATAACAAACCTATTTTGTATTATGCATTGGTTGTTAATGTTAATGGTGAAATTTTACCTGTCATAGAAATGTTGTCTGAGGTACATGACATAAGCGCCCTAGCTGATTTATTTACAACTTATAAGTATTTCTGCTTGAAATCAAGTAAACAACATTGGCCACTTATTAAACGTATTGTTTGTGATTGGAGTTGGGCTATGATGATAGGAATTGTTATATCTTGGAACTCGATGGATTTGTTGCAATATCTCCGTATGTGCTACAACATCGTAACGGACAGGAGTGACCCGCAGCAGTATAGAGCTAAAATAACAATACACGCATGCTGTGCACATTTCATGAAAATGGTTAGTGACAGGCTCTCAAAAGAAAATATTTTAAATAAGAGAGTGAAGGAAATGATACTGAAAGTGATGGGTCTCCTGGTAATATGCAATTCAGTGAGTGAGACTGATGAGATCTACACAATGCTTGCAACTATATCACTCAGTGAAAAGAATTACTCTATTACAAAACATGAGATTGATAAAGTGAACCAGATACTTGAAAATAAAGACCTAGTTATATCAAAATCAGACATTCCTCAAAATTCAAACCTTAACGACATAGATAATGAATATGTGAGTGGAAAAACAAAGCTAGATAGTCCCTTTTTTACCAGATATTGTTCAATTCTACAAATTGTTACGGACAAGCTACACACCATCAGGAAAAATGAACCAGCAACCGAAGAATTAAACATTTATTACTGTCCAGGATTCTTCGATTATGTTCATAACCACTTAATGCCACTGTTACCTTTTTGGAGTGGCTTAATGTTGTTTATGCATGGAAGTGAAGAATTTAATAGATTATCAAACGCGAACGTTGAGAACTACTTCCAACAGGTTAAACACAGACTTTTAAAGAGTAAAACGAATTTAAAAATAGGGCGTTTGATAAAACTTCTAAAAAGCAATGTACAGTCTTCATTGAAAAATATAAGTATAGATATTTCAGATTATAACAAAGAAAGAAAACAACGAGTTAGACAGAAAAATAACTTTTGTGATATTGAAACTAAGGTCATATTGAATCCAATGGAGCCAAAGACTGTCCAAACCACTTTTGAACAGCCATGCCAGATAAGTAATGAATTTCATTCTGAGGATATTGAAGATGTTGATGATCCAAGTATCACAGAAACATGGCAAAAGAAGCGCAGGTCGACTTCTACATATCACTTGACTACAAACAAACCCTTAAGAAATTCGAAATTATTTACAAAACAAACTTGTAGTGCAGGATTTGAGAACGCCGATAAACCTACAGTAGACGAGCCGCCAGAAAATGAAGAGAAGTACATAACTATTGATAGAGGACTACCTTCAGAAAACGAACACAGTACAAGAAAAGAAATAGGAAGTGTAGGTGAAGATAATAACAGGAAATTTAGGGTGAGTATGAGCAAACAGTATCCTCACGTCTGTGCGATTCCAAATGGCCTATTTATGAATCCAGATTTTTATTTGTACGAGGAAAATGAATTAGAAACAGATACGTATGTAGTAGCCTTTTTTAAAAATTTAGTGCCTACAAAAAAACTGTATCTGTTCGGAGACGCGTATTTCACATTGAATGGATCGAGAGAATTACACCAGAATGTGATCGACTGCGCTATTGTTGCTCTAATTAAAAAACTGTGCAAAACAGACAACGTTAAATTCGTCAATACAGAAACTTGCGGAACACTTTTTAAACACAATTCCGTTACTGCAGCATCGCCTGTTTGGTATTATTTCCGAAACTTAAATGAGTATGACAAAATTCTAATGCCGTATATTGTATCAAACAAAAATCACTATTGCGTGCTGGTTGGAGACATACAGAACCACACATGCTTTTTCTACAACCCACTGCCAAGATATCCGGACAACTGTGAAGTTGGATTTAAAAAATTTAGGACATTTCTCAATGGTCTTCAAAAAACTCAGTACAAGAATGATGGCATGAAAGTAGACAGATGGACATATGTAAAAGGCGAGGGGGCAGTCCAAAGTGATAGCTTTAATTGTGGAATATATGTTATAAATTATATAGAATGTTTTCTGAAAGACCAAAAAATGCCGACGAAAATAAATCCTACTGATTATAGAGAATACTTAAAAAGAGAAATTCTGCAATGGTCAGATAATATGGCAGACATATGCTTACAATGTGGAAAGGGAGAGACTCGATGCAAAATATGGATAATGTGCGACAGCTGCAAACGATGGGCTCACTTCAAACCATGTCTTAAGTATTTAAGTAAAACCCAACATGAGGTTGAGGTAAATGATTTCATATTTATTTGCAAACTTTGCCAACAATTTAAATCGAAATACAACAGGAACCCATGGGAATGAAACAATTAACAACAACACCTGTTTTTAAGGAAAAATATTAGGTCCCGCCCAACGCAAAGAAAAGTGCTTAACGGTTTGGTGGTGGATTGAGTAGCTGCCAATATCGTTATGCACAGTATATTGATAGACAGAAGCCAAGGAAAGAAAGCAATTTTATTAATTTGTATATAGAATTAGCATCAACCACGGTATAGCAAAAATATTAGGTCCCGCCCAACGCAAAGAAAAGTGCTTAACGGTTTGGTGGTGGATTGAGTAGCTGCCAATATCGTTATGCACAGTATATTGATAGACAGAAGCCAAGGAAAGAAAGCAATTTTATTAATTTGTATAGAATTAGCATCAACCACGGTATAGCAAAAATATTAGGTCCCGCCCAACGCAAAGAAAATCTTAACGTTTTGGTGGTGGAAGTAGCTGCCAATTCGTTATGCACCGTATAGATAGACAGAAGCAAGGAATAGAAGCAATTTTATTAATTTGTATATAGAATTAGCATCAACCACGGCATAGCAAAAATATTAGGTCCCGCCCAACGCAAAGAAAAAGTGCTTAAACGGTTTGGTGGTGGATTGAGTAGCTGCCAATATCGTTATGCACAGTATATTGATAGACAGAAGCCAAGGAAAGAAAGCAAATTTTATTAATTTGTATATAGAATTAGCATCAACCACGGTATAGCAAAAATATTAGGTCCCGCCCAACGCAAAGAAAAGTGCTTTAACGGTTTGGTGGTGATTGAGTAGCTGCCAATATCGTTATGCACAGTATATTGATAGACAGAAGCCAAGGAAAGAAAGCAATTTTATTAATTTGTATATAGAATTAGCATCAACCACGGTATAGCAAAAATATTAGGTCCCGCCCAACGCAAAGAAAAGTGCTTAACGGTTTGGTGGTGGATTGAGTAGCTGCCAATATCGTTATGCACAGTATATTGATAGACAGAAGCCAAGGAAAGAAAGCAATTTTATTAATTTGTATATAGAATTAGCATCAACCACGGTATAGCAAAAATATTAGGTCCCGCCCAACGCAAAGAAAAGTGCTTAACGGTTTGGTGGTGGATTGAGTAGCTGCCAATATCGTTATGCACAGTATATTGATAGACAGAAGCCAAGGAAAGAAAGCAATTTTATTAATTTGTATAAAGAATTAGCATCAACCACGGTATAGCAAAAATATTAGGTCCCGCCCCAACGCAAAGAAAAGTGCTTAACGGTTTGGTGGTGGATTGAGTAGCTGCCAATATCGTTATGCACAGTATATTGATAGACAGAAGCCAAGGAAAGAAAGCAATTTTATTAATTTGTATATAGAATTAGCATCAACCACGGCCATAGCAAAAATATTAGGTCCCGCCCAACGCAAAGAAAAGTGCTTAACGGTTTGGTGGTGGATTGAGTAGCTGCCAATATCGTTATGCACAGTATATTGATAGACAGAAGCCAAGGAAAGAAAGCAATTTTATTAATTTGTATATAGAATTAGCATCAACCACGGTATAGCAAAAATATTAGGTCCCGCCCAACGCAATAGAAAAGTGCTTAACGGTTTGGTGGTGGATTGAGTAGCTGCCAATATCGTTATGCACAGTATATTGATAGACAGAAGCCAAGGAAAGAAAGCAATTTTTATTAATTTGTATATAGAATTAGCATCAACCACGGTAAAAGCAAAAATATTAGGTCCCGCCCAACGCAAAGAAAAGTGCTTAACGGTTTGGTGGTGGATTGAGTAGCTGCCAATATCGTTATGCACAGTATATTGATAGACAGAAGCCAAGGAAAGAAAGCAATTTTTATTAATTTGTATATAGAATTAGCATCAACCACGGTATAGCAAAAATATTAGGTCCCGCCCAACGCAAAGAAAAGTGGCTTAAACGGTTTGGTGGTGGATTGAGTAGCTGCCAATATCGTTATGCACAGTATATTGATAGACAGAAGCCAAGGAAAGAAAGCAATTTTATTAATTTGTATATAGAATTAGCATCAACCACGGTATATAGCAAAAATATTAGGTCCCCGCCCAACGCAAAGAAAAGTGCTTAACGGTTTGGTGGTGGATTGAGTAGCTGCCAATATCGTTATGCACAGTATATTGATAGACAGAAGCCAAGGAAAGAAAGCAATTTTATTAATTTGTATATAGAATTTAGCATCAACCACCGGTATAGCAAAAATATTAGGTCCCGCCCAACGCAAAAGAAAAGTGCTTAACGGTTTGGTGGTGGATTGAGTAGCTGCCAATATCGTTATGCACAGTATATTGATAGACAGAAGCCAAGGAAAGAAAGCAATTTTATTAATTTGTATATAGAATTAGCATCAACCACGGTATAGCAAAAATATTAGGTCCCGCCCAACGCAAAGAAAAGTGCTTAACGGTTTGGTGGTGGATTGAGTAGCTGCCAATATCGTTATGCACAGTATATTGATAGACAGAAGCCAAGGAAAGAAAGCAATTTTATTAATTTGTATATAGAATTAGCATCAACCACGGTATAGCAAAAATATTAGGTCCCGCCCAACGCAAAGAAAAGTGCTTAACGGTTTGGTGGAGGATTGAGTAGCTGCCAATATCGTTATGCACAGTATATTGATAGACAGAAGCCAAGGAAAGAAAGCAATTTTATTAATTTGTATATAGAATTAGCATCAACCACGGTATAGCAAAAATATTAGGTCCCGCCCAACGCAAAGAAAAGTGCTTAACGGTTTGGTGGAGGATTGAGTAGCTGCCAATATCGTTATGCCCAGTATATTGATAGACAGAAGCCAATGAATTGAAGAGATCCAAATAGAACTTGCAACAACCACTGTTTGAAAAAGTTGTTAGGTCCCACAAAAATAATGAGATGTTTCCTGAAGTTGTTGGTAGTGAAACTAGTAGCTACCATTAGTTTTATATTAATTGTAATTATTATAAAGAACCCTAACCCTACAACTAACTACCTCATGCGCCATACTTAACCCCGAAATATACTATACTCTACTTCCACCACCTCATCTCTTTCGAAAAGAATCCTTCTACAACCAGAACCTGCTTAGACGATGGTAATGACCACACGAAGGACGTGTCGCTGTCGTGAGCAACATGTTCTCCTCTTCCTGACAAGATGATTTACTGAAGTGGTAAAGGGATACAATTGTCCCTCAGATTGATATTTAGATTAAACGTATATTTAGATTGTTTATAAGAATACTCTTTACAGGTGAAGTAAAACATTAATAACAAAAAGTAATTTTTAGAAATTGTAAATGTTTTACAGCCGTATTTTTCTTCATTATTATTGTATGGGAATTGTGTCATAACTGACAGAGCGCAGTGAATACATACATACGGTCCTTCTTATTCCATACATGTGTTAGCGTAAATATTTCCATCCACGAATAATTTAATTGTTTTGCTTAAATCATGGCCTGTAAATTCATTCCCATAATATATCATACATGTATATAGACATTTCAGTAACAGTTTCTGCTATTGATGTCCGTAAAATAGGTCCATAGTTGCATGGCAGAGTAAATTTTGTTGGTGTTGGGTATTTGTAATATAAATTTAAAAAACTCGTACATAGCATATGCTTTAAGAAATTGTAATAACATATTTGTTGGTATTATCTTTTAAGTTTGTACCCGTTGAGTTCCAGAGTCTAGAGAAGGAAGAAGAAAAAAGAAGAAAGTGGTGTTTTTTTAGTGGGTATGCCATCAGAATACTATCTGGTGGAGAGCCCCACACTTGTTCGCTTGGTTACGGTAAGACCAAGCGTTCGTGCAGCAATGCATTTTTTCACCACTTAAAAAAAAAAAAAAAAAAAAAAAAAAAAAAAAAACATGGTTTGTGTCATATTAATTTTACTTTTTGTTATAGCTCTCATTTTTTTAAAATTTCCTGACTACATGGAAAAGAAGTACGAGTATTGTCTAATAAAAAGGTAATGTATTACTTATATAACTAATAAGTACAAAACACAAACAACTTCAATTTCGTTGGTACACGAACACATTTTTGACGTTGGTATATTAAAGTTCAGCTTACAGAGCATCTGTGTACAAAGTTTCATTGCGGGCACTTGTTTGGTTAAGTCTCAGGAGTGACTTTTATACGAGAACGCCCGTCTAACCGTGCATTTAATTTTGACGATAGGACCTCTGACGGCCGACACCACCTTTTTGACGTTGGTATATTAAAGTTCAGCTTACAGAGCATCTGTGTACAAAGTTTCATTGCGGGCACTTGTTTGGTTAAGTCTCAGGAGTGACTTTTATACGAGAACGCCCGTCTAACCGTGCATTTAATTTTGACGATAGGACCTCTGACGGCCGACACCACCTTTTTGACGTTGGTATATTAAAGTTCAGCTTACAGAGCATCTGTGTACAAAGTTTCATTGCGGGCACTTGTTTGGTTAAGTCTCAGGAGTGACTTTTATACGAGAACGCCCCGTCTAACGGTGCATTTAATTTTGACGATAGGACCTCTGACGGCCGACACCACCTATTTGACGTTGGTACATTAAAGTTCAGCTTACAGAGCATCTGTGTACAAAGTTTCATTGCGGGCACTTGTTTGGTTTAGTCTCAGGAGCGACTTTTATACGAGAACGCCCCGTCTAACGGTGCATTTAATTTCGACGATAGGACCTCTGACGGCCGACACCACCTTTTTGACGTTGGTATATTAAAGTTCAGCTTACAGAGCATCTGTGTACAAAGTTCCATTGCGGGCACTTGTTTGGTTAAGTCTCAGGAGTGACTTTTATACGAGAACGCCCCGTCTAACGGTGCATTTAATTTCGACGATAGGACCTCTGACGGCCGACACCACCTTTTTGACGTTGGTATATTAAAGTTCAGCTTACAGAGCATCTGTGTACAAAGTTTCATTGCGGGCACTTGTTTGGTTAAGTCTCAGGAGTGACTTTTATACGAGAACGCCCCGTCTAACCGTGCATTTAATTTTGACGATAGGACCTCTGACGGCCGACACCACCTTTTTGACGTTGGTATATTAAAGTTCAGCTTACAGAGCATCTGTGTACAAAGTTTCATTGCGGGCACTTGTTTGGTTAAGTCTCAGGAGTGACTTTTATACGAGAACGCCCCGTCTAACCGTGCATTTAATTTTGACGATAGGACCTCTGACGGCCGACACCACCTATTTGACGTTGGTATATTAAAGTTCAGCTTACAGAGCATCTGTGTACAAAGTTTCATTGCGGGCACTTGTTTGGTTAAGTCTCAGGAGTGACTTTTATACGAGAACGCCCCGTCTAACCGTGCATTTAATTTTGACGATAGGACCTCTGACGGCCGACACCACCTATTTGACGTTGGTATATTAAAGTTCAGCTTACAGAGCATCTGTGTACAAAGTTTCATTGCGGGCACTTGTTTGGTTAAGTCTCAGGAGTGACTTTTATACGAGAACGCCCGTCTAACCGTGCATTTAATTTTGACGATAGGACCTCTGACGGCCGACACCACCTATTTGACGTTGGTATATTAAAGTTCAGCTTACAGAGCATCTGTGTACAAAGTTTCATTGCGGGCACTTGTTTGGTTTAGTCTCAGGAGTGACTTTTATACGAGAACGCCCCGTCTAACGGTGCATTTAATTTCGACGATAGGACCTCTGACGGCCGACACCACCTTTTTGACGTTGGTATATTAAAGTTCAGCTTACAGAGCATCTGTGTACAAAGTTTCATTGCGGGCACTTGTTTGGTTAAGTCTCAGGAGTGACTTTTATACGAGAACGCCCGTCTAACCGTGCATTTAATTTTGACGATAGGACCTCTGACGGCCGACACCACCTATTTGACGTTGGTATATTAAAGTTCAGCTTACAGAGCATCTGTGTACAAAGTTTCATTGCGGGCACTTGTTTGGTTAAGTCTCAGGAGTGACTTTTATACGAGAACGCCCCGTCTAACGGTGCATTTAATTTTGACGATAGGACCTCTGACGGCCGACACCACCTATTTGACGTTGGTATATTAAAGTTCAGCTTATAGAGCATCTGTGTACAAAGTTTCATTGCGGGCACTTGTTTGGTTAAGTCTCAGGAGTGACTTTTATACGAGAACGCCCGTCTAACCGTGCATTTAATTTTGACGATAGGACCTCTGACGGCCGACACCACCTATTTGACGTTGGTATATTAAAGTTCAGCTTACAGAGCATCTGTGTACAAAGTTTCATTGCGGGCACTTGTTTGGTTTAGTCTCAGGAGCGACTTTTATACGAGAACGCCCCGTCTAACGGTGCATTTAATTTCGACGATAGGACCTCTGACGGCCGACACCACCTTTTTGACGTTGGTATATTAAAGTTCAGCTTACAGAGCATCTGTGTACAAAGTTTCATTGCGGGCACTTGTTTGGTTAAGTCTCAGGAGTGACTTTTATACGAGAACGCCCGTCTAACCGTGCATTTAATTTTGACGATAGGACCTCTGACGGCCGACACCACCTATTTGACGTTGGTATATTAAAGTTCAGCTTACAGAGCATCTGTGTACAAAGTTTCATTGCGGGCACTTGTTTGGTTTAGTCTCAGGAGCGACTTTTATACGAGAACGCCCGTCTAACCGTGAATTTAATTTTGACGATAGGACCTCTGACGGCCGACACCACCTATTTGACGTTGGTATATTAAAGTTCAGCTTACAGAGCATCTGTGTACAAAGTTTCATTGCGGGCACTTGTTTGGTTTAGTCTCAGGAGCGACTTTTATACGAGAACGCCCCGTCTAACGGTGCATTTAATTTAGACGTTAGGACCTCTGACGGCCGACACCACCTTTTTGACGTTGGTATATTAAAGTTCAGCTTACAGAGCATCTGTGTACAAAGTTTCATTGCGGGCACTTGTTTGGTTAAGTCTCAGGAGTGACTTTTATACGAGAACGCCCGTCTAACCGTGCATTTAATTTTGACGATAGGACCTCTGACGGCCGACACCACCTATTTGACGTTGGTATATTAAAGTTCAGCTTATAGAGCATCTGTGTACAAAGTTTCATTGCGGGCACTTGTTTGGTTTAGTCTCAGGAGCGACTTTTATACGAGAACGCCCCTTCTAACGGTGCATTTAATTTAGACGATAGGACCTCTGACGGCCGACACCACCTTTTTGACGTTGGTATATTAAAGTTCAGCTTATAGAGCATCTGTGTACAAAGTTTCATTGCGGGCACTTGTTTGGTTAAGTCTCAGGAGTTACTTTTATACGAGAACGCCCGTCTAACGGTGCATTTAATTTAGACGATAGGACCTCTGACGGCCGACACCACCTTTTTGACGTTGGTATATTAAAGTATAATTAAAGTATATTAACGGGAATTCTTTGTGGTAAGTAATAAATACGATTAACTGTGTAGATTTTGTGAAAGATCGTTTTTTTAATAATTAGTTTTATACTATTATTTCAGATTTTGAATGTTTGTTAGCGCCTTCAGATTGTTGACTGCAAAATTGTTGCACGGAATACAGACGGACGATAAAGTGACGCTAACTTCACGGTGGTCGTACAGCATTGTGTGTGACTGTATTCTGTAATACACAAACAATTTTTTTTTTCAACTTGCAATGTGGCAGTCTACAATTGACCATGCAACTCCACCATTCTCTATTTGTGATTGCATTGTAATTTGTATTGATTATCTTCAGTGTAATAGTATAAATAAGATATCTTTTTAAGTGGAATTCCTTCTGAATTCAGATTTTATTAGGTATAGTAAGTATATGTTATATAAGTCAACAGCTTTGTTATTACAATCAAGTGAACTCAACTTTGAACGATAACAACATAATAATATGTTATTAAAAAATAATGACAGCAAGCCTATTACAAGCCGGAAGTACTACAAAAATGGGACATAACAGCATTAAAATTTTAATTGTAATTACTTACATGTTTCATCTCAGGAAGCCTTTTAGTTTCACGCCAACTTGAACAAGTATTCAGTTGGTGTCGTTCTGTATTTATCGGTTGGAAACCAGACCTTGTGGTTGTCTCTTGATTTATAGATAAACAAAATTGGTCGTATTTTGAGCACTAGGTGGGTATTCAGTTCCGTCAAAACAGTACCAGCCGTTTGGTATGGCTATCAAGCATTGTATTCTTATTTTAAGAAGGTCCAAGAAGACAAGAACAGAACCACCACTGAACGAGTGACGTACTGACGTACAATGTCTGTTCAAAACATATCGCGACTATTTATTTTCCACGGGTTAAGTATATAAGTCTTTTATATTTTTTGTGGCGTTATGTTGGTACACATGTCTCTGATGTATGCCAACAAGTTCGGCCTTTTTGAAAGTTCAGTAAATTGTTGATAGCTGATTTGATTGCACGTGTGTGTCTCGTCTCATCAAAGAATCTGTATAATATTGTGTGTTAAAAACTAAATTAAGTACACGGTCGTATTCTGAATGTTGACTGTGGCTTATGGAGAAGCTACCTTGGACCGAAGCAACGTCTATCGGTGGTACAAAACGTTCTCAGAAGGCCGAGAAGATGTGAACAGCGTGCCGAACGCACAAACACGTCAAAAACAGACGAAAACATTGGAGGTGCCTAGAATCAAAACAATTTGATGAAGTGAATAAAATAGTATTGGCCAATCGTCGAATCACTTTTAGAGGACTTGCTGAGGATCTTAACATATTGATTGGCTCGTGCCTTTAAAACGTTTTCGCCGCGAAATTCGTACCAAAATTGCTCAATTTCGACCAAAAACAGCATCGCATTACCATTGCTAATAGGCTGTTGGACTTTGTCCGCGATAACCTAAATTTGCTCAGAGGATCATAACCGGTGACGAATCATAGGTTTATGGTTATGACGTAGAAACCAAAGCTCAATCATCCCGATGGAAGCAGCCGCACGAGCCAAAACCGAAAAAGCGCACTAAGTTCTATCGAATGTGAAAGTTTTGCTTTGTTTTTCGATTGCAGGGGCGTGGTGTATCATGAGTTCTTGCCACAGAGTAAAACTGTCAATAAGGAATATTATCTGCAAACTATGCGCAATTTGTGCGAAGCAATCCGCCAGAAACGCCCGGATTTGTAGAAGAACTAAAATTGTATTTTGCACCACGATAACGCCTCTGTTCATACATCGTTACGTGTGCTCGACCTTTTAGCCAAAACACACACTACTGATGCCGCAACCACCATACTCTGCAGATCTGGCCCCCTGTGACTTTTTCTTGTTCCCGAAACTGAAGAGGCCCATAAAATGACGACGCTAATGCTACGATTGACAAGATAAAGACGGCATTGAAGGAGAAGCTGAACAAGATCACAAAACACGACTTTTTGAAGTGCTTCGAGGATTGGAAGAAATGTGTGCAAAAGTGTGTATTATCTAACGAGGATCACTTTAAATAGGACGAAAACTGATATGAAAGAATAAATAAATAAGGTTCGAAAAAACAAAAGTTGCAATGCTTTTGAACAGACCTCGTATCGAGGATTAATTAAACACCTAAAATCGACTCAATTTATGTCTGATTTGGCTATTATAAATATACGACATATTAACAAAGCAGTCGATGGTTTCAGAATGTATTGAAAATAGTGAAACAACAATGCAAGCAAAATCGTATGAAGGGCAATAGCTTTTTTCTGAGTGTCTTTAAACCTGGTAGTAAATGTCTTGAGAACAAAAGAGTTGCAGTAGAAAGTAACTTTGATGGTGTACCCTTAAAAAAGTAATAGCAAAATTTATGCTATTAATGACCAGCAGTTATTATCTAATGTAATTAACAACATTGATAGGGTTTTCACCATTAATTAGAATTAGCACTGAACCATCTACATTGTCCAGAAATAATGAAAAAGAATATAATTCACTTCTATTGGAATTGCAACTTCTTAAAAGCAAGAACTGGCTCCCCTGAAAAACCCGATAGATTCGGTGAAAAAATAGAAAAGCTCTGTGCAAGATTCAAGCTGAATTATCAATTGCTGCAAGTTCATTCCTTGCAATTCATCAGAGTGTTAGCGGGGTTTTATTCACATGAACGTAATCTTATCGCTATATAGATCGAGCCTTAATAATCAGACATGTATCAGCGCTGATGTCTACGCTATGGTTATTAAACTGAATGGACATGGAAACCGGAGGACTACGTCAGGACGTGGTTAAACAACACCCCTCAGCCATGACACTACAACAGAACGCGACGAGGTCAACCTAACCTGAAAAGAAGTGGAAGAGGACGTATTATTTGCTATTTATAAACAGTTAATTATATTTCTCTCCTTTGATTTTTGAAATATGTTTCATTTAAAGAAAGAGGTTATGATAAGAGAAACTTCATAACAATTCTTAATAACGTTTAATAATGCATTATAAATAAATAATTGAAAACCATAAAAATAAGATTACTATTTCTTTATTTTATTTTTTTTTATAATTTTGAATAAACTTCCTCAAGGCTCAGAGTTATTCTGTGAGCTGAAATACATTCAATTTTATGCTCGTATCTATTGTAGGCATTCTAGGAAATCATATAAATTGAAATTTCCTTTTAGTTTGTCAAATGTATCTTGCGTTCCCACATTGGAAAATTTACCACTACACCAAAGGTAATAATGAAAAAGTACTGGTTTTAGCGCTTATCAACCAAACTGCACTTTAAAAATTCATAACTCGGAAATTTGTTCTTCAACTAAACCCACAATAGCAAATCAACCTTCAATTTCACCATTATTTTGTAACAAGTGTTTGAAAGGATTTACATGTATACATTAATTATAGACAAGTATACATGACCTAAAACAGTTTATTTCTTAAAAAAATCATAATACATTACATCAACTATCACATAAAATTCACAAATACTGAACTTTGGATGCAACAGACAGTCTGTTTTGTAGCATGTAGAATAGTCATATTTTAAATATAGTCTTTTTTAAATATACTAATTACAACAGGCCATTTAATCTATCCAGAATCAAAACGAATACATGCTGACTAATACTGATAAAATTATAGGCCTAGGTCAAGTTCCTGCCTCATTTATCAACGATAAATGCACACTAAACTTAATATTTAGATATTAATAATTAAGAGTGCATGTTAATTTCTTTGCATTTTTCATCACTACAATATTTAAAAATTAATAATGTTCACATACCCGTCAATGTCCATAAGGACGTAGTATACTCTATAAAGCTTTGATTCATAATAGCTTAATATTTCTATATGGAAGAGGGACGATTTCAAGAATTTAATATGCATATAACATTATCCGCTTTACAAAACTAATTCATTGTTTTGGCATTTACTTACAACTACCTTAATAACAACTAATATAAAAAAGTGATGTGTTTCTGCATTTAAAAACAAATAATAATTACTGGTATAATGTAAGATCCCTAATATTATATGTAAGTAGTTATTGTGGTGTATTGGCTAACAAACCACAATAATAATCAAGATACTGTGTTTACTAGAATAAAAATAACAAAATATATTATAAAAAAACAATATTAGCATAATAGGGTTTGGATATTCGCCATGGTTATATATAAGAAAGTGTATAACCCAGTGTTATGTATTTTATAACATGAAATGATGGCACATGTCCAAAATCCTATTATCCTTTCAAACCATTAATCATCAATAACAATTTTAAACTAAGTATATTAGCTTCTATATATTTACATGAGATCATTATATTTAAATTTTATCCACGAATGTATGTATATCCTATATTATATGAAACAATTCATTAAGGTTACATTTGAGAAAGCATATCACACATTTGCAGCATTGCAGAATACTTAAAACACAATAAATAAAATGTTGCCTTAATGGGTTGTCATGTTTTATAATATAATATGACTAATTTGGACGAATTGTTTTATTTATTTATTTTAGCGTGCATTTGACAATGCTGTAATAGTGTGAAACGCATCTTGTAAATAGAACTTTAACGGATTGCTTCAAGCAATAACAACAAAATGCAAGACGAATATCAGCAATTTTAGGTGGAAATATATGCAGGGTTCAGAAAAGGGTGTCATAAACTTCTGGGGCTAATAGTACTCATAATTTCAAACAAAATATGTCCTACAAAACATAGATCGTGAAATGTGTTGTTTAGCCGCTAGCCTCAATTTTCTATTTAACAAAAAATGTATATCTCTCGAATTAGTAAGGCTACAAATACCAAACTTGGGACATTTTTTGTTTAAAATGATGAGTACTATTAGCTACAGAAGTTTGTGATAGTCTGTTTTGAACATCCTGAGTATACAGTGCTAGAATTCAAGAGCTACAGGTGGTGAAACTGTCCTTATCCCGGCCTTCCCTCAGAACAATTTTAAAATGAGGTCTCAAAACAGGGTTTGAAGTGCAAGGGAAAGTTTCCCACACCAACCAACAGTTCTACATTTTTCAGAGAGATAGATCGCGGAGAAGATCGCCAGTTCAGTGTGTTTCACCTCAAATCGAGCACTGTATATATATACAGTGCTCGACAACACTGTGTATGCTGGCTATACACAACAACTCATGTTATACAGGGTGTATATTATGTCTGGAAACACCCAAATATATCCTTTAATAATTTAAATATTAATTTGAAACCTCTTACAATCGTGATAGAGATTGGGCATCTACTTTTTGGAACAATGTTTTTGTTATGTCACACCAACGGGGGGACGTCCTGCCGAGGGTATCGTGAATATTCCTAATGGAAGCCTATACCTTGTGATACATAATTTTTAAAGGTAATAGCTTACTGAATTGAATGCCAAAAACCGCATCTCAAGGGAATTTATTCTATCAGAAAATAGAGCATTTTTAGTATTGAAAAATTTACTGATGTTCAACAATGTAATTTTAAACATGGTTCTTGCCACAAAATGTGTTACACTAATTTTTTAGCATTTTTTTAAATGTTCAATTAAAATAAAATAAACAATTTATTTTTAAGCTGGTTTCATTAGTACAAATTTACCAGTTTTTATTACAATGAATAAAACTTATGAGTCACTTTCTCTGATTACTTATGAATCTGTACTTGGTGTTTTCCAGCAGGAAGGTTTAAAGAGACAAAGGTCACTAGCCTATGAGAAACATTATTGTGTTATTAATCATCTGGTCTACAGGTTTCAGTTTGTTGAGCATGGAGCTTTCACTAGACAGGTCTAAGCTTGGGGAATTACAAATGGACAAAGGTCATATCATTCCTGTCGAGTTAATCAGTGTCTCTGAAGCATTGCTGTCAACAAGTTATCTAATTACCAGTAGTTCAGTTTTTTATTTGGCATTTTAATGGAATTGTCTGAAAGAGAACGAATTACTCTGTTGAATGATGCGAGGATATGGCGATCGTCAAAGATCTTATCGGGAAGTTTGTAATTTGTTTAATGACACTTTCCCAGAAAGGAATCCCATAAGTGTTTCAACAATATCAAAAACTATTGAGCGTTTTGAAAATGACAGGGAGTGTACGTAATCGGCCAAAGTCGGGTAGGATACAATCTGCAACAGATGAAGAAACATGCACTAGATGTTTTGCAAACATTTATTGAAGACCCACATACATCGCTCAGAAAAGCTGCACAGCAACATGATATGCACCCTATGTCTGTGAGTAAGATTTTGAAAATTAATAAATACAAACCATTTAAAGTTCATTTAGTCCAACAGTTAAGTGAGGATGATTACGACAGAAGAGTTGAGTTTTGTGAACTTGTGATGCGCAAATGTGATGACAATAGAGATTTTCTGACCCAACATACTATTTTCTGATGAGGCAACTTTTTTCCTAAATGGCAATGTTAACAGGCACAATTGCCGTTACTGGGCTAATGAAAACCCACATTGGATTACTGAGTCCCATTCACAGCAACCACAAAAACTGAAACGTATGGTGTGGAATTTTAGGTAACAAAATTGTTGGACCCTTTTTCATCAATGGAAACTTAAATGCCGAACTTTACTACAATATGCTCCAAAAATGAAATAATCCCAGCTATTCAAATTGCATCAGGAGAATACTTTGATAATGTATGGTTTCAGCAGGATGGTGCTCCACCCCATTATGGGAGACAGGTAAGAGAGTATTTGGATTTAAGGTTTCCTCATAAATGGATTGGCCGAAGAGGAGAAATCGAAATGGCCTCCAAGATCTCCGGATTTGTCACCAATCGATTATTTCCTATGGGGTCATTTAAAATCCAATGTTTATAGAAGAAAGCCTCCATAATTTGGAAGACCTAAGAAACAGGATTATAGAGGAGATTGCTTTGATAACTGAAGAAATGTTAGGCAACTCTGTCGAATCATTTTACACAAGATTGGCTCATTGTCAAACCGTAGAAGGAACACAGTTCGAAACAATTGCTTTGACACCAAATGCAGGTAAAACGTTTGTTGTAAAGACTTTTCTAACAGCATACATTATTTTTTATTTGTAATAAGAAATCAATAACATAAGTATTTCCCATAATTGTACTGTAATAAAAACTGGCAAATTTGTTGCTAATAGAACCAGCTTAAAATGAAATTTTTGTTTTATTTAATTGAACATTTAAAAAAAATGCTAAAAAATTAGTGTAACACATTTTGTGGCAAGAACCATGTTAAAATTACATTGTTGAACATCAGTAAATTTTCAATACAAAAAATGCTCTATTTTCTGATAGAATAATTCCCTTGAGATGCGGTTTGTAGCATTCAATTCAGTAAGCTATTACCTTTAAAATTATGTATCACAAGGTATAGGCTTCCATTAAGAATATTCACGATACCCTCGGCAGGACGTCCCCCGTTGGTGTGACATAACAAAACATTGTTCCAAAAAGTAGATGCCCAATCTCTATCACGATTGTAAGAGGTTTCAAATTAATATTTAAATTATTAAAGGATATATTTGGGTGTTTCCCAGACATAATATACACCCTGTATATATATATATATATATATATATATATATATATATTGAATCAGTGAAAGACTGATTATTACATTTCTTTTATACATATATAGATAAGAAATATATATATATATACAAAATATACACAGTGGTCGATTTAAGGTGAAACACACTAAACTGGCGATCTTGTATCTCTCTGAAAAATGTAGAACTGTTGGTTGGTGTGGGAAACTTTCCCTTGTACTTCAAACCCTGTTCTGCGACCTCAATCAAACATTTTTCAGAGTGAAGGCCGGGACAGGTACAATATATATATATATATATATATATATATATATATATATAATTTCAATAAACATTGAATCGCAAAAAGTACTTGCTCGAACCCGGATTTCTCACTTGCCAGGTGAATGTGCTACCATTACACCACAGAGCCCTCACTTTTTACTATTCAATTATTTTGTACTTGGCCGTATCTGTCACATGTGCATTTAAATTACCAAACTAACATAAGATCGGAAGACCAAATACCTGTCAAATGACTTATTTTTATTAAGTTTGTATAAATGGCAATAGCCTTTCTTTCACTGATTCAAAATAGAATCAATATTTTCAGCATCAACCAAACTGCTTCTGCATGGCTATACACAACAACTCATGTTAAATATTTTACTTTGATTAATAACAGATCTTTTAGCACCTACAGTTCCTTCAACAAATAGAAAGAGGCCTAAAAATAATACAATAAAAAATAAATAAACAGACTATTAAGCATTTTATGAGAGCCAATTTGCAATATATCAGCATTGTGCGTTTATTTGTAGTACTTACATATTTTTGTAGCAATTTTATTTCTTATAGACTGGTTTAGTTACAGGTCATATTCATTTTTTAACAACAAAAATTCTAAATTGAAACTAAATATTACTCTAATAATTTAAAAAAGATACAGATAACTGGTTGTAATTATTTTAATTTAATCATACACTGTGTGAAAACCAAAAGTATTAGGCAATATAAATACACAAATTGTTAACAATATATAAATAATGTGTGATAAAGTACAATTTTTTACATTATGTACAAAACTAAACATTAAGAGACTTAGAACAAATTTTATTATCAAGAACTATAGTTATATTGCGGTAACACACTCAACCACTTGTAACAAACAACAATGATGAAGTAATAAACTCACGACCATACAATAAGAAAGCTGAGCTAATAATTTTAAACTGTATGTACACCATGTTGAAAAAACATCACTGGAACGAAATAACCAGAGAAAGATTGAAGGTAGTCGCACTGCAAGAGACAATGGAAAGAAGAAGAATACAGTGGATGGGGCATGTGAAGGGGATGGGAGATAGTAGAATGCCTAGAATGGCACTGGAGAAGGAGGAAAGAGGAAGAAGACCAAGAGGAAGACCGAGAGGAAGATGGGAGGACCAAATAATGTGGAAAGACATAGAGAGAAGGGGACTACAGAAAATGCAGGTGGAGGAAGAAGAGACGTGGAATGACAGACAAAAGTGGAGGAGGCTGTGTACGACGACCCGTGATAACGGAAATGTCTGATGATGATGATGTACACCATGTTACTTTTGTGTAAAAGATGTGAAATGGCTTTTTTAGTTTTAAAATAACACGTAATATTCTAAATTTAATGTAAAATGAAATAAATAATCATTAATATTTATGTACAATGTTTATACATAATATTTATACATACATACATTTACGGATTAATAATTTTTTAGTGGAGAAAGATTTTTGCCACTACTAAAACAATTTATTCTGCCATTTAGTGACTATCAAATACCAGGTTGAGGATTATTGGATAAATGTCATAACATAATAATTGTTACAAATGTGTTTGTGTTTTAATAGCATTTATAGATTTATACCATTTAACATACACTGTATTACTGTTATACCTGTTCTTGTCAGTAATAACAGTAACATATTTAACGTAGCTACGGTAGGTAGGGTTGACAGTGTGAATGTTGAGTTAAGCTCCCAGTTCACCCTCTTCTTAGTGCAGCATCTGGGATCTGGCACTGTTACAGACTTGACTCCTGAAATCTGAAGTCATGTTCGTCTGAAGAGATCCAAAATAAAGTGGTGATTAAGAAGCTCAAAATGGATGTTTACATCGTTTTGACATCAGAGACTACAATATATAGTGTAGTCTAGGTGAAGAGGTACTCTCATTGTCTCATAGGTGCACAATTGACAATTATTCCAGATTTCTGGAGGTATAGTCTGTAACAGCATCAGATCCCAGATGCTGCACTAATAGGAAGGTAAACTGAAGCTTAACTGTATACTTAAGTTTTCTCTGAGAAGAGTTATTTTTCAGTATTAGCATTATAATAAAATACAATAATAATACTGGTCGAGTTCAACAACAGACCGTGAATGACTGATACCGTCACCACACGTTAAAGCATTAATTTATACATGTATTTATAGTAATTTAATTTCAGTATGTCTACCATATACCAAAATTTCATGTAACCTATCTCAAACTGATTACAACCAATTCAGTGGAAAGGAAGGGAGAAATCAACTTACACCTCATATATTTTGTAAGAATAATATAGTAAAACTACATTTCAAATACGGATAGTGTTCAAAAACTGAGAGTTGCACATTGAATTTAAAATGTTTATAAAGCTGGACATACGTAAGATTGCAAGCTGCAAAAATGAGATTTTTAAGAGGGATAGAGAAGAGTACAAGAAGAGATAGAATAAGGAACAAAATAACTAGAGAAAGATTGAAGGTAGTTTCTCTGCAAGAGACAATGGAAGGAAGAAGAATACAGTGGATGGGGCATGTGAAGAGGATGGGAGATAATAGAATGCCTAGAATAGCACTGGAGAAGGAGGAAAGAGGAAGAAAACCAACAGGAAGACCGAGAGGAAGATGAGAAGACCAAGTGTGGAAAGACATAGAGAGAAGGGGACTACAGAAAATACAGGTGGAGGAAGAGGAGACCGGGAATGACAGACAAAAGTGGAGGAGGCTGTGTACGACGACCCGTGATAACGGAAACGTCTGATGATGATGATGATAAAGCTGGACCCTGCCATACATAAGTCTGAAAATATATAAAGCACCAACATTTTATATTTTAATACAAATTTTTTAATGTTGAAAAATTGTAACAAGGCATTATTAAAAGAGTTAAAATAAGGTGTAACTTATATTGTATGGATCAAAATAAACATAATGAGTAAACATTAAAACTTTTAACCATTATCTATGCATTTTCAAATTGTATTTTACTACACTCATTTTCAAGCTATAAGAAGACATTCATTTTAACATTTTCTTCTTCTTATATATCTGCTGATTTTCATCCAAAGGAACAACAAAGTCTTGTGACAGAAAAATACACAGAAAAAATGAACTAATAAACAGGATATCCTAATAACATAAACAAATAGAGATAAAAGATGGCAAGTTTAAAAAGAAATGTTTATTTTTTATTGCTTTCAAAGTATGTACACTTTAACTGATTTGAGATTTGATGATTATGCGTATTAAAATTACTTAACCTTAAAGTGCATATCCTTGAACAAAAAGTTATAATATAAGAATTGGGGAAGATTGTATTATTTAACACTTTCATAGTAATTAAGTAAAGTTATGAGTATCTTTAATGACTCTCTTTTTTATCTTTTACATATAAAACAAATACGTTTTTCGAGTGCCTCTATAGGCTATGTTCTCTTAACCAGCCTCTGAATATTCAGTGCCACATGTTCAGAGGTTCAAACCCTGTAATTTTATAAAGATATAAATTTTTGTTTAAATATTTTAATTATTACTTATCACTGCAGGTGTTACAGCAAAGGTGATATCGTGTTTACACCTTAGCACACAACAATCATACAGCAATTTTGTTATGAACAATATTATTGAAAGTGTGGCTTTAAATGTCACATTAATTATTATTTATCCCTCCAGGTGCTACAGCAAGACTAATAGTGTGTTTGCTCTTTAGCTTACAGCAATCATACAACACTTTTGTCATAAACTATATTATTGAAGCTATATTATTTGTCAAGGATACAAATTTGCATGAGGTTGTGCACACAGGATCAAAGAATTTCAGTGGAGTTTCTTTGCATTGTACTTAATGTGAAATATTTATTTACATGCATAAAAAATAATGTTACTTTGATTGATTAAGAAGATGAAAGATTATCTATAATGTCTTTAGTTGCGTTAGCAATAGTCTTATTCTTTCTTTTGTTCTAATCTGTTTTCAGAGAAATGTCATTTGTTAATGTTGGGAAAGGTTTATATTTCCTAAAAGTAACTAATTTTATTCACTGACCAGTGGTCCGTAAATGGTGAGTTGATTGCTATATGTTATTAATTGTTACTGCCCTTATCCACTAATACCAATCAATTATAGTTGTTGAACACGACCATTTAATTTACATTGTAGATCGTAACGCTTTATTTAATTAATATTATATTATAAACAAAAATAACTTTATATCGTTATAAGTGTGGAATCCTTAAAAATAAAATCTTTGAAAACACCCTGTAAATAATTCCTTTGGTCCCAATTGCACACATAAATTTATCTTATTTAAAAAAAGTGATTTAATAATTAATTACAAAAACAATAAATATAAAGTTAGATTACAATAAAATAAAATAATAACAACTCTGTAAAGAACTAAAAACTGGATATCCATTTTTCTAAAATGTATCCTCTTGATACATCACTTGAGTTGCATCTGATATTATAACACCTAATAAGTCACAGTTACAAAAAATATCACAATAATTGACTAGAATCTTCGGCAAGGCAACACAAAGAAATGAATGAACATACAAAGGAACAATAGAGATCATCTTTTGACAGTGAAAGTAAAGGCAGTCTATAGGATGCTGCAGGTCAAGTGAAGAGGGACTCCACAACACAGCAATCGCCGATCCAGGGGCTTCGGTGGCAAAAGGTCAAGGTCATCTTCTTCAGGGGTGACTTCGAAATCTTCGATGCTGAATGTGTCGGTCAGCTCTTGTTTGCCATCTCGCATCCGGGACACCGGGAAGAAATTGATGTCTTCATCGCTGCAGAATACACAAATCAATCTCTTTATCCTCACAACTGAATTACATTAACAAATTAACTAAAAAAGAAAGTACACTGTCTATTAAAACTAATACATAATTTTACTAACTATATCATTCATAATGACCAATCAAAACCCATAAATAGATTGACAAATTAATAAAACCTGCGTTAAAACACATTTATGTATAAGATAAGATTTTGGCATTCTTCAGGTTTAGCACCTGTATTCATTCACTAAAATTACAAATTTCGATAACAAACTTGAAACTTGATCCTATAACCTAACAAAACATCTGCAATGGCACAAGTAATCTAAATAACTATTTTAACATACATTCTTACATTTTAAATTTAAACATTGTTTTAACTAATTCAAAAATACGTAGGTGGCTGTACTAAAACTAATATAACAGCGGCTTGCAGAATGTAAAATAATAATTTAAATTTCAAATTAAATTCTTGTCTGCCACACCTTTGTTATCACGTTAGCTGCTTCTCTACTTGGTGCTGGCAGGTGTAAAATGGTACATATTGACCTGTAATAGTGTTTATTTGAAGTGCTACAAATCTACAGTAGTGCTGTTTGATTGCTACTACACTCTGACGGTGTAGGACTAAGGAAATATCATGAAATCACACATGGTGAAGTTTTACATGGACGTTAGAAAAAGAATGTTATGGTTCTATAGTTTCTTCAGTTGTGTTTTTGAAATTGCTACTGCAAGTTTGATTTATTTCCTATTTCCATTGTGGTTCAGTTGGTGTGGGAGGAATTAATCGTAATAATGATAGAGACATTTTATCCATTTTAGATTTGTCTGGATGCGTTTTTTTAAGTTAGGAATTCAGCAGTTTAACTTTCCTGAGAATGATGGAGATCAGGATGTGGACTATACGTCATTTATTAGCACACAATATTTTACACTAATACAAATTGCAACACAAACAGGTGTGGGTTTTAGTTTATTCTTAATGTATTTAATCAATAATCTCTTATGTTTTTGAAAAATGTTCAAAACCATAATAAAATGGATCAATTTTGCTGAGCACAACTTTCTGATGTTGGATTTAAATCCAACCCTATCCCTTCATTGTCAAAGTTGGCCATGCTTAAAAATAAATATTGAGAAGCCCTAATAAATACTCATTAAATAATTTTGTTTATAAATTCATGAATGAAGATATTCAGAGAAGTGTTATTTTATTTCTACTTTGTACATTTATCACTATAATTATGTAAATGTAGTAATAGCTCTGCTATCTAATAGGTTTTAGCTCAACACATCCCTGAATAAAATGTCTTCCATAGAGAACAGAATGTGAGATTTGTATGATGTCATAAGCTGCACTTCTTGTAAGGCTGCTTTTGTAACACAGTGTGTGTGGATTGTCACAACTTGACATACGTTTTATTTTGTTTATAAACACACATAATTATGAAATAACTTTTGGACTTTAGTTGAAATTATTGTATTATAACATTATTAATGTCATTTCTGAAAATATTCAAAAGCTGAATGTGATTTTTACAATAAAAAAAACTCCAAATTTTAAATATCATTCTCTCAGAGCGAGTAAAATAACATTTTAAACATAGCTGGAATTAACTTATATTAAAAAAAATAAAAATACATGAATCCCTCTGATTATATTTCACATACTTACTGTAAAATATTGAAATCCTTGTCACTAGTAGTTTTTTATTGAGTCTGATTATAAAATGACTACTTCAAATGTCTATAATTTCTCTTGAAGAAGCCCAAAAATTATTTTGTTCTTTTTCTGTCATCAGGAAGGGTATCTTGAAGGATTGTGACAATTATATTTAAAAACTTTAACTCAATCAAAACCTATTGCACCACCGCCTTAACGAGTAATTGCCCATATTATATAGGGTGATTCAAAAAGGGCGCCGGTTTTGATATATCAAATTAAGAGATTTATTTTAATTAAAATCTGAAATCAAATACATAAATATGTTCATCTAACCTTCCGATTTCAGGTATGAAAAATAATGTCATGCATGTGTCCTCCTCTACCACGCTGGCACGCAACAACTCTGTCCTTGAAATTAGCCATGACTGCACGACAAGTTTCCACTTCAATTTGGCCAACAACCCGTTGAATTTCCTCCTTCAACTCATTGATGGTTTGGGGTTTATTGGGATACACTAATGACTAGATAACCCCAAAGATGAAAGTCACAAGGTGTTAAGTCACACGACCTTGGTGGCCATTGATGGTCGGAATTACGAGAAATGACGCTATCCTGAAAGCGGTCACGGAGTAACACAATTGTTTCACGGGCAGCGTGGCAGGTGGCACCATCCTGCTGAAACCACAACTGGTCAACGTCTATGTTATCCAAATGAGGCCACAAAAACTCCCTAATCATCGTACGGTATCGGTCTCCATTCACTGTACAGCTTGCCTTTCCTGATCTTCAAAAAAATAAGGGCCGATGACGCCGCCCGACCAAAAGCCGCACCAAACTGTCACTCGTTGTGGATACATTTCCCTTTCATTAATCATGCGGGGGTTTTCTGAACCCCAGATATGGCAGTTCTGTTTATTAACAAATCCATTCAATTGGAACTGCGCTTCATCACTGAATATGATATTTATTACGAAGTTTTATTCCTGCGAATTTCTCAATACCCAATCAACAAACTGTCGTCACTTCTGGTGATCTGCCACTTTCAATTGTTGCGTCAGCTGAATTTTATAGGGGTGATATTTGAGATTGTACCGAAGAATTCTCCGTACAGAAGAACATCTTAAACCCAATTGTTGAGAACGGCGACATATTGATTTCGCTGGGCTAACAGCCACACTGTCACGAACCACCTCAATGTTCTGTTCAGTTCGGGCACAACGACGACGTCCAGAACTTTTGAGGTCGACTGCTGAACCTGTTTCTTGAAACTATTTCATGAGTCTGCAAATTGTTGATTCATTCTGTGCTTCATTACGTCCTAGAGTACCGCGAAGTCGCCTAACAGTAGCCGCATAACTCTCTCCACTCTGATAAAACGTTTTCACTATTAACACTCGTTGCGCACAAGTAAACTTCTCCATGGTTAGACACAGAATGCACTAATGAGAGAAATATCAGCTGCGTCAACAATCGGAATGTAGTCAGAAATAGAATCAAGATCAAACATTGTTGCCAACCGATAAAATAAAAATTACCGATCTTTTCAAAACCGGTGCTCTTTTTGAATCACCCATTATAAACACACAAAGTAAATAAATAATATTATATACAGTAAATGTGACAGATATATTTATAATGAATGTTTATTCATACAAAACAAAATAAAAATAAAAGAAAAGATGGATGAATTTGTGCCTGTTCGTTAAACTACAATAAATGTAAATCAGTGTTTATCAATGAAAATGTATGAAACTTTAGAGAAAATATGAGTTTGATTTAACTATAATTTCATGAGTCATAAAGAGTACTTTTGTGAGATAGTTTAACTTTAAAAAAATTGTTATTCCAATTTGATTTAATATCACTAATAAATGATTACAAATTTTCCAACATTAATTTTATTTTTGCAAGTCCTTTTAGAATCAAAGATTTTATCTTCAGAAAACTTCACAAATGTTTTGATTCTGAAAGATCTCGCAAAAATAAAATGAATATTGGTATATCATATACTAGTGATATTAAATTAAATCTTTCCAATGCTCCAAGAACCTTCATTCCAATTTGAGTTTAAAAACTGTAACTGTCATTGACTTTTGTGCAGACTACAAAATAGTCTTATGCTATTTAACCCAATGTTTCCAATTACACGTGAATTAGATGCAAAGCCAGTTTCACTTTTTTCAAAATTTATATTTCAATATATGTTATTGATTTCCAAGTAACTAATGCAAATATGATCTAATTTTAGATTCTGGAGAAAAAGAGGCCAACCAAATCTGTTAGAATAGTTTTATGCTCTCTTCTAGTAATTTCATTTCAGAAATAACATTAAAACTGTAAAGATGCTACCTGTCATCCGTCTCCCAATCTACGAGGGGATGGTTTTCACGGGGACTGGTAGGGGATTTGCTTGTCGGAATTGGCAATCGTTGTATCGGAATCAACTGTGGATTCTTCTTCATCTCATTCTGTGCTTGCAGTTTCTTTGCTTGTTCAATCCTTCTCTCTAGAATCAAAAAGTAATGTAATTTGAAGGTTTATAGTATTTTAAAAAGTGAGATGCAAACAAATGATTTATAAAAACATTATTTTGATTGTTTTATATCTAAATCGTACATGTATTGGGTAATATAGTAAAGTTCAATCCTAAACTAATATGTACTGTTTTTGAGTTTATTGAAATTTTGAGTTTATTGTGAACAAAGCAAACCGGTATAACTTATAAAAAAACCAGTAGTTTCACTAATCCTTTCCAAAACTATAAAAAATAATCAGGCTCTTTTTAATACACTTAAAAATAAAATAAACTTTTGAGTACATTAAATAAAAATAGCTGGCAATCAATGGTTTAATTGGAAGTGATTTTAATGTGAAAGCATGTTATTGTTTCAAATAATATTATGAGCATATTCTTAAACTCAGTACTTTCTAATATGCTGTGACAGTTTATTCAAGCCAGTCAGTAATATTTAAATTAAAAATGAACTATTATCATATGAATATATTATAGTGTACCAAAAATCATAACACATGTTACAACATAACTCAGATTGGGTTTTGGACAAAATGTAAGTTATTAAGACAGTAAATGAAATTAATAATCGTAATTAACAATTTAATTGAGTCGCCAAATGCCAAAACAGGCTAAATCCAAAGTTTAAAAAAGTTGAGATATTGATGACATTGAGTTCTGTATTACCTAGGCTACAGATTTGTCACTTCAAAATTGTTCCAAAACCAGTTAAAAACTGTTTAAAATTAATATTTAAAAGTGAAGGTTGTTCCAAATCAGTTATATCCTATAGCCATTCGGTTCCAAAAACAGTCATATCTGCACAGATGACAATGTTCCAAAACCAGCTATATATCAAACTACAATAACTTACAATGTTTCATGTTTCTGTGTCAAAATAAGTTAAATCCCAAAAGACTTTTCCTATAGGGGAACTGCTGATCATTTTCCTTCTGAATTAATTGTTTATTTTGTTGGCTAATTTTAAATTTCAAAGGCTAAAATAGTGTTATAAGAAGCAATAGCACTCAATTATTTAACATTATTTTAAAGCTCCTGATTTGTTGTGTGTCATAAACATGGAGGCTGAACATACAGGAGGTATTTTAGAAGGTAGTGAAGGCGTTGGTATTGATATTATAAATGCTGAAGTTGTAATTGTTCAACAAGAAAATGTCAATATAATGGACATAACAGTGGAAACTCCACAAAATGTGGAACAAGTAGAGTTGGTAGAAGAGATGCCTGGCCCTTTGGCAAAGAAAAGGAAGAAAAACGAAAGAGCATGGAAGAAAAACTGTTGCAAAAGTTGCTAGGTAAGTTAACAACATTTTGGTAAAGAAAACTAAACTAGCCTAATCTTAACACTCAATTTTGAACTAAAATAACCTAACCTCAACTAAGCTAACCTAACCTCAACTAAACTAACCTATAACCGCAACTAAACTACTTAATCTCAACCAGCCTAAAGTAATTCAGCTTAGGCCCTAACTTAACTACAACAGTTTTTGACAACGTTTGCGATCTATAATTTGTTTTTATTACAGGTTAGTATTTTTTTAAAGGTATAGGAGAACTAATAATCCCTATTTTGTTTTAGACACCCAGCCCGAAGGGATTTCCACAGATGCCTAGTTGTAAACATTCGGCCAAAAGTAAGTATCGCTGCGCAGAACTTTCCCTGCAGGATGTTAGAAAGATACATCAGCAATACTATAAAGACGCTGACCTTCAATCAAAGAAGAATTTTATTCTTCAGCACGTCATTGTTTCCTCAGCAAAAAGGACTCGTCTTCCAGAAGGTATCAAATCAAAAAGAAATGTAAGTACTGACTTTTTCTTACCTAAAATGAGGAACAACAAAACTGAGAATGTTAAAGTATGTCGGGCAGCACTACTTACAATTTTGCAAGAGAGTAAAAACCGAGTGCAATTGATTTGCAAAAAGTACCTGGAAACAGGCGTCGTACCTTTGGAGACTCGTGGAGGAGCCACGCCAAGTTGATAAATATAATATAAAGAAAGACAGCATCAAATCTTTTATTAAAACATTTATTCCAGTACAAAAACACTATTGCAGAGCGAAAAACAAGCATAGGCAATACCTTCCAAGTGAGCTTAACATTACAAAAAATGTGGAAAATGTATATTGAGCAGCATCCACTGAAGAAATTAAAGTGTGAGTATGACTTTTTCAGGCTGGTTTTTTCTGAGAACTTTAACATTGGTTTTGACGCTCCGTACACTGATAAGTGTTCAACCTGCACAAGGCTTGAGTGTGAACTAGCCACAGAAAAAGATGCAGGCAAGCGTGAAACACTAAAGCTAAACCTAAAAGCCACAAAGTCCGTGCAGACAAATTCTACAAACTTTTGCAAGAAATATAATGATAAAGTGCTTATTCTGAGCTATGATTGTCAGAAAAATCTTGTCCTTCCTAAAATACCGGACCAAGCCGCATACTATAAGCGCCAGCTATAATCTATATAATTTTGTGATTTGTGAGGGACATTCTAAAGTCCTCTTGAATTCAGAAAACACCTTTTCTTACCTCTGGACTGAAAACCAGTATGCAAAAGGGTCCAGTCAAATTGCATCTGCTGTTTACCCACAGGTTAACAAGCGCTAACATGGAAAATGTCACCAACAGTCAAACTTTTCTCTGACGGCTGTGGTGGCCAAAACAAGAACACACAACTGTTGTCGGTATGATTGCTCATTGGCTCCTGAAAGATGCACCTAAACATGTTACTAAAGTTGTACTACTCTTTCCGGTAGTCGGCCATTCTTTCATTCCCCCTGATAGAGTGTTTGGAGTACTTGAAAGGAAATTTCAAGATCTGAGTGTAATCAACAATCCCAATGAGTACACTGAAATAATTGAAAAGCACTGTACTGTTGTGAAACTTGGGACGGATTGCCCTGTGAGTGATTGGAAAACTCTAACCGATGCTGTTCTAAAAAAACCAGGGACAATGGCAATTTTCAATTTCAAAAGGCCAAGAAATTTATCTTTTCAAGAAGTAAAAGTAATCCCAAACTCCATCCTGGTACAAGGAGAAGCAAACTATGTATTTGAAATCGGCGAGAGTAAGTCAGTAATGAAAAGGGGGGAAAAATTTTGACAATGCAGTTTTGAGAGTGATACAAGAAGGGACACCCCAGTGAAACAAGTAAAAATCAATGATGTGAAATGCTTGCTAAATCTCCACTATGGAAATGACTGGCAACGGGAGCCAAAGTTGAAGTTTTTCAAGGACTTATTCCAGCTACCTACCACCAATCAAGGCGAAGAAGATGACGATGATGATTTTGAAATAAATGAAGAGGATGAGCCCTATGATTGAGTGAAAATATTTTTAATAAACGACACATTTATTTTATAAACTCTGTAGATAAATAAATTCATGGTTTTGTATTGAAAATGAATACGATTGTGTTCATTAATCCTAACCTAACTTTACCTAACAATATAGGCTACAATGTTTTGAGAAAAAAAGGATTTAATAATATAAGGTTCTGTTTTTAACTTATTTTGGAATGGTAAACGCAATTTAACTGGTTTTGGAACCAAAGTTAAAAAGCAAATGGCGGAGAGTAAGTTTCCAAAAGCAGCTAAATCATAGTTACTGTTCCAAAACAAGCTATGCCATATATTTAATCGGTCTGCAGTAATTATAACTTTTGTACCATTTTTTAGCAATTTTAAAACAATATAACTAATTTTTTAACCTTTTTTTTTTAAACAAAAATCATAAAAATGTAATGGATGTGAGAAAGCAATCAGTTTTTGGCATTTATCTAAAAAACTTGCAGAGTGGATTTAGCTTGTTTTGGCATTTGGCGACTCAATTGTAAGGAATACTATTACATAAGACAATGTGACAACCTGCTAGACTAGCCTGATTAAATTAGTGTTACCCAATTTTTTGTGCAATTGTTTGCGAGACATCTTCCTCGGAGTGGAATGGTTCAAGTTGGCACTACTAGTTGAGCTGTCACTGGCCTGCAACACAACACGATTATTTTTCAATCACACAACTATTATGTTGTTACTCATTAATAGCACAACTACAAACATATGGATAAATTTTAACAAATAATTGGCACAAACATTCTTCCAACCATTGTGCAGCAGAACAAAATATTCAGATTAAGAAATTCATTAGCTCCAGTGGCAGTCCTGCCTGAAGAGTTAAAAAAATTTAGCGATAGAGAATATCAAAACAAACTCTTTGCATTGTTTTGATATCATAGACACCCAAATTAAAAATCAAGTGTAACCTATATGAAGGGGTTTATCTCATCAGGTGCACAATTGAGCTCAGTGCAAGAGTGTCTCAATTGTGCACCTGATGAGACAATAAGAACACCTCTTTACCTAGATTACACTTAATTTTGTAGTCTATGTGTTTTTGATGTCGAAACAATGCAAAAAGTATGATTTGACTATTTCTTGCCAACGTTGCCAACATGGGCTCCAGATTCCAAGAGTTAAGTCTATGACAGAGTTAGATTTCAGATGTTGCACTTAGCAGAAGATGAAGGAGAGCTGAACTCAACATCCTCAACAATATCTTGCTCTACATAAGATAGCTATAGTGGGAAGGGTTGATTCAATGTGAATGTTGCGCGAGTTAAGTTCCAGTCCACCTTCCTCTTAGTGCAGCACCTGGAATTTGACGCTGTCACAGATTCAACCCCTAGAATCTGTATCAATATCTTGCTATACTTTCCAGGTGGCATCACTAACTTTGGCAATATATCTGATAAGCTTCATGCCAAAGGTTGAAAATAGGATTTACTGACAACCAACCTATACTTGTGAGTATTTTCTGACTTTGGGTTTACCTTCCTTTACTGTTTTCTTCATGATAGCACATGAATATAACTGTAACTCTATCCTGCCACCCTCAAGAAGGAATTAGACATGCCCTGGACCTTCATCGATGCCTCTACACCATCAATCTCATGATAGTACATGAATACAACTGTAACTCAATCTTGCCAGCCTCAAGAAGGAATAAGAACATGCACTGGACCTTCACCAATACCTCTACACCATCAATCTCATGATAGTATATGAATACAACTGTAACTCTATCTTGCCAGTCTCTAGGAGGAATTAGACATGCACTGGACCTTCATCGATATCTCTACACCATCAATCTCATGATAGTACATGAATACAACTGTAACTCAATCTTGCCAGCCTCAAGAAGGAATAAGAACATGCACTGGGCCTTCATCGATACCTCTACACCATCAACCTCATGATAGTATATGAATACAACTGTAACTCTATCTTGCCAGTCTCTAGGAGGAATTAGACATGCACTGGACCTTCATCGATATCTCTACACCATCACTCTCATGATAGTACATGAATACAACTGTAACTCTATCTTGCCAGCCTCAAGGAGGAATTAGACATGCACTGGACCTTCATCGATGCCTCTACACCATCAGTCTCATGATAGTACATGAATACAACTGTAACTCTGTCTTGCCAGTCTCTAGGAGGAATTAGACATGCACTGGACCTTCATCGATATCTCTACACCATCAATCTCATGATAGTACGTGAATATAACTGTACTCTGTCTTGCCAGTGTCTAGGAGTAATTAGACATGCACTGGACCTTCATCAATACCTCTACACCATCAATCTCATGATAGTACATGAATACAACTGTAACTGTATCTTGCCAGCCTCAAAGAGGAATTAGACATGCACTGGACCTTCATCGATATCTCTACACCATCAATCTCATGATAGTACGTGAATATAACTGTACTCTGTCTTGCCAGTGTCTAGGAGGAATTAGACATGCACTGGACCTTCATCGATACCTCTACACCATCAATCTCATGATAGTACATGAATACAACTGTAACTGTATCTTGCCAGCCTCAAAGAGGAATT
The DNA here is from genome assembly GCF_021130785.1 of Homalodisca vitripennis. Lineage (NCBI taxonomy): Eukaryota > Metazoa > Arthropoda > Insecta > Hemiptera > Cicadellidae > Homalodisca > Homalodisca vitripennis. The sequence continues at coordinate 181,802,109 of NC_060208.1, read as the reverse complement.
AGACATGCACTGGACCTTCATCGATATCTCTACACCATCAATCTCATGATAGTACATGAATATATGTTACAGTATTCTATATGGCTAGTCCTGTGTAAGTGAATTGGGAATATCAGCTTCATATCGGGATTGGGAATACAACAAAAAAAGTGTGAGAATCTAAATATTTCTATCTTGAACATTCTCTTCCATTACCACTTTTTTTCTCATTCAGATCTTACAGAAAAAGATTATTGTCTTTAAGTTTGATACTATTTAATGACACACTAACGACTAGATTTCCATAAGTAAAGTAAGTAAAGTCCCAAATGATAACCTGTAATACGTTACATGAACAATAACTTTGAAATAACTCTTAACAGTCTTTATGATCCTAATTTTAATCTTGTCATTTGAAAGTATGTAAATCAAAAATAAAAACAAACCTGGGAGGTCAAGTTCTAAAAAATTAATCATTGATATGACCTTTGTTTGCAAACATAAGAAGTTACAATCATTTTGCCCATTGAGAAAAATTATGCATAAAATGTCATTTTCCACTTACTAAACTGCAAAAATTATAGAAAATTAAATAAGAATACATTATATAAAGATATAAATATATAACTAAACAAAAGGGTTTGCTCATACCTTAAGGAATAACATTTTAAAAATATGTTTTATATCCACTGCATAAATCTGAAATTAATAAAGTTATTACATTTGAACAAAGAAAAACTCAATGGCACAGTACGAGCCTTTTTGTAAGTTCCGAGATTACAGTGTTGTAAACAATTTTTCAAGTAATAAAAGTACATGCACATAGAAAGAATTTTCCAATATTACATTGTGTACAGTTGTAACCAGCGTTTTGTGATCTTTTTAGAAACACTTCCATGAGAACTAGTCTTTTGGACATGCTATGATAAGTCAAACATACTGGAAAGAGTCTGTCGTCTTCATGAGGTTGGCGATGTTTAGGGTCGCTATCAAAACCACTGTCATCCATACCATTGATCACTTAGACCATTTGGAAATAATGGTGTTAGTGATAATGAAGTTTAATTTGAATTCATATCTGAAATCAAAGGAACCAAATTACAAAAATTACCTCTCAAATTTGAAATTATTTACACCAATATCATTTGTAATGAGGAAAATTTTTGTAAAAACACTTAAATGAAACGGAATTGTCCTACACATTTTGTACTGATCTAATTACAATTAAGTAATTACTATTCCTGCTGCTTCATAAGCTAATCTTAGCTCACATTCATTGTGCTTACTTCTCTCATCGGTTTTCAGTCTTCCTCCCTCAACATACAATATAACATTAACACATTTACTGTCTTGGACGCACACCGACTATTCCACCGTCCGAAAGACACAATACATGACTCGTGTTGTAGTGAAGGTAATCCAAGTCTATAGTTCACCATGCTAAATTGTTCCCCAAACTTCAGCCTCCTAGAAATCTATTTTTAGACACTGGTTAAATTCTTTTAATACAATATTTAAAAAATCACAACTAATTTAATATTAAAATTACTTTAACTTGATAAGCTACAGATTATTTCATTTTAATATTACTTTTCCAAACACTTTGGACATTATCACAATGACACTGTTGGATGGTAAAATTTACATTTTTTATTTGTTACCTCACGGAAATTTCGAATCAGTTTTATAAATATTTTATGATTTTTGATGATTTCATTCATCTTGTAAGTTATGAGATTTAAAAAAAAATTTAATATAATGATATATCAAATTAAACTATCAATAATTTCAACAATTCTTCCATACTTTGAAAATTCATTGCTTTCTTACCCAAAATGAATCACAGTTTTGTTGTTGTAAAGCCAAAACGCAGGTATAAAGTGCTTGTTATGAGGTCAATTTTATTACTTTTATATTTTTAGGATGGATACAATTTTTTTAATCTTTTTTGTCGGTTATATTTTACTGCAAAGAGATGTATGGAAAAAGGTTTTGTCCCCAAAAGTAACTTTCTGATAAAAACAGTATTAATTTTTGTAACGTTTTTAAACTAAGACCCATAATTTTCCAAATATTTAAGTTTCTAACATCCAGAGAATACCCTATCTTTCATGACAGTTATAAATGACAAGTGATCTTAGGCCTAACAAACTATGTAAACAATCTCTTGGAAATTTAAGCATCAAATTTGGATTTTGTGAATTGTATTTGCTGTGAAGGTGTGTATATTCATAATTTTGCAAGAACAAAAAGGTACGTTAAATCTTTGGATTTAGAAATTAATTGCTTTTCTTCTATAGTCTAGTCAAGAATAGTATAGGTACATTTTAGAAACTTCTTTCTTATTGGTTTTTATTAATTAACTTTAAAACAAATACTCCAATAAAATTAATGAATACATTTTAAAATTTAATTACTATTGGAATGTTTGTTTTATATCAATTAATATTAGTATATTTTACAAAACTATTATTCTGTAATTGATGTTTATTTATTTTTAACATACTCTTACATATTCTTGCCTTTTGCTTGTAAAGGCTCCTAACATAAAGTCATATTTCATCTCTGAGGGGTTTTACTATGGGTTGGGAGGTGGGATGAGATTTTCCATGTTTCTACTTCTCAATGATTAATAAAAAAATAACCATTTGGTTTCATATGCAATTAAAATTTGTTTGGTAATATTATTGTTCAAGTAATTTTGAAGACCAGAAACGTGTGATAGTAAGTAGTTGCACACATCCAGACCATCTTTCTTTTTTATATCAGCCCAGTATTTACTGAATTATAAACCTTACAGTATTATTACTATTTGGGATTTCCATTGTATGATTTCCATATTCATATAAAATTATCTAACCTAAAAATCTGTTTGAAAATATTTCACTAAAGTTAGATATATTTACTTTAAATTTAGTTTGAAGTAAGTATACATTAATGATGATGTATGTATTACCGTATGTATGACCTCATTGATATTTTTTGAACAGGAATTGTGTCAAAATTTAAGTAGTAATATATTTTATGCTAATTATTCAAAAATGTGACTATAGTGTGGTTTTTTAAGGGTCTATTATTCAATGTTCTTCATAAAATTATTGGTTAACTGCACCCAGCTCTTTTGTACAGCATATTTTATGTATCATAGGCCTATTTACTGTAGGTAAAAAATCACAAACAAATTAACACATAAGAAGCAAATATAAATTTAACTCATACAAGAAATTAAAAAATAATAAAGGGTCGGTCACAAAAATCTCCTGTATTATGGAATGGAACTAAAAACAACCATCAAATATCAATACTGATAAAAAACACCTTCTGATACTAAATAATTTTATTGGTTGGTGGGTAACACAAGTTATAACATGCCATTTTACATTAACTGTTACAACATAACTTTTATTAATTTAGCTTTTATTTCTTAAAAGCTACATTCGTTGAATGATGGCCACCTATATTAGCACACTAATGTAGTATTTCTCGGAAGCTTGTTATAGCCCTTTCATTTCATTTCAGAAATAACATTGATAACTTCTTAAGTTACTTCTTTACAGCTTCCAAAGGTCTTTGAACCATCTTTGTAAACAATGGACAGGTAACTTAACCTCAAATAAAAAAAATTGTAAAAAGTCAAGTCCAACGATCACGGTGGCTAGACAATGTCATCCTTCAGTGAGAAGAGAAGTTCAGGAAACAATTATCTCAAATTTGAGTGAGATTGGTGAGCAGCATGGGGTATAGCGCCATCTGGTTGAAACTGGACTTTCCTTCTTGGTTTTCAAGAAAGTGGTTCTGTTTTTATGCTAGAGAAAAGTTTCAATAATGTAACAGTAGAAGTTTGAGTTAATCTACTGATAGGTCATGTTCCTAAAATGAATGTATTTTACTTTTACACCATATCTGGCAACACAGCACCAAACAATATAGCAATCAAGGAAGTGATTACTCAAGAAGTTACGGGCATTCCTCCAGATGTGACCCACAGGACTATAGCATATTGCCAGTTGTAATTTTTTAAAGAGAACTATAAATTAAATCAATGTAAAAAGTAATGTTTAAGCCTTTTATGAAGCTAATGAGAAATGGCACCTTATATGTTATTAACAAGTAAAAATATATCTTCTGTAGCCTATATATTTTTTTGTTTGCAGTTTAATTCCAGTTAGGGAGGTATTTTACAAAACCCTGTGAGATGGTAATTTGGTCCAGCAAAAACATTTGATAAAATAATGAAAAATACAACATGATTTCCTTCAAAGTGCTAAACAATATTGTTCCCTAAAAATAACTAAGAAATCCCAGGATTTGCTTACATGTAAAAAAGTATATTGCATCCAGAACATCTTTAAATTTTTTAATTTACAAATGACACGATAATTGAACATTAAATTTGATCTAACATATTGTTGACTTTTACAATGTTCAAGTACCCAAATTTAAATTAAGGATATTTTTGATAGAATAACCAGCATAGGGTTTTCTTAAATTCAAAGCAAGTAATAACAAAGTATTTTAATTTAAATTTTCGTGTTAAATGTTATAGAACCTACATAGGTACTAAAATTGATAATTTTAACAACATTAAAGGGGTCATAATAAATTCTATAAATATTGTAAACTATATAATTATTGTATAAAAAACACAGTATAACAATACAGTATCTGATTATAGCCCTTAATAACTCTTATTTTGATATATTGAACTGTATAGGTCTACTTACCTGAAACATGCAAAACCAAACGTAGATGTTTGACATTTTCATATTATTGACAACGTAGCAGACGACACACAAACAAACGGGTTGATTCGCCATAGAGAAAACAGATAACGCTGCTCAAACAAACTACATAGAAAACTAAATATAAACCTTCCTTAATTTCACCGTAGTATGAATTATTAGGTAAAAATAGTGTTTGTTTTATCATTATTATTTTTAAGGTTATTAAGGTTAAGTACCCAAATTATCCATAATTAGTAATTTAATAATTATTATAAAAGTAATTGAAGAATTAATTATTATAAGTACTCTTTCACTGAATGGTACTTATATTTCAGTAATCATGAAAGTGAGTCTGGAAGTAATTTGTTCAGAGTGTAGCATATTAAAATTTGATTGTACTAGTACACAATGTGTAACTGTGATAACTAATAAAACTAATGTTATCACATCGAGGATTATTATTAGGTTTTACTAGAGGACGGCAGTACGTACATTGGCTTAAATACTTACAGAAAGTGCCTCCAAATCGTGTTACTGTCTGTTATTTATGGATTGTTATCAATTGTTATAATATATTAGAGATGTAGCCTCAAAAAGTGTTTGATAAATATGTATAATACATTATGTGTAAACCTTTTTAACACTTTTTTTAACTTTTATTTTCATACTATGTACATTTCGAAATCTGAGGATATATCTGAGAAATTGTTTTATATATATATATTTAATTTTTAGTTTATCGTATATCAGTGTTTAGCTAGGATAAAAAAAAATCCTATTATCAAATCCGAGCATATATAGAGTTTATTTGTATTGTTAGACGTGTTTAACAATTTCTAAACTACCTATGTCTTTTTCACTGTTGTAATAAAGCTTTTAGGGAGATCACTTTATAGACATATTACTTGCAACCGTTCAATTTTCATTCCTCTCTGACTAATAGATACTAGAATCACATCCACTAAATAGATTTTTAAATGTCTGTGATTCTTTAAAACTGGTACCGAAAAATATGATGTGAAGGTTATGTTAGGTTAAGTAATTGACGGTTATTTCTGTATAGTTTTAGTGTCGTACTTAATTACCTATGCAGCAAAGCATATAAAGAGTCTTCTGTATATCCCATATATAACACATGTAAGTTTCCTATTATTTATATTTTAATTTAGAGCTTATTAGTTACTGATGTCAAACTTTAATATAGATTTTTTACTAAGGAGCCTATATGTCATTTATGATATTTTAATGTAAACAGTAGGAGTAGCATATTATTAAAAATGTAACAGACAAGTTTATCTGAGACAAGATGATTTTAAGAAGGGAAGGCCAGTTAATAGGAGGTGGCATGTGTTGTGTCTGATTCAGTGGGATATTAACTTGAATTTAATTAAAAGTCATCATAAGAATTTAAACAACTTTATTGGTAATGGCAAGTTGTCGAAGTATATCATAAAAACATTGCGATTCATTAATATTGAGTACACAGAAGTCTATAGTTGTAGGCATATTGTATGCATTCAGTATTCATGAATTGGTTAGGCTTCATGGTAAAAGCAAGTCTGAATTTAACACTTTCAATCCCAGCATATGTTTCATTAATAGGCTTGTGTACAGAAAATCAAGTAATAGGCCTATATTGTAAGGAATCTGTTAACTAAAAAGTTACTCCAAATGCTGATGATTCAAGTAGCTTTAGGTTATTATAAACTCTTTAATTTCAGAATGTATTATTAATCTCAACCCACCATCTTATGTGTCTAATCAACTACTATCACTTTGTGTGTGTGTGTGTGTGTTTTTTTTTCATTAAGAAACTATATCATTCATCATATTACCAATATGAAAGAATGATTTAAATCCATATGTTGATGATTCCATGAGCATTAGTGAATAGTTCTAAAAGTGTAATATATTATTGCAGTACCGTATTCTGAGAGGATACAGTAATGAGTTGTGAAATATGAAATTTCTTTAGTTGCTATCTGTTAGTGTAGGTCACTAAGCTATTTGTTTACTATATGCATTCTTGTCAAAATCACTGTTTTGCTCCCAAACTTGATAAGAGATCTCTTAAAATATTCCAAAAAGATACAAAGCCTCTTTCTTAGAGTAGTATTGTTTTAGAGTTCGTGTTAAACTAAGGCTCTTAAAATAATTATTTCAAATGCTTTTTAGTATACATTTATATAAATTTAATTTAGCCTATTGACTTACACTGACAAAGGCAGAAAAATATCTTGGTAACGAAAGCAATAAGTTCACATAACTTACAACTCACATTCAGTTTTCAAACCATTACTAGCACACTAAAAGTTATAATTGTTTTAATTAGAAGATAATTTTAAGGGCATTGTTGTTTATACAACAAAAGTATCTGTGTACCTAATACTGTACACTCTATTCTAGCTTCATTGTAAGATAACCAAATATTTAATTTTTGAACCAACACACGTTGGTACCACATTTTATCTTTTTCACAATAAGATAACCATCTGTTTCTTTCCAATTAATTACATCAATAAAATCTTATAATATTTTTGTGTAAATTCTTTAAAATTTATTTTGGTTATAAAGGGTTAAATTTTTACAATCTGGCATGTGTGTAACATTTTTAATAAACCTTGAATATTTATTTCTGATATGTTTATGATACAAGTAGACACAAACAATTAATCTATTGCTTATTGATTTCTTTTATGTAATTAATATGAAATGGTTTCCACCAAAATAATTTGCCATATCAAGGTTGACTGGTAAGTTTTACTATCTAAAAGAATCTATGTCAATCAGAAATTTGTATGCTAAAATGCTTAAAAAATTGAATAGAACCAAAATTATTTTTTGTTCCACTTAGTATGATTGTGAAGGTTAAGCTTTAATATCAGACCATGCATATTAGATTAAGTATACATAGTAAACTTAAAATTCCTCAATTTCTTGGGTGCTGATGTTAACTTTAAGGATAAGATGTATATCATAACAATTTAACAAGATCAGGCTACATAAGGTTTTTACTTAATAATCATTAATTAAAACAACTGTATTATTTAACACTTTGACTGCGGCATGGGACAAGTACAGAATTTAGAACAGCTGTGATAGTAGAATGTTGTATCCACCACATTCAGTGTGTTAATATTATCTTTATCTCTCATAATCAAGGATATTTAGTATCTAGCATGTTTACATACAAAATATTGTACACAATCAATACAATCTCTTAACACAAATCTTAATGATTTTATGCTTCAAAGTGCTCACGATTGCAAATGAAAACTGGACCCATCTTGTTAGTAGAAAGTTGACAATGCAAAGTTTAATTATAAGCCAGGTGTATTACCATTAAACTCAGGAAATGTGAATTAGAGTAATCTTTGAAATTGTTGTATGGGAAATAACTGCTGCGTGATATCATAAGGCAATAGGTTGACTTTCAGGATGAAATTAAATTTATATCAAGTGGCTGATTAGTTAACTAATGATCATTAACGGTTCAAAGGTTTGATTAGGATTCAACTACAACGATATCATTTTTGCCATTCAAAAGGCATCTCTAAATTATCTAATGAATTTACTGGTATGTAATCCCGAGGAATTGCACGAATATTGAACTCATACTCTGTCATGGAACCCTAAAAATCAGACTTCCAAGTGTACTGCGTCCTGTGGCCGATTAATTAGTACATACAGTTCTTCAGTTGGTCAAATTTCCGATGACCTTGCATCAGTAGAATTAACAGGAAGAATTGAACATGCAGGAATCCTGCATAGTCCGCCTCCCAAGACCAGTCAATTTGCCATCGGATCAACTTCGATGATGCGCTGAGGTCAGATTAGGAATGCAGGCCTGTCTTCGTTTTCCTGTTTGGCGGTCGCGGTTATGCAAGAGATTCGGGAACTGAACGAGTTATGTCACGTCTGATCTGACCTGTTGATTAAATGAAGTGACAAAATGACTGTGGCGGCCGCCGGCCACGGAAGTGTGGAGCAGTTGACGGATGTGCGGGGACGTGACCTCGAGGGGTGTTGACGGCAGCCCTGGCGGTCTATTGGCACAATCAGCGCAGACATGGTCATTGTCACGCGCAAATTGTTGGAGTCATCACCATCTTTGCATAGAAGAGTACTGCTCTGTGTGCAGTGTTTTCAGTAGCATGGGGCTCATTTATTATTAGAAGGTACAGTTATTGAAACGCTACTTTTCATTATATTGAAACCACACAACTGTAAACCCAAACTTTTCGTAATTTTAAAGCCTCGAAATAAGTAGTTGATAATGGACTTTTAAACGAAGACCTAGGTTTTTTGTGTCGTAATATTGCATTATTGTGATAGACTGAGCTCAGTCAATTTAGTTAGTTCTTTGAAAAGTTCAAGAAGACCTTTGTACGATCTGGGAGAAGTTGGAGTTGAAATTGTGATTATATATATATATATATATATATATATATATATATATATATATATATTATATATATATATATATATATATATATATATATTTCCTCAGCGTAAATTTAAAATTATATTTAATTTGTTCACTACAACACATTGAAATATTGTTGGTAAATAAAAAATATGTTAGTGGAATATGTGAGACGTCAGCCATGGCTTACGGTATCGGTCTGTTCTACGTATACTTGATTGTTTACATTTCGGAGACCCAGTTCGGAGCTGGTGGTTTGCGTTGCGGCGGGCGGCGCGGCATGGCGCGGCATATCGTGTCGTGTGACTCCCGCGACTGTGTCATGGCCACCTGGTCTGGAGTTACACAACAATTGTTCAATTGCTAAAACCTGGCCATCACAGCACTAGAGCAGCAGCCCCCCCCCTTACGTGTCATTTGGAGGAGGATGAAGTGTCCGGGTGGCAGATAAACTGAAAAACCTGGGTGGCTACAGGTCTGGAAAATTATTTCAGGCTAAACTCCATTTTTTTTGTTATCTAATTATAATACCGTGTCCTATTGAGGATATGCAAATTGGAGTCTCGAGGTGATACCCTGAGGCTTCAGACATTCATATTATTTTGTCTTTCACAGTTATTGTATTTTTAATTCTGTGTCACAGATAAATCATATATTTGTGAACTGCACGTTATAAGCAGGACGAAAAACTGAAAACAATTGCTTCAGTTACTTACTACCAAGTGTTTGGCTGGCTAGTAAAGAGGTCAGTGGATAAAAATTGTGAGATAGCTAGATCGGAAAAAAGTTACGTCACAAATTCATAGGAATTTTACTGAAGGCGTATTGACAGATGATAATAGTATGTGGTGATACACCGTAACGTAGTAGAGTTGACCGTTCTCAAAATCCATTCATGTCATAAAGAACTGATTTCAGTCCAATCAGCTTGGATATTTATTTGTTTGTGAACTTGCTGACCTCGTCATCTGTTTACTTCAGAAAGCTTATTAAAACAAATATGTTTAAGCTGTTGTAAAAAGGATCCTTGTAAGCAATGGAGTTAGTATTTATGGGTTTTATTGTATCCTATTTAAATTATGGTCGGTCATAAATTCCACTACCAATACTGTCCACATTGTATAGTAGTAAACTGATGTAGATTAGGTGATGGGAAAGATAAGTTTTGTTCCGCATTTCTCGTACATGATTTGACATATTATCGTGTTTTACACAGAATTTCGCGGGGTACAGCAAAAAGTAACATTGGTCGCGGAAAACTGCATTTGTAGGTTACCGTTGATATTCCAAATTTAACTGTGTTGTAACAAGGTCCATGGCCTGTATTTCATATATGGTTTTATTTTAATTGATTTAAACTGGGATGGTGTACGTCTTTATTTACTAATTAGTTTAAGTATAGGTAGATACGTAACGCTCTTGATCTTTGTTTGAAGTTTATTTTTGATGATGGAAGGATTGGTAAGGAAACAGGATTTTTCCGGACATTTGCCATCGTTCAGTGAAACAAAAAATCAATAACACTACGTTTCGAGATCTGCAATCTAATCTTTTCTTCAGGTAAATAACTAACCTAATAAATAATTACAAACTAAATTAAAATAAACCAATCATATCAAAGCGTTGTGACACGCCTAACTCATGAATTACAACCACTATGTTGTGTGTCAAATTCACTAACTCTAAAACATACATTTAATAAAGAACTATACACAACAATAATCATTAAATCTGAACTACAGAATACAGATCACAAATACGTCTGCATTCGTCTACCAACCACCTACAACTGACCAGAGACCAATAGCAAATGGCAATCGTCACGGCAGGAACAAGATGGTGGAAATAAAAAAGAAGGGGGACAGGAATGTGCCTTTTTATTATTATTATTGGTTCATGCTAGATGAACTGACTATATTTATGGTTCTTCTAAATGAAAAGAATTGTTTCAATTTGTGACGTTGCTTGAATTAACTATAGTGTGGGTAAGCAACGCTACATGCACAATTTCTTCTGTTTCAAACATAGTGCATGTGTTGATTCAAATTCATACAACTTATAATTACTAGTTTCTCAAGTGGTAACGTCGAAGAAAGTCTGTCCAGCAACGTTTCTAATTTAGAGACAACATTTTAGTATCCGATTCCAAATGTTCATTTGAGGTTTCTGTCAATCGAAGTTGGAATTGTGGCTTTGTTATTGTAACAAGTGTGATGCACGCGCTGCAGTGGACAGTGAACCCGCCCGCACAGGGCTAGAAGGACCAGGACCTTGGATTTCTCCCGCTCTCCTTGGGCTCGATGTGTCGTCCTGCGCCTGTGTCCGTCGCCGGGCGCCCGTCCTCCACACACTTTCAACATTCCGTCAGGATCGCCACGGGCCGGTAATTGTCTAGTTCAGTCCGCCTTCCTTTCAGACCTCGATAGGGAACTCTTGTCTGTTCAAAAACGGTGACGATCTCGTTCTAAGACTTACATCAAACCTCTAAGGGCTGAAGGTCCAAGTTTTATAAATTTCTTACAAGTCGAGTCTTATACCTTTACGTATACCACGAACTCTCTAAGTATGACGTAATTCCTACATGCTTTATATCCTCAATCGTAAACTTTCGCATGTCTATTTTATTACCCAGGTACGATCCTAATAATGTTCAACAGACTTTATTAAAGGAACTAAAATTGTTATCTGGCCAGAATCACGAAGTTATTTACAACCTAGATAAATTTATGATGCAAACATAAAGATAAATGATATTTTCCCTATAGTACATCCCCTCTTAAGTTTGTTGTTACTGAATTCTTTCATAATTGTAAATGTATGGTGCCTATGTAACGAAATAAATTTGACAATTTACATACTATGTGGAAAAATATTACTAGCGTACTTATCTAAAATTAACAATAGTGTTACAGTTAGTAAACATAGTTTAATAAATTGTGAGTGCGGAAAATTTAGAAAACTTGCATTTTAAAATGTGAGTGCCCTGAATACCACTAAAAAAAATCTATTGCATATTAAACGGAGTCAATGTATTCTTCAAAGTTTATCCATCTCAATAGTATCGTTAAAATTAGAACAGAAAACTGATGCAAGCATCTATTTATTAATTAAGATGGTACAAAATGGGGTACATCAGCTGCGAACAGTGTTGATATACTCAGTTTTCACTACAACGGGAAAAGATTTTTTGTTTAATCTAATCTAACTTTCTTGGGGTGCAAGATCAAGTCCCGTTCGGGTTTCCCATGCACGGACTTGTAAATTGAATGTTTCCGCTGTGAATTATTTCTAAATTAAGCGGCTCTTTCGCAGAACTTAGATTATTGGCTGAGTGAGTCATTGGAAAGTTGCTACTTCTGCATTGTTGTTCCGCAGAACCCCGTGATTGATTGTCCTGAGATCATGTACTTTAATATGGTCTACTAGTAACGATAAGGCTTAAATGTTTAACGACGTTGAATACACATTTATATAAACGATTAATGTCACCCATAAAGTAATAAAAATGAGTTAAATTTTTATAAAAAAACAAAAAAATTGATTTAATTAAATTTTATTCAATCGAATATCAAATTATGGAAAATCTTCTAAGGCCTCGATGATTACTGTATCTTCGGTCATCAAATATTTAGAGTTTATAAAAGATATGTATAATACATTCGATATGTTTTCTAATAATCTAATAAATTTAATATGAAATACTATATAATTTGAAAAACGCGTACAGTATAAACCCCGTTTCGTTTATTTTAAGATACAATAATAAAATTTGTCTCTTGTCAAATAAAGGGGCTTCAAATAAAGTATTTTGAACATATTAGATAATCTTTAAGTTTTTGTGGAATTTTAATAATTTAGCAATTTATAAACCATAATATAGCGAAAGTTTAATGCCGTCACTCGACATAAGTACTCTTTATATCATTATTGTAAATAGTGGGTGGGGGGGAGTTAATGATATTATAGGATCGCTGTTATGCTAGGGTGAAACAGCCTGCAACAAAATGTCATAATACCCAGTCCGCGAGCCAAGAGGCAATTTGCATTGTTATGAACAAAGTGCATTTTTTAGTTATAAAGATAGTAGAAATAAATTGATCGCCTATCGACATAGTATTTGTGGGGGTCGAAATGGCAGGACGGTGAAATAGATCAAATAAGTACCGAATGATTATATTTTTGAAGTGAAACTTCTTTAGGCGCGTTGAGCGTTTTGGTAGTAAAATCCTCGGTTCGCATCACCGACATGCTAATGATACTAACCTGCATGAAAAAGTCAGTCTCGCTGTGTTAAAACTGTCCCGGCGGAGTATGAAAACAGACTGCGAAAATCAGTGACCTTTACGGCTTCCTCTCGCGATTTAAAAGTGAAGCCAATGTCGTACAATTCTGTAAGATGCGTCAAATTAAAGCTCTTAATATTGGCAATCTATTGGTTACATTTTTAAATATTAAAAAAATTTCGAAATAATTTTTATTATTGTTTACATTTTACATAGCGTTTACAATGACAAGAAAAAAGTAGTAAGCGAGGATTTTTTTTATTTTTTGGTCAGACAAAATTTGTCAGCGAGAAAGTTGTGTGAAAATAGATGAATATTTTTTTTGTAATTTATCATTTTTTTATTGGAAGTTTAGTTTAGCCTGTAGTAGCGTATGAAGTGATGAGTGAACGTTTCTGCCGGAACTGTAGTTGGCGCATTGGCTCACTGATACCGTATTAACTCAATAAATTAGTTTATACGAAATATAAAATATAAAAATACCTTTACGAAAGAACCAAGTTAATTTAACTAATTTATTAGTTTTAAAAATATTGTGGGTTTAATTGTTATTGCAATTATATACTTTATCCGTAGCAATAACTGTATTATTTACAACGGTGTTCAACTCACTGTTGTTCACTCAGTGTTTACTCACTTATAAATGAATAATGAAAACAACGAATATATTTTTAAACATTTTTAATATTTGTTCGAATATTTGTATTTAAAATTTAGCATTATTCATTTTAATTATGTTTTTAATATTTAACCTCTTCATCATGAAATGAGTATTATTACGGTATAAGATTTATCTTACTAGCGTGGTAAAATAGATTTCTAGTTATTTGATAATATTTTTTCGTGGATTTTAAAATTGGAAAATTAAAAACGCGTCACATTTACAATTACAGATGTAGTGCTACTATAACGTATTGTTAATTACTCTCAACTTAATAGTTCCGTTTTCACTTCTATCGGCAGTCCCACGACTGCTGTTTTTTTTCAGGTATTATTTTGTTAGTTCGATTTCTATCGATTTGACGAAAATCTGGCGTAGAAGTGTACGTATTCAGTGCAAATCGGCTTTAGCTTCCCGGACTATAAGGGTTGTGCTCGCAAACACTACTAGGGGTGTTATTGAGAAATCTCATATTGTGCAGGGTTTTCTAAAATTACTATTTAGTATGGTTTGTAGCAACATGTAAAATAAAATGAAGAGAGATTTGAAACACAATGTACACTCCATGAGTATGGTACCAAATCAAAAGATAATCTAAGAACTCCTAATATAAGGCTAGATAAATATTATAAAAGCCATAAATACCAGCAGTTAAAACTATTTAATAAGTTCTCTTTTTGTTAGAGCTTTATCTTTCAAACAATTTAAATCAAACATGTCAGAGTTAAGCCACAGCTTAAGGAATTTTACAGAGTTGAGGAGTATATGAAATGTGATATGTTGTAAATAACAAAAATAAGGATACTCCATAATATATTATATTTATTTTAAATTTTAGATTTTAACTCGTGTTTCTGTGTTTTTATGTTTTATTTATTTCAGTAGATTTAAGTATTTATTATAACAGATATGACTGGAAAGTAGTATATATTTATACTATATCACTAAATTAAGCTAAAAAATAATGTTATTTTGACGAAGCCTATTGTAATCTTTGGAGTACTTAATGGCCAATAAAACTTCTGATTTCTGATGTGAATCAACTTTACTTGGTTTTCAGTTTACAAACATTTTAATATTAAATAAATTGTGTTTAAAATCACTATTGTCTATTTGTAATTTTTGTTCTACAAGGCAGTGTGCAGTTTGTGTTAGAATGTAAGAAACTTTGAGTAAATTGTGATAAATGCACCAGTATTTAACATTCAAGTGAAAGTCAATTTGTGAAAGGCGTGATCATTAATCAACACCACACGTGTGTGTTTGGCCTCTGCTGCGAGGTGGCATGCTCTCTTGAGCATTTTATAAACCTGTGCAATAATGCAGTTACATTTTCATTACTCGCGTTGTTATAATTGCTGATAGTACTTCTTAATGTTCGTCTGTGGTGGGGTGGTAAGTTATGTATAGGGTTTACAGAATTACCTCATCCCTGGAGTGCCGATGGCCGTAACACTTGGATTTTGGATTTGAGCTGTAGATAGCGCAGGTTTACATCCTGTCTAGCACGTTTGATCAGTACCATCGACCTTGTAGAGTATGGAAACATCCCCTTATTCTGCTTGATAAGATTCTCTCGCACAGGCTAGTGGCCCCTGATGACGAACAGTATAAAGACTGCAAATTTTTGTCTACTGAACTCAGTAATATCAAATCAGTTTTATTGCAGCGACAGTTGGACATTGTATCGTCACAGATTTTAATCTAAAATTTCTTACATTCATACCAAAAAATTCTCATTCACACATACAATTTTACGGCAATTTGCACCTTTCATCCTTCGCCTATAATAACCCACTTTAAACAGCAGAATCAGTCGTGTAATTGGGCGGTCTCCCAGTTAAATGCTGAAACATCCCCTACATTATAAAATGCTTGTGACACGAAAAGGTGTGTAAGACGCATTTTGAACGCTTTGGGCGTTAGGGAATTTGTTATTGAATTTGGAAGTCAGTTAAGAAAATAACACCTGCCTGCGAGGGCAGGTGTTCAAAAACCACTGTTCTGTGTCTCTCAGTGCGTAGTAGTAACATATTCAAAGTGTATGGTTTTGTGGAGAAATAAAATACATTTATTATCGTGCTCGTCAATTTTAATAGTATTTTTTCTTGTTTATTGAAGGTAGGGTTTAAACCCGGAAGCCGCTTCCCTGAGCCCACACTCTAGTTTTCCAAGGAGACCATAAAGAACAAGAGAAAGCAACAGTGCAATAACAAAGCCACAAGACGCGGAATGCGGTGCATTGTTATTGCGCTGGCATTCCTATGTATACCCCACCCCTCCTGTTGGTGGTTTATGGCTGTGGGGCTTGTCGCAATAGGTACTTGCTGATAATATATCTATAGGTTTGTTTCACTTCTCTGTGTTATCTTGTTATCTTTGGTGTTAAACATGAAAGGCTTTTCTACCATACAGTGAGTTTCCTGCCGTAGGAATTAGAAGTATTTCAAAACCACAATGTTGACGGCTTCGCGCAGGGAATTGTTGTTATACAATTGTTGTAATATTACAATTTACAACGTTTTTTTAGGTGAGTTTCGACTTCAACATAATTTGAAAGACTATTGAAATTAATTAACAATAATTTATATTTTGTCATGTTAATTTAATACGAAGTGTGCTTCTATGAAGGTAGTACAATTTTTCATAACCGATGTTACAAAGATTATTATCTTTAATAAAATGCCGTTAATCTCAAATCTTATATTCCTTGGTGCACTTAGAATTTAGCTTCTAGGGTGGACGAAATGATAATAAGTGATGGTTTAACAATTTTTAGATGAATACCACGATCTATGTGGTATTATTTCTCAAACTGCGGAAGAGGCGCTAGGAGGTGTCTATTCCATGAATAATTGTAAACATATGTTTAATATTTAGGTCTCGGTGATCAATATTCCCGTTACAGTCCTTAGACTTCAAAATTTACTCACTGTATAGTGAAATGATTAAAAGTAATATTAGATTGTATCCTTGAGTACCCAGTATGATTAACCCCGTGATTTGGGGAACATATTTTTTTCTGCAACTAATAAAGTATGAATCTACTGAGAATGTCGTCAACCATATTCATTTATCTACTATATAGTAGATATATAAATATAAATATATATATATATATATATATATATATATATATATATATATATATACGTGTTAGTAACTCCACGATACGTAATTGTGCTTTGGTGTGTGTTGGGCCCAAAAAACAGAAATACGGAACAAAGTCTATGGAAGAAATGTACAAGGTAGCCTAGGGCATCGTTAGGTATTAGAATGACAAGATAGCGAGGAATTGGATGTCGAGGTAAGAAGACATTTATTCCTCATCGTGTTTAACATAAATTTGACTCTAAACAAAAACATCTGTAACGGCACACTGAACTTTAAAAATCCGATACAACGGAGTAAGGGAGCATGTATTATATATTATTAGTTATTACGCGGGTTTTAATTAGAGCAGTAACGCGTGGATGGTGAGCTACAGGGCACATCGACCAGCAGCCGCTTGGAAGCTAACGAAAATGATCGTTTTTCATTAGACGAGCTTCAATACACTATTCCAAAACCTTCTCCGAATCCGGTTTAATCATAACTTGTTTTCAACTCGTTACTGTGGCTTTACTCCGATGAATATCAAAGCAGCTTAACAAGTTATGAACAGCTGTATGTGTGCTCAGTTGTGGATACTAATCTACAAAAGGTCATGGTGGTCCAGCATCCGTGTTGAAAAAAAACCAAGATTTGTTATTAGACAAGCTTCAGTGCACTATTTCAAAAGTTTCTCCGAATCCGGTTGAATCATGATTGTTGTCAACTCGTTACTCTGGCTTTACTCCGATAAATATCAAAGCAGCTTAACACATTATGAACAGCTGTGTGTGTGCTCAGTTGTGGATGAATGCTATTCTATCGGACGGACTTAGTTCCACAATCTGAGTTACAAAAGCCCACTGAATCTTAAACGTAAATACTGTGGAAGTAGATTTGGTCATAATAAAACGTTATAGTGCATTAGTTATAATATCGGAAGGAGAGCGACGTTAGGACGTTGCATCAGGACAATATCAGACCAAGGTGAGCAATAATACGAGTTCCTCTGGAATAACAAACAAGTTAAGTGACGGTCCGATTGAGGGGTGAAACAAAAGAGGGCGTGTCAATATGACCTGGAAAAGTCCCAGTGAATTCCATTAGGTCATTCATCGAGTCTAGACATGAATGGACTAGATATTTTGCGTTGTCGCTGGCTCCAGGATGACAGCCAGATGTTTTGTTTTTCTTGGAATATTCCAATTTCCCTTCCGTTTATGGACGTAAATGGACAAGGAAAGGAGTGCTGGTTTATTCGTTTTACATAGACACTAAGAAAACATTAAAAAGGAATAAATAAAAAATAAAATTCTTATCACTGGAAAAACAACCCACGCTGATAATGTTATCTCTAAAACGTTGATTTGTCAGTACGATCAACAAGTTATATCATTAAATCAATGCAAAGTTTCGACCTTCGATGTAAGTAAACGCGATAACTGCACATGTTTACTTCTATCAAACAACACTGCTCACGAGAATTTGATAAAATAAATTATTCATACTTGTTCATGAATCACACAACAGTTTTAAAGGAAATCTATTTAAAGATTGTTCAAAGCTGTGGAGCATTTACTGAGGCGGTAGGACGAAAAGCTTCTTTACTAAACTTGTCAAAGACGCATAAAATCCACGAAACGTCTTTTTATGTATCCAACAACACTTACGTCACATAAGCGCAATAGTGATGATAACATATCATATAATATGTGGGAACAGTGTTATAGGAAAGTAAACAAATATATGCAAATATTATGGTTTTTGGAAAATCATTGTTAAGGACATGACAGCCTTCTTAGTATCCTGTCTGTCTGAGTTTCTGTTCGTGCGTTATCGCTTGATGTAATGGTTCTAGAGACTTGAAACTTGGTAGACTACATTGTTTCCTCTTGTTCCAAGGAAGAACTATATTGATTTTGGAATAAAAAGGTCAAGTTTCTTGGAGATAGACGTACGAAATGACAAAGCGATTCTAAGTAGGTCCTATTGTATCCTTAATAACCCAACCAAATATCAACGATGATGAAATTAAGAGCACACATTACTTAAATTAGTTTCTTCTTTGTCGATATATGTAAGGAGAGGGGGTGGCAAAGAGGGATCGTCCTATCCTTACCTAATAGCAGTTGTTTAGATTTAGATAACAATTTGTAACATATCCATAATTTTGAGCGTTTCAAGATAGGCTTGTCTTTCCCTTCGCTACAAATTCAAAAATATTATTTTCTGTTTTATGACAGTTAAAACGTGTATATGTCACGGGCTTAGTTGTGCTTACAGTGTAGTTTTTTATTGTTTTGTTATCATTTCTTAAAGCTATCAAATACATTTGTAGTGAATGAGTGTTTTTTTTTTTTTTTTTTTTTTTTTTTTTTTTTTTTTTTTTTTACCTTCATTACCAAAACATATTTTAATAATTGAGTTTTCAACACAGTGCAAGGTGGAATAAGTCTGAAGTTACGTTTATGTTACCCTGATACTTGTGCAAGTTCTTGTACTCTGTTTCTCAACTAAACGTCTTAGCTTGTGTTGTTGTGTGTTTCAATGGCCCGACTAAATATTTCTGATCTCCTGGTACAGTGTACAATTCACGTCATCTAGACGCACTATAAGATGTCAAATGTTCAGAAGATCGCCTATAAAGAGGTTACACACATCTACTTGTATATTGCACTTCTACTTAATTTGTAAAGTAGATCAGTGTGTTTGTTTGCACTGGTTTCCGTCTAATAATTAGTGACAGTATTACCAGGAATAATTGTTCTCTGAGTTTCGTTTCCAACTCACTTGTCTCAGAAGTTGCCCCCGTGACTGTCGTGACGCTGTGCCGAAAGTGCCCGAAGAGTCCCGAAGTGGCCCGTGCTGTGCTCGACTTGTGTGCGCTCCGCGGTCGCTTCAGTTCGGTTTCGCGGCCGATACAGGCGAGTGGTTGCTCTCAAAGATTTTATTGTGTTGTATTAAATACGTAAGTTTATATGTAACGTAGTTTTGTATAGTTATTAGCATGGGCTGTATACGGTCTTAGCGAATTAAATATAAACTCTAAACACCAGTTTTTTATAAGTTAAACTCCAATTAATATATTTGTTATAATATATAACGGTGTTTTTTCTATTACGTAGCCACATAGTTAAATTACTTTTCATTCAACTCTGAATTTTAAAACGTAATAGTCTCGTATTTAAAGGGCACAATGCACAAATGTCATTTAGCCTACAGTGCGTGAAAGCTGATGTAATAACCACTTTACATTAGTAAATGT
Organism: Homalodisca vitripennis; assembly: GCF_021130785.1. Classification (NCBI taxonomy): domain Eukaryota; kingdom Metazoa; phylum Arthropoda; class Insecta; order Hemiptera; family Cicadellidae; genus Homalodisca; species Homalodisca vitripennis. Next base: position 181,781,681 of record NC_060208.1, on the reverse strand, counting down.
GTGACTTCTGATAATTGACAATTAATTACAATTCCATTACAATATTATGTATTAATACCACCAGCCCATTGCAAAATGTAATACTAAAACTTAGTTTTTTTGTATTTTTATACCAATTTAACAACATATATATAGTAGGCATTTACAGATTAGTCCCAAAATAAGCTAACGTTTGGAAATTCATATGTTTGAATGAAGTGACCAGTAACAGAGAAAATTAAATGTTGTAGGTCTTGTATTGTCAAATTAAAAGAAATCGACTACGACTTGAGTTAATTGTTAAAGGTTACACATTTATTTTTTTGGTCATTAATAATCCGAATATGACAAGTGAGGTGCAATTTATTTTTTATATTTTCAACAATTTTATGTCTCTTAAATAGTTTAACCTGTCAATTTTATTGTAATTTAACATTCAGACTTTAAACAGTCGCTATTTTTAGATTTTTAGGTCCAATATCGTACACATTTATTACAATTTGCAATACGTTAATTATTTTAATGGTTTAAACATAGTCTAGTCAAATAACTTATTCTTTTAACTGGTATTAGCATTACGTTATATTTTATGTTTGAACTTCAGCACATACTGGATATAAACGTAGAGTTTTATACTCCGGAGTCTTGGTTCATATTTATTAAACACATCGAAAATCTGCTAGTTTACATTAAAAAACTATTGGAGTGAAACGGATGTGCGAGCTGTCTACTCTAAAATACAATAAATCTGAAATTTATTTGATTTTTGCATGTATGGAAATATCTGTATTGTTTTATGAGAAGAATAACCGACGTTATATGTCTGTGTGGTCCGCAAACGCATATAGACTTCCCGAACTGAAGAGCTTAAAATTAATGTTATTATTGTCATATTAAATATACTCGGGATTGGTTCGTTCTGATTGAATGTTTAATTGTAAAATATAATTCTTCTCAAACGAATTTTACTTTATAAAATACAACTTCCCGTGAATACACTTTTTAGAAAACAATTAGTGGTTATCACTCCATTGGAACACTATCTTCTTTTAAACATGCTGGTGTAGTACGTAAATACTTACACGTAGTAGTTCGTGGCACCCGAATGTACCCTCGGTGACCACTAACAGATCAGATCTAACACGCGGGTGGACGCGTGATCGTGGATTACATAGTTAAACTCGAACTTACGAAGGAATCCTGTGAGACGTTTCCAGTCTTCACTATGAATAAAATTGAGAGTTTTATTTATTGGTTGGGTTTGAAATTTTTAACGTGTTTTTAACGTACTATTTTAGTAAACAATGTTTGTGATTAATGTAAATAACTAAAGTGTACTTAATGATATTTGTTGTTGTCACAGCTATAAATATCTAAATTAGCGCGTAATTTGTGTTAAATGTATCTAAAACTGGGAGGATGGCCTACGTGTAGAATAAAAAGGCTATCAAAGGTGGGAAGTCTTCCGTCCGCTATCAATTGAGAAAAAACCAATGCGAGATTTACATTGTGCCACAGTTGAAGTTCATGGATAAAGATGGAAAAACATGCAGGGTCAACGTATTGGTTATGTATAATTAATTCCCAGTAGGATATAGAGATAAGGATGCCTTAATTGTAATGACGACGAGAAAACTGTGTTGTTTGTCTTGTCAATAACATGTAGATTTTTGCGAACAGTGCTTATAAAATCTACTAATTTAAAAACAGCGAATAGTGATAACTTCACATTATTCTTTTAGTCATACTAAGACATTATGGTTCACAGTTTACAAACCACTAAATTGTTTCGTACATTTTACGGTAGGGTATGGTTGGTCTCTCGGCCAAGTTAACAATTTCTATGCAGATTTGGTTTGGATTTATGCCACTTAAAAGGCATTTCAATGGGCTGCACGAATAAAAATTGCATCTACGTGTTCTAGAGATTAACTAAATCTCTGTTTATTAAAAAGTGAAAAAAATACAATGAAAACAATTTCAAGGATCTCAAAAGATAATAGCCTTAACTAGACTTATAAAAATCTGTATTATTTTAGGATATGCATTTTTAATGTTGTAAAACATCAAATGTATCTAAATTTTGAAAGCACTTATTTTTAAACGAAACTCCTGATTTATTAAGGAAAACTTCTAATAAAAGCCTATCCAGCTATTTATTTTTTTTAACAAATACAGTCGGATCCCAAGTAATGTAAGGTCAAAACAATATGACCGTTCGTATGAGTCACGGTCTGTACTCTCTCTCACACACATATGTACAAGCACTTGGGTTTTCAGAAATCCTTCATTTACTTCTTTATATTGAAGACATTTAAAGGGCCGAATTAAAATAAATGTGGGTTGAAACCTTGCTTTATTTAAGTATAATAAGAAAACTCCTTAAATTGTAGGCGTATAACAGGGAGCTCCATGAACCGGCTGTGCAATAACATTGTCTTCGAAGCTTATCGTTTTAAGGTGGTTCAGGTCCGGTAGTGACGTGTAGGAATACTCGCGTAGGAGGAATATCATTCTAATAATTTCTAAGGAGAAACATTCTAACAATAATTAATTCACTCTTATGCCACATACATAATAATAGCCTCAAGTAATACTTTTATCCATAAATATACACTCTAATAATATGAATTACTTTAATTTTTCAATGTATATGTCAAAAATACCTAATTTGAGTTTTTTTCTAATTTGTATTATAATATGCTCAGATACAAAACTAATGTATAATTTACGTTTTTAATAATTTATAAATCAATGTTTTTCGCAAAGTTTATAAGAATATTTAATACTGCCTTCCTTTTTGCTTTAATGTCCTCCTTTTTCACCCCCAATAGTCCTCCTTTTAGACATTTGCGTCTGGTTACCCTTGCTGGGCCCAGCCGCAATCACAGTTTGCTACCACTATAGTGTATCAACATACATGGTCAGTATCTATATTCCGTTCATAGAATCGAGCCACAGAAGGTTTATAGACACTGCCACTACACACACTTCCACAGCTGGCCACCGACACAACCACTCTTCTCGTTTTATTGTTTTAGTTATAAAAATTGCACTTGTAATAAAATGAACCAGTTTTAATAAGAACTGAACAATTGGCAGATGCACACATTGAACACAGTCTATGATTGATGGCAGCTCGACCATAGGAGGGATACGAGTGTGCGTGAGAAATCCGCTTGGGCTCCATCTTTCTGGCGCCACGGACAGAGTGTAGGTTTGGCCTACAAATTATGTTTGATGTTCTATGACGGTGTCAGTGATTCTTTTCGCCTTCGACTGCAATCAATTTGCGGTGTCCTTTATGATTGTACTGAGTCGTTATTGTTTATAAATCTTCAATTGTGTAAAGTATTCTCGCCTTGCAACCCAAGAGATGTTAGCGGGAAGTCCTGACGCATCACAGCGCGTGTACAAATGACTTTTCCGAAGGAAGAATCGCCGATCAGATGTCTCAGTGGTAAGCGTTCAGAATGCTAGACGTGTCTCCGGATGGGAATGGCAAAGCACTAAAACTCGTCCTTGGGAAACGTCTCCGGATAGGTTATAAAGAGAGGAGTGGAATTATTTTACTCGCACAATCTGCATTCCGTACATCGCCCTCTTTCTTGTTGTGGCGGGGCGAGTGCCAAATGCGAACCCGGTGACTACTTTGTGTACTACTCTGTCGCAGCTGTTTCTATCGTCGCTGCCGATATTATGCAATAGCCGCCAGAATTTTGTTATGTACATTTTCACGATATGCACAATATGTCTGGGAATTGATCTGTTTGGACATTCCCAATTTATCTTTCAGGCTAGTCCTCTTCCGTAGACTAATGGTTATAGTCTCGGCTCTCTAACTGAGAGATCACGGGTTCATATCTCGGGGAGGGCCAATAATGTATATACACGAAACAGTGTGTGTACTTTGAAAATAAACCAGTGTACAACGAATCCTACATAGCTGAAGCTGAGGCTTAAAATACAACCAAAAATATTAAATAAAAAAAATCTTTCAGGCTGGATGTAAATATTGACAGTATACATTTTAGTAATTATAAATGCACACAACATATTAAATACAAGTTATGTATTTGAAAGTTTGAGGCCACTTTTATGTAGTGAATTGTTTGCAGTCAATAAATGCAATTAATTATGATTTTTTACTCTATACAGGTACTAAGAAACAGTATTGTGTTAGAGTAGCTTAACTTTACTTAAAGTGCATAATTTTATTCGTGTCGAAATTTTTAGTCTTTGGCAAAACAGAATGCAAGTTTTTTTTGTGAAAGGTGTTGTGTCCGAATTTAACTATCGGTATGTATTAAAATGTTCGCCCCGAGCAACATAATGTCATGATATTATTATAATCGTAAAGAAGTCTACGTGTTCTACAGTTGAATTGTACTGATAAGATAGGGACATGGCGAGCCGTCAAATACATTTAGGTGAGACGTTTGGCACCGTTCTTGCATCAGATTCAGCGCGATACACGAGACTGGAGAGTCATCACCTGTTTGAGCCTTTGGTGAAAATAATCGGATGACTTGTGGCAAGTGATCGTCTGTGTTACGCTTTCGCTTCTGAGAGATATGTGGACACTTCAGGCACAGGTTGTGGGCAGGTCAGAGAAATGGTAGTTACCAGACGGTATCCGAGCAAGATACCCTCGGAGTTGACTTACTCGTATACTTGAGAAGTCAGGTTTACGAGGGGAACATGGAACCTCCCATGAATACGTGCCTTGGAGAACTAGCATGAGAAATGACTGGTGACAAAAGGTGTGATGGGCTATAGTTTAATCGAATACCGTCAAGAGTGAAACGACGAATCTGTTCTTGTTAAGTTACCGAGATTTCTATCTCAATCAGGGCAAGATGTAACTTTTGTGCTTACTTGTAAACACTTAAGTGTATAAAACTGAGTACTCTATGTTGTCTCTGAACAATATGCTGTGAATCACAACTCCGTAGTAGAAGTTTTCAAGAAACAACAAGTGAACTGGTCACAGATATTGGCCATCCCTCATCGGGTACTGAACGTTGTCCAGAAAATGGCCTCTATTTTGCTGGGTGCGACAAAGGCGTCCCTATATAATGTATTACGAAGAGGGAATATTGGAAATCAGTAAGTATGATTCTGGATAATGGAACCTTATCCTCCGAAGGTTCTGTGATCCAGGGTAGGATGAAGAGCGCGGGATCGTAGTAGCCCAGCTCGATAGAACAAGACTCCTGAGTAATATACAGGAAGTGGTCCCGTGGAAGAATGATTGCCTGATCCCCCGTTATTTTGTATTGAAATCGACTTTCACTGACCACCAACGTTCTAACCTGCGCGCTGACGGTGCATTAGCATTTTCCAACAACCATAAAACACTTCTCAACCCCCCATCTCCGTGACTCAGGATTTGAGACCGAACATTTTCGTCACATCTGAACTTTTACGTTACTACCGTTTTTGGTAGAAAATTCATACAAACTGTCCAAATATATTTAAAAACATACGCTCAACTTTAATTGAAATCAATAGAGATCCAAAAAATGTGTTTTCAAAAATAACTCAATTTTTTATCTAATGCTGCACCAGCTATCAGTAAATCATATTTGATATCGCATCTACATACATACGACACCACAACATACATACACACACAAGAACATACATACATACATACTGATTTTCCAAGAATCGGTATTATCTATAAATTTATTTTCCTTGCAACATTGTTCCAATTTCTTTTTAATATTTTTTTAATCGTTAATCTTATTTTATGAACGTGTTGCTGTGTACTCAAAGAGACTTTGTGGATTTAATGCGTCTCTGACAAGCTATAATAAAAATTGTTCTTGCTCGTAGCTCTCAGCAACCATTTAAATCGGGTTTATATTAAAGTATGATTCACGAATGTGTAATGGACAATTTATGTTATCGACATCCCGCGATCAATGTATTTTGGTAGAAGTAAACGTGTGAAATAATCGCGTTTACTTAGTTCGAATGGCGGGACTTTGCATTGATTTAAAGATAATTTGTTGATTATACTGATAAGTCAACGTTTTGGAGATAATATTATCAGCGAGAATTGTTTTGCCGGTGACAAGAATTTGTTTTGTTTTTTCAATTATCTCAGTGAATATCTCCGAAAACATTACCAGCACTTATTTCCTTGACCATGTACAGCGAGTAACGGGAGTGAGAGTGGAATGTTCCAAGAAAAACAAAACATATGGCTGTCATTCCGAGGCCAGCGGCCAGGGACCAGCGACAAGGCGAAACATTTCGTCCATTCATGTCTAGACTCGATGAATGACCTATTGGAATTCACTGGGGCTTTTCCAGGTCATAGTGCCACACCCTCTCCTGTGTCACCCCTCAATCGGACCGTCACTCAACTTGTTTGTTATTCCAGAGGAACTCGTATTATTGCTCACCTTGGTCTGATATTGTCCTGACGCAACGTCCTAACGTCGCTCTCCTTCCGATATTATAACATAAACGTTTTATTATGACCAAATCTACTTCCACAGTATAATAACATTTAGGATTCAGTGGGCTTTTCTAACTCAGATTGTGGAACTAAGTCCGACCGATGGAACAGCATTCATCCACAACTGAGCACACACACAGCTGTTCATAACGTGTTAAGCTGCTTTGATATATCGGAGTAAAGCCAGAGTAGCGAGTTGACAACAATCATGATTCAACCGGATTCGGAGAAACTTTTGAAATAGTGCACTGAAGCTCGTCTAATAACGAATCTTGGTTTTTTCATACGGATGCTGGACCACCTTGAACTTTTGTAGACTAGCATCCACAATTACTTTAAGGCTGTAATCGATAACCGTTTGAAAAAACCAATTGAATCATAATACTTCCACTCTTCATTAACACGTGTAAACCCAGAAGTACCTAATTAGAGACTCAGTAATAGTGTTCAAGATTGAAATTTCGTTTACATCTTATTTTGAGTAAATTTCATTTAATGAGTGCTCTTTGTGGTTATTTTTTATTTATAATTAACCAGAAGCCCATCTATATAGTTCATCAATCGGTCAAGCGATGTTTAAAATATAGAAGCACCGAATTCGAAATAGATCGTTATGGTGAAATGCTAACGTTTCTTCAATGTCTTTTTATCACAGGGGAGCGAAAATCGTTCTTCCATGGAACCTTATTCCGATTGTATCGAAAACCTAAACATAGTTTTCCCCTTACGTTGGTGAAATGATACTTGGCTCTTGTAGTGTTGTCATTGTCTGAACATGAGCAATGACGTCACCGTCACGGTGTTAATTTGATTATTCTTGTTGATCTCATCCGTGGGTGGTGTTGGAAAGTACGTGTTTGCCTCCATTGACGTAATCTCAGCAGCAAAGAGATGGTTCATCCGTACAGTACGAGTGATCGGCGCTCAGCGTTAATTGGTTGATATCTTTTGCCCATTGACACACTTTAGGTTGAAGATGATGGCAGTGACTATAGTCTATGGCACGCATCTGCTGCTTTTTAGTAGTAACTTATCATCTGGTCTTTACACAAACTGATTTTCAACAGCTTATTTATTATATTGGATGATACGTCGTCTAAAGATTTTATTTTGAACTGTTAATTCTTAAAGAAATCGGTCGTATACATCAGGTCTGCACATGTATGTCATTTGAATGTTCTACTGATAAAAATAAATGTAAGATGCATAATTATGTGTTAAGAGTGCTGATGTTCGAATATTATATTATCATCACGTCCAGATTTAATGAATCAAGTATACAATATCTCATTAACAGTTTGTGAGAGATTATTGCTATTGATGTTCAAGGTCATATTTACATGTCTTATGTAAGGGTTAACGTTGTAAAAGAAAAGTAAGAGTTTACTTGTTTTTTTTTCATTTTCCGAAATTCGTCTTTGTGACTCAAGAAAACCAGCACGGTTTCCCCTTAATTCAAAGTCGAAAATGGAAGTGAATGTGGAGTGTTCTAGGAAAACATAACATCTGGCTGTTGAACCAGTGGCGGCGCGATGCGGCGGAGATGAGAAGATACTATCAGCCCATTCACGTCGAGTACAATGATTTATAATCTTCTGGTAAACTTCAGGGACTTACACGCCCTCCCCCCCCCCCACCATTCCACCCTCACTGCCACCACCATGTTCGTCCGGTAATGTTGATCTTTTGTGAGGCGGCTGAGCGGCCTGGTTCGAAGAGCGAGCACCAATATTTGTGTTTCACAAGGCCACAATGCACTTTTAGGTGAAATCAAGTAATTTTGCCTCTGAAAGGAATCGGCCATTGGCCGCACTAGTAATGGTGGAGCCTTGAAAAGGTTAAAATACTAAGTGATAAATTGTTGTACGTACCTTAATTTTAATAACTTGCCAAATATTGTAATGAATGACTTACAAAATAAAGAGACCAAAAACGACAAATTTTCAGCCTCTTTATCTCGTTGTCTGTTGCTGAAACCAAGTAATAATATTATAAATGTATGAATGTTTGTTTTAAGGCTGTCAAACTGAAAATAATTACTTATAAGTGTACACAATTTAGTATTCTGAATCTATTTACTAATATTCCATTTTCACATCCGCCAAAACTCGCTTGATTTTCTTCTTAGGGGAATTTTCTTAATCGCTTTCTAGGTTATGGTCTTATACTGAGCAAATTGGTGAACATGGGAACCCATATAAATGTACAAGTTTTCTCATTATGGGAAACATCACTTACACTACACAATGTTGGCCATTATGTGAAACATTGTCGATATACTAAGTTAGCTGATGACCAAAATGGAACAGTAGTTCCCATTAGCTATGCTTAGTATCTACAGCATATCACAATTTCAACTGCACGATCTTATTACAAAGCGAATTAAGTTTATTGGAATTCGGAACGTATTTTCATGGCATATGTAGGCAATCGATGTCTCACAGATTGTAATATTTTAAGATAAGAAGAGTAGTAACCGTTCATGTTGTAACTTTCGACGGAATATCTTGTCCAGTCGGCCAATAAGCGGAAAACAATCTCAGATTTTGTTCATGTAACTGATTAATGATCTTGTCTGGAGCTCGTCATTGCAGCAGAGCCTCTCGGTCCAAAGGTTGCATCTCGAATCTAGAACCGTATGATACAATGAATCGTTGGACTTACATCGACGAATTCAATGTTTAATTATGTTGATCAACACCGAAAGGGCCAATTTATTAAAGACCTTAATATATCACTGTCTTGAATTTTGGTTATTGATTAGAAAATATATTTCTTGTCGACTTGTGAGTACATTTACTATTGTACCATTATTATAGGACATTGTTTTACTATGCTTATTTACCCACCATGACCGCCTTCTGCGCGCGAAAATATAAAATTAGCCGTGTATTCAAGGTAGCCTATCCCTTGTGTAGTATTGCGTGTAGAAACACCAATGAACGATTGCTTCAACCATTTCTGAATGTCTTCACGACGATTCAGGGTAATCGACATTCAAAATTCCGAAACATTTACATCTCGAGTATTAAGTGCCACGAAAGTTCAGAAATTCGCAATTCAATTAAGTAATACCTTTTTAATTATATTCTTTACACAGGAGACGAACCAATCATACGGAAGAAGTGTGCTGAGGTCCAGATGATTATTTTAGTTAGTTCTGAGGTCTGCCGCTAGGGTTGCGCCAAGTGACTTTGATTGTTGCCGTTCAGATACGTACTACCTGAGCTTGTCACTCCACATAGGGCGGTTTCCCGTGTCTCAATGTGTAGCACTGGATGAGAGAGTTATCGCTTCTGTACCATATAGAATCAAAGGTATTACGCGAGAAAAAGAAGTATAAATATTTGTTAAGGAAGAAGAAGAAGAAAAAACTGATAGTAATCTGATAATAAACTTGACAACTTTGTTTCAGTAGTGATTTGAAGTGGCTGTCTACGAACTTCCTTTATTCCAATTGTTTTGGAAACAGGAAGAATAATGATATACCTAGCGGCAATGAAGTGACATGCCCGCCCGACTCCTAAACTGACGTCACGAAGAATGTGACGTCACAGTCAGACGATAATTTGACTGAGCTACGTTTCGTCTCGTAGGTGGCCATGTCGCGTCGGAACATAACGCGTAATCGTGTGTTTTGCTCCGTGGGAATTACATCAGCGGTAACAGAATCATTCATACATCTGTGTGGTACAACAATAATTTAGCTCAAATCTGTATTGATATCGTTAATACTCGATAATAGCACACGGTTTGGTTGAAATGGACGTGTTTAGCGTAGTTCAGAAGTTGGTAACTTGCGTAAACCGTTTCTCAATTGTTTATTGTATTTCATTATTCATATGAGTGAAAAAATAGGTGTTACTCAAAGAACATTTTTTAAACATGCGCCTCGAATTTCGTCTTCGTGCAACTGTATAGTAATGTTAATTATTGTAGATACGCATTGACATCGTTAATTGTTTTGAATTTCTAATCCAAATATATTTAATTTTACACCGCTGGTTCTGTTGGCAACATGTTTTGCTGTATAATTTCATTGAAATGTTGATTTTATATTCGGCGTTAGAGTAAATTTTAATTTCATTGTTAAACAATATTACATCTGAAATATATTATAATACCGTGAAGTGTGCTTTTGTTTAATTCTTGTTTGAAATAAATAACATTATTATATATCTAAATAATAAATCAGAATTATAAACAATAACTGATTTATATCTATATTTAATTTTATTTATTTATTTTATTTTATATATATATATATATTCATTTATATTAATTTACTTGGAATGTGTATGAATGTGTCAGGAAAATATAACATTTTATTAGTATTTGATTTTCCAACGTGTTGTACCTTATTCGTCTTCATCACGACAGGTTCCGGCATCTTTTCTCTCATCTACGGTCGGCAGTGGAAGTGAAAGTGGAAGATTCCAAGAAAACAAAACGTCTGGTTTTTGACCCTACGTCAGGAGGGGGGGGGCTGGGAAAATGAAACTAACGTCAATTGTCATCACCTCAACGGGTCTTCAAACTGAGATGACCCATTGCAGGACTGACTCATTGGGGCTTCCCCAGGTCAGAGTACGTCCACCCCTATTTTGCCCCTGCAGGCAGGATGATTGTTATATGTAGCATTGACTTGTTGACAGGTTGTTTGTTCATACATTCGCTGTGCTACATGACGAACGATATAGTTCGCCGATAACTATAATTTGTCCGCTTAGACAAGGAGATTGGGTGATAAATCCTTAGATAAAAATGATGATGTAATATCATAAGTATATGGAATTAGACTCATATCGTCCTCGTGATCAAGCACTTAATAGACGGATGCTTGCGTCACGGTAAAATACTTCTTGTTTGTATTTTTAAGTTTATGGATGAAAATGAGGACAGCAAAAAATTATAAAATGTATAAAATGCTTATATATCTGTCAGTTTGTGGGTGTCAGTGCCATATGAAAAGGCTTACCAGAGCGAGTGAATGGACAAAAGTTGCCCAACCCCTCAGCCGCCTTTTTTGGGTAAACTAAGTTTAGAACTCACGCCTGAATATAGAGAGGGAATTTGGCACTCTCCGAGATTTTACAAACAATACGTTGTTATGAAATATATATTACATATAATTCTTATCTTGTAACAATAAAAAAATAAAATGTACTTAATGAATTGAACTTAAAGTGTGAGTACATTTATTTCTAAACATTTTATACTTTGTTATATCGAAATGCGAAGTTGGCTGTTACAGTAACGTTAATGTTAATTAAACCCAAGGTAAAGTGGGTTTTTCTCCCGAAAATCAGTACTGAATCCCGCATTAAAAAAATATAAGCGAAAATTGTAATCAATAATTTACCTTTAAAATTTCCAGAATATTGAAATCGTTTTGAATCCTTTCAAAGTTTTTTTATAGTATTAACACTAGACAAGACTAAAATATTTTTATTTGTAAAAAATTATTCACATCTATAGCTAATTTACAAAATAAGTATAAAATGTTATAAAAATATCTAGATTTTCAAATAACAATAAAATAACCGCACAATAAAAATAGGCTAAGTATAAAATTGTATAAATATTTTTTTAAGTGCAATTTTCGGGTTTAAGCACATTTTCATGTGTGTCCATTTTACACAAAACATATTTTAAATGACGTTTTTTAACTGTAGTTGTGAATTATAGGACGGAAATGTTACAAATAAATATTTATTAAACGTGCTGCAGGTAGGGCTGCAGATAGATTTCGAGGGAAGATCGAACATCTGGCTACTGAAACGTTTGTGGTCGAAGGATTGACTGCGACACTTTCCATTTTATGTCAGCCTTATGCTCATTACTAATTTTAATACAAAAGTGCTTTCAATCTTATACATACTTAATCTACAACAGAAAAATAGTGTCTATGAATTGTCAGCACTTTTGTGATACATTGTTGAACTGGGTACATCGAACAAAATTGGATTCGTAGATAACAGTTCTACATAATGTGTTCCAGCGCGGATATATAGTTGTGTCTTGTGTTGACGGAATCAGTCCAATGCGACTCGTTGAAAACAAGCCGTTACTCAAACGAGTCTAAGTATTGTATCTGAAGACCTTTAGGCGAAAATCAGTCTCGTTTGTATTCGTGTCATTTATTAATGATGTTGAACTGCGGCGCTGCAGCCGCTTTAGCACGTCTTTGTCTCCAAAGGTTACGTCTCGGATCAACCGAAACAACAAATAGTTACGATGCAAGAGTGCCACGCCCTCCAATAACCAATTAGCTGCGTAACGTACACGACGTTCCGTATCGTCCACGGCTGGAACTGATGTAACCTGAAACATAACTGTTCAGAATCATCACAATGGGCTTTACGTTAAGTGTGACAAGCACAAGCTGTGAATATTATCGGATATAATTATCAGAGAAACCAACCATTTCATTCAGATATTATAATGTAAGTAATATCGAGAACGTCCCATAATAAATATTAATGAACGTTTGTTAAACTTACGTGAAGTTAGTTTTCACATATGTGAAATTACCTTTAGTGAAAAATTTAAAAAAAATTCAAATCAGATCGGTTTTATTGCATCGACAATAACACACTGTATAGCAAACGTCATGGATTTTAATCTAAAATTTCTTGCATTCGTATCACAAAATTCTCATTCACACATACAATTTTTCAATTATGCCCCTTTCATTCTTCGCCAATGTAACCCACTTTAAACAGCAGAAACATACGTGTTACGAAACCAGGTCTGATAATGTATTGAATAATTTTGATTGTCCAACCACTACCAAATTGACCGACCATCCCGCAAGGAAAAAGGGATGGATTATCCTGTGAATGTGCAGTTTCAGAGATGTGTCCGGGTCAGTTTACGTACTGACGTCACAGTCAGGTGTTATTTGACTACTCGTGCGTTAGTCCCGCCCGGCCCGCCGCTTCACGTGGGGAAGCACACGTGTTTGGCTTCATTGGCTTTGGATCAGCGGAAGTGGTCACTCATCCGTGCAGTGATCGGCGCACAGAGCGATCAGTGCCGATGTCATTGCGTTAGTCAGTTCACACATATACTCGTATGTGGTGGAGACGTTTGCCGTAACCGTGACACGGATCTGCCGTTCCTCAGTAAAGTTACATTTGTACAGGTACTCTCCAGCTAGTGTGTTGAATGAAATATTGTTTATTTAGTTTTGGATTATTATTCATTAACAAAATTTTCTTAAATATGTATTCTAAAATAAACTCCCTTTGTCTATCCAGGAAAGGGGGTTGGGATATGAGGATATTCAATATGCACTAACGTAATTGTATTCTTCTATGGCCGATCTTTCATCTGATACTCAGAATTTTCATGAACTCGTATAGATATTGATTATTATGTCAGTACTGTTGATTTGTCATATTGATCATTGATTGGGTGTGCTTCAGCCAATCACTATTTCACTGTTACTCACCTCACCTTTATAAGCGGATGTCAATCGCTTGTGTAGCCAGTTTCAGTTTAACCATCCTCGGGCTGAAGATGGCTAGCCACAGCGAGACCTAAAAAAGTTATACGATCATGCGATTATATGTATATTACACAAACGCGCGCGCGCGCGCACACACACACACACACACACACACACACACACACACACACACACACACACACACACACACACACGCACGCACGCACGCACGCACGCACACACTATATATAATATATATATGATCGCATAACTTTTAACTCAGCCAACTCAAGTCGTCATGTGAATAAAATGAATTTCTTAATGTTCCACAATGTTTTAAACCCTAGAGTCTGGGCAGATGAAAGGTTAACAGACATTACTATAAGCTTTCGGGATTGTTACAACCACTTACAAGCCAAGAAGGCTATTTTTGAAAGGCTGCTTTTCAACAAAGCACAATGTTATTTTCCGGTTTTGAGATGCATGTACGAGCACAGAATAAAAAGTGTATATTAATTATATTGTATATCTTATTGCACAATTTCCAAACTCAGAAATACACGAGTAGAGTACAATGCTCAGTACAATCCACGCAGACTTCTCGTCGCGCTCGATCTGCCGCGAAATCTGTGGTTGCTTCACAGTGGCGCTTCGGTATCGGTGGGAAGAGTTAATTCAATTTTAATTTTGAGTTTAGCTCCAGTTCATCTTCCTCTTATTTCAGCGTCTTGTCACCTTAATGAGACAATGAGAAAACCGTTCCACCTAGATTACACTATATTTTGTAGTCTAGGTGTTTTTGATGTCGACACGATGTAAAGAGATCATATTGAGCATTTCTTTTTCACCGACTTGTTTGCTCTCTTAAGATGAGCACGATTCCAGATTCCATGAGACAAGTATGTGACAACTTCAGATTCCAATAGGAAGGTGAACTGGAACTTAACACGACATTCACATAGAACGGTAGTAGGGCTTGCACGGACTAAGTCTGCCCTCCTAACCCAGAGTTGGTTCTTGTGTAAATGAAAAAGACCAGTGCTATGGCTTCCAGTGTATTTCTTACCGTACCAGTTCTTTCATTTCTATTTTTCATTTTGCATTTTCAATTATGTTGTTGCCAATGTGAAAACTGATGAATCTTAATCAGCGTCAAAGCGATTTGAACCTGCAATGAGCTTTATGAGTTTGATATCGAATACTAGTTTTCCAAAGTTCTGTTTATTTCACAGAACTGGAATCCACTACATCCGCATGTAAGTTGGAATGCACTTGCCGTGCGTCTCATATATAAACAGTAAGATTTAAATAAATTAACTCATCTCGAATTATTTTGATTTTGTTGGAAGTGAGTAGATGGGTTACGAGTTTACAGTGAGAATAAACATTCTGGTAAGACAAGGATGGGAAGCTGACAAGAGTTGACGCAGCATACTGAAAGAGGATCTGCCATCCTCACTGCCATGCTCAACGTGTCATCCTGCCAGCACCTGCTCTTTGGGCTCTTGTGCACGTGTGTTTGTTTTATAGTAATATGCTTCGCGTGCGTGTTGTAGAGCGCCGAGTCGCTCGCCGTGGAAACCTCCGTTGCCCAAGCTGTATTCGCACCACCAACCACGTGGGAGTCACATGTCAGCTATGCAGTGTTTTAATCTAAAAACCATTAGGCTTTTGTCTACTCGGTGTTCGGTTTAGGAGTTTAGTTTGTATAGAATTTTCTTTGTGTCTTGATTTGTAATTTTTAAGATGTGATTGATTTCTTTAGATTTCTAATACTTGATTCCTTTCACGATTCTTGTTTTTTTTATCCACAACACCTTCTCAACAGAGTATCATCAATTATCATCGAAAACATCCCCACTTATTCGTTAGCCATTGGCCGTAAAACGGTTTAGATGATTTATTAGTAGTAAAAAGTAATTCCGTTGTAATGATCTAACATTTTAAAATGGTGTCCAAGTATATAAATATTTATGGTAGCCACCTACGCGTGACATTGGCGACTCATGGTAGTGCGCGATATCAAATGTTGACACAGATCTCGAAATCGAGTTAATTCACCAAATCACGTTGGTTTTTCATGGATATTTAGTATTTCGATTGTATCGGTTACCAAATATCTCTTGGAACACGATACGACACGTGTAGTGTCGGGAATCCAGTAGGCATCTTATAATATATTATTTTATTTGTTGATTTATTCTACGGAAAAATCGATTTTACAACCAAAATTCCAGTTCATTCCAAGAAATGAGGGAATAATACACAATTTTGTTATAGACATTTTAATATCAAAGCCTCTAAGGAATTTTATAGGTTTATATGTACGGTTCTTAAACATGGGTGAGTGAATAACCCTTGTTAGGATACGTACATATTGTTACGGCGTAACCTTTAAAAACAGGATCTGTGAACCTCAGAAAATAAATGGCTTACACCACCAAAATGTAGGAAATGCCTGACACATATAGAATTGTAATACCTGATTTGTAATACCTGTGTATAGCATACGTTTTTAATAGTATTCATCTGAAGGTAGTGTACAAATATACAGTTATTATACTGCATTGTACAATATAGTATAAGAATTGGAAATCACCTCTTTCGTGGAATTGAACACATGCATTCAGTATTTCACTGAAATGAACCTGAAAATAAATCAGTAATGAATTAGTAAAAAACAATTGTAGTAAATTTCGGCCTTCGTCAGCATGATCGAGTCGTGCGTCCGGCCGTATTTATAGATGGCAACCTTCTCGAAGAAAATAATTCCACAAAGTTTTTGAGTATGATTCTGGACGAAGGACTGACCTGGAGCGATCATGTTGACAGGGTCTGTGCTAGAGTTACCTCAGGTATTTATGCTCTGCGCAATCTAAGAAAATTTTGTTCCTCAGAAGTTTTAAGAATGGCCTACTATGGCCTAATCCATCCTCATTTGCGTATGGAATACTGTAAGACTTTGGGGAAGTTGTGCAAAAAACAAAATGGAGCGCGTCTTTAGACTCCAGAAAAAAGCGGTCAGAATCATTATAAATTTGAATTACAGAGAGTCGTGTAGGGAATCTTTCGGGGAGTTGAGATTGCTGACTTTGCCCTGTCTCTATATTTTTGAGGTGATTATGTACTGCAGATCAAGGTGCACCTTGATTTGTGGCAGGAACGTTCATCAATATAAAACTAGAGGCAGGGACAACTTTCGAACTCATCAACGCAGTTTTTCATTTTCTGCTTTGTATCCTTGGTGGAAGTAAGTAGGTTTTAATGGAAAAGACATTTTTTATATACTTCCACATAAATTTAATGTGGAAGTATATAAAAAATGTCTTTTCCGTTAAAATCATCAACGCAGATTGACATTAGCGCAACATCTACCGCATGAAGTTGGTGTCAGATTAATCAACAGGCTCCCTGAAGAAATCAAAGTTTCCAATAATCAAAATCAATTTTAAACGCGTCTCAAACTCCTTTTGGTGTCCAAGGCTTTCTACTCTGTTGATGAATTCATGATAAGCCGCTGGGATATTTGAGAGTGCTGGATCTGAGGTCAATGCGATTGTGTCTTGAATGATTGTATGAATTGTGAGTATGAGGTAGCGTGAATGTGTAGATGAAATCGTAAATTTACAAACTATTGACGATTGCGATACGATGTAAACATTGTTAAAGGATGCAATAAAGAGATTATTATTATTATAGTATAGCTATGTCTGTGGTACGAACCCCGACTTAAGTGTGAAATTCACCCCAAATAAATATTTTTCTGTTAATGTTATGAATTCAAAACCTCCTTTTCCTCATTTTAACATCCTCCTCTTCCTCTATCAAAAACGCACTTATTACCGCAATTCCCTCCTCCACATCCATCTCTCAACAGATCCTCTCCCAAACTGACTTATGGTTTGGTGGAAGGCGGATGGAGGACAGTGCGGAACACCCGATCCAGTGCGCGCACCCCCTCTAAAAAATGCCGTGACGACCGTACCGACCCAGTGGGCGCATAGGTTTAACCGCCTCACTCGCGGACTACCGTGCCATAGAATGTGGAAGGCCTATTGTCTGTATAAAAAGTGACCCACGCGCCTGTTCTATTCTGCTTGCGCTCTCCTCACTCTCTCCCAAGCACATTTCCCACCTCTTTATTGTCGGTCACGTGGTCACGCGTAGTATCTGTTAACATTTTTAGAAGTCCAGCTTTCTCGCCCCCCCTAGTTTAGACGCCAATACGTTAGCGTTGTTATACTTTCTCCCGTGCACATGTAGCCTACTCGTATACGAAACTGTATTCTGATTCAAATTTTGGTTTATAGTAGAAACATAATTTGGAAACCCCGTAAGTTTTCCAAAAAAGTGGACTTTGTAAATGTTCATCTGTAAGAATGGGCGTGTGCGCATAAATTGTTCAACTTTTGCTATGATATACGAATTTTATCTATTATAGTACAGTACGTTATCCGTCTGAATGTTTTACAAATTATACGTTGAAATAACGTAAGATTTCAGAAAAAGTCAAAATTATCCAAAAACATCTCTAAGGATTTTGATTAGATGTTTACCCACTAAAGATCATGATTTATCAGGCAAAATAGCTCAATATAGATTTCCAGAAAAAAAATATCATTCATTAGTTATAAAACAGAATTTTATTTTTTGCTGCAGTATAATAGTTATTTTTAGCAAACAGGTTAAAATCAAAAAGGTTTTTTGGGGTAAGTTTGGTACACCCTATGTGTTTTTTTATGTGATGAATAACATTGATGATATACTAGTCAGTTTTTCAAGGATACAATCAAATGTTTGTATATTCCTTATTCACAAGATGAATTATCTGCTTAGTAACAAGAAGGAGATTTTTCAGAAAAAAGGCTGAGCTTCACTCACGAGTTTTAAAAAGAGTTCATTTTTAATGGACCATCAGTATACATAAGTCTGTAGTAACAGTTTTGGTCTTATCACATTTTGAAACTATTGGTACACTATTTAGGCTTCCCCTTGGATTCCTACAGCATGTAAGATCTTCTCATGAACTGCCATCTTCATCATGGGCGTTCATAAGTATTTTCCCTCATTTCACTGTTTTTCTCATCAATACTGTACTTGTAACATTATTAATTGTGCTATTAACATATTGTACATAAATATTTCTATGGTCTCTTCTTGAGCCATACCACTGAGTTAATAGTGGTACCAGATTTCAACAATGATAGGTACAGTTAAGAAAGAATATTAATCACATAGATATACAACTTTATCTCTGAAGTTAGTGTCTTTTCTAAAACAGCCAAAAGCTGCATTTAACAAAAACTTGCTAATGTTATCATATTTCTTATATATCTACTCTGTGATAAGTTTTAACATGTCCTGAAAAAGATCTGTCATTGTATAAAAAAAATTATC
The DNA here is from genome assembly GCF_021130785.1 of Homalodisca vitripennis. Lineage (NCBI taxonomy): Eukaryota > Metazoa > Arthropoda > Insecta > Hemiptera > Cicadellidae > Homalodisca > Homalodisca vitripennis. The sequence continues at coordinate 181,762,380 of NC_060208.1, read as the reverse complement.
ACAACTTTAATGTGGTTTAGAAAGTGTAAGAAAGGGTTAAATGGGATGTTTTAAGATTACATTATTTCAAACAACATTATAGTCACATTTTAGGGAAATAATTTTATAGCTTATGGGTTTACTTATTTAGTTATTTTTTATTCAAAATGGTTTTTAGGTAATAATTTCTTACTTTTCTTACTAAACTATGACCGTTATAATACTTTTAAAAATGTATGTACACATTCTCTTGTGTATTGAAGTTTTAGCAACTTTTATAAAACTTCTTGTGCAGTGTGTTAGACCAGTTTATGAAAAGAATACCTGGTAAGCCGGGTAAAACAGGACTAATTATATGTATGCAGATTAATCAAAGCAGATCTTATCTTCTGCTGTGACATACTGTATTAAAGCGAAGATTGGTGTTTTGGCTGTGTACATTTTAAAGCAAACAGGAGGAAGTGTGATATCAGTTAAAACTGTTTTGCATCAGTTGATTTGTGCAAAAATTTGTTCAAATTTACTGAATTAAATTAACGAAACAAAATTATAGTTGCCACAAAGTTACTTCATCGTATTTCCTTATTAGTGTTGAACAATGTTTTTCTATATCCTCCAATTTTGTTTTCTGGAAAATATTATATTTATGACACCAATCATTATGTTGTGTAGTTTGATTTAAGCTTATGACACCTTATTTCAAAAACCAATTCAACCAATTTCAGTGACAAATGTTTGTGTAATTTACAAATATTTCTTGTGTCATCATGCAGGGCCATTCAAGAGAGGGGGGCAACCGGGACGCCTTGGTTGTAGGTTCAGGAAGGGGGTGGTGGTTGTAGGCTCAGAAAGGGGGGTAGTTGCAGGCTCAGGAAAGGGGGGGTGGTTGTAGGCTCAGGAAGATGGCGCGGCAAATTTAAGCTGAACGAAGAAGTGTGGTAACACAGCCACTGTCTATTTTTACTTGTATTACAATAAGTAGTGCAATAAAGTATATGTGAAAATGATATTCTGTATTATAGATAAATTCCTTAGGTAAGACAATTACGAATTTATTATAACGGTTTTTATTTATGTTGTTGGGAGAGGGGGCAACGCTTGTCCCGGAAGCCACCAACCTTAGGAACGGTCCTGTAATCATGCATACTAGATGTATTAGCTAATGCAAAAACCCTCTGTACACAAAACTACAGATTGAATAAGTAAATTGGTTTCCAAAGCATACGTGTCGAATTGTATGTTCTCTTCACCTTTATTAGATATATGATTTGAAATTGGCTGCCACTGTTAATTTGACATCAGTGGTTAGTGTGTCAGTCCTGTACTGCCGCTGGGCAGTGCTCAAGGACTTTCACTCGTTTAACAAACCTGTAACTGGCTTAAAAGCTGTTGAGACAGGCAAAGCGAGCAAGGAGGCAGTAAAAAACACAATTAAAAATACTTTATAATGAAAATGGTGTTATTATCATTCTTACGTAGGACTTCCATGCGCACTTAAAACAATAATAAACTCAAAATCCTATGGGATTTAGTAGATGGGTACGTAAAAAAATTCTGTTTAGGTACATATTGGTTTGTAAAACTAAATATTTTTTAAATTTGTTATTTATTAGGTGTATTACAATGTTTTAAGACTAAAATACCTCATGAAGTATGTTAAAAATAAATCAGAATGTCTTAACTAAGAAATAGAATTAACTTAACGTTGTTATTTTCATTTATATAATGATCTGAAAAATAAAGAAGAAAAAGATAATATACTTATTTACTTCTGTAATAATGGTACCTTTTTAAATTCATATTAACAAATTTTGTTTGGTAAGCTTAGGTCCTTGCTATAATATGCCTTAACTATATATTGTATGTTGACTTTTCTTCTATACTCTCTGGGAAAATTCAAGTTCCTTCTTTCCAATACCATATCATTCAGATTGTGTTTTAAATTTGTTAGGTGTAAAATTGATATTGATTTGTATATAATTTAGTAATTTATTATATGAGTACAAATTCCGTAAGTGAAGTGTTTGTGTTATTTCTTGTATCTATACATGAAATTTAATTTTCAAATAGTATTTTATTTAACTTTAGGTTTTGATCATTTTAATAAATGTTCATTGGAGGATTTTTACAATTACTCTGATTATAAACATATCCATCATTCCCATTTAAAATTTGTACCTCATAAGTGCAAAATTTTAAAATCAAATACTTTCTCTTCAAAATTTGTAATGATTTTTGACAGTTATTACAACATTACCGGTATATATATATACTACAATTAATTATTTGGCATTGTTGTATTATAATATTTTACTAAATAGTAAAAGATTGAAGTTTCACCATCCTCCATGTAATCATTATGGGACTAGAGTAACCCTCTTTGCCAGACAAGGAATTGTCTGTGCTTAGTATGCCAAGCGTGGCTCTATTGTTTCGTCATTTCCGCTGATGTTGGTGCGATTGCTTATTCATTCAAATTTCAGGCAGCTAATTGGTCTGAAACAGAACAATTATTTCTAAATTGTTTTCAATGTCATCCATTGAGTAAGTGATTTTTTTTCGCTCTCCAAAACCGTGACTTGGTTATTTTTAGGCACAATTTATTTGTGCCTTGTGTCCACACTGGTAATATTCTCTTCCTTCAGATTAAGGATTTAGTTTTTTTAAATATATTTTTAAATTTTAGTGTTAAAACGTAATTTATAACCATGTATTTACGGTTACAAAGTTATAGTTAACCACATATTATTACAAAAGTTAGTTGATTTTTGCCATGAATACCTGTTATAATTTGTGATATCTAATCTACTTGTCATTTTTTGTTAATTATTTATCTGCAGGTACTTGTATATGTAATTATAAAAAATATATAAATGCACTGGTTCTTTTTAAATTAGAAAAGTATACATATTTCTTAAATAAATTGTAAATTTAACATTTTGTTAAATTGTTCCTTCTTTAGTAATTAGAGGCTTTTTTGAAAAACCGACAACATTGTAAACTATTGCTTTCTGAACGCTCAATTTTCAATGTTTAATGTGAGCAGAAGGAACCTCTAATCAGGCTCTGCCTTAGAGGCCCTATATTTTCTTGAGAAAAATTGCAGTGTTTTTAAAAAATAAGTATTAGTAGTTTATAAGTATACATTGTTATTAGTGTGTAGTTAAATACTCAAATGTAACTAATTCTTGATCAGTGCTGTATTTTGTATTTGTTGTAAAAATGTGTTCTCAAGAAATAAAATCATTCTTCTTCTTCTTCTTCTTCTTCTTCTTTACTGACAACAATATCACGCAATTAGGTGTTTTAATTTTTCTAGCAATATATATATATATATTTACAAAAGATATGTTTACATTGTACAATTTATTTTTTTAATTATACATGTTGACATATAACACCATATGACAGTGACCTTTTGGTAGATGAGATGTCAATTTGTTATAATGTCAGTACTAAATTATAATGCAAATGAAATATGAAATAAACATTGTATGTATAAAACATGGTATTAAAATTTATACACAAAACATTGAACATTAAACATGTAATAGACGTAATCAATAGCATACATTAAATTCCTTAACATTAGTTACAATAAAGGTAAAAAAAACTTACTGTTATTCGATTAAACATAATTTACACCATAACAAACTTTTCCAGCAAATAGTCTCACAGTTTTGTTTAAGTTCTAAAAGGAATTTTTTGATATGAAATCATTAGGCAAGTTATCATAGTCCTATTCCTGCGTGTTCAAACAATTTTTGAAAGCCATGTATTGTGTTATGGATAAATAAGAGTGCTTTTGTATCTGGTGGAATAGTTTTATATATGTTAAAAAGGAACTGAAATTACCTATATTATACTTGAGCATAATCATTAATTTATATAAAGTGGTGGAAGAGGACTTGTTTAAAACTATTTATCACCGGACTTGCTAGCAAGGTGCATCATACTTAGCACGGTTAGTTTTACAGATACGTTATCCTTTGACTAATTGCTAATTGTCAATAAAACTAGACACCATGACTGCATAGTATGGCATATCATTTGGTATATCTATTATGTTACAGAGACAGAAATGTTGGTACGACTATTCCGAGCTCATGGCGACTTCTGCGCAAGCCACCCCTGGGAGGTGATCGTGGCCACGCTTACGCTGACTGCATGCATGCTTTCAGTGGACAAGCCCCCGCCTACTTCTCCTCCACCCACACCAACCCACCATTGTCTTCCTGGGACCAGGAATTGTTTAACACTAGAGGTGAGCGTCGTCCTTCAAAAAGTTGTCTGTATGTAAGCACATGTATGAATATAGTTTACATAATACCCCCACCTGATAGTCTACGTAATGTCTAGATTTACGGAAAGAACAAAATTGTTTTTACATGGATTTCAGGGATTTTACTGAGTTAATTACAGATCTGAATAACTCCTGTTGCCAACAATTAGTTTTATTTTCCAGTGAGTTACTTTGTTACAGACCACATTTTTCTCCTGGTATGCAACGGCATTTCTTCTTAGTATGTTTATTAGAGGTGTAACAAATTTAAACATTTGTTTTGTAGGGTGGTTTACAATTTACAATTATAATTATGGCTTAAGGGGAGACTGCCACTTAAATCTTCAAAAAATCTATTTTTTTTATTGCACCTAAAAATTCTCCATGTTTTCCTGATTAAGAAAATGTATAGTTTATTATATCTATCTATTATATTAATGGGTATACAAAATAAAATCGAGAGTTATGTCATTTTCATAACGCTATTTTCATACGTTATTGACGGATGATAAACCACAACATTCACTCTGTCCACAAGGAAAGGACTCCTGGTGTGGTTATAATAAAGCCCAGGAATTAAAAACTACTTACAAACATAGAAATTCTTTACCAGAAGCTATTATGTTGGCCATAAAGCCTATTTACAAGGACCTGACTAAAGATGAATTGTTGAAACGCTGTCTTCACGGTAAGACTCAAAATCCTAATGAGAGCTTCAATAGCTGTATATGGCAAAGAATAAAAAAAACTGGATTTGTAGGTCTACAAACACTTAGGCTAGGAGTCTCAGATGCAGTTGTTGCTTTTAATGAGGGATCAATCGCCAAAGCAAATGTTTTGGAAAGGATTGGAATTAAACCTGGCATGTACACAATTCAAACTTTGAAATCTATTGACCGTGTACGGATTATGATGGCTAATAAAGAGGCTGAAGAAGGTAACAAGAAGAAGAGAGTTAGGAGAAGGCTGTTGAAGAGGAAATTGGAGGATAACGATGAGCAAGAGTACTGTCCAGGAGGGTTCTGATACCATCAAAGGTTAGTTTTCTTTATATTGTGTTTTCCGAAAGTTTAGTTTTTTTGCGCTTAGGTACCATTATCTCCTAAAATAATCAAGATAAAGACTTGAAACATTCAGTGATTATTATCTACATGCAGGGCTACACAAAGCACTAAAAAATAAATAAATATATTGTTTATAATTTTTTTTTTAATTAATTTTTTTTTATTGTGAAAAAATTGGTTTTTTTAATTATTTTTTTCTTTTTATAATAATTTTATTAGTGGTTTATGACTCTTAACCCATCTAGATGACTTGGTGAAAATTTGGTGATATTTACTCAAATAGTTTTTGAGAAAAGTGTACCTAACCTAACATGAAACGCTCCATTTAAATAGCATTGTGACAGGTAGGTGGCAGTCTCCCCTTAACTTCACTTACTAGTCATCAAACACTATAATTATCCTGGTGTAACCATTTTGGAAGCCATATTAGACTTATAACATAAGTCTAGTTTAAAAACAATGCTTCCGTTTATATTCTAAGGATCCTCTGGACTCCATGGAAAATATTATTTTAAGACTTATAGACAGTTGTATATTTGTTGTGTTCAAAGTAAATAATATTTTAATTCAAGTTTTTGTTTTCTTGTTTCTTTCAAAATCGAAACAGTGGCATTACATGTTATAAATGATTGCTATCTGTTGCAGGATTACAATGCAGTGGATGTGATAGTGATGACAATGATTCGCTGTATTGCAGTCCTCTACAGTTACTACCAGTTCTGCAATCTTCACAAGTTAGGCTCAAAATACATTCTTGGTGAGTCCTTTACTGATATTATCCTATTTATGGTTTATTTCCTGTGATTTTGTTTGTATCTCTTCTCGTATTGAGTAATGCTACGTTGAATAAGCATAATACTGCAGTGTTGCAGTACAGGAGGAAAGAACATGAATAGGAACACAGGACATAATGTGTAATAATAAAAGTATGTAGGAAACTGAATAGAGAATTTGAAAAAGAAAAAAAAACAAAAACCTGAAGTGGAATAGGAAAGATAATAACCTTGAACTAAGTATCAAGATAGGATTATAGAAGATTTTAGAGAGAAGAATAAAAATATCAAAAGTATCATTGCAAGCAAAAAAGTACTTTAAATGTAAAGTAAAGTAAACACTATATTTACTGTGAATTGTGAAATGTGTTCAATAAAAAGTATATTTCACAATCATAAATTCAAACAAACTCATATAATGATAATTTTACTGTTTTGTCAAAACACTTTTATAAGTAGCAAGTCGACCTTGTTTAATCGCTTCAAAGTTTTAGAATATTTTGTACTTATTCTTTGTTTAAAATGAATTAATAGATAGTTAAAATAATAGATAAATGAGTTAAAAATAGATTTACAGGTAACAAGTAATACAAAGATCAAAAGTAGTTAATGCTCAGATAATAATGAGCTTGCAGTTCCAATAGTTTGTGTTTTATTTGAGAAAGTAATTTTTAACCTCAACTTAAGTATTCCAAAAAATCCTATATATTTGAATGGTAACAATCAAAGTTACGTGGCGCAGCCCTAGCCTCGAACCTCAGAACTAACTGAAATAGTGCCCTGGACCTCATCACGCCTAGTTCATATGCATGATTTATCTCCTGTGTAAATAATGCAGTCAAAGGTATTATCTGATAATACAAAAATACCCTAAAAACTCAAAAATACCAAGTAGGTATTTTAAATTGAAATAGAGGTATTTTTTACTGAAGTTATTCTATACAAATTTATCAAGATACCAATAACTTCATGCAAGAAAAAAAACTTTAAATATGCTTAGAAACTTTTAGATATGCAAAGTTTTAATATCTACGAATATCTCTATTTTCCATGAATTTGATTTTCATTGTGCTAAGCATAACCATGCAATAAATTACTTTATTTTTATTGCCTAAACCTCAAAACTGCCAATATATCATTTATACTCTACTACAATTAAACAACTTTACTGTGATTGAAGGTTAAAGATTAGTACATTTTCTCAAAAGTTTGATGTTGAATTGGGTTAACATGAATATATAAATATTTCTTTCCAACATTTGATTTTACACCAGACACGTGGCAGGTTTGTGGTTTGCGCAATAGTTGATTACTCATCCTTGCCACTACAACATTTGTCACTGCCGAGTTTAAGTAGTCAGTTTGCACTAAGCTTCAGGTACATAAACATGGTCTCCTCTATTGATTCTCCTGCCGAATGTGAATTGAGGAGATTTATTCTTTTCCTGCAAGCAGAAGGAAATAGTGCAGCAGAAATCCATTGGAGAATGTGCCGTGTTCACGGAAAAAACATTATGAGTGATGATGTTGTATGTAAGTGACGTAGAAAGCCAAAGATGTTGACTGATACCCACAAAAATACCTGAATGGCTTAATCTTTGACATTTTTCTAATAAATCCTTAAGTTTTACATTCTGTCATCTTTAAACTTTTTACGCGAATAGATTTAAAATAAGGAAAAATCTTCGAATCTCATGACCAAAGTCTGATATGAGGTAGGAGAAAATTGTTAAACACCTGCTCTTTGATTGTCCTGCAATTGCAAGGGAATGTTACGCCATCTCTGGTAGTCTGGACAAGGGCGGTGAATTTCCCCAGGAGGAACTGATTAGTTGTTTCCGGCGATTTATAAAACTGCTGACATTGTAAACTGTCTGGTCTCATAGTATACATCTAGGATGCACAAAAGGCCCTTGAGGCTGAAGTGCATGGCAAAATGCTGCCCCTTAGCTGAAGAAGAAGATATGAGGCTGATAAATGTTTCACTGCCTGATAGCAAAAATCTTAATCTGGGTTTGTATGGGTTAACCCGTTCTGCATGTGGGATAATCGAAAGATGCGTTTGACATGAGTATTTAATGAATAACAATTGGGGTTTTTTACAATCTTTGGATGATTTAAAACAATAAAATATCAAATGTTATGGTGAAATTTCGATACCAATTGACATGTGCCAAAAACCGGGTGTACAAGATGTTATTTTATAGTGTAATAGTAGTGTCTGATAAGTAACAAGAAATAGATTGAGATATTTTAGTAAAGCTGTTAAATGAAATACTTGTAAAATTTATTATAAAATTACTGTTGTCTCTCTGACAAAAATACAGATCGCCAAAGATTATACTATACAAACCCAAAGTGGACTGTTATGAACAGGATGCAAGAGCAGGAATGCACAGTTGCCTGTTGTCTCTCTGAAAAAAATACAGACCGCCAAAGAGTATATACAAACCCAAAGTGGGCTGTTATGAACAGGATGCAAGAGCAGGAATGCACAGTTGCCGTCCGGTCAATGACAGAGACCACGGCCACCGGTTGCCTTGACCCTGACTTTCTCTGTTGCGTGATCATACTTCCATCATACTTTTCCTTTCAGTGGCGGCGGATGTTGGTTCTAGCCGTCAGCTACTTTCTCTCCAGCACATAGCAACCATCACTCTTGGTCATGAATAACCTTCCATCCTTCCATGAGTACTTAGTGATTTCAAACAAGTTTAATCAATTTATCAGCTGTAATTTGACTAAACAATTTAAAAAATGTGTTAACAGAAATATCAGTTTATTTCTGCTATACTTAGTATGTGCTTTAGAAATATTTGGTTTTATTAAAACAGTTCTGAATCAAAAAAGTTAGCTATATATGTTTTTATATTTAAATCCATTTACTTACGTCTTTTATAAAATTTAGATACATATGATGATCACAATGAGCACGACAACACAAATATATTCCTTGATAAATAATACATAGAAGAAGGGGGATGATTATTCAGTGACTAGAAAAAAAATCTTTTCCACCAATAAGTGACCAATATTAAAATGCCTTAAAAAGGCTTTTGTAAGTCTGTTACTAATGTTATATTGTTATTAAATTAATGGAACTGTATTTCTCTTTAGTAAATTCATTATTACAGAATCTAATAAATGTTCTATTATTTGAAGGATGTATCAATGAATCCTTGGAAAAGTAGTGTTATCAAGAAATTGATTCCGTATATTGTGGATAATGATCCAGAACTACTTACTGTACACAATGTAAATATGTATATGTACAGTGTATTATCAGTATAGAATCATTATATTCTTTAAAAGTTGATTTAATGTATCATCTGAAATTGAAAATGTGAGGGAAGAGAAATGAAACAGGTTAGTTATTTTGAAAAATATATTATTAAATAGTTTTATTTAGTAAATGTAATGGTTTATTCTCATTTTATGGCTAAAAGCATGATTTATTAGTACCATGGTCTTTTTTATTTGTGTTGACCAAAAAATCTTTATGTGATGTCAAAAGGTATACAGAAAGTTTTGGTACTGGCACGTGCTTAACTATTATTATTCTATTTACACTAACAGACACACCCTTATCTTTTTAGAAAAGCACTATGCTTTATTATTTTGTGAGTGAAAATTTTTGATAGTCTGTGGTTTTATTTTCGCTTCCACTACATATCATGTAAAATTATTAATTGTATTGCTAAAAATGCATAGAGTCAAGACACATTGTAATCATAATATACCAAATATATGACAAGAAAGTTGAATTTTACTTACAATATATCAAAAGCCACATACTTGAATTAATATTGATGGAGGAGATCACTGCAAAAATAATGCCCAACGTGACATCCTTTTTGTCTATTTATAGCCAGTATTTGACTGGGTTACTTGTGTTTGACTATGCAAGATGTGATCTCAAAGTAACAGGACAAAGACAGGTGTGGTGACTTACGGAAGTATGTTAATGAGATGACGTAAGTCTCTAGTCTGAGAAAGTTAGCCTATACCTGGGCCTGCCAACTTTTTGAATAGACCCAGCTGTATAGTTTTAACTCCAATGCTGTTTTTGTTTCCTCTAGTGAATTCTTATAGAGCAATGGAGCTTATTACAGTGCTATTGTAATAAAACTCGAGCTCAAGGGTACGAAAAGTGATCCTAGCCTCTAGGGCACATTTTGTGGAGTTGTGTCTTAATTTTGGTTGATTGTATTCAAATTAACCTGAAGTACAAATCTTCCCTTGGTAATTCCCTTGGATAAATTATTTAACTAGTGAATTTTCAAACATCTAACTAATCTGTACATACAGTGTTAAACGTTAAAACAATTGTTTTATTTCAGAAAATCTTTTTTATTTTATGTTTCTAAATAAGATAATCCTTTGTAAATAATCTTATTTTTTTGTAAATAATTTTTAGTAATTTTACGTAAAGATTCTAATTTAGACTGCTTATTACAAATAATTAGCTAAAAGCTTTAATACTACTAACACCTTCCTCTTGAGCTTTGTAAAATGTGAATGTGGTTTTTAGAAATTATTCCTTTCTGTATAACAAATAGTTAATTTTTTATCATACAAGTCTCAAATTCGAAGGTAACATCAATATAATAAAATATAAGATCTTGTTTTTATTTTTAATAATGTGAAAATAATCACTTTATTGGATTACTTTTATTACAAATTATTTCATGTTAATTTAATTAAATGCCCTCAAAGGTTGACTTAATTACCTCAATTGATAATGAAAAAAGAATATTAATAATTATTGTTAAATAACCAAAATATGGTTTTTATAGCCTGAAAAATGCATTGTCCAAAAAGACGATGCAGCCTATCCATAGTCCGCTTTTTGTTTTAATGTTGAGGATCACAAACATTGCAAAATCATGATTCTCTGTATGTCCTATGACCTTTCTACAAATATTTTATGTGGTCATGTTTGTATTATAAGTTATTTTCATATTTTTCACATATTGTAACACATTTGTTTAGTGCTTTAATTTCTTTTCATCCTTATTTTCGAACCAATCAATATAAAATGTTGTACGCTTATAAAAAGTAAAGTAAGAAACTGAAAATTGTTGTTTCCCACAGTTAATATTATTATTGTTTTATAGTAAAATACAGTAAACAAATTCCCTAAAATAAACACATTAAAATACTTTGTCTAACTGCATACCCAATACAATTATTATGAAGTAATGTTATATTGTAAACAATGTAATTGCGAATAATAGGATGAAAAATGATATTTATATCTTTTTTTAATTCTATACTTGTAATATATTTATAAGTTATTGAAATGATCCCTATTTTCACCTTTGTCTTCTCTACACGCTCTTGAGAAAAAAAGGTAGTCAGTTCAAAAGTATGTACCCTGTACCAAAGAAATTACAAAATTTTCATCATCCTAAAATATTTAAGCAAATAAATAATATGCTACTCTTCTACCAAATTGAGGCATAAGGAAATGAAATTTATAAATAAATATTCGATAAAACTGCAGTTTTTTGTATTATGCTGTCTGAGACACTATAGGAAATATTTAAAAAAACTTCATGTTTTGAAGGAAATGCTCCTTAAGTTAAATTGGTACATATAATGCATAGTCACTTTGAGTGTTTCATTAAGAAAAATCATTTCCTCGGTATGATTACAACAACAGTTTTGGAGTTGTTTGCTGTTTATAATGTTTTTGGGTTTGTTTCTCTTTTACCTGCATTTTCCTAAGATTTTGTTTTGGTTTTCTTTGTATTTTTATTATATTTTTTTTTCAAAGACAATTTGGAGTTGTGATCCTTAATAGACTTGTATGTGTTTTATCTATTTCATTCCTACTTATAGTGAGATATCTACTTTTCTTTTGCTTTTCATATAACTTTTTCTTGTTACCTAAGTTTTTGCATCTAAAACTGTTCTTTCTTGATTACTTTTTCTTACAAGGCTTTCTCATTCATGAAGTAAATAGTAACAATTTCTTACTATTCTCAGATGATGGATTATATCACAAGACTGCAGTTTTATCATATAACACGAGACCAAAACTAAATCTAGTTTCTGTTCCACTTCTGTTTGTGATTGTGCGCTGGAGAACATTTTTCTACAATTACGTGAAGGAAGTGTTAGTTCAGGTCCAAAGGCAATTGTTGTGGCCCAGATATCTGTCCATGTGTCTACCTGTCTGTGTCACAGAGAGAAAGTGGACCACGGTTGTGTAAGCAAGCGTGAGAAGACTTTAAACCAGTCAGTATGGGTGTTGGAGAAGTTTAGTTTATTGAAAAACTATTCACTTTTTAGTTAAACCAGGAAAATATTATTATTTCCATAAGTGATTTATATGTAGAGATCTGTGGTTATTAACGTATTCACTATCTGCAGTTCTGGTGTTGACCCAGTTTGTGCCTATTTTGCTGGCAGTAAATGTGATCATTCCAGTTTCATAGCAGCCTCAGATCAAGTGACACCACAATTTCGGTCTCAATGGAACTGAAATTAAACTTCAGGGACGTAATTGTATAAATAATTAATCATGAAAAATCATGTTTTTATATATAAAGGAGCTTAATTTTGTTAAGAAAATGTGTTAAAAACATGTAATATATATTTTATTAAAACATAACAACAAACAAGTCATAAATGAATATAAAACATCAATCCCTGAAGCTGTATCTCAAGTACACACTGTAAAAATTTCACATTTTCATCTTCAGCTGTTTTTATACGGGCCTGATAACAAAATTGCCTAAATCTCGCACTTTAAATGTCTGCAATTTCATGTGGAGTGATAAAAAATGTTTTTCCTACTTATCTTGTATTTAGGGAAGTTATTGCACAGCCCTGTGAATCTAACATTTTCTGAGCTCAACATCAATTTTACCACCTTAAATGAGTTTGGTACAAAAAATATGAAGCACTAAAATAAAAACCATCTAATTGACAATATAGATAAGAAGGGTTTTATATGGGACCCTCTAGTTATATAGCTATACAAGAACGTTTTCATAATTATTTCAGAATCAACTTAACTACCACCACAAGTTCTGTCTTATTAACCCTTTGCAGGCCAAAAATTATTTGCCCAATTTTCCTAAAGACACACACAGTTTAAAAATAAAAGTATTGATATCTCTAAAGCTAATATGTATTTTAAGTTTGTCATTGAATAAGGATTAAATAAATAATAGTTTCAAAAACTAAAAAAAACACGCTTTTATAGCTAAACCAAACTAAAAAATAGAAAAATATTTTTTAACTACAAAGAGGGGTGCATTTTACTACATTTCATAAGTTTCCTCTCAAAGATAATTACCGATAGAATGATTGTAATATTTAATATATCAAGCACCCACGCTTTTTACTCTGAATTAATGTATTCTGTTAATAACTTAAATTTTATTATAATTTTATTTTGAGGTGATTGACAATGAATGATTGTTTTGCCTTCTACTACCATAATATAAACTCTTTGTAGTTAAAAATTATTTTCTAATTTTTTTAGTTTGGTTAGCTATGAAAGCGTTTGTTTTTTTTAGTTTTTGAAACTATTATTTATTTTTCATTTTTTAGTTCGATGTAACAATTAGTTTCTTGTGGAAATGTGGTATTTCTTACGAATCATTCCGCAATCTCATCATTTCATTTAAAGCTTCACTATTGCATGGGGTATTTCCTGTTAACTTAGACTAATCAAGTTCTTCAATCCGAATACCGTCTAAAGATCTTACCGACTAAGTGCTACATAGGCTTGTCCAGCAGCAAACAATCGCGAGCCTAGATTAAATGACTGCATGGTCAACTGTACAACCTTGCATCTTGTGAATGGTCGAAGCCCAACTTAGGATTAATGGCAACATTCGTCTCTCTCAGCAGTTCCGTGGCTGTATTTTGCTGGGAACTGTATCGATATCGGTTTCAATCTTGTGCACACCATCTGGTCCGAAATCAATACGGACTGACGGGAAGTCTTCCGCGTATAGTTGGGCTCTGCGAAAATTTGGCCAGATAATTTCTTTGATAAAACCCATATTGCCATTCACTAAACCTTTCGACACGTCAATGTTCGACCTTAACATCACTTTAGCTCCTACGAATATTTTCAGTACACTTGGAAGTCCTCCGGTTTTATTAATATCATTAGGTTATCACAGAATCTAAGTCCTTGTTACCTTGATTTCGAGTAGCATCAATGAGTGGTCTTGTGCTTTTATTGTATAAATAACTGTCCCTTTACTCTGAAAACTCTGGAGAACTTTTTCGTTGTGTCTAGCAACTTGATCATTGGTTGGGTAGATTCTTAATGCTCTCTCAATCGAGAATTCATTAGTCGCATCTGTTGAAACCTTTTCAAGAAGGATTGCCTAGACGTCATTTCTCCAACTCTAAGGGCGTTAACCACATTCTTTAAATGTCGTGTCTCCTTGTTGACGCATTATTTTTTTTAATTTTCAACCAAACGAAACCGTCTCCACAAATGTGTATCTGGCTTCATGCGTTCTGGTTGTTGAAAAACTTGATGTCCTCGAAACAGGGTGGTTAACTGCATCAGATCACCAAAGAGTATCACATTTATGCTCCAAAACAAGCGTCTTGAATTTTCAGCTGTCGCAAACGAGAGTCGATCATACAAAGCATCTCATAGGGTACCATAGAAATTTCGTCTATGAACAAAAAACTCAACATTTTGCCATAATTGACGCATTCCTCTCAGATAATTGCCAGTAAGAAGTGGCATACTCACAATTACTCCATCTTTTTTTACTGGTAGTTGTAGCAGACAGTGTAGCGTAGATCCACCGATCAAACCGTGCTGCAACTCCAGATATTACTATATTAAGAGAGTCAAGCACATCCGAGAATACAGAGACGAATGGAGACTTGAAACGCTGGGTTAGCGCAGATCGCGAGCTTCGCGATCCACTACAGAGGAACTATAAAGAATTTATTAATCCTGGCGGTCCTTATAAGGATAATGGAAAACTATGATCAAATTATTGCATTGTCATCGATCCTTGATACGTATACAAAGTTTCAAATTAATCAGACTTCTGGAAATTGGTGAAAATTATGCTCAAAGATTACGTTACATAGATACAACCGAAGCTAATAAAAGCGTGTTAAAAAAGAAAAAAAACAAAACTACGCTTTAGTTCCTTTGACCTCGATACGGCACCAGTATCCCAGCAAGCCTTATTTTGACATCAACTTGTATTGTCACATTCGCGTTTACAAATTTTAACTCCATTTAAATAAAATTAAACAATTAATGTACATTTGCGTCCATTGACGTCTGTGGCTGTTATAACATATTCAGCCATGACGTCCATAGATGTTAGTGGCTCACCAAAGGTTAAATGATGTAATTGTGAAAAAAATGTTCTTTCTTATAGGGATGAAATTGAACTTAAGTTGTAATAAACCAACTTGGAACATTCTGAGATGATCCAGGATATATTATCAGAATCGTTCTTAGAATTGTTCTAGGATTATAGTCATAATTTCGATTAAGGAATATATGGATGGAAAAGAGCAATAATCTTAAGCTATATAATCTAGTTCAACAGAGTAGACAAAATCATTAAATTAAACAAATTCTCTCTAGGGGTTTTAAGCAATTATCAGTGATCTGAAATAAGTTGGAGGTAATCGAACCATTTTTCTATTAATCGGTGCCATGATTTGATCTGGATGACTTAACTAACTCCTGTGGGTTTTCTGAAGTTGTTGACAGTCAATTACAGCTGATTGGTGCCATTACACTTGTCAGCTGATGGTTTATAGAGCAGGGTCAGTAATCTGTTCATGGCCTTTCTCACTCGAGCTGTTATGTCATGTGGTACCACACTTGGTTCAACTTAGGTAAAGTATGTCACACTGTGTTGTAAGTTCAGTCCATGTTTCTGATCCACACTTTCAATATTTCTTTCTTTAACAAAAGGGCAAATAATATAAATAAAACATAAATAATTTATACAAATCTATACAATTATTGCACATATTGTTAGTATCTATAGTCTGGTTGTACTGTATATAAAAAAGTACCAAAAATGCATAGAAAATAGACAATATTCTTTATTTACAAATTTATGGAGAACTGTAACAGTGTAATTTTAACTAATAATAAAATAGCATTTGTATTGGTCTTTTGTTTTACTGTATCGTATAATCTTTTCTCAAATACCCTTCTGTTATGTGCAAGGGATTTTCTAGCAACCATTTGTTCACTTTATTCTTGAAAAATTTGTGTTGCCTTTCTTTATTCTTCTGGTAATTGGTTCCATATCTTTATTATTAATTTTGTATCTATTATTATTGAATTAAATACCTGTGATTAAATTTCTCTAGTACTACTGTCTTTGTAAAAATTACACTGTAACCATTTCAGTATTACATTTTTTTCTGGAATGTACATTTTCCGTAATGGCCAGGAGGTGATAATCAATTTAATTTGCATTCTATTAGAAGAAATCCTAGTTTTTCATGAATTTGATGGATGTACCTACCTAAGAAAGAAATTGGTGGTAAGTTGTGCTGGTTGAAATGTGATTGTAGCAAAATAGTTATAAATATCTAAAAATACCTTCTTTTACAGGTCATATTTTTTAAAGGTTAGCACGTTTCAAACCAATTATTAGACACAGTACTTTTTTTTATACAACTATAACTAGAACTGCTATGAAGAAACGCTTGACTGTTCTTTCCAACATAGATTTGCATCATATTGAACCTTCTAAAACTTACTAAAGATTAGGATATTCATTTTTCTTTCAATAATAGAAGTTCAAAAACACATTTTGTAAGTTTCAAAATGCAAACATTATGTAATAAATTAACACAAATAGTAATAAAAACATTCTTTCTTAAATTATCACTTCAACACACCAGTGACAGAACATGAAGGCAAATAATGTTTAAGTCATAAACTGTCAGCAGTGGAAAGTAAATCGCAAGTCACGCCATGAGTGATGGTTGGCACTTCTCCATATGACATCATACAAGACAATGTGGTGTCTTGTGCCAATACTATCCCATACATAAATACAAATGGGCATTTATTCTGTCACATCACTCAGAAGAAAGGTTGTATTGATTTAACAAAGAAAATTTAAAGGGAAAACGTAAAGAAAGTCAGATTTATACTTTTTTTATATTTTCTTTAAAAACTATGTTTAATAGTTTTAAATAATAACTAATTGACTCAATGGTTGATTTAACAAATTGACTGTGGCAGAAGCCTTAAAGTGCAGAGGCGGAGTGCTCTTTTTAGTCTCAGATAGACCAACAGTGAAGGTGTTAAAGAAAGTGTATTGAAAAATCAACTACGTCAACAAGTTTTGTTCATGTAAGAGTAAAAGGTTTTTTACTCTGTTCATTAATAAATTTTATGATGAGGTTAAAAGAGGTTATAAACAATGGAAATGGTGTAATTATTTTATAGGGTGAACACATTGAGTCTAAGTGAAACTGTCCTAAGTTCAGCTTTCAAGTTTGTCCTTTCCAAACCACTTTTATATAAATAAATAATTTCTGCTCAGATTTTTTTCAATGGAACACTTACTTTAGGCCCTTGGTTGTGTTGTGCTAGGCTTACCATATTTATTTATATACTACTTACTGTGTTTGTTATGGATTAGATTTGTGTGTGTACTCTAAATTTTCAATATTTGTGTTTTTAATTTTTGTTGACTGTCGTGTTTTTAAACGTCTGAGATGAGACACTCTATAATCTCGAAACATATCATGACATGTAAATGAAAATCACAGTCCCGTACAGATTGTGAATATGAATATATATATCCTACCACATCAATGTACTTTCTACTTTTGTTTGCTTATCTTTGAGCCTTTTCCATTGTCAATATTGCCAATAATTCCAGTAGTATTTTTAACTTGTGTACAAATTTAAAATATAAACACTGAAAAAAATGTTTGTTTATAAAAATGTCCCATCACCACTTTTTTTAATCCTTTCCTAAAACTGTTCAGCGTTTTAGCATGGCTCATAACTAAAACTTACTGCTCAAAATTACCTTTTTCAGAGTTTTGCTTAAAGATTTTTAATTAAAAAAATTATAATTGCTTGAAATTAGTTTTTTAGCCCATAAATTTGCATGTAAGAACAAATATTTATACGTAAAAGTACTTATATAATATTTTTTCTTTATTTTTTATATTTATAATAGAATATCTTAAAGAAACTTATAATTATGAACAGATTCTGAAAATTTTAATTAATTTGGATAAAATGTGCTGTACCAAAAAGAATAAATAGTAACTTTTAAATGTTTTATCAGTTACGCATAGTCATATTATAAAGTGTAAGAAACGCAAATTTTTTGTGGGGAATTTAACTACAAATTGGTATATAAATATGCTAATGTGTCAAAAATATTACATTGCCGGAAATTTATTGTGCAAGAATAGTATACTGTTGTGAAACAGTTTTTAGCAAAAACATGAATGACAATAAATCTTTGTGAAACAGTCAAAGGGTTACTTTGAGATTAGTTCCCACAAATGTTTTGAACATTACTTTTCCATCCAGTTGTATATTTCAAAACTTTGTTTTTTATCCTTGGATTGTACAAACTTACTCTCCAGCAGTATTATTGTGCAAGAGATGAAGACATGCCAGACTTCTGGTCAGCATGACTAACAGTGTGGGACAAGTCCCTATCAGTGTCCTTCTCCCTCTTAAAATGCGCATAATTACGAACCAGTGCTACAAGTATGTGCTGGAGAAGAATTCGATTTTACACTAAGAAATTTATATACAAATCCCACTAATATTATAAATGCGAAAGTTTGAATGTTTGGATGTTTGGTGGTTTGTCCTCGAATCACGCTGAAACTGCTATACGAATTGTGCTGAAATTTGGAACAGGTATAGCTTTTGGTCTGAATTAACATTTAGAGTGCTATTTACCACCCATAACACATTCATTTCACTAAATAAAGTCTAATTCAAATTGAAAAATTAGTTTGTTGACATTCGAATGTTATGATAAGAACGAAATGTATTTTGACAGCTGTTGACAGCTATAGTTCGACAAACTTACTGAAACATCTGTTTACATTTGAATTTTATCAATAATAAGTAAACAGTGCTTGATCGGTAATGTAATGCAGATAGTAAATAAAACATTAATATATAAATTTTACTCCAGATTGTGCCAGTGATGAATTAAAATCATCTAATGCATTAAATACTGTTATAAAACTAACCTTAATGATCAAAGTTATGAATGTTTTCACATAAGTTACTTTAAACTGGTGGGCTTCCTTGACATTATGATATTACGAGGGCTGTTCAGAAAGTAACCTCCGGTTGGTCACAGTGCGGGTAGTGGAGGGGAGTAGCGCGCCATCTGTGCATTCACGCACTAAGCAGGTCAGTCGGCATCAAGCTGTAGTCGAGTGAACATCGTACCTGCGCTAGTTTAGTTTTTGTGGCAGTTTGAAATGTGTGCTGCAATAGAAAATACCGCCAAATGTGAAGTGCGTGCTGTTATACGGTTTTTTTACAGCCAAAGGATACTCTGCAGCAGCTATTCATCGTGAGCTTTGTGCCGTGTACGGACCACAAGTTATGAGTGAAGGAGTTGTCCGTGAATGGGTACGTTTATTTAAAAGTGGACGAGAAAAACGTTCATGATGAAGAGAGGAGTGGTAGACCATCCTTGGTGACTGACGAACTCGTTCAGACAGTTGATGCAAAAGTTCGTGAAAATCGACGTTTCACAATGGCGGAGTTGTCTACTGATTTTCCACAGATTTCTAAGACTCTTTTGTACGAGATAGTGACAGCAAGATTGGGTTACCGTAAGTTATGTGCACGATGGGTGCCCAAAATTCTTACCGACCACCACAAAACTCAAAGAATGGCCTCTGCATTAGACTTTCTGTCACGTTATGCGGACGAAGGAGAACCATTGTTAAACAGAATCGTGACCGGTGACGAAACCTGGATTAAGTACGTAAACCCTGAGACAAAAGAACAATCAAAGATGTGGGCACATTCAGATTCGCCTACCAAACCAAAAAAAGCCCGGCAAGATTTTTCTGCCAGAAAACTGATGGCAACGGTGTTTTGGGATGCCAAAGGGGTGTTGTTGGTTGAATTCATGGAACGTGGGACGACCATTAATCAAGACGTGTACTGTGAAACACTAAAAACATTACGACGGGCTATACAGAACAAACGCCGTGGTATGCTGACTTCCGGTATCGTTTTTTTGCACGATAACGCCCGTCCTCACTCTGCTTGCAGAACAACAGCCCTTCTTAAGTCCTTCAAGTGGGACGTTTTCAACCATCCACCTTACAGCCCAGATCTGGCGCCAAGCGACTATCACCTCTTCATGCATATGAAGAAATGGCTCGGGTCCCAGCGGTTTGATGACGACGAAGAGCTCAAAGATGCGGTCACAGGCTGGCTCAAGGCACAGGCGGGTGATTTTTATGCAGAAGGAATTTCAAAGCTTGTGAAGAGATACGATAAGTGCCTCAATCGTGATGGAGACTATGTCGAAAAATAGTGCAAAGATGTAGTTGTAAGATGTATATATTAAAATATTTTTACTTAACTTGGTGTATTTTTTTCAATCGACCGGAGGTTACTTTCTGAACAGCCCTCGTACATTTTAACAATGGCTTACGGAAAAACAGAGAAATGAATACTAACATACCTTAACGATTCATTCTTTCCCTGGCTACAGTCCAAAAAACAAGTGTAACGCAAAACTTTAATAATGATTATTATGGAATGTTGCATAACCTTAATAAGGATTTCCCCCTTATACCGGAAGTACATAATAAGTAGGTAGGACTTCCCCCTAGGTCATACTAGGCTTTTCAGTCCTAGCAAACTCAACTATGTCAACACGATTTTGACCAAAGTAGATTTCCGAGAACTAGATAATCGAACGTATATAAAATTTGATCGAGGCAATATGGCAAGCTAAACTGTGACATAGTAGGTAAGTGAATTTAAATGGTCTTAAGTAGGCACTATTTAACCGAAGTAGGCATCTCGGTCCTACGTAAGTATATATATATATATATATTTCTTCTTAGTCAGAACAACAAGGCAAACTCTACTATTGTACTGGAAATATCTTAGACCTGAAATATATGTCAAGGACTGGAAATATACGCTTTTTGACCGAAGTAAGTTTCCGAGTCCTGTGTGATCTGAGATATGTGTTTTCTTGATCGGGATGACAAGACAGATTCAGCTGTGACGTTATGTATATAATTAATTAGCAGTTACCAGAAATGCTCCTACACGTGCCAAACATGATATAATAATTAAGTTAAACTCTGATACTATTTACCACGAACTTAAATAATATCTACCTGATGTATGCCTACTTACGTTTTAAAAATTTTATAGGACTCCCATCATATTACATCATAATTGCTTTTACTAAGTAATATAAGGACTTTGGTTCTAAGATTGCATGAAAAGCCGCGGGTAATAGCTAGTTCACTCATAAATATATTTTGATATTCAGTTTTATTTGTATTTTAAATTATTTAAAAATTAGATTTGTTATTTTTGTGTGATGTGTAATATTTCTTCACTTAAATCACTTGGTATAATAACCTCCTGTCGGTCTAAATCGCTTCATGATGGCAAGATTTTATCTTAAATTGAAGATAATAAAGCAATTCTAAAACCGTTACAAGCACTATTAAGTTAGTCATAATTTTGTAAGTATAGTAAATCTCTGATTCATTTAGTGTTGTGTAATATTTTAAAATGCTACGTCTTTGACAAAGCTTCTAGTTGTTATCATTTATTCTTCATAATCTCGTAAATCAGTTTGGTACATCATTACTCACGCACTACAAGAGATATCTTGTGATTTGTAATACGTATGAAGTTTGAATCACACTGTGTTTTTATGCAATAACTTATCTCACATTCTGCAACTGAGCATCTGTTATTTTATGGGAGGAATAACAAAATTGTAGCTATTTCTCCTTAATTGAAATAACGATTGCGTTCTGTAATCTGTAAAAAATCAGGATTCCTTTACAATTTCATGTAAAATATTTGCATAATTGTTGTTTTGTGAATAATTGTAGTTGCATTGTCATACAATTAATAAACTTAGAGCTGTTTTATCTCAAAATTTGAACTCATCAAACATTTTGGAAGTGTACAAATGAATAGTAAGGAATATTAAGAGTATTGTGAATACTTGTCCAACTGTTGCTTAAATGCATGTGATAAGATTTTGAAATAAACATAACAAATTTAGGAAACTGTTTCAATCATCTGAGTGTTATGTTTGATTGTTAGGACATTTCTGTTTTAATAATAGATGCATCACATTTTGTTTCAATTATCAATAAAAATGTATAACACAAATTTTGGTTACTGATTAAGAATTTAAATGTGCTATATATATTGACTCAAAACTTTACTTTTTAAACATTCACAACAATACTGAAGAGTGTCTGTTTTATGTAATAATTCTGGTGAAGCAAAGGTAAGAAAGAGAAGTCATGCAAAGATGAGATGAACACTTTCCAAGTGAGCAATACACTGTATTTTTCTTTTTAGTACAGTTAAAATTATAATTTAATTTTCAGTCTTCAAGTAAAATTCCAAGTAGTCATTTTAGGTAACAGCTAAGAACGAGAAAATTGATTTTTTTCAATCTATATCTAATATATAAAAATGTATGTTTGTATGTTTGTCCTTTATGGAATCGTAAACTATTGGAACCGATCATCATGAAAATTTGTATGTATATGTATTTTTCCACAGAGAAGGTTTATATACTATGCCCATTGATGTAATTCGCCACCAGGCAGTGCTGCAAAAGATACAAGTTTTCAAAGCGCCTGCACACTAAAAACTGCAATTACGAGACAGTTATATATATTAAATAACCAAACACTATATTGAAGTTATGATGTATTTTGTCTTGAAGATAAATTTCTGATTGAACTTAAAGTTTGAGTTTTAGACCACTTTGTAATAAATTACATGTAAGTGTATGATGGCTATAAACATACACAGATTTTCTTGATCGTGGCAACAAGGCAAAACTCGACATCGGCACTGGAAATATAATTCACTTGAACCAGAAGTGCACATACACTGGCAAAGCTTACGAAAAGCGTGCAAAGCCACGGGATACAGCTAGTTTCATATAATTTAGAGTAGGAAAAACAATCAGTTGATTTTCCTTTGGTTATTTGGTTGGAATTTATTTTTGAGTTTGCTCACCAGGTGCACTAATGCTTTGCACTTTCTAATGCTTTTGTGTGTTAGAAATCAGTTGGTATGAAATACTGAATAAACAATAGATTTAACAAAACTAATCACAAAATTTAGGTTTTTTTATTTACATGTTAGAAAATTGTAGTTTATCAATTCTAAAACCAAACTTTTAAATACAGTATAATATAACATCAGTAATACTTATTCAGTTGTCTATGTTAGTATATATGAAAATTCTATTTTAAAACCATTTCGGCCCTATATTATATTATAAATACCCTGAACTTTTAAATGGCAAGTTAAATCTTGTTCAAAATCAAAAGATCATATGAAAAAAACATGTTGTTTGTGTTCATCAGAAGATATAGGACGATTTGGATTATTTTCAATTAAAATCATTACTAAGTTGGAAACACAACTGTTGAAAGATAAAAGATTTAGTTAATTTAAAAACAAACAGTCCAATAAGAAAATTTTGTATTTATGGCAGTCCTTTTGTTTTCAATGAAAACATCATCAAACCCATAACTAAAATGTTTTCATTTCATTGGAAAAAGGCCTCAAACAAATACAGATTTAATTATTGGAGTTTTTATTTTTAAATTAATTAAAGAACTGCTATAGGAAAAGAAGCTTCTACAATGTAATCAATACACTCCCTAATTAGTTTTGTCATATCTTTATATGGAGCAACAACTTCTAAAATTCTTGATTCAATTCTAAAAGTACAAAAAAAGGCAATAAGAATTATATTGAACCTAAAGCCACAAACCTCAGTAAAAGGAAAAATTTGCGGAACTACAGATTCTTACTGTTATGGACTATATGTTTATGAAGTAATATTGTCAGTCAGGTCAAGAATCGGAGAGCAAATGGTACTAATCACCAGTATAACACAAGACAGAGAGACGAATTGGCTACTCCTTCTCATCGATTGGTACTTTTTGAAAAAAAACCACAATATGCTGGAATTAACTTTTGCAAGAAAATACCTCAAAATATAAAATCAGAAACTTCTTTTCAAAATGTAAAAATAAACTAAAAATGTATTTAATAAATAAAACCCTTTATTCGTTCAATGGACTATGAGGATAGTGTACTGCACTCTATTTGAATTTAGTAAAAGATCATAAATACATGGTCTTAATTTGTAAGTTTTTGACACCATTCAATTGTATTCATGTAATACAGTATGAATAAAGAATATTTTGATTTGATTTGAAAAGATGGTGAATACATTGTTTTTCTTTCAAAAAATTTATGGCCATACAAAACTCAGGAATATTTACAGTCACTTAATCAAAAGATTTTGAATACATTGTTTTTCTCTCAAAAAATTCTGGCCATACCAAACTGAGGAATATTTACAGTCACTTAATCAAAAGATTTTGAATACATTGTTGTTTCTCTCACAAATTTCTGGTCATACCAAACTGAGGAATATTTACAGTCACTGTTGCAGTACAAGAGGATGTAAGAGTGGTCAGCTGTAGTGACAGTGTAATCTGTTATCACCTCTGTTACAGTCCTTGGCACAACACTTTCATTGCTTTCTCTTATCTCACTCTCTCTTCCTTCTCCCCTCCTTCCCCCTGGTTTCTCTCTACTGGTAATATCCTCTCCTTATGCAACTCCTGGTTTAATAACTGGTTGCGTGATTTGGGGCTGTTTAAAATTCTCCTCTCATTAAATTTGGAATTTACTCTCTCTCTTCAGCAATAGAAAATTAGTCGTAATAAAATATAAATGTTTATGATTATTTTTAAGTAATGAAATAATTATTATAACGCAAACTAGAAGATAATTCAGGGCGGAGATTAGGGGCTTGTTGTGGGGGGACCTGTGGGGGTGACAGGTGATGCTGCTTGTATGTGCATGTGTTCAACCGGTGTATTAGAATGTCTTTGTTTCTCTTTTTCCATTTTAAATTCTTCTTATCGGCTTCAATAATCTTCTAAGTAGTTCAAAGTTTATAAAAAAAACCATGTCCATGTTTTAATTTTCGAGCTCCCAGAACCCTTCATCAGAAACAAACTGATTTAATGAAACAAACAAACAGAACTTAAAACAAGAATTTAAAAATATAGCTAAGAAAAGAGTTTTAACAAATAAATACCATAAGCAATAAGATTCCAATCAGCTGTATATAGAATATTTGTAAATGTTTATATAGAACTAAAAATGTATATAAAAGAAGGAAAAGATAATAACCCATCTGGTTACCTTGATTTTAAAATTAATTGATGTGCGATTTCAACATTTCTTACATTTATAAGATTAGTATTTTGGTTGGGATTTGGCTCTAAATGGTAAATTCCTTTTAGGCCAAAGCAATTTTCTAATTTATTTGTATTGTGTTGAATCCCATGAGCAGATAAAGGTCTCTCATAATTTTAATGAACAACATCAAACCAATGATTCGTCATTCTCACTCATAAAGTGATGGTTTTTCCAATATAATTTTTGAGATAGAATTTACTGGTTAGTTGATAAATGAGGTTAGTCATTTACATACATTTACACATTACAAATTTATACAAAATATGTTCAACCTAGTCAAATTGCTCATACTTTCTGTTCTTAACTGCTCTGTATAGTGTTATAGTTGCTTCATAAAATAGGATGAGCAGGTCATTAGCTTATGCTGTCTACTTGCTTACTGCCGGGGCGCAACAAATCTCAGTCGATTCTTTGCCTCGTCTATGAGCCTCTTCCACGCCACCCTGTCTTCCGCCAGATCCACAGACCCTCCACACCGGGTCACATCTTCGACCACTTGATCGCACCATCTTATATTTGGCCTACCCAAAGGGCGCCTTCCTGCCGGGTACCGCCTGGTAGACCTCTTTTAACCTTGTGCCCTCCTGTCTCCGATGTACATGTCCTAGCCAGCTAATTCTCTTTGCCTTCACCAAAGCCACAATATCAGGATCTTGGTATACCTTGCGTAATTCTCTATTTTTTCTTATTCGCCACACCCCTTCATCACATATTGGTCCAAATATTTTTCGGAGAACTTTATTCTCAAAAACAATCAACCGCCCCTCATTTTTCTTCGTTAATGTCCATGTTTCACTTCCATACATTAGGTATGGTTGAATGATTGTTTTATAAATTCTTATTTTGGAGCATTGTGACAACAATCTTGACGTAAAGAGTTTTGTACACGCCCCAAGACACCTATTTGCATTAGCTAATTTGCTTTGTATCTCTATATCCTCCACGTTTTTTGCTGTTTATTGTTACACCCAAATATTTAAAACTTTCTACACAGCCAATCGAGTAGTTGTCAATGCTTAAGTTTGTTCTCACATTTCCAGCATGTCTTCCAAAATGAATAATTTTAGTTTTATCTTCATTTAGCTCTAAGCCTACTGTTTGACATTCTTTAATAAAACTTTTTGTTAGTGTGGAGAGGTCATCCAAACTTTCTGACAAGATCACTACATCATCCGCAAATGCCATTACGTTCAGGTCCACTCCTAATTTAACCCCTCTTTGTAGTCTTTTAACTTTTTGTAATGCCTCTTCCACAGCCAGGTTGAAGAGAGTGGGAGAAATCCCATCTCCCTGTCTTACTCCAGTGTTGATAAGGAAGTTTTCCGACATTTCTCCATCTATTCTTATTTTGGCCTTTGAGTCACTTATACACATTTTTGACAGTCTTATCAGTTTTTGCGGGATTCCATGTTTTTCCATCTTCTTGAATAGAGCATTCCTATCTATGCTGTCATAAGCTTTCTTGAAGTCTATAAAAATTCCATAGAATTTTTATAGACTTCAAGAAAGCTTATGCTGTCTAATGTATTTTTATTTTTAATCTGGTCTATTTGTGTTTGGAATATATCTTCCAGGTAGCCTTAAATGTAGTACAATTTTTTTTTCTGTTGGGCAACATTAAAAAGTTATGTTTAAAATAATTACATATAAGAAATATTTTAAAGCATACATTATGCATGATCACGGAACATTGTTCTCATTTTTTTTAATCAATCATATATTTAAAAATCTAATCTTATTATGAAGTAAATTTTCTTTATAGAAAATTGTAAATATAGGTTTATAATTTTAATCATATCTGTTATATTATTAACTCCACATTTCAGGGTTATCTTTATATTAGTATAATGAATGGTCAACTAAAACTTAAAAAAAAATTATTGTATTGCCATACCGAAACAGTGTATTATAATTTTAAATACAGTATACAAACAGCAACAGCTACATTTGGTACAGAATTATTGCACCTATTCTTATTCAAGAATTCTCACATACATTTTTGCCTCTTCCAGCTGTAGTATTATATTACCATCAAAAGGCAATGACAGGTTTTCTCTGCTAATGAAGCCATTACAATACCAAGTGCACCTTCACTATCGGTTAATCGTTACTGCGCAACGGAGCTATCACAATGAAGGTCGACAGGTCCGAACTGCAGTAATCCCTGTGTGAGACCGGACCACTGCTACCGCAGCCAATGTGGTTTGGTGAATGGGTCGCCTTGACCTACAATGTAGGTCAGTTACAGACACCCGTGTTGAGTACCAATAACACCACTTATTGTTGACCCTATCACTGCCACTTCAGACCATAAAACTTCCTATGTGAGCGCAAGCCAAAAATTTGTTTTCCCATTTTCCAAATAACCAATTTATTCTTGTAGGAAGTTATTAAAATAAAATAAAAACTCACCCAGAAATTATTTTGGGACATATCTCTTTTATAATCAGTGCATAAGTAGTATGCAATAAAACAGTAATGGAGTTCCTCAAGGCTCCATCTTGGGACTACTGTTGTTTGTAATTTTAATTATACTCAATTAGTTAATAAACTTTTGCTGATGACTATAATTAATTAATTGTGACTTAATTTAGGCATAATAATTGAAGATTGTTGTTTTTATCATTAACATAATCTTGTGAATTAAACATGAATGTGAAAATGTATTGAGTAAAGTAAAGTTATTATAAAAGTAAAATATAAAATTAAAATTAGTAATTTAATAGTCATTTTAACCCAGATGTTTATTATAAATTTCAAGTAGCAGAGAAAAGTGTGAAGTTTTAAATACTAGAGCATTTTATATATTTAGGTAATATATTCTTTTAAATGATCTTTTATATGTCAGAAGAGTTAATTTGTAGATATTATTATAATTAGTTACTGTCAATTTTGGTTTTAATGTTTTAAATCATAATATTATGATCTTACCTTGGACATTAATGTCTATAGTTGTTTCTAATGTCAGCATTAGTTTATAATGCTGGAGAACATTATGTACAGTTTAATTATAGTTTAGTTCCCCATCAGCTGTTGCCGTGGCCCACATATACAGAATGCAGATTTTTGTTTTATGTTGTGCATTGCATAAATGTAATGTATACTTGAGTTTGGAATTTTTAACTTTTATTTATTGATTGAATCTCAAATAATAATAAGTGATGCTTTGGCAAGAAAAAACAAAAGATACATTTTCAAGACGTATGTTTTGATGTAATACAGGATGTAATTTACTTCATTATACTGTTATTGTAGGCAAATAATGTATCAAGTCGAAGTGTAGATTGAAATTCTCAGTGAGAAAGGCCAGAGAATGAACAACACCGTTAGAAAAAAACCACCTCCACCACCTTTCTGGGTGCCAGAGATCGAGAGAGAGATGGAAAAAATAAGGAGTGAAAACGTGCTAGGTAGCTTTCAAGCTATCCATGCTTTGGTTCTCCTTTATCTCTTTAGAATGACATGGTAAACTCTACAAAGCCATAGAGTTATCAAGTTTACATCAATGGGAGAATTCAACTGACAGGGTAATTTTTGACGAATTGGTCTGATAATATAGGAACTATCATCTTGCAAGTACAGATGAGGTATTTAATCTGGGAACATAGCCGGATGGCGGTATGCAAAGGCACGGGGTGATGAGGGGAGTTTATATTATTCATACATCAAACAATTTTATCGATCCGGCAGGGTTTGGTGTGAAGATAAAATTTCTACATTGTCTATAAATCTGCAGTCTATTACAATATTTCATAGTAATTATAGTTTGAAGTGAACTTCGACAATCACATGGAAGGAGCAGCAGGAAATAGCACGTAGATAGATGTTTTATAGAACGCTGCTGTATACCCAAACAAGATATTTCCTCTGTAATTGGCATCCTGCTGGGGAGTCTACTGACAAGCTCAGCTAATGATGTTGCATGAGTTGTGGTATTGTTAGAATGGAGTTATATTGTGGAAAAGATGTTTATCAACTGTTGAATCAGCAATGCATGACCCATATACCAGTTGATGGTATATGGGCTGTACATTGCAAGTAACATCTCGACATCATTGTTACAATTACAAGTCTCATTTTTATCATATTATATTCCTTCCTTCCTATATAAGAACTTCTAGTTGTTTAAAACTGGTACCGAATATTGGTACAGGTTGAAAGTATGTTCAAAAGTGTTGTTCGTAATCCATTCTTTTCATCACTTAGGCTTCCAGAGCATGTCTTCTCAAACATGAGAAAGCCCATTTACCTTGTGAATTATTCAAAAAGCCAGTTCCATACAGTTCAGATCCGAAATAAAATTAAGAGAGCAATTTAAAATCTGAAGATGGTCAACATGTTAGTTACTAAAAGACGATAGATTCATCTTATCTGTAGTAATAGCTTATTTTTAAGATTCACATAAAACCCGAATATATTTACTAAATATCATCCAACTCTTTTGTAATAAGTCAATTATTGGTCTGTTTCAGGGATCGCTGGACTGTTCACTGTCTTCTCCAGTTTTGTCTTTAGTTCCAGCGTCATAAACTTCATGCGCAGTGACATTTCAGATTTGAAGTAAGTTCTTGTTTTTTTACTGTACAAAAATTGTTGGTTCCCAATGTTTTTATTTTTACCACAGAATACTTGGATGTTTACTTTCTTTTTATATGAATGTGAAGAGAAAGCATTATTCTCCACTAAAAAATAGTTTTAAGTTATGTTCAAAATTTCCTTTGATATTTCATAATAACAAAAACTGTTATACAGGTGGAACTTTTCAATATGGGTTGTATTAATATCTTTTAACTCCAAAGTCTGACCAAAACACCTTTAAATAGGGGACCTTTTTCATTTATTAGTTAGTATTGTTCTTGGGTATTTTTGTATAAATCTACTCATTTAGGAGCTATAGACATTTAAAGTTTTCTAAGTTCAGTGGGTTCCTGTGCAATTAAAGGAAGCTAAACACAATGACATCCATTAATTTCAATTACATGTCTTAAATATTCTCTCTGTATGTTGATTTTATCATTGAAAACAATAAAATTAGTCTTGATGTAACGGGAGTACTTATCATCAGGAATGATAACTAAGTTCGATTTTAGTGTTGGACAAATATATGAGTTCTGTTTCTTTACTGATAAATCTTTTAAAAGGCTAACTCATTGGGCAAGTTAAAAGAAATCAAATAATAGAAACTTAATTTTATAAATAAAGAGCTTGTAAACCATGCTAATGTTCTAATGTTGCAGAGACGCCTTGTTCTTCTTTCTGCTGCTGATTGACCTGTCAAAGGCCACACTCCTGGCTCAGTTCGCTCTGAGCTCGTCATGCCAGCAGGAGGTGAGGCACAATATCGCACGAGGCATGGCTCTGCTAGGCCCCACCATCACGCTGGACACCATCGTCGAGACTCTGGTTATCAGCGTGGGCACTCTCTCTGGTCAGTTCTTCCTCTGAAGTAACAAATTCAAATTCTAACTTTGAAAATGTTTAATGTGGGCCTCATAATATTCAGTTCTTTTAGTAACATTGTGTTTAAATTCTGAAACAACAAAAACTTTGACAAAATAGTTAAAGAGTTTTATAATCAATCACTAGCATCAAGAATGTAAGATTTCAATGTCTCGAATCTAAAATTTTAGAATCTAAAATTCGATTCTTTGTTAGTTTGGGACAAAACAAGACTCTAGATACTGTACAGACTTACCTGTTGTATTCAATTTGTTCATCACTTACTTTTGCTATGATGCATACTTTTTTTTAAATTTATTGTCATGTTTGTTGTTGTTTGTGGCAGGAGTCAAGCGCCTGGAGGTGTTGTGCTGTTTCGCCTGTATGTCTGTTGTCGTCAACTATGTTGTCTTCATGACCTTCTACCCTGCTTGTCTGTCTCTTATACTGGAGGTGAGAGATACCTTTTTACTGGTACTGAATTCAGTTAGTGGATACCACCAAACTGTTGTTTTAAAGTATTAGATATGAAATATCGGCTATTTATTTTCTATCAATCGATTCAAAACTGTTTAAATGTACAAAATATGTTGAGGTATTTATATTTTATCATCCAAGAGGACAGTTGGGAAATATCAAGATCACTATGAATGTGTCTTATAATGTGTCTGCAGTACACTGCATCAATATAATTGATATTAAGGTAGGATATTTTATCTATGTTCACTCAATTTTTAGATATGTATTAGTATTTTAGGGATAGTGCTAGCAGAGTGTGCTCATAATTTTTCTTTTGTTTACCAGGACATTTACAAAACTATCATATATTTAAAAATGAAGTTTTGTTTTTCTTTATGTGTAGGGGGATGATAACCTATTTCAAACCTTTACATATAATGGAAAGAGAAGAATTAATAAATGAGTCTTGTATAGCATTAACAATGTTTAATTATTTCTATTTTTTAATCTTACAAAAAATTTGCAACTTTTCTAAACGCTTAATTTTTCTATAGCTTTGTCTGACTTATTGTATGTAAGTGCATATATTGTATATATTGTAACCGACTAACTTGGAATAAGTTGACCACTCAATATATAGTTATTACTCGTTAGAAATTTGTCCAGAGCAGTGATAAGACTCGGACAATAGTTACTTGGTTTATCTTTTTGCTAAATTTTAAGTTTTTTACTAAGAAGAGCTGTGTTATTTAGAAATATAAATGCAATTTGATTAAACTTTAAAATATTCATGAAATGGAATGTAACCTTTTGAAACTTTAAAAACTAAAAGTACTAAATATGTTACTACTTTATTTAAATAAATGTTTAGTACTCACTTTCAAAGTGACTTGCAGAATAAGGAAGTATGCTTGATACTAGAAAATGTGAATTGCTAATTAGAAGTAACTGCAGTGATGCTATTGCCTGTTACTCAACATGGTACTGTTGACAGTTGTCTCGCAGTGATGGTTGGCACAACCAGTCTCTTATCATGAGAGCTCTGCGAGAGGAGGACCAGAAGCCCAACCCTGTTGTACAGAGAGTCAAGGTCATCATGTCTGCTGGCCTGGTTGTAGTTCACGCTCACAGGTTTGTATTACTAGTTCACTTTTTTAGCAATTATAGTCTTGTACTTATGTATTTCACACAGCGACCAAAATAAACTATATACATGTAATCCCAAAATACTGGAGATGAAACCATTTCTGCACCTCTCAAGAGGTCCTACGACCAAAAAGCTGCCCGTTTTTGGCACAATTTCCTGCACTGTTAGAAAACACATGTTTCAACCAATTCTTTTGTGTGAGTAATTCTTACCACGTACAATATCTGCAGCTTTGGGAGACATGTAAAATTGATGTTATTTGTTTGTGAATTTAGATTTCTTAAGAAGTCTAAAAATGTAAGAATTGCTAAGAACCTCACATTTTTTCACGGTTTCTAAGCCATATCATTACACACTCTCTACTCTCAAACATACAAATCATCACCTTGCTCTGCTATGTGTCTTAATTAGTTTCCAACTGTGTTTTTATTTTGATGGGTTTAAAACAGCATTCACAAAGTTCTACACAGCATTGTGATCCTTAATGTGATCACCTTACATTTGTTGATTACAGTCAAATGAATATAATCCATATATTATATGGATTTGTCAACTGGGAAGGGTGGCCACCTGACTGGGAAAACGAGGAATAAGCCAGGAATTTAATGCACCGGAAATAAAACTGGGTATAAGCCGGGAATCTTCCTGTAGAACCGAGAACATCTCAAAAACAATCATTTTTCTGTTTCTAAAAACTTAATCAAGAAATAATTTGACAGCTCCTTGAATCAGAACAGAATTAATGTGGAAAAATCAGTATTTTACACAACATGGTCTGTGAGCCTGTGAATGAAGATCAATATTATGTTTGCGAGTTTCCAACCAGTTGATCCAAGGTTTTCTCCACTGCTGTAGTGGAGTTTATTATGGTTAGTTCTACACCTGTATTGTGACATTCCCCCTACACATGTAACAATCTATTGGACATCTGACAGATCGCCTCAGGCTTCTACCACTATACGAGCAGTACGCTGTATGCGGTAAAGCGGCAGAGAGATAGTGTTCGCAATGCAAGTTGTGTTTAGTGTTGGTCTTATCTGGAAGTTTGAAAAAGTATTCTGGGAACTTTTCAGGTGGTACTTCTACAACTGATTTGCAGGAATCAGACTGGTAACAGCTGTTTAAAAATCTACATTTTGGAGTCTCTCAAGGATCAGTTCTTGGGTCTATTTTGTTTTCAATCTTAAAGTCATTAAACTTTTATTATGGAAATTTAAATTTCCGTCGTAAGGTGACAGCATTTTCTGATGATACACCATTTTCCTATAGTGCATAAATAGTTGATGAATTATATTAAAGGATGCAGGATAATCTAAATAAAATTCTTTGTTTGAAGTTTGTTTTTGATGATGGAAGGATTGTGAAAGAAACAGGATTTTTCCGGACATTTGCTATTGTTAATTGAAACAAAAAATTAGTAACACTAGTTTCAAGATCTGCAATCTGATCTCTTCTTCAGACAAATAGGAAAAGTAAAAAATATTCTCTGTCGTAGGTGGTTAGTCGGCAAAAGCAGACCTATTGTTACCTGTATTCTGTAGTTTAATTGTAGTAATTAGTGTTGTGTTTGGTTTTTATTAAGTGCATGTTTTAGAGTTAATGAAGTTGATACACAACATGGTGGTTGTGATTCCTGACTTATGGGTGTCATAATGCTCTGGTATGATTTGTTTATTTTAACCTTGTTTGTAATTATGTGTTAGGTTAGTTATTTACCTGAAGAAGAGATCAGGTTGCAGATCTCAAAACGTAATGGTACTGAAGTTTTTGTATCACTGAACGTTGGCTAAATAAAATATTAATATTGTTTGCTTGTAATAAATTGTCTTTGAATGTCTTAAAAACATGATATTTGTTTGTTTTTTTTTCCCCCAATCTAGTAATTTTGGTACAACATTAAGAAAACATTCAATAAATTGCAGCACAGATCTATGTAATTATAGCATGATTAATAAATGTTATCAGATTAAGTATCTAGGTTTGATCCTAGATGAAAAATTATCATGGAAATCTTATGCAAGTTCTTTTTAGACAAATCTCTACAATCTTCTCTTAGGGTATTTTGTTATTTGGAATCAGTTTTTTTCTTTCTCTGATTAATTCTAGACTGGAGTATAGATTGTCGTTGTGGGGTAGTTTGTATGTTTCAAATTTATCTATTATAATAGTCCTTCAGAAAAGATTTATGACTGATATGTAATACTAATATTAAAGAACATTCATTTCCACTTTTTTTCTGAAATTACATTATTTATAAATATATATAAACATTGCCAAGACATCATTACCATGTGTCCACAATATATATATATATATACAGGGTGTATATTATGTCTGGAAACACCCAAATATATCCTTTAATAATTTAAATATAAATTTGAAACCTCTTACAATCGTGATAGAGATTGGGCATCTACTTTTTGGAACAATGTTTTGTTATGTCACACCAACGGGGGACGTCCTGCCGAGGGTATTGTGAATATTCTTAATGGAAGCCTATACCTTGTGATACATAAATTTTAAAGGTAATAGCTTACTGAATTGAATGCCACAAACCGCATCCATCTCAAAGGAATTATTCTATCAGAAAATAGAGCATTTTTTAGTATTGAAAATTTACTGATGTTCAACAATGTAATTTTAACATGGTTCTTGCCACAAAATGTGTTACACTAATTTTTTAGCATTTTTTAAATGTTCAATTAAAATAAAATAAAATAAACAATTTATTTTTTAAGCTGGTTTTATTAGTACAAAATTTACCAGTTTTTATTACAATGAATAAAACTTATGAGTCACTTTCTCTGATTACTTATGAATCTGTACTTGGTGTTTTCCAGTCAGCAGGAAGGTTTAAAGAGACAAAGGTCACTAGCCTATGAGAAACATTATTGTGTTATTAATCATCTGGTCTACAGGTTTCAGTTTGTTGAGCAGGAGCTTTCACTAGACAGGTCTAAGCTTGGGAATTACAAATGGACAAAGGTCATATCATTCCTGTCGAGTTAATCAGTGTCTCTGAAGCATTGCTGTCAACAAGTTATCTAATTACAGTAGTTCAGTTTTTATTTGGCATTTTAATGGAATTGTCTGAAAGAGAAACGAATTACCTGTTGATGATGCGAGGATATGGCGATCGTCAAAGATCTTATCGGGAAGTTTGTAATTTGTTTAATGACACTTTCCCAGAAAGGAATCCCATAAGTGTTTTTCAACAATATCAAAAACTATTGAGCGTTTTGAAATGACAGGGAGTGTACGTAATCGGCCAAAGGTCGGGTAGGATACAATCTGCAACAGATGAAGAACATGGCACTAAGATGTTTTGCAAACATTTATTGAAGACCCACATACATCGCTCAGAAAAGCTGTACAGCAACATGATATGCACCCTATGTCTGTGAGTAAGATTTTGAAAATTAATAAATACAAACCATTTAAAGTTCATTTAGTCCAACAGTTAAGTGAGGATGATTACGACAGAAGAGTTGAGTTTTGTGAACTTGTGATGCGCAAATGTGATGACAATAGAGATTTTCTGACCAACATACTATTTTCTGATGAGGCAACTTTTTTCCTAAATGGCAAATGTTAACAGGCACAATTGCCGTTACTGGGCTAGTGAAAACCCACATTGGATTACTGAGTCCCATTCACAGCAACCACAAAAACTGAACGTATGGTGTGGAATTTTAGGTAACAAAATTGTTGGACCCTTTTTCATCAATGGAAATTTAAATGCCGAACTTTACTACAATATGCTCCAAAATGAAATAATCCCAGCTATTCAAATTGCATCAGGAGAATACTTTGATAATGTATGGTTTCAGCAGGATGGTGCTCCACCCCATTATGGGAGACAGGTAAGAGAGTATTTGGATTTAAGGTTTCCTCATAAATGGATTGGCCGAAGAGGAGAAATCGAATGGCCTCCAAGATCTCCGGAATTTGTCACCAATCGATTATTTCCTATGGGGTCATTTAAAATCCAATGTTTATAGAAGAAAGCCTCATAATTTTGGAAGACCTAAGAAACAGGATTATAGAGGAGATTGCTTTGATAACTGAAGAAATGTTTAGGCAACTCTGTCGAATCATTTTACACAAGATTGGGCTCATTGTCAAACCGTAGAAGGAACACAGTTCGAACAATTGCTTTGACACCAAATGCAGGTAAAACGTTTGTTGTAAGACTTTTCTAACAGCATACATTATTTTTTATTTGTAATAAGAAATCAATAACATAAGTATTTCCATAATTGTACTGTAATAAAAACTGGAAAATTTGTGCTAATAGAACCAGCTTAAAATGAAATTTTTTGTTTTATTTAATTGAACATTTAAAAAAATGCTAAAAAATTAGTGTAACACATTTTGTGGCAAGAACCATGTTAAAATTACATTGTTTGAACATCAGTAAATTTTCAATACTAAAAATGCTCTATTTTCTGATAGAATAATTCCCTTGAGATGCGGTTTGTGGCATTCAATTCAGTAAGCTATTACCTTTAAAATTATGTATCACAAGGTATAGGCTTCCATTAAGAATATTCACAATACCCTCGGTCAGGACGTCCCCCGTTGGTGTGACATAACAAAACATTGTTCCAAAAAGTAGATGCCCAATCTCTATCACGATTGTAAGAGGTTTTCAAATTTAATATTTAAATTATTAAAGGATATATTTGGGTGTTTCCAGACATAATATACACCCTGTATATATATATATATATATATATATATATATATATATATATATATATATATACAGGGTGTCCAAAAAGTCCCGGGTCGGTTAAATATTTTTCAAAATATTTAAAATAGAGCTACAAAACCTTACACAAAGTTACTGGACATAAAAATCTATTTTATCACATATTCAGTGATCCGCTACTTCCTCAGGGGGGCGGCCCGCTAGGAGTCAGAAGAAAATCTTAAATATAAGCATAGGTTGATATGCATATCAAATAAAAGGTCTTTATTAGTAGAGGACAGAGCTGCAAACCCGACCTCAAACGGATAACCGAGTCAAAAATGACAGCCGTTCAAAGATGGCAAGAGTTTAGGTCCAAAAAGTCCCAGGTCGGTTAAATATTTTTCAAAATATTTAAAATAGAGCTACAAAACCTTACACAAAGTTACTGGACATAAATATCTATTTTATCACATATTCAGTGATCCGCTACTCCTCAGGGGGGCGGCCCGCTAGGAGTCAGAAGAAAATCTTAAATATAAGCATAGGTTGATATGCATATCAAATAAAAGGTCTTTATTAGTAGAGGACAGAGCTGCATACCCGACCTCAAACGGATAACCGAGTAAAAAATTACAGCCGTTCAAAGATGGCTAGAGTTTGCAACTTAGGTTAATGTAACAAAATACAGTGATGACCTTTTTGATTTTAACTTTACTAACCCAAAACTGTTTACAATTGAATCAGTAATTTGAGAAACACCTTATGTCCATTTTTGTAATGTTAGTAAAGTTAAAATCAAAAAGGTTTTGTAGCTCTATTTTAAATATTTAGAAAAATATTTAACCGACCCGGGACTTTTTGGACACCCTGTATATATATATATATATTAAAGGCAGAAGGTTTGGTTGTTGAGTAAAAGTGTTGAAAATGTATATTTCATTATTCTGTAAAAATATTTTATACTTTCTTTATAAATGTATCTTTTTATATTGCAAATGGGTTGAATTTCTCTAACTAATGTGTTTTATTTTAATGGTATAGAGTAATTACAGTTTGTTTATAAATAAACTTTGTGTTTTAATATTGTAATTGTGATGACTTATGATGACTTCCACCTAAGTGCAAGATTTTTTTTTCTTTTTGGGTTGGTATATTTTTCTCTGTAAGATGTATATTGTGTTTTCATATATTTTAATGACAAAAATAAATGCATTTATTAAATTATTATGGGTACTTGCAACAGTTCTCACTAGTGAAATTGCTTAGTTGTTCACATTATGCAACAGTAGTTGCCCAAATTCTTTTGCAACTTTACTTGGCAGTGTAAACGTTGATTAATATTGTCACCAGTCTGCAGACAGCTGACTGTGCGAATTTACCAAACACGTCAGTTTTTGTCGTCAGAGAAATATTGGCTGGACAAGGTTTGGTAGAAATCCCATCGCTTTTCTGATTAACTATTCATCTGAATGACTTCCCCGTACACTTGGCGATCTGTCAGATAATTCAAACTGTTTAAACCTTCTTCTTATATTGGCCGGCAGTTGGATATTTTTGGGGCCATGATACTTTTGCGGGACTGTAACCATGGTTGCTACTAACGATGATAATCTGGAAAAGCTTGGATTATTTATCTATGAGTTTTGGGATACAGAAAATTATGCGTGATATATGCTTGAATGCTAGGGTGGATCAATTCTGATACTCGATATCGCGGCTCTTTTCACTCGATTCCGATACTAACAGAAGTGTTTAAAATATGCTTGGAAAATTACAAGTTCATGATATTGCAACTAGTGATGTCTATGGAAACTAAATCTCGAATCCAAGTTATCCGTTTATTCACGAACGACAGCTGATCGGGAGTACACAAATTACCAATTGATAACAGATTTTAGTACTTAAAAAAAAATAATAAAAATTACTGTAGTAAAAAATAAATAATATTTTAGTTATAAATAGTATTTTATATATTTATTTTGGCACATTGTTGCCAGTCTGCTGGGTCTATAACAACTGGTCAATGGTATGCAAACTATCAATTGCTAAAACGTCTTTATAAAAACTATTTAGAAACAGTAACAATATAACGTGATTTATAAATAATATTTTAATTTAAGTTTGTATTTTGTATGTCTACATTTTTCATCATAAGCGTGTCTGCTGGTACTATGTGCGGACATTAGGTGCTTGGTGGTAAACAGACGATTGCTAATTTTTATTTTATCCGTACGTTGTATTTTCTGTGGTCGTACATAAATGGAATATATCCTGGAAGCTCATTTTATAAGCTTTCATTTCTATTATTTAAAAGCAGAAGGTAGAGGATATGATTTATAGTTTAAAAAATATCTTCATTTCCCTGAATCAGAAAATTCCTCTGAAGTAGCGTGGTAATTTAGACTACGTTTTCCAAAAAGGTCAAACAAACAGATGATGACAATAAACACAGTTACATTTGGTGTAAGGGTTAAATACAGATGTTTGTTGTGTTTGAAAATGGACTAGAAAATCAGCAATTCTCAACCAGGAATTTGAAAATAAGTTTTGAGTGGCCACCCTGCTGGATGCTTAAGATAGCTGTAAGTTATACATTTAAACACAAACATTGCATTATTATCCATTATCAGACTATCTTGAGATGAGGATAGTTCATTTGTTAGCACAAAATTATGAATAACCCAGTTATTTATATGTATTGTAATGTTGATGTAGGGCCAGAATCCTCTGAGACTCTCACTGGGTATTTAGGTGCTCCCCATCTCCTACAGAGCATATAGATTCAGTTAGTGTAAGGTGCAGTCAATTTAGAACATGATTGAATGGGACAAAAGCTGGTCTAAAATTCAGAGGGAATTGGATTTAAAGACTCAATAGATCTTGTCTTGTGTATAATTATTGAGCTACCCCTAAATGCCAGAAGAATGGAAAAGAGGAGAAAAATGGGTATTGAGATATAACAGAAGGGTTCTCCTGTTTGGACCTTAAAGTGACAAAAAGTGAGCCGATTGGTTTTGAATTCTGACTCAAAACCATAGGAGGACAAGAAGTTGCCAGTTCCAGTCTGGTTCTCGTTCTAATTTAACTTTACCTTCTGGACCATTTATACTCAACTAGAAACGTCTTACATCCAATATTTTTCTAAAGCAGATGACTCCTGAATCTATGATAGAGAAGGATGAATCCCTCCAGTTTCCTTCATTTTTCTGCTTTACACAACACTGTAGTTACGCCCATGTTACAACTGCAAATATAAGTCTTTACACAGCTTAAAAATGCAATCTAATTAAAAATAGTGACGGACATACAGCAACTGGTATTCTTTGTCTAGACAGTTATATAGCTGATGAGAAATCTGCGTAGGAGCATATTGATAACAATGTGCAAAATGTTTTATGCAGTCGTTAAATACCACATAGTTTTATCATGTAGTCTGTGGAGAAAGGTATGGGGAACGATGACTGAGGAGAAGATGAATGTGATATGCAAGAAATGGTCAGAGAAATATTTAGTTTCTATAGATTACATACATTGAAGTCAATCTAGATTTAAATTACATTTTCGTACATGATATAGCATCTGCGTAAAAATTATAAATATTTTTTTTCCAATGACTCTTTTTTTATCTAAACTGAAATATTATCAATATTGTATACATATGAAATTAAATATTTATATTTAAATATAATTTACATTAGTAACACTTGGATTTATTTATAATGATATTTTTTAATAATTATCAATACAACATTAAAATTCCAAAAAATAAACAACTTAGTCACAAAGTCAGCTGACAAGAATTACCAAACCAAAGAGACTACTATTCTCAGTACGCTCTGAAGTTTTCTTCTATTTCAAGTCCTATTTTGAATGAGGCCTATTCAAGTGTTTATCTGTGGGTTCTCACCCAGTAGATCCTTTGTCTGGCCTCACATTGTCTGATGTCTAATGTTTATTTAAATAGATCCTTTCTTATTTTGTGTTGTTCGTTCCCGGTGTTTCCAGTGTTATATTGACATTCACGATGTACTCTTCTCTTGGATTCTCCAAAACTTTCAAGTGATTGATAGTGCTATTCTGTAATAAATGTGTATCTAACTACGTGAGTAACTAACTAAGCGTTCTTGGTTGGTGTTTTGTAATTTATAGTAGCAATTTTATTATATAATGAATTATGTAGTCATCTTTAATATACTTCAGTATTCAATAGTCTTTATTTTTTTTTAATATTACAAAAACTTTATTTGATTGTAGTTTCTAGAGTATGATTTATGCATAAGAATTCATTCTATTTGTGGGAATAACGACATCCAATTGATCAATATGAATAAAATTCTCTTGAAAGGTTTGTTACTAAATAGTTTTGTATTTTTGGTCCAAAATATATTTGGTCTCCTTAATACTGAAAATTAACTTACAAAACTTCAAACAATTTTGTTTATGGCTAACAACATACTATACCTCCCCCTGAGCAAGCATTTTATTAGCTAGCTCAAAGACAGTTTTAATTACTTCAGTAACATTTTTTAGAAAACATTCACTGATTTAGTCATGATGGAGAGATATAAACTTGAAAATTAATAATCATGAAAAGTTTTTCAATTTTATATTTAATATGGCTATAACAATGGATAATTTCTGGACTTTTTTAAATGTCGTCATATTTTTCAATAATAATGTCAAAAAACAGTAATATTCTTTTCTTGCGTTAAACGTCAAAGTTTAACAAGAAAAGTCTGTAGACCTTGCAAAT
The DNA here is from genome assembly GCF_021130785.1 of Homalodisca vitripennis. Taxonomy (NCBI): domain Eukaryota; kingdom Metazoa; phylum Arthropoda; class Insecta; order Hemiptera; family Cicadellidae; genus Homalodisca; species Homalodisca vitripennis. The sequence continues at coordinate 181,720,272 of NC_060208.1, read as the reverse complement.
TTGCACAAAAACTTATTTCAATATGGTTTTTCATTGTTTCTCTGTGTACCACAAGAGCTACCTAAAAAATTAAGCAATTAAGGAATCAAGTTTAACACACAACCAAGACAGGCAAACAATAAAAACACAATAAGGAAATGCATAGCACTGTATACCCCATCGGGCGCACAACAGTGTACAAAAGCCTGGTGTGTACCCGATCAGGTACACATCATCGTGAACGTATTAAAAGTTTTATAATATAATTATTAAAAACAAAATTCATTGGTAGGTTTGAAGCACCAAAAAAATAAACTAATATGATACCAACGAATTATTAAAATTAATTTTGATAACGTTAGTCAACATTAGTTGGGGCGTCCACACTCAACTTCTGCCTCTGTTAGTATTTAACAATCATACAATTGCTATCACAATTAAGTTTTTGTTTTGCTTCTAAGTTCTGATCTTCTACACTTAATCATTAGGTTCTGTAGGCCAGAATTAGGTTCTGAAACACATCTTATGGAACACCAAATTGAGATTCACCATAATGTTAGCTATGTAGGCACTAGACTAAATTATGTATATATATATATATATACATAATTTAACAATATTGTGAATATATATATATATATATATGACTGGTAATTAAAACTTCTATCCATTCATAGCAGTAAATTCTGCGAACATTCTAGTAATAGGAAAATTTGAAATAGGCAAATGTTCACCTAAACCTACATTTCAGAAACTTCAGTCAGTTCATAGCAGTATATAGTATGCTAGGTCTAAATTCCAGAATTAATAAAAGTTTAAATAAACTTCAAAACTCACTTAAGCAATAGACTATATAAAAATATCATGACATTACTAAAACAGACAAAGGTGCATAGACAATACACTCTCGTTGAAACATTGGGTGGATTGAGTACACAACAGACTTTATGTACAAAGTGATAGAAGCCTTGTACCACAACATTAAGGCTTGATGAATTTAACAAACCACATGTAATGAGAACGGTCAGGTGCATAAAGACTCAACAAGCAGGCTCAGGGTATTCCAAAAGTCATCAAATGCTGCAATATAGAGTGTGTGAACCATTGTACAATGTGCCTATGATGTACGGTGATCGTTCCCATGATCTGTTTATTTGTTTGTGAGGGTGAACTGTTATGATAATTAGTATCTGACATTGGTAAAGGAAATGATTTTTTACAGTTTTTCTTTAATAATACCTAGCACCACACAGTTTTACACCTCTGGGATTAACAACATTCACTCATATTTTATTTTATACCAATTGTATCAACCCTGGAACAACATGTACTGATGCTTGGCAGTGTTGATACCATACACCGCATTAAATCTTACAATCCGAGCTCTGATTCCATGGCAAGTGGTTGTGTGTTACCAGAGTTTTATTAGAAAGTCTAGTTCATATTCAATCTAATCTAGGATTTTCAGAGGACTTTATCGACCTTATTACAGTGAAAAGAGCAATTGAGATAGTGTACAATTGAAAAAACAGAAATTGAGTATTCTGTTTGGTACAATTTGGCACTAACTTTAATTTGTATTTCTTGCTTGTCATTGCATTATGCTCTAGTTCTCTTTGTATACTGTAATAATTTTTTGTTAAAGAATTTTTAAAGTCAGAATTTAATGAAGGCATCATGAAGGTGTTATATTCATAGTCAGGTAAATTGTACTTTTTTGTAAATAACGTGTGATTGAACATTGAGCTTAGTTTTAATTACCTCCACATGCAGTGTTGAGTTGGAATGAGGTTGGCACAAGCATGCTGTTGCTATTATATAATTATTTATGAATTATGTATGAATTATTTATAATTATGTATGAATCATTTTACAATAACTATGTATAATTATGTATATAACTTAGGTATAACTATGTAAATATGTAAAATTATTCACGCTGTTCATGTTTGCAGTCGGTGGGCGCTACGAAGTGTGAGTGAGGAGAGCACAGTGCTGCCTCTGGTGGCAGACAATATCAGCTCCAATAGAACCGAGGACGTCATCCAAGGACAATTTATCAGGTACCACATACAGGGGCTTGGTTAGAAAGGATGTAATAATTATCTCCTAAACCAAAATTTTTAATATGTCAAAAAGAACTTCTGGACCTCAACTATAGTAGAGTTACTTGCTTTCCTAACTCCCCAATAAATATCATAAAATATTAACATACGTTTGTTGATTGTCCATGTCTGTAGGTGGGTGACTGGCAGTGCCGATCATATTGTCATCCTGATCCTCCTTCTGGCTCTCACAGTCAAATTCATATTTTTTGAAGACAAAGAAGAACTGACGGAACAGATACTCATGTCCTCTGCAACTAGCAAGCAAGAGCGACACAATGAATGTGAGTTCTTATTCTGTGTTTTGCTATGCATGAGTGAACTTAATAGTTGAATTTGTTTAAGTTGTATTTTAAGTATATAAACTGCTCTTTAAATTGTAATATTTTGTTATGTTGGTAAGGAGGACAAAGTCTTACTTTAATATCATGGATTATGGGTAGTATGTTGTAAAGAGCAATAAGTTTCTTGCAACATGGAATATTTTAAATGAAAATGTGTTTTAAAAATTACCAAAAGGGGAAGAGGAGAAGATCGTTGTGATGATTCAATTACTAACTATGAACTTTATTATATGTTTTGATGAATTAAATTTGTATTTCCACACATTTTATCTTTTGATAAAGATTTATTATGTTTTAGGTTATGGTATTCACCTAGTTAAAGATTTAAAAACAAAAAGTGTACTCTATTTTATAAAATCCTGTTGTAATTTGAAAAATGTACTGTATAAAGGCTGTAACAGAACATCTCGAACTGGTATGTTAATCCATTAACCCTTTGGCCGCTAAGAATTTTTTGACATGTTAACCTTAAAGTGCTAAGGTTTTTGTCGTATTTTATCCCAAAAGTGCAAAGCTTAAAATGGTGAATTTGCAGTTTTCATAAAAAAAAATCTTAAGTTCCTCATATTTCAACTAATTTCATTAATTTTTGTTTTGTTTTGTAATATAATATATGTAAATAAAATAAATATGTGTTTAAAAAAATAAAATATATTATAACAATTTTTCAAAATGTGTATAAAACATTTTGAAAAATACAAAATTATGTAAACAAATAAATAAATAAAACAATTTTCTTTTATTTATTTATTTTTGTCCAACTTTGACACAGAAAAACATAATTAAAATTACCTTTAATTTTTTAAACTATATTTTCACCTAAAATTACATGTTGTTTTGAGTACTTACTGAAATTATCATCCAAAAATATAGTTTTTTACTTATGTAATTAAAAATAAACAAAAAACACCCTCGTGTAACACTCAGTGTCAAGAAACTGGATCAGTATAAAAAAACGTTTAAAATATTCAATGGGTCTTGAATATTGGGGAGGGCAATGTTTTGGTCCATTTAGTTCTGAATATTGGAACTGGTGAGGGTATCCTTCATCGTCCTCTTCCTCAACCTCGTCCCAGCTGCTGCTATCCTCTGCATTTTGCTGAGAAACAATGTTAGGCCTACCGCTTCCCAAACATATTCTGTTACCCATAGGCCTACGCCTTACCATACCACCTCTTATACCTCTACCACCAGAAGGCCTAGTTGGCTAGTCGGTTGTGTAGGCCTTCCACTAAGTCTGATGATAGGCTTAAGTCAGGACAATCATTTCGGATGTCAGGAAAAAGTCCAGCCCTCTTACCTGTTGATGGGCCAGGAATTTCAGGATCAAATGTGGGATCTTCATCTGTATCATCCACAAAATCAAAAGATAAAGGTTCTTCAGAAGAGGATTGGTCATCAGTTTCATTGTCATCGCTATTATCTAAATGGATGTTCAGCCCCGATTCTCTAGCAAAATCTAGAAGATAATGTGTTCTCACTAACTGGGGATTTAGATTGATTTTGATCACCCATAATTCACAAAATCTATAAAACACCAACTATAAAATAAAACTTGCTCATAAACAATGTCTCATAACCATACAAACAAGAAACAATAAACATCAGAACAAACATAACAATAACAGCTGTCAGCTGTCTGCTCCAACTGCGCAGAACACACAACACTCTGTGCTATCTAGATCACAGCTGTTTTTGTGTTAGTGTACTATAAAAAAAACAGCAAATATAAGTGTTATTATTTTTAAGGAAAAGTACACTTATATACTTGTCATTTACGGTAATCGGTGTGTAAATAGCGTAGTAGTTAGTGCTGAAAAAACAATTTGCAACAACACAATATCGTTCCATAGCATTTTTTGGAACAAAGGCTAACTTACCAATAACAAAAAAGAATAAGAATACCAAAAAACAATATATGATTGCATAGCAGCCAAAGGGTTAAGGTCCATTGAAAACTTGGCCCTCTTCAAAGTCGTAATTATTTATATTTAGATGTTTTACAGTTACTTTACTGGAGAAAAATTTAACTCTCCAACTGCCATTCAACTTATATCCGTTGTTTATTTTTGTCCCTTAAATGCCAATTAGCAGATGTCCTTTCATTTGGACTGCCCAATATTAAACACTGCACCACTTAAAAATCCATGTTGCTAACTAATCCAGATGATTATGAACTGAATGTTTTTATATTATTTTTGTAACCAAGTTATCTGTATCTAAAGATTTGTTCATATGTCATCTGTTCATTATGAATTAATAAGTGTAATTTAATTGGTTCTGGCTGATTTAGTGCATTATAAAAAATGTTCATAACAATATTGTGGTGTGAATTTTTTCCCATTATGTTTTGTGTCATTTTCTCTAGTGAATGTGCAGTAACATTATTATTTTAAAAGATGTTTTTAAAATATATCACTTAATAGACCATTTCTTCAAGGTTGTTGTTTCCAATAATAACACCATGAAGGCCAGTATTTCAATCAATATTTTAGTATGGTGGTATAACCAATAATTTTAATTTAAACTTAATTTCAAGTTTAAATGCTTTGATACTGACCAGTACAGTGTCTAATGTTGTCACACTCACCGCACAATGCTCTTGGTTGTTGATTTCTGTAAATTGTGATCGGTAATGTAAAACGGTATATTTGCAGGCACAGGGGCTGTGGACGGGTTACGAAACCAGATCAGTCACCTTAATGCTTTTGCTGCTGGTGTTCAAGAAGAGGTGACACTACGGGAACAGAGTGTGCAAACCACTGGTGTGTCCTCTGCACCACACGACAAGGCTTGCCAGACAGAGGTGGAGAGTGGGGGGCCGGCGGGTCGTGCGGATAAACCTGTACAGACAGATGGTAGTGTGGAGCAAGTCCCACGATATGACAGGGCAGTGCAGACTGGTGACCTCCAGGAGGAAGAGGAGGTCCACCCTAGACCTCTCGAGGAGTGTGTGGCTATTTACAAGGAAAAGGTATAGTTAATAAAGACTTTACACTCTCAAAAAATTTTTAATTATAAAAATACTTAGTCGTATAACATGAGAAATTAAATATTTTAATTTTCTATTTTAATGTATTAGTAAGTATACTTGTAATCTGTATAAAAAATTGTAAAATTCTGAGTTTTTGTTTTAATTACATGAGGCAGGTTATAAAAGTCAAATATGTTTATGATACTTAAACTACAGAAACAACAGTTTTATAATGTCCTCTTGGTGGCAGGGTTCAGCCGGATCTCTGTGTGATGCCGAAGTGAGGGCACTGGTCAGAGCCAGTTATATCCCCACTTACCAGATAGAGAAGGCGGTGGATGACCCCGAGCGGGGGGTTGGCATCCGACGGCAAATAGTGGGACAGTCTGGTGACTTCACAGATGCCCTCACACAACTACCCTACCGCAACTATGACTACTCCAAGGTAATGTTGTTCTTTAATAATTTTGTATAACAATCTAGGGATTCACGAATTTTTTAAATCCATTAATGACCTTTTTAGATTAGTAAAATGTGCTTATTTTTAACATTGTTTACTATGTTCAAGAAATGGTTAAAAACAATGTAATTAGTACTTGATGTACTAACTACAATGTACCAACTACATGGAATAGTTTCAATTACTACCTATCTCTAGATTGTTCAAGGACTTGAATGTATCTTTTATAATGTTTAGGTGCTGGGAGCCTGCTGTGAGAACGTAATAGGCTACGTGCCAGTGCCGGTGGGTATTGCTGGGCCCCTATTGCTGGATGGCAGACTGGTACAAGTGCCCCTGGCCACGACAGAGGGCTGTTTAGTAGCTTCCACCAATCGAGGGACCCGGGCTCTTCTGCATTGTGGGGTCAGCAGCAGAGTGGTGGCGGATGGCATGACCCGCGGTCCTGTTGTCCGGTTCCCCTCTATGACTAGAGCCAGGTACGAAAACACTCTTGTTGAGGATCAGTAACTGAGATCCTAGTGACCTTAGGATCTGGAATGATTGTTGGCTGGCATTGTGAAAATATGAAGTATTGATAATTTTTATATGTCTTATTATTTAGAATGTTACTAAAATGTTTACAGTGGTATCCTTTAATATAATTTCTAAATAAACTTTTATTGTGTGCTAAATATAAACCTCAAACTAGTGTCTTTTTTTAATACAGTGAAGCCATGCTGTGGATGCAGTCGCCTGAGAACTTCCAGACGATGAAAGATAGTTTCGACTCGACCAGCCGGTATGCTCGGCTAACCAAACTGCATGTTCGGATTGCCGGCCGGCTGCTGTTCATCCGTTTTGTGGCTACCACTGGTGACGCTATGGGCATGAACATGCTCTCCAAGGTACTACTGGATACCATTCTGTTTTAGTTACAGAATTAATGAGCTTAAACAAGGCAATGATTGTTCTAAAAACAGATTCAAAACAGAATCTGAACATAAAGTTAGCCAAAGTCAATTATAGTACCAATATATAATCGCAAGCTTAGCATTTCGTAATTAATCGTAATTAATAATTTAAATTCTAATTTTATCACAAGAAACTAATATTCTATATTCATGCGAAGTTTATTTGCCACAACCCAGGCTTGCAATGATACGTTTATATACATTACATTTTATGACTGTTATAATTTATATATATATATATATATTATTATTAGTTATAAAACATTTCTGACATGCTATTTTAAACCATAAACAAAGATGTTTGAGGCTGGCATAGTTGTGAAATCTTGTGTTTGGCAAAAATTGCTGCACAAGATTCAATGAATGTGCTGCCACGTTATCATGGTGAAGAAGCCAATCACCGCATGACCAGTCAGAAACACGGTAGTTTTCTTCTCACGGCATCATGCAATCTTTTCTAGACTGTAACACAATATTAGTTGTTGACCATGTGACCTTTTGGAGTAAATTCGTAATGTAAAACATCAAACATCTTCACAATAGAAAAAAATAATCAGCATTGACTTGACATGGCTACGACTTTGACATGCTCTTTCCAGCCGTTGCTTGCCTGAACTCTTCGACTGTGAAGATTGGTGTGTAGTTTCAGTATCGTAACCGTAAACCCATGACTCATCACCAGTAATAATCTTCTTAAGGACATCATCACTGACCGTTTTCAAGTTGTCCAAAACGTTTTCACAGCAAATGTCTTTCTGCTGGGTTGTGAGCAATTTCAGAATGAAATTCGTTCACACGTAAGTCTTTTCCAAAATCTTACTCAACATTTTCAAACCAGTAGTTTTTTGTATTCCGAGATCATTTTCTAGTTTACGAACAGTCAATCAACAATCACCTTCAATTGCACACACTCGATATTTTCTGAGTTGTCAGTGAAGGTCAGCCAGAACGAGTGGTCAATGTCAACAGATATGTGGCAATTTTTATACCACCTGTGCCATTCTTTTTTCTTTGTTGTAGCCCATACTTTCATCCCCAAAGGCCTTCTGTATTGTTTCAATTGTTTCCGCACAACTCTTGCTGAGATTGAAGCAAAACCTGATGGTTTAGTTGGGGTAGGTCTGGGAGGACGGATGGAGTGCTAATAAGTGTATTCTTATTATATTTTTAAAGATACCTTTGTTACATAATTTTATTTTTCAAATTTAGCAGTTTTATGTGACTTAAGAAGTATTATTGTATTAGGGTTAATTGTAAGACAGGACCTTATGGCCCTAATTTGCGCTTTGTACAGTATAAAGTCATTTGTCTTGTCTAATGATTGAGTCTTCTATTAAAATTAGGGAACATTATATAGCGACCGTTTATTATGATTGTTTTGTTGTAACTATTCTATATAGTAATTTATTGTACATGTGGTATAGAAGTTATTGATTCTTTTAGTGGCAAATTAGAAAAAGGAAAAATAAATCAGGCTTGATTTATTCCCTAACACTTGTTCTATCCCTAAAATGTTTTAAAATAAGATATTTTTTTGTTTATGAGTAAATTACTAAACCAAAATTTTATTGCAGGGGACTGAGATGTCACTGAAGACTGTTCAACAGCATTTCTCAGACATGGAGGTACTCAGCCTAAGCGGAAACTTCTGCTCTGACAAGAAACCAGCTGCTGTCAATTGGTAATATACTGGTTCTTCATAGAATTAATTTATAAAAAGAAAAAATATTAATAAAATCCCTAAGTTTACTCAAAGTAATTATAAAAATTATTCATTGTTTAGCAAAAATTGCTAAATTTGAAACTAAAAATACTTAGGCTATAGATTTTAAGACTTTGTATAAATAATTTATTCAGCAAAGTAAATTACTGTATCTGAATAGTTAAAGTGTACAGCAGAGTTATATGAGTTCCCTAAATTACTATTTTAAACTGTGAAATGGAGAGTAACTCCATTGTGTAGTGAGTGCTCTCATATCAATACCTAACATTGGTTTAAAATCCACTTTGTAGTGTAGATCTTGTAAGGAAACCCTATCCTTAAATGTGTTTACAGTACTAAAAGTTCTAAAAATTAGCAATTGTTCTTGGGTTTTATATATATATTTTTAATCATCCAATAATAATTAAATAAAGACCAGTCAGACAAAAAGTGTTGTTGGCAAATTTTAGTGTTAATAAGGTGTGATAATAACATCAGAGAGGTTACATGTAAGAAACACAAGTCGTACACGTGTGGTATTGTATAACATACAGCAAGGAAATTATTGGCTCAGCTTCTGTGATATTTATTGCAGTAACGAAGGCAGAGGCAAGTCAGTGGTGTGTGAGGCGGTGGTACCCGGCCACATTGTGACCTCAGTACTCAAGACCTCAGTTCCAGCGTTGATTGATGTCAACATCAGTAAAAACATGATTGGCTCAGCCTCTGATATTTATTGCAGGATTGAAGGTAGAGGCAAGTCAGTGGTGTGTGAGGCGGTGGTACCCGGCCACATTCTGACCTCAGTACTCAAGACCTCAGTTCCAGCGTTAATTGATGTCAACATCACTAAAAACATGATTGGCTCAGCCTCTGATATTTATTGCAGGATTGAAGGCAGAGGGAAGTCGGTGGTGTGTGAGGCGGTGGTACCCGGCCACATTGTGACATCAGTACTCAAGACCTCAGTTAGCGTTAATTGATGTCAACATCACTAAAAACATGATTGGCTCAGCCTCTGATATTTATTGCAGGATTGAAGGCAGAGGGAAGTCGGTGGTGTGTGAGGCGGTGGTACCCGGCCACATTGTGACCTCAGTACTCAAGACCTCAGTTCCAGCGTTGATTGATGTCAACATCAGTAAAAACATGATTGGCTCGGCTGTTGCCGGAAGTATAGGAGGCTTTAACGCTCATGCAGCTAACATTGTCACTGCCATCTTCATCGCCACTGGTCAGGTATGATAATTAATTGTTTTCAATGTTCCATTTTAACTAACATATTGATAAAATTTAGCTTTCCTATATCTTGCTTGAAAAAGACTAGAAAGATTACTTTAGTAAACATATATATTTCTATGTATAACAAAATTATGGGCATATAATTTTTCAAATATTTTAATAATAAATTGCAGACGGTAATTTATTTTACTATAAATTATAATATGGTATTGATTGTAATAATTAAAAATATTTATAGAGCTAATGATTACAGTGTCTTTTATTCAAATTGTATTTGAAGTATTATGCTAAGTTTTAGCTAATAATGAAAAATTATTAAAAACAAACATTTTTAATAGGTATAAACAACGAACTCTAGAATGTTATTTATTCACGTATACAATTTATCTGTAGTTAATATGTTGCTGTCACATGTTTATATTTAATATCAAATGTGGTAAATAACCTAACTTTTTATGGAACTTAAGTGTTCAAATCTGACTTATGCAATAAGGAAAGTTCCATCAAAATCAGGAAAATTCATATGAAAGTATTTCATAAGCTCAACGATATGAACACTTTTATAACACCTGATGTAATAAAATAATATTAGGCTTTCTTCCACTTTTGCCCATATTAAAAAATGTGTTTTTTAAACCAGTAAAACCTTTTTTGTAAGATTCAAAAGACACAACACATTTTAATGTCCTCTTTCAAATGTGATGCATTTTTAGACAGTGATGATGTTGACAGAGGAAGTTTCAGTTCTATTCAAATACCATTATTTGGTTTTTATGATTTTTTGAACAATATAAGTGTAGTATTCTATCAACAGGACCCTGCCCAAGTGGTATCGAGTAGCAACTGCATGACGCTGATGGAGCCGTGGGGAGAAGGCGAAGATCTGTACATCTCGTGTACGATGCCATCGATAGAGATTGGTACAGTGGGGGGTGGAACTCAGCTGCCAGCTCAAGCCGCATGTCTGGACATGTTGGGTGTCAAAGGTCAGTTTTTTATTGACATTTTAGCATTTTTTTTGTAATATTTTAAAATACCAGATGTATTATATAGAGATTTGATTTAAACGAATCCTAAAAACATAAGAGACCAAAGACCAATATGTGCACTTAATTTCCTAGTAAAATTTCTTTGATTTGATTCTCTTTACACAATTTTTGTTTTAAAATCCAGGATTTTAGTGTAAATCCTTCATGGTTTGGTACTTTAGGAAACAGACCTGGGTGAAAATTAGGTTTTATAGGATTGATTCAATGTGAATGTTGATTTAAGCTTCATTTCACCTTCCACATAGTAAAGTATCTGAAATCAGATACTGTCACAGACTTGACGTCTGGAATTGATCAATTTTGCATCTGATGAGACAAAGAGAATTCCTCTTCATCTAGATTACACTTGATTTTGTAGTTTATGTGGAGCTTTTCCTTCACTGACTTTTGTTTCTGATCTCTTTAGATTGATACTGACTCCAGATTCTAGGAGTGAAGTCTGTGACTGCATCAGATTTCAGATGCTGTAATTAGTGGAAGGTGAAATGGAGCTTAATTCATAGAGCTTACATGGTTACTTTTCAACGTAATTGCCATTTAAATTCAGATGTTTGTCATATCTGGGAACAAGCTTTCCAATAAATTTCTAATAGAAAATTGCTACTAGAGACTTAAGATGGGTTTCCACAGCGTTTCAAAGTGCATCGTCAAATCTGAAGCTCTGCCCTCCTAGCCTAACAGATGGAAGTCTCGGTGCTAGGTTAGGATTGTAGGATAGAAGATAAAAAATGTCCTTTGAAATCTATCAAGAAGCCTTTTCGTCTGAGCAGCACTGTGAGAACAGCCATTGTCGTGAATAAGGACAATTCTAGAAGTGAGCATTTTACTTCTTTTGTTTTCAATGGCATCGTAGTATTTCACAGTAGCCTTCTGCATTGGTTGTGGCCTCTGGCTGTAAGAATTCCACAAGCACAACACCTTTATGGTACCAAAACATGGTACCCATGGTCTTTTGGTTGTTGAAGGTTTTTTAAATTTTTTGGGTTTGTTTGATGTATTTGAATGCAGCTATTTTTGTATCTGTTTTTTAGTTTCATAAAGAACCTAAGTCTTGTCCCATTTTTTCAAAAATTCTTCACCATCAGCTTCATAACTGTTAAGAAACGATGATGCTGCTTCCATTCGTTGATAAGATCATTGGAGATCTTTGGAATATATCCAGTGAAATTTTCTTGTAGCTTTAGTATTTCGTTATGATAGTGTAGAAGGCTGATCTTGAAATTTCAGGAAATTTAATAGACAAGTTACTGATGGTAAACCTCTGCTTGCATTTAACTCTTTCATAAGTTCGTTCAATGAGGTTTTTTTGTAACAGACATGCGTCCTTGGCCTCCTTTGTAATGAATATGAACTTATCCATCTGTAAATTCTCTGCACCACTCACACACTACACCATCACTCAAAGTTTTCATCATATATACTCAGGAAATTCTTCAAGAAATTTGTGCTCTGTTTAACTCTTTCACTTGCAATAATTGAGTAACACTTCGCTCAAGGCATTTTAACTAAACTTGTAATGCTTGTATTTTTGTCAGAGACTTGACAATGAATGAGGTGTTAGAGGAAGAGGTGCGCAGTTGACTACTGCTCATTGTTGTATCATACCATTTGACTGGCTGTGTCATAGCATGATTGGAGTTAAAATAAGACAGATACAGTACATTGTCAATGTTGTTTTAGCGCAGACTGCCATTGGATTGGAATAGAAATATTCACAGTTAGAAGAATCACATCATTTATACACTGAAATATGAGTTTCTAAATTTCTTCTGTATTCTTACTAATAAATAGTTGAAATACTTAAAATTATACCACTATTGTGCAATTACATAACATTTTAATGTTACAGTTAGTAAATTAGATTATATAAATGTTAAGAATATTTGAACTTGTAAAAGAAACTTGCAAAATGTAACCTAGTATTCAACTTGTTAGTGTGAAATGTACATTAGGTAATATAAAAATCTTGGTTTACATGTCTTTAATAATCTGCTATTTATATACATTCTTCAACTTTAGTAGTATTTAAAAAGGTTAAGTACAATAAAAGTTGGTTTTAAATTTATTTGTGAAATTTTTGAGTGTGTACTCAATCACAGATGCAAATTTAAAATTACATTTCCTTTGGTAAAATTCATCAGACTTTTTGGAAATAATTCCAAATACATTTTTTAGTTGAATAATAACTCAAATGGAATTTTTAATTCAAAATATTCAGCTAGATTTTGTGAAAGTAGGATCTTTCTTTGATCTTCTTTGATCACCTTAATCTTTGACTATTATTTAATTTTTCTTCTGATTACTAAGAGGTCAGTTTTAGATTATTTAGGCAGTTTAATTTTCTCCTATTGCAATGTAGTATTCAGGATGTGTGCAGTGAATATTGTGAGGAGTAATAAATCCACTGTTTCAGGACCCAATGAAAACTGTCCAGGGGAAAATGCCAACATGTTGGCCAGGATTGTGTGTGGAACTGTACTGGCAGGTGAATTGTCTCTCATGTCAGCCCTAGCTGCTGGTCATCTCGTCCGAAGTCATCTCAGGCATAACAGGTGGGTTACTAGGCGATATGTGACAGCAAGGATGTATCTATCTATATTTTTTTAATTTGTGTAATTTTCAAATTGTTCATGATTTTTTTTTCAATTCCCAATTAAGGTTCTGACACACCCTGAGCCTATTTAATAATCAACTTATTGAATCTAATATATCTTGAAATGTTTCCTTGGCTGATCCATGAATGAGTCCTGTTTTTTTGTTTTTGTGTTCGGAAGTCCGATTCTATCCAAGTAATTTCATAGTCATACTTTTTGCTTTTATGCACAACCTAAGTTAACCGAATTTACAGAAAATATTATTTTATAATAAGAGGATTGCTAAAGTGTAAAAAATACAGTATGTCAACATGGAGTATTTGTATTTTGTAGTGTGCAACTTTTTTTTAGATAACCTATAGAAAATGCTTCAGGCAAATAGTAACTTTGTACAATCTTATAAATCAAATTGAAAAGTTCTGAGAAACATCACTAACATGTTTATGCAATTAATGATGCAGAGTAAAAGGAGGGAAATTGTATAGTCTTCATAAATGTTTATTTCCTAAAGATAAGCTAAAATTTTACATTGTATTTTAAGGAATTTGTAGAATTACAGGAAAGTGGCTTACAAGTAAATTTTTAACCTTTTTTCTAGATTCTAAAATGACCTCCATCAAATAAGCTATGTACCTTTTACTTATATTAAAAAAAGGTACTATTTGGATTACTAATAATAAGTGTTGTAAAATGGATTGTTCAAAATACAATTTAAACCACCTCTACCGTAAAATCTCGAAATAATGAATTAGGAAATTTAGTTAAATAATAAGTACATATTTAAATTGGCACTGTATACGTACGATAATTATCAATAATTCCTAAATTACAAGTACTGATAATGTGCTAGGTTAACTACACTGTTAACAACAACGACTAACGTGACACTCTTAAATTGAATAAGGCACATGCACACAATGTGGACCCTGAGGTGACACTGAGGTAGGCAGGCACTATGCTAGGGGGGCGGGGAAAGTATAAAGGCTTATACTTGGAATAGCTAGTTCCAGTAATTCGCTTGAATCTACTCTGTACTCCTCGCTACACCACACTTGAGCTTATCACAGTACTAATATCCATTTATACCAACATCAATAAATGCTTCCGTACCACTGTATAAAAAATATGGTCTTGGCTAAAATGTTTATGCATTGTATACAGATTTGACATGCAGATGTACTTAGTGAATACTCAGTTGTGTAAAAAAAGTAATTTTGGTCAAATTGCACTTTCATTTTTAAGATCTTCGCAAACTTTTTAAAGGCAAACTCAACGTTATCATTTTCAGTAAACGTTGTATGATCTTTATTTAATTTTCACTTCAATAAAGTAAGTTAAAGATTACAAAACTCCGCTTTGCACAAAAACTTTTTGAGTAGAATACTTAGTTTTGATTTAAGATAGAAATGCAATGGAATTATTATGTAATTAAACAATGTCCCCATGTAGAAATTTCAGAACCATCTTGTAACCTAGAAATTCAAAATACAATGTCTATGATACTAAGGGAGAATATGTTTGCAATAATTTTACACTATTAATTTGGTTTCAATAATCACAAGAATTGATCCCTTTATGTTCCAGGTCATCGACGAACACTGCACCTACAACGAGTAACTTTCACCCCTCTCGACCCTCCTGCACCTCCAGCTAACAGCTTTCACCACCAACCTTGCTTTTGTTTTACCGGTAATGTGTGCTATAAAAGCTCAAAATTAATCTGTATTTTGTGTTGTAAAAACCGTGTATATATGTATATAAACTAGTCGAGTATTTGATTCCCCTCAACTTTTTCTAAATGCCAACTTGATATAGTGTTAGGCGGTAAATAATATTTTTAGAGCCAACTGTTATAATAAAAAAACTAATTTGATCGTTTGAGTTAAAATGTACAGTATTGTTTTTATTTTAATTCTTCTTTTCTAGTGTATTTATTTACTTACTTCAAATTTTTCTAGTGGCTAAAGATCTTTTTTCTTCACTTTAGTGTATATGTTAGCTGAAAGTTTATAGGAGTGTTAAATTTCCATACTTATTGTTGTTTAAAGTTGTACTTTTTAATTAATTATTTAATAATAACAGTGAATTGTGATATTTATTGACTTGAGGATTTAGCTTAAATGATATGTATTATTATTATTGTATTATATGTTTATTTTTAATGTTTATGTATTCCTTTTGGAGAGGTGGGAGAAACAGGATACAACAGCTGTTTTTTTATTGATTCTTTTTGGTAAAATAATTTTAATCTACTGTACTTTAGCTTACCGTATTTGACTGATTTTGGAAACTAGTTACCATTTTACCTTTATTGTTTGTTTATTGATTATTACTCTCTTGATGAACAATAAACAAATTTCTAAGAAACTGACTTTTTTGATAATTATTTGTTCTATTACTAAATCAGTCTGTAAATAGTCAATATATTTCCTAACTGCTATAGTTTTTCTTAATATAATAGGTTATGTCTAGGTTGTATTATTTTTTATAGTGCTTTGGTGTAGGCAAAACTTATTATATTAAGAAAACAAAAAACGGTAAACCATCATTCATCAGTTCATTTGTAATATTCTGGATTACTCAAGTAGACTCAGGAAACTTGTAATATAATCCATATAGGTTATTATTTTATATATGCATACAATAAACCAATCTGAGTTTGTTAACCTGACTACCATTTAGTGTAAGACCAATGTTTTGGTTTGTTTACTGTTCCATTATGAATGAGAAATAACATGTTAGTGGTTAAGTCTTATATTGTTTTATTATAAAATGTTATTTCTCATTCATCGTGTAATAGTAAACAAAACAAAAAGTTGATGTTGCTGTAAATACTAGTTGGCTTAACAAATGAAACCAACTTGTATTAGTATATTTTAATGTTATAGAGTCAGAGTTTAATCAAGTTAATGCATTAAGAAGTTAATTGAAGGAATAGTTCAGACTTTTCACACCAAAAATTTTAGTATAACATATTTGTACACTTTTTATGCTTAATTTTTGTTGTCCTCAAAAACTACAAATGAAATAGTCAGTATGAAATTCTTCACTTTTTTTCCAAGCGAACTATGTTTTTTTATGTACATAATACAAAGTGTATTAGAAAAATCAAATTTTAAAAAAATTTTTCTTTACACAAATTTTACAATAACTTGATATCAGATATTTGATAAATTTGAATCGGATCTATGTTGTTTTATAGTTTATTCATTTGTTACATATTTTATGAATTTGTTATTATTCTCAATTGAATTCAGACATAACTTTAGCTCTGTTTGATTAGCCATTTCTTGTATCTTTTCACCGTGATATTATTCTTATTATTTTTTGCTTCATGTTGACAATAAGCCATGTATATTCTAGTGAATATTTTAGCTATATTTTTGTATCACATCTACTGTGATTTCAGTGTAGATGAGCTTAGATTTTCCAGTCACCAATTTTAAATACATAAATCTCTACGAATTTGTATTTTGTAAAAGATGAGACAATATATATAAAACTGCCAAAATTAGATTGTTTACTATTTATTATTAATCATAATATCATAATAGCATGCATATCACATCATAAAATAGAGTTTAATGAAAGCATTTGTAGAATACTAAACTCAGTTGCAATACAGATTTGGAAGTTTTTATATTTTGTGTCCAATGAGATGTTATTATCAGCACAGTTTATATTCATAGTAAGTCTTTTTGTGTAGGTTCTGATTGATTCATGTGAAATGAATTGGAGAGTATATTAATAGATTTTAATACCATAGTCACTCAAATGGTTTTTCTGGTTTTTCGACGTATTACTATTAGTATCATGCAGGTGTAGTAATAATATCAATATTATAGCGATTTCAGACACTAGTAAATAATTATATTTGTATAAAATGTTATCTATTTGGAAAGTATGATAACCTTGCATAGTGCAATGACATTTTTGTTTGTACACTACATCAAAATAAAAACAACAATGAAGGCAGAAAAAATCAATAATTTATTAATCTGGTATGATTAACTGTAACGTTTAAAATTATTCCACTCAAATCAAGAACTCAGTAGGTACGCCAAATAATTCAAAAGTGAAAGTTTACAACAGTTTAGCTATGTTCACTAACTAGATCAGTGTCACGTTATTTCTAGCCTGCGATTCTATAACACTAGATATGTGGATGTTTGGGTGATCAATAACTGTGCTGATAAAGTGATGGTAATTCACATTTTATTAACAAATAGTTATAAGATAGAAATTATCACTTTCACTAAATGAGAAGTACTTTGAAGAAGTTTTAGTTTTTATAATGAAACCTTTGTTGCAAGAAATCACAATTTCAATATACCAAAGACATCACTTTTTCCTCAATCATTGAATTTTTGTATGAACACTTTTAATTTTGTGGTTAGTTAATACATTCACTGCTAACATCTCTGATCAGAGATGAGCTGGACTCACTCGGGTACTGCCATCTCTGACCGGAGACCTTTGGCCCTTTATGCAATATACACTACAATTTTTTAGCATCCCTAATGTGTTATAATTTCTTTAGCAGTTAATGTGTTAAATGCTGTTATGTCCATATTCTTCTGTGTTTTTCAACTAGTTATTCAATTTATACAGAGTAATATGATTTGACTTTGTTTGAATATTCAAGAACTGTAAGTATACAAAAAAGAAGTTGTATGTTTTTAATTTGTGAATTTTGAACTTGTTTTTGAAAAATTATAAAACTTTTTTAGCCATTCATATTTATTCTGTATTTATTACTATATTAATAAGATAGCTATGGACGTTTTCACAATAATTAATTATTTTATTAATAACTTATTTAATAGTAGAAAATATCTATAACAATTGTGTTATTCTTTCAAACCACCACTTGTCAGTAATACAACTTTTTTAGATAATTTTAAAATTTTTAGTGTTTATTTTATTTTAAAAGGATAGGAAATCAGTAAGCTTACATTGATGAAGGCAATGATGTGTTATCTTAAATATTTGTAACTCTTGTAAATCATTCAAGCCATCTTAAGTTCTGAATTCCACTTTGGATTTTGTATTTTATTATCTTCCTATCCTTTAAAAAAATCTGGTGCTTCTGTATAATTAACTTTTCATATGGTAATAGTGTGCGAGTCGCATTGTGATTTTCTTGTATTTTCACTAAAACACGAATTATCATAAAAATTAACACAAAACACAATTGTGTTGTGTGTTAAGTAAACTGAAATTAAGACTCACTTTGTCTGTGGACTACTCTGTTTAGCCTCAGAAAGACTTGTTACTTTGAGACTAAAAATGTACTTACTGATCCAACTTAATTTTGCTATGTTCGGTGAGGTAGTGTAGTGATAGGTCAGTATTTATTTGTAAATAGGACATTAATGCTGTGGATCAGTTGCGATGTGTATCAGTAAGAGTCACATTTTCCAACAAAACCTGTATACATGCTGAATAAAGATCATACCATACTAAAGTAAAATGGCATAATTTATTGCTTTCCTTTTAGATGTCTAATTAGTATAAGTTTTAAAATATCACTTGCTAAAATAAGAATTTAATACTTTGATTGTCACAATAGGAACTTGTACTCATCATGTAATACAAGCGGATTCTGTCAAATGGTTCTCAAAATCCAGATGAAAGATTCTTTAAAAGGATTTTTCTGAACATTTTTCAGTACATACAAGGTAGGAGAATGCCACACCACATTTCACTTAACAGGCTTCACTGAAGTTGCATGCAGAAGTTTTATGTGAATTTCATTACATCCCATTGGCAGACAAAAGAAAAATTGTGCTAGCCTACTTGGCTTCAATGATGCTCACCCAAATCCCATGGATTGACATGCACCATAATAGAACTTATTCTTGTCTATGTAGAAGTTTCAGGCAAAATTTAAAGTTAATAGAATTTTTTTCTTGTACCACCATATGTTAAAATTTCACATGATTGTACTCAGTTTGTTTAAAAATTTATTCTGTGATTTTGTTGTTGTCATCATCGTTATCTTTAACACCAACTAAAAAGTGTTCAGTAAACTCCCATTTTACTCTTGTGGAGTTATAGTTGTAAAGTCGAATTCCTTATAAGAGCATGCCATACCATGCTTTTCTTAACGTCTTACCATGGGTCTTAAGAAAGACTCCTGTCACTCTTAGTCAAAAATTATAACATCAAATCCTGCCTCTTGGAAAGCATACTCAAATGGAATTTAAGAAATTGATAATATCAAAGGCAAGGATGAGTTAGACAAGGAACAGGTGCAAGTGGGAATGATTGAATGATCACTAACAAATAGTTGGCTTCTCAATTACAGTGATTGATCCAGGAGAGTATAGGAACAGTAGATACTCATAGTGGCATATTGTTTATACATTTAACTGTCACTTTCAAGACCACCCTCAAGTCACTTGTGCTTGAGTTTCTGTTTGTCAACATAAATTTAAGGAAATTACTCAGCAATAACTCAATATCATTATTTTTTAAATTCAGCAAAAATTTCCAACATTTTGAGGATTGTGAAGAAGTTTATGATATTTATTTATAGTAGAGCTTTATTTTTGGAATTAATTATGTTCCCAATTTTTTTAGCAACATTAGCCACAATTTTAGTATTTAGTTATTTTTCACATTGGATTTTCTGTTACGATTGAGTTTACTTTCCTAATTTAGTTTTACCAGCTATCATATGTACCGGTACTTGCTCCAACTTTCCATCAACTCTGCAATCATCTTAGCCTTCAACAAGATGCTTAATTCACTCGAAAATAGCTATTTCTTCAGTACATTACATTATATACAGCAGCATGGAAAGAACGATTCTAAGAGTCTACTTTGTTAAACAGTTGACAGATACTAACACACTATCAGCTGAAATACTATAATCAAACCGATCACAGAACAGCCTGCATATTGGATTACTTAAAATATTCAATAATGAACTTGAGCAACTATTACTCAAACCAGAACAGAAAAATCAGATTATTCAATATACTGCCATTCTTTCAAACAGAAAAATTATTTTATTTTCTCACTTCCCATAGTCTTTTTCAAATATCAATCTAGTGGTTTATTTTTCAAGTTGGATTTTCAATAGTTTACCAGTGTACTCCCAATGCTAAGAGCTAATGACAGAATTATCCATAAAGCCAGAGTATTCCAAATCTTCCTTTGATGCTAGCATGACAGGGATAACAACAAAACTTATTTCCCAATGTCATCTTGAAGATAGTAAGATAGGTTGCCAACGAATCTTGCTTTTCCTCAATAAATACTACAACAAAGCAGTTGAAATGAGAGGTTTTTGGGAACCCTAGTGTATTAACAATTAAATATGCTTCATGGCAAGAGGTTACAATCAAAATATTTCGGTCAGAACCGTTCAAATACAATTTTCATTCGAAATGTCGAAACAAATGCACATAATTTAGTTATCATTTACTTAATCTGTTAAATAGAATCACTGAATTAATGCATTTAGATATAAATTGAAACAGTAATTTGAATATTAAAGTAAGAAATATAATATTAAACATTGCATAAATACGTTTATACAATTTAATTCTTGAGAGAATATTCATACTAATATATATACTAATAGTTTGCATGTTAATAGTTAAACATTCTTTAAAGTACAGCAAAAATATAGTATCATTAATAATGTAATAAAAGTAAGTTCGACCTTTTTATATCAAACCTGATTTAAAACATGGTGAACATGGTATTTCTTATGAGAAATGGACTGAACATATTCAGGAAAATGATTTTATCTAATGTTTTTTATCTTATTGTATTTTTTTATCATTTGTATAGTTAAACCAGTCAATGAAAAGATCCCCTTTGCTAGAACTGAAGTAGGCATACAGTAGCTTGAATAGAAAGATTATTTACAACATAATTTGTAGCATATGAAGGTAGAATAATATTTATAGAGTATAAAAGAAAATATAATTATGTTCTTTCCAAAACACACCTTTTCTACGAGATTCAAGAAGCCAGGCCTGAACCTTGATATCAAACCGTTGCAACAGCAGTGTGGCCAGCAAAACGTATGAATTCATTTGAAAATTATATCATCTCAAAAATGTCAACATATCGTAATCACGCATCACTACCTTAAAGGTATGTCAAAATTACCATTAATAAAACTATTGCTTTCCAATGCCACTTTGTGCCAGTAAAATTAGGTTGCAGGGTCAAAAATTGCTTCTTGTGGTATAAGGGAATTTTTTCTTTAAGTCAAAGTTTGAAATCATGAACCAAATTGAAAATAAAGCTTTCTGGATAAAATTGTTATTTTTATATTTTTAATTTTTATCCAAAAATGTAATCGTTTTTGAGAGTATAATTACTAGTTAAATAGATATTTATATTTAGAGCTATGACATGCTAACAATATAATGCAAGAGGAAAATAAAACTGATTTCGACTAACCTAGTGGGTTAGAGTTGAAATCGTGATGAGGGGGAGGATAGATTCACAAAAAAGCATTGGAAGATTTTCAGACTTTGTGACAAATAGTGAATTTCATCTCAAGAGACTCTCAAAGTATATAAAAAGCACTCTACACATTGAGGCTTGTGCAAACCACTTGCTGGATACAGTTTCTTTCACAAAGAAATCATAGCGGAAATAGCTGGTGATACAACTCTGTCTCAAACGTTATTAGACTATTTTCATGTGGGTTACAATACAAGAGCTGATTCAGATTTCATTACTATGTATGGAATAACAAACATCTTGAGAAATTACAAACTTTTACGGATGACAAAAGAGTAAACAATGATTTTGAACAACTTCTTTAATGTTGATCATTTATTATCAAATCTACAATTTAGCTTCTTCATATCATTTTAATTTACAACAAAATAAAGTAACAACAATAAATTAAATTATTTACATTTGTATACACATATAGTTGTAAATTATTTTTACACCAAATGTACAACATCTTATAACTAAAGTATCGTAAATTACTAAATTATCACATCATTTGAAGAAACCTGTTTTTATAATGATGTTTCCATGGTGGCAGTGATATTGTCCTTTGCAAAGGTATACAAAATCAAGTCCATGATCGAGGAAGATTTGAAAAAAAGTTTTCAGAATCACCACCAAATATCTGTGTAAAAATATCAATCCTTTATTAGCAACATAAAGGACCCAGTGCTCTGGATACAAATGTCTCAACGCTGCTCCAGTGCAGTAGTTTTTAAATATGGAGAAAATCTAGACGCAACAGTGGTTAATTGTACAGTACTTCGTAAAAGAAGTATGAACGTAAAGGAAATTCATACTGATTTTCAGCACATACTGAAGACTGCTTCATATTCAACAATTGCCAAGTTGATATATGAGTTTAAATTTGATCCAGACAGCTTAGATGATGGTGCAAAGTGGACAATCAAAATGACTGCAAAAGTGCGTAAAATTGTCATGGGGACTGTCAAACAAAACTGCCAAAAATTGCTAAAACTATAGAGATGTCACATAAACAAGTAATCTTATTATTACAGTGGCATTGATACACGAAAGTTAGGTGTCACAATTTAATGTAAGATCATGACACAATTTTTATTTTACATTTTTCAATAATGTTTGATCTTTTAATAGCAAGCAACCATATTTTGCACCAGTTTATGATTTAGGATGACTCTTGGATCCACTATTATGCCCCAGAAACAAAACCAGCCAAAGCAGTGAAAATATATTTAACACCAATAAAAAAAGTAAAGGCAATAACAGTCAACCAAAAATACATGTATTTTGCAGTTCTGGAGGAATCTCATCAATCCCATAAAGGATCAAAGCATTGGAACATCGTTGCATCAAGTAGACAGGGAGACTACACTCAAAATTCTTCATTAAGGTAAATTGTTTCATTATTATACCATTCTGAGATCTTTTCAAAAAACCTGTATAAATAAACAATATAAAAAGTATCTTTTTAATTCTAAAAATATTAATGATAAAACTTTAAAAAATGTTTATATAAAATAACTTAATGCTGGTGGTTACTAATTGCACATTCTTGTGTAAACAAACCAGAAGTTGTTTTAATACAGCTAATTATTGTCAAATATTACCAAAAAACATTAATTTTATGCAACCAGATCAGAATAAAACATTCACTTCAATGCAGAGTTTCTTTAAACCACACTACTAACTGTTGCAGAGCTTTTCCCTGACCATGAGTGTAAACATGCATTTTTTAACATCTATATATTTATTTATCTATTGGGAGCACAAAATAAAATAAACATTTACCAGAAACATTGCAATTTTATAATATTTACTACATTACTATAACAAAACAACTAAATCTACAACAACTACCCAACTAAAATATTTATTGAGCATTGTTACAATTAACACAATAATACAATAATTCCAATGCTTTCAACAATCTGTGTTTGTAAACACCAAATACGTAATTCTTTAGATGAATAAAATATTAGTAAAACCTAAATAACAGGATGTTATACTATGTTTACCTGCTCACCTGATTCAAGTCATATATATGGTTACAATTTACCAGCTAAAACAAAAAGGACACATTGTAGTAATGTTAAAACAATGAAATGATTTGCTCTACATCTAGTGGGGCTGCTTGAAATATTTCCAACTGTACCTGACAGATTACATTGGAATACTGTGTGAACAATAACATGGTCATGTGAAACCAATGTTTTCTGGCCAAGACTGTCATGTAAAACAATCTTGAAAGGTTAATTACAATTAATTATGACAAGCCATCTACAAAACGATTTAACACTCCTGGAATCTAACATTTTTTTAGGTGTATATTTTGTATCTGTAAATATAGTTATAAAATATAAAAATGTTATACAAATATTTTTTAATTTAAATAAACATATCATATTCACATATACTAACAATCAACAAGCTTCACACTGACCTATCATAGCAAACTGAAACTTACAGTGTTTGTAGGAAGAAAATTAAATAAAAATCACTACGTATTATTAATTTATACAAAAACTATTATTCTTTTTAAAAATAACATCACACTTTTTACATTTCATAAAACAACTAAAAATACATAACAAAGCATGTATGAAAATAAAATAATAAGTAAACAAACATAAAGTAAATAAATAAAAAGCTAATAAAAAACATTTAGGTCATTAAAATACTAAAACCATTGTCAGGATCAACAAAATACAATTAAATATTTCCTGAGGAAACAATGTTTTTTTTCAATTTATTTACTTTTTAAATCCACATTTCAGAGCAAAAAAATCATTCAAGTATTTTAGGGCATTATACTAGCTGTCAATATTACTGTACATACGGTTTCTTAAATCTGACTGTGAAACTAGGAGATTTATTACTGAACAGATTTTAACCTTATGAGTTGGAGTTGATAGCTTTAGGGGGAGGGACAAACTGATCTAACCTTGAAACCTTCCTAGACCGCCTTCAAACTTATTATCTTCTTTAACACGTTCACGACGACACCTAATTTCCGGACTTTTTTAAATGTCATCAAATTTTTTAATAATAATGGCATAAAAACGTAATCTTTTTATGTTAAATTTCTAAGTATAACGAGAAAAGTTTGTAGGCTTCGCAATTTTGCACAAAAAATACTTCATTATGTGTTTTTAATGTTTACCTGTGTACACCAAGGGGTACCTAAAAAAAAGAAAGTGTCCGATAGGCATATATAACAACAATCCACCAGGAAATGCATTTCAACATGTACCCTATCGGGTGCATGACGCGTTTTAAGAAATCCCAATGTGTACCCGATTGGGTACTAGACGGCAGTTGTGAAAGATCGCGTGTACCCGATGGGGTAAATGTTGTTGTGAAAATGTTATAGTGGAAATTAAGCATGACATCAATATCATTAAATCTAAAACAAACAACACCTCCCATCTCCCAAACAATACTAAATGGTACTACAGCCTGACAAACTCTCACTATAACTTGTAGGCTATTAGAATCTATTCAATAGTAGTCATTTACAACCTAACAAGTTAGTTTTACCTTAAAACACTAATTGGAAACATAGTTTTTATTTAAAATTGCACAGCTATTTTAAGCTTACTTAAATGTTTTTTAGTATAAAAAATTAAACTCATGTTAGTTTTCAGTAAAAAAATATTTATTGCACAAATAATTCCAAATTAGCTCAAAAGAATAAGGATTAAATTTCATTTTCTTTATGATTGCAAATATAAATTAACCTATACAAGGCCAATTTCTTTCTACATCTTGACTATCTGGACGGAGCACTATCTGGACGAGCTGACTATTCCCAAAACTATTACAGCATAAGAGCCAAAAGTATAAATTAAAAGTCAATCAGAATTGTACTACAAAATAGGTTGAAAAATTTTGAAATTTGCAAGTAATTTATTGCTAAAACTATTAATTATATTTAAGTAAAATAACTATGTATTGTATAAGCCAACAGTGTCAGTATTGACCCCCTACTAGTACAACAGTGTTACCTAACTGTACTTTATAAGTTCCAGATTCTGGGTATATGTAGGTTAATATGGTGTATGCTTATACAGACATGTTAAATGTTGTGATCCCCTCCTGCATACAACTCACCAATAACTGCCAGCCCTGTACCCCACCACCACTAACTTTGAGCAATTGGTTTGCATAAAGTGTAATCTATATTTATTCACTTACTAAACACTTTTGAAACATGAGTGACTGGCTATAATTACTTAGAACTAACAATGTATATACATGCTAACATGCCTTCATAAGCCTATTAAGACAAATCTTAAAACCAAATCTTAGAAATAGTAGAAATTAAGTATGCTAATAGTAAAAAGTTATATGAGCATCTAACGCAGTGGGTATCAAATGTGCTCTTGAGCACTACATAACTGAATTGCGTATTTTGTTAAAAGGTGTGTGGTAGCACTGCAATGAGTGTGATATTTAACTTTTATAGTGAACGTCCGGAAATTTAGATCACTTTCAATTGATCAGAGTTCGATTGACATGTTAAGTTATCTAGAACTAGACCCTATCAATGGATAGTTAATGAACTATCAAAATAGGTGCTTATTACTGTAATTAAAGTATAATTTAACATGCCCTTTTTTATTTTTTTAGTCACCTGATTTGTGACTCACTGCTGCTTTTTACTGTTAAACTTTGATGAAAGTTTAAGAAAGAATAGCAAACAATTTTGCATGAATTTATAGGAGCCAGGATACTTGTTTCTTGTGTGCCTCACAGTCTAAAAGAATAAAAGGAAAGTAAACTTGAGCTAAACTCAATATTGAAATTAAATCAACCCTTCCTACTATAGACAAGTTGTGTGTAGAAAACTCGGGTGCTCCACTGTATCAGAAACATCGTAGTGCACTTGATGAAACAATGAGACTGCCAAATTTACCTATTTATAGCTGCCTGATGTCAAAACGATGTACGGGTTCGTTTTCGACTTTGTCATCGTTAACTTTCTGTGGATCTCTTTAGACTAATATGAGTCCAGATGCTACGAGTCAAGTGTGAGACCCTTCAACCTTCCATTTATTGCCAGACGCTGCAATAAAAGGAAGGTGAACTGGAGTTAAACAAAATTCAAATTGATAAGACAGTTACTGAGCATTACTCCTCAATTGGAAAAAATAAGCAGGTGGTGCTTTAACAAGTAGAAAATTAAAAAAAAGCATTGATACTGGAAGGGATTACTTTGAACATGCATTATGTTTCATAATTCTAAGATAAAAACTATTCACGTACATCCAAACTTTTGCAATGACCGTCATATTAAAATTAGTTTCTACTATACCAAACCAATCTAAATCTAAAATTAACCTTTTAAACAAAAGTGTTTCGTCGAGTTTTACTTAAAAAAATAATCAATTAACTAAATTGAAACAAATAAGAGATGCAATAGAGTATTTAATCTATATCACCTCAGTCACTGGTAAGGTCAAGCCTCCGAATGAATTCACAGGGCAAACCAAGCGCTAAAAGATCTGTTCTTGAAAACGAATCTAAGTACGGACAATAAAACAGTATGGCCTCCCAACAAATTTCCTTGAGTTTTGGGATGCACAGCCAAGCCGTATGGACATCTGATGTCCTCTTGCTGATGTTCCCTGAAGGAACAATTCCCCCGAACGTGATCAGTTTGCCATTTGGTGTCAAACATGACGAGTGGAAATAGACACCATGATCCATACCGAGCTGGGGGATCTTCTTCCACTCCATTGAGTTCAGATCCAGTCTCCAGATATCCCTCAACATTCTGTTCCCGGTATATCCTCCAATGACGTAGACACAGCGCCCATGTTGTACACAACTATGACATCGACGTGGTGTCGGGTACGCTTCTCTCACACTGTTGTCTGGTCTGGTAGAAACCTTCTCCCAACAACAAGTGGACAAGTTGAAAGCAAACACTTCCTGTAAAACAAATTCATATATGTAAATATAAACAATACTATTAACATTTTAAGAGCTCAGACAAATAACTGAACTTATGAAATAAACTAAATGTATATGTATGTAAAAGTTAAATATGTCAGTTATGTTACTGAAACTTGAAAATCAAACACCGAAATAACTTATTTAGAGCTATTTACTGTGACAGGACATGGCCCACATTGAGGTTCTCAGTGAATAGCCAACAGTTTAAAAACTGAATAGACGGCAGCTGTAAATGTGGGCCATGTCTTGCCACAGTAAATTTGCTCTAAATCAGTTATTTACTATCTTATTTAATAATTTTGGTGTCATTAGAATTGTGATAAAATCCTTCAAAAACTGTTTTTCTTGTAGTTCTTAAGAAAAACTGCTGGTTTTTATGATATTACAAGTTTAAAAGTTTTAATGGCCGCCATTTTGAAAATACTAAAGATAATTTCATGATATTTTTTTCAGTAACTGGCCTTGTTATCATAAATCTTTGAGCTAAATTTGTTGAAATTTAATTTATTAGTTTTTGAGATATTATTTTTTACAAAAACACAGACAGATGGGAAACTAAGCATAGGTGACCTATGATATCATGAAACATGTCTGTCTTGACCTGAACAATAACATGGTATACCTTTGTCCAGATTGTTACGGGACACCCTGTATAGTTTATATAACTCCCTTATATCAATTTCCTTCTCTAGTTTAGAAAAGTAATAATTACTTATCCATATAATTTCTTGTGACCTACTATTTCACTATTAGGTATAGAAATTGATCATCTACTTGTTTAAAATTAATATTATTGAATATCATCAGCATTACCCTATGGTTCAATCTTTAAAAAATCTTGTGTTTCGATAACAAACAACAAATTGGTAATTAGAGCTCTTTGCCAATTATGTTCAGCTGTTAACTTGTGTTAATTATGTTATGTTAACTTGTGTGCTTTAACTGTAGCAATCAATTCACACACAAACAATTAATGCTTGTGTCAAAACTCATTAAACCCTTGGTTATTACAATAGACATGGTCAATTTATTAGAAATGTTAATGAATTTTAACAATAATACTTCTCAGAATAAATTATCAATATATTATTATGTTTAAATTCAGAGAAGGAAGGAACAATATGTATGTAATATAATGTAATATAACTCACATACAATGAAACTTGTATCACATTTTTTTATTAGTACATTCGTTTAGTTAGTTTGTACTGTCTTGCCTAAGGAAAAGAATAAAAAATTTGGTAATTCTAAGCAATATATGGGTCAACCTCGATTTTTCTCATATTACAATATAATGTTCCAATAGTCAATTAGAAAAGGAAATGACTAGAATTTCTTGCCGGAAAGCAGTTATAGGGAGCAGGCAACTCATATTACATATAATGTTCCAATAGTCAATTAGAAAAGGAAGTGACTAGAATTTCTTGCTGGAAAGCAGTTATAGGGAGCAGGCAACCGCGAGAATTACCTATTAGTGATCAGGGGCACTGACGTGATCTGGGCTTCAAATTTGGAACTACTCGAGTTAATTTTTTTCTAAAAGAGCAAGCAGCGCGAAGCGCTGCGCAGCGGGCAAGCATCGTGCGTGATCTTCGTATATACTGAATTGATTCAGGCCAAAGGAATGACACAGATTCCTTTATCAGATTTTTACGGAGATTTTGTATTGGGCGGATTATATTGGTTTACTTTGCTTTCCAGCATGTAATTATGTGTTTAAAATTGTTTTACATACATTACCTACATTATATTGTAATATGTAATAACAATTTATCAGAAATTTTTAATAAAAAAAAGGATCACGCACGATGCCTGCCCGCTGCGCAGCGCTTCGCGCTGCTTGCTCTTTTAGAAAAAAGAATTAACTCGAGTAGTTCCAAATTTGAAGCCTAGATCACGCCAGTGCCCCTGATCACTAATAGGTAACTCTAAGCAATATATGACCGTCTGGCGGTTGCCTGCTCCCTATAACTGCTTTCCGGCAAGAAATTCTAGTCATTTCCTTTTCTAATTGACTATTGGAACATTATATTGTAATATGATAAAAATCGAGGTTGACCCATATATTGCTTAGAATTACCAAAAATTTAATATTGCAATATATTTGTATGTTTTTTTTGTTTATTTTGTTCAACCTATAGATGTTATAATACTTCTATTCACTCATAAATTCTTCTTTTTCACTGAATGTATGATACTATCAAAACACTCTTCTAAATCATGATTGTATTACAGCAACGACCACAAGAAATCATTTTTAGTGCTGTCCATCACTCATGTTTATATGGCATCATTTAAAATTGTCTTGATTTAGCATTAGATTCAATGATTAATGATGCTTTCTAACTGATTGTTAAGTAATGAAAGCATCAATTTATTAACACGCTTGCCATGCGCCCATTACTGTCTCTTAGAATTAACACATTTATTTTTGTAAATTCGGTTAACATATCCGATTAATTGTTTACTGGCATAGTTTTTCCCTGATCAAGTGTTTAAACTGATGGAATGTCCTTATTCAATGTGTTTACAACTCATTCAGTTTATGACACCTATTTTATGTTAATATTACAAATTCCTCTTATTCATTAAACTTAAAATGTACTTTATTTGATTGAGGATCCATTTTATAACAATATCATAGTTTGTAGAATCTTGGAGCATTGTAAAAACGGTTTATTGTAGTATCACTAGATAAAGGAATACAACATTTTCCAATATATAATTTTTTATTTTGTGCAAGGCCTTTCTGAATCAAAGATTCCATCATCAGGCACTTCACAAAATAAAAAATTACATATTGGAAAATGTTGTATTCCTTTATCTAGTGATACTACAATATCATAGTTTGTCACCAGGTCTGTTCTTTTAAATACTTCTCTCTTCTGACTGACTTCTACTCATTTTCTGTAACTAGCAAGATTTGTTAACTGTTAGAATTATTTGATACGATGATACAAATATTTTATTTGTTATTGGTTTTTTGTTGCTTTTTATAGCTCTCAGATATTAGTTTTCCTTTTTGAGTTACAAGTTTAAATTAATGTTATGTCTGCCACATGCATGAATGCCATGTTCAAAAGCGGTAATTCTCTATAATTACTATTAAATTTCTGTTGTAATACATTTCATTAGTAAAAATAACTGAAGTTGTTACAATAGTACAGACTTACCACTTTATAAAGTTCCTTAATTAGAACAAAATAAATTACTTTCTTTGCTAATTTTTTAACACATTCCTTCTTATAGCTTGCTAATACTAGCAAAATGTATCAATTTTCTACTTTATTAAATATTTAAAGATTCAAATGTGAGCTTCTACATTCAATGGTTATACAAATTATATACCATTAACCAGAAAAACTCATTTTAGATTTTAACATAATATATATTGATATATTAAAATAACACATATATCAAAATGTTGTCTACATTACAAGTTGAAGTATCACTTATTTAAATGCTAAGTCACTGTGGGGTATAAGTAAAGAATGGCCACAAGTATACGCAATCTATCATCCATGCAGTTGTTCCTTATGCCTACAACTCTGTATATGGTTCTTTACCAAGAAACTACTGAAAAAAGAAGGCAATAAGCCTAAAAGAGAGGTTTAGGAGACTCAATGTAAATTTAAAATTACAGGTTTTATAAACATATGCTAGAGCAGATATACCAACAAAATAATATAAGTGATTTAAAAATTAAGACTTAAACAGAATAGGATGCTAGCTATACCAATCAAGCTTGTGATACATCCAAAGCTGTATAAAAGGCACACACAACAACAAAAATTAAACAAATTGCATTTGGAAATACTTGTTAACAGCAAAAAAAACTAATGATACTCCTATTTTAAATACTAATGATACAAAAAACTGCCTGAATGGGTAATTCAACGACAAACCTGACAGATATTCCACAAGGCAAGATACCGAATGTCTCTGGAAACGTTCCAAATAGGCTAGTACTATTAAATTGGAATATAGACTCAAAAGTATCTACTTGTGAATTGTGCATACATCCATTTTTAAATTAAAGTAATTGATTATATTGAAATCAGAAGTGAAACCTTAAATAAATGATTTTGGAAACAACAGTAGCACTTCTAAAAACTTTTTTATCACCTTCACTGGGGCTGAGTCTACACTGGTAATATTAAACAGTTTCATCTAGCAGCACACTCTTGGTTGTTTGCAGCAATCAATGTGTTGAGGTAAAACATTTAAAATTCCTGTCTGTCTAGATATCAAAATATATTTTCTACTATTGGTATCAGTGAAGTCAACGACCAGAGTTGCCAATTATAATTTCAACGTTATTACCATATTCCGCTTGTCCTCCTGAACAAAATTATATAAGGTTTTAGGGGGTGCCAATCGCAGAAACGTGGTTTTAAGGGGTGTAGTCATAAATAATATGATTTTTAATATTTTGTTGTAATTTTTGTGTGCTCTGTCTCGATATATGTGTACTTCAATGTCATTTGCAGACTCAGCTGATAGTTTATCGCTTATCTGAGCGTTCAGTGGCTGTGGTCCAGTGCTGCGTAGACTACCCTGTTATGTAGTTCAGAGGAAGTACATATGCTTCTAATATCATGGATCAACCATGTACCAGTTCTACAAAGTTTAATCCGAATGAATTATGTATGTCTGAATGTTTTATTGGACAAGTGCGAAGTTTACATTTTAGCCAATATGAAATAATTACTTTTTTTTAATTATTAAAAAGTTGAACATGTGTGTTTGTTGTTGTGTTTGTGTACAAACTAAAATTTCAACCTGAGCACAAAAAAGTTTTAAATTATATTCTACTAATATTATAAATGCGAAAGTTTGAATGTTTGGATATTTGGATGTTTGGATGTTTGTATGTTTAGATGTTTGGAGGTTTGTCCTCGAATCACGCTGAAACTGCTATACGGATTGTGCTGAAATTTGGAACAGGTATAGCTTTTGGTCTGAATTAACACTTAGAGTGCTTTTTACCACCCATAACACATTCATTTCACCAAATAAAGTCGAATTCAAATTAAAAAATTTGTTTGTTTACATTCAAATGTTATGATAAGAACGAAACGTAATAACGTTTCATAATTCAAATTAAACTGGCACTAAACAGCTGTTGACAGCTATAATTCGACAAACTTTCTGAAACATCTGTTTACATTTAAATTTATCAATAACAAGTAAACAGTGCTTGATCGGTAGTAGTGTAATGCAGATAGTAAATAAAACATTAATATATAAATTTTACTCCAGATTGCGCCAGTGACGAATTAAAATTATCTAATGAATTAAATACTGTTATAAAACTAACCTTAATGAACAAAGTTATGAATGTTTTCACATTAAGTTACTTTAAACTGGTGGGCTTCCTTGACATTATGATATTACATTTTAACAATGGCTTACGGAAAAACAGAGAAATGAATACTAACATACCTTAACGATTCATTCTTTCCATGGCTACAGTCCAAAAAACAAGTGTAACGCAAAACTTTAATAACGATTATTTTGGAATGTTGCATAATATTAATAAGGATTTCCCCCTAATACCGGAAGTACATAAGAAGTAGGTAGGACTTCCCCCTAGGTCGTAATAGGCTTTTCAGTCCTAGCAAACTCAACTATGCCTACACGATTTCAACCAAAATAGATTTCCGAGAACTATATAATTGAACATATATAGTATTTTAATCGAGGCAATATGGCAAGCTAACCTGTGACATAGTAGGTAAGTGAATTTAAACGGTCTTAAGTAGGCACTTTTTAACCGAAGTAGGCATCTCGGTCCTATGTAAGTATATATATTTTTTCTTCGTCAGAATAACAAGGCAAACTCTACTATGGTACACTGGAAATATCTTAGACCTGAAATATATGACAAGGACTGGAAATATACGCTTTTTGACCAAAGTAAGTTTCCGAGACCTGTGTGATCCGAGATTTGTGTTTTCTTGATCGGGATTACAAGGCAGATTCAGCTGTGATGTTATGTATATAATTAATTAGAACCGGAAATGCTCCTACACGTGCCAAACATGATATAATAATTAAGTTAAACTCTGATACTATTTACCATGAACTTACTAATATCTACCTGATATATGCCTACTTACATTTTTAAATGTTTGTAGGACTCCCAACATAATTGCTTTTTATGAGGACTTCGGTTCTAAAAATTTTGTGCGAAGCCGCAGGTAACAGCTAGTAATTTAATAAATCTGTTGGATCATTTTTTGAACGGACAAAGCTGGACATTGAAACATATTTTGGTCTGGTGACCACTTTGTTACATCTAAAGCCAACATGACTTTGATATATTTCATTAAAGTTCGGAGTGTTACCACATTCAGTGGTGGACTGGTATTCGTTCTGCCATGAAGTTTACTTCCACCACATTTCTATAACATCTAAAACAATTGGCGGTCCTCTGACAGCTGTAAAAATTGATGAGGCTAAATTTGGGAGGAAGAAATATAAACGTGGCAGAAGAATCCAGGGACAATGGGTTTTCAGTGGCATTGATCAACAGAGTAGGAATCTTTCCTTGGCCCAGTAGAAAAGCGGGATAGATATACCCTGCTAGAATTATAAAGGAATGGGTTCTGCCGGTTATAATAGCAAGTGATTGCTGGAGAACTTTCTGATCGACGAGGGATTTCGACACTTGTCAGTTAATCATACCCTTAATTTTATCTAACCAGATACCAGTGCCCTCACAAATACGATCAAGAGACACTGGCACGAAGTAGGGCCAATATACCACAGTATGGCGTCTGTGGTGATCACTTTGTTGAGTACCTGGCAGAATTTCTCTTTAGAGCAAAATACCCCCACCCACATACCAGGCTCCACACTCTTTTGTTGCTGCTGCCTGCCACCACAGTTGTGATGAGTGTTCTCTTTAAGTATTCATTCATTTACAACTCGATTGTTTTGCTTGTAGGTACATGCAAATTTATCTTCAGCAATGTTTAGGTTAGTTTTGGCCATATGTTGAATTAATATTGATTTTTTTGCATGATTATTACGTTTCTAAACATTTTGGTTGAATTTGTCTTAATTATTTTTAAATTTGGTTTTATCCTACTAACAAGATTTGCATTATTAACCAATTGCAATCGTCCTCTTGAACAATACAGGATAAGGTATAAAGAAATGAAAGTGGCAAATAACAAAGTTGTAGAACATTAAAATAACATTATTTTTCTTGCAGATTTGGGCTAGAGGCATTCGTGTCGGCCCAAAATAAAATATTATTCACAGGTCTAAATGAACAAAAACGTTTATTTGGGTCAAAATTCTCCCAGTTTCAGTATTATAGTTAATTTTCGTATCCAAAGACGGCGCAGGGGTGTATCAATCATGAGGTTGAATCACGGTTATAACAAGATCACGTTATGCTTCGTGCGGATGTACAAGAACATATTGCTCGGTGCGAATGAAGAACTTTCACTTATAATACTCTACTATATTTGTCATTTGCACCCCATGGAACCTTATATTGTTTTGTTCAGAATGACAATATTAGCAATAGGTCAGTTAAAATAACTTGAATTTTGCCACTCTGGCCATTAATTCCACATTTACCATAACAAGTAGTCTATTCTTTTCATGTATAAAATCACTGCCTATAACAAATTGGTGATGATTTTATAAATGCTGTTCCTTTCCTAAATTAACTGTGCTGCAAACTTTTCTTGGCATTTTTTGGCCAATAATGGGTATTTTCGAACATGGAGCTAGTAATTATGTATGCAAAGGCTACTGTAATTTACAATAGGATGGATGTAGGCCTAAAATAATCCTAACTTATTAAGTAACAGGCTATGGTAAGTAACAGTAAGTGGTAGACTGAAAACATTTATTGTTACCTGAAAACCATATGTCGAGTGTGAAGTTCCTCCTCCTAAGATATAAATTTTATCTTGATCAAAAGCAATTTCATGTCTGTATCTTCCAGGAGGTTCATTCTGAGTACCTTTACAAATATACACAGCCTCCCACATTTTATCTCTTAGATTTAGTCTGTGGACATCACAAGTATATTCAAAACCAGTAGTACCACCAACTGTATATAAGTAATTATTCTTTAAAACAATAGCTTGGCCATATTGTGGTTGGGGACAATTTCCCAATGCAGATATTAAAGTAAACTTGAACGGATTTTCCTTACTTAGGTCACATATATACAAATCTTTACTGCAATTGGCTCCAAAAGGTACTCCAGTTCCTCCATACACCATGAGCACTCGACCACTCAAGAGAACTGCATTTGATGCTAAAATATCTGGAATTTCTTCCACATCCAACTTCTTCCACGAGCCTGTTGAAATATTGTACTTCCATAGCTCCTTGAATAATGGTTTGCTATCTGCCCAAACTGTGTCATTAGCTAGATCTGCCTCATCAGATATAGTAAGTGAAGGATTGTAACCTCCAAATGAATACATGTTTTTATCATCACATACAATCCTGTGTCCACTTCTAGGCTTAGGGGATATATACTCATGATTGTCATTTCTATTCATATTCTGACAACGGCACCTTGAATTACAATAACCAAAAACCAGTTTGTAGGGTTTAAAGTTGAAAATTGCATGATCTATGTGCAAACCATTTTCTACCAGCAAATTATCTCTTTGATGAACAGTGCCCATTACAGCTCCCATTAATTTACACAACACCCTTAAACAAAATCATCAGTCAAGTTTTCCTGACGGGATAAAACAAAATTTATCCCACATAAACTTACACAAATTAACCTAAAATTTGAGATCTAATAAACAAAATCCAGCTGTTTTCCTGTCTGACCCAGATTCCTAAATTTGATCTATTTGTTGTGACAACATAGGCTTCACGAATAATCATGACTCCTTTGATATGAAACACCCACAGTTCAAAATAAATAAATAATCTATGTTTACACTTTTATACGCTTAAAACTTTGATATATGTATACCAGATAAATATATATATATATATATATATATATATATATATATATATATATATATATATATCTGGAATTATTCAGTTATTCTGTGTAATTGATATAAAAAAAAAACTATCTTCATGTGCTGTTCATGCTTAAGTAATGTAAAACAGGTTAAGTACGTATACAAAACTCTACAATAACGGAGGCTCAGATGAAGATGACACAACAAATTTACTCCAGTTTAGTTCAGGTTTCATTTAAATACAGTTTAGATTCAAAAAAGAGTTGCCGACTCGTGTACCGTAATCATAAAAACGTTCAGTGGGCTCTTAGGCTAGGACTAGGAGAGAGCGATACTGCCCTGCTAAACCAGAAAGCAGTAAGCGCTAAAATTAAGGATTTTGAGATTATACCTGATATATAGGTTTTGGGACCGAAGGAATTCAAAAATCGTAGTTATAAAGCCGTATTTCCAACCGTTATTGAGATATTAATGTCATGTATAACAGTATCTCCATGCTAAAGCCTTATTTTCTACACCAGAAAACAGTAACTCCAAGTTCTAAAGCACAAAACAGTATCTCCAGTGGAGATACTGCTAACTGGCTTAAAGTGAAGTAGGTACTGTCTTTTGGCTTAGGAAGTATACCAGCTGATTGTGGAGTTACTGTTTTCCAGCTGATGCCCAGCTGATACTTTTAGAGTAGGGGTGACCAAACGTCCCGGAAAAACCGGGATTGTCCCGTTTTTTAAATCATGTTATGCGATGTCCCGAAAAATGTTATCGGGACGCCCAAAAGTCCCGGAATTCTGTTTAACACGTTAGCTGCGCGGAGTGGCGGGCGGCGGGCATTGCCCGAATTGCGGCAGCGAACGCGATTGGCACAAACGAAATGAAATATTTCGGTCTGACGAATCGCAAAATATTGCGCAGTGCTGTGCTGCGTTACCACAATAGTGGACGTAGTTCGCTGAAACACTCACAGGTAGTAGCACTGCCTGGGTCCAGCCATTCACCCTGTGGGTTTTTGACTTTATGGCTAATGTAAAGTATACATAAGCGAAGTTATTTTACAAACCTCCGCTTGGCAGCGCCTCAGTATTCATTACACGTTTCTGTCAGAATATTGTTTTATTAGTTATTGAGGTTATGTCAGTGAACCCCCATTAATGTTATTAGTTAATTAATGAACTCATGTATTATTAATTAGTATTGTATCGAGCCGCAAAATGCCAAAACGTGCTTGTAAATTCAGTGACAGTTATTCCAAAGAGTGGAACTTTATCAAAAGGGGACGATTTGATAATGAAGTAGAGTGCTCTGTTTGTAATTGTTTCATTAGTCATGGTGGTCGTTCTGACATTGTTGATCACATTAAGTCTAAGAAACATAACAACAGATTCAGTGCACCAAGCGGAAGTAAGACTTTACAGAACTATTTTGTACTATCTCAGTCAAGCGAAGACACAAAAGTTCGAGCAGCCGAGCTTACATTAGCATACCATACAGTAAGACATCACCAAAGTTTTTAGATCTAGTGATTGTACAAATAAACTTAACAGCGTTATGTTTGATGATTCATCCATTGCAAAAAAGTTTAGTTCGGCAAGAACCAAAGTTTCAGCTTTAGTTAAAGGCGTCATTGCTCCTCAGAGTTTTAAAAGAAAGTCTTGAAAATATCAAAAAGTCTAACTTTTATGGAATATCTACTGACGCTAGCAACCATAAAGCTATTAAAATATTTCCGTTTGTCGTTCAGTTTTTTGATATCAATGAAGGAATTCAGTCCAAAACTGTTGAGGTTGGGTTCCCTACCTAATGAAACATCTGACGAAATTTCATCATTTTGCTTGATTCTATTGAAAAATATGGTCTTGAAAAAAATAAATGTGTTGCCTTTTGTGGGGACAACACGAATACCAACTTTGGAGGTGTGGAAAGAAGGGGAAAAATGTAATGTGTTTACTAAACTAAAGACAGCAATAAATGAAAAACATTGAAGGCATAGGTTGCCCTGCTCATGTCTACACAACTGTGTGCAGACAGCTGCTGATACAATGAGCTGTGATGTTGAAACCATCATTGTTAAGATTTTTTCTTATTTTTCTATATACACAGTGAGAACTGAAAGGCTCAAAGAGTTTCTGTGATTATGTGGGAACCGAATATATGAATATACTGTGTCACTCAAAAACTCGCTGGTTATCTTTATTTCCAGCAGTTGAACGAGTCATAAGGCTAATTGATGCCTTGAAAGATTTTTTCCTAAGTGAAGAAAAAGCCCCAAATATATTGGTACAGTTTTTTCAGCAACCCTTTAAGTGAAGCCTACTTATGGATCATTCACAGCCAACTTAGCACGTTCCAGCATGGAATAAAAAAAAATCGAAGGAAGCAAAAAAGAGTGTAATAGAGATAGTGGATGTACTGAACGTGTTTTAGAAACTGTAACCAAGAGGAAAGAACAGAGGTTCATTCCGTTTAGTGTTAAATCGGCACTTAAAAAAACAGAGGTAACATCACCAGTTGAAAACCATTTCAAAAATGAAGTTGACAAGTTTTACGAAACTTGCATTCAATACCTGAGCAAGTGGAATGCTCGTTTTCTCCATTTGTGGTATTCAATTGGATGCTGTTGAAGAAAACGCCAAAATGGGAAAATGTTGAAGAGCTCAGTGTCGTATTATTAATGGCGAAAAGAATTGAAATTGATGATTCTATCCTTTTTGATCAATTCGGAATACTAACGAATTTTGTCCAGGAAAAACTTTCAACTTTGGAATGACGAAAAAGAAGCACCACTTCAATGCCATGAAAAATGGGTGGAGTTTTTTAAATACTGTGATAGTCCCTCAACAGTTCTCCGAGTTGGCAAAAGTTGCAGAATATTTGTTCTCAATACCCGCCCACAACGCCAACACAGAGAGAATAATTTTCTTTAATGAATATACAGTGGACGGACGAAAGGAACAGAATGGAACTAGACTCTCTGGAATCAATCCTACAGATCCTTTACAATTTTCAAAATGGATTGTGTGGAGTTTTATAACTACGTTTCAAGTAACAAGGAAGTGATCAAGAAGGCCGGAAGTTGTGATAAATATCCTTTTCTGCAAGGCCGATCATTACCCTCCACATCAAGCTGTGTTGAGTAATGTATAATGTAATATTTAAACTTGTGAACTATACTATTTAGCTATTTTTACCATTACATACCTACCATGATATATATAGTCAATGTTATGTAATAATCATGATGTTGTCAATTATTGTAATATCTATTTATATACTATCATTTGATAACAAGTTTAAATTTTTGAACACTGCTATATGAACATAAGAGTCTTGGAAGTTCATGAAACATTGTTTTGTGTGAATCTAAATTAATTAATTGTAATTAAAGACATAAACTATGAATCAAGCAGTTCTTATTAAGAATAATTCTTATCCAGGAAACAACTTACCAGTTGGCTAGTAATGCGGCCTGGTGATGATGGGGAGGGAGGAAATGGTACATAATTCGAAGCCAAGGCCGTACTCGGGAGTGGGTTCAGAAGGGTTAAAAGTCTTTCCCTACTTGAAAGGTTATAGCTTTCAACGTTCAAATTCTTTGGTCAAATGGTCAGATGTGATATGTTAATAAACAAAAACATTTAAGTGACTTAAAAATCCTTTTACTTTTTTGTAAAAACTCTTGAGTCCAACCCCATAGTTTTTTTGATGCTAAACTCCGGTTGATCAAGAGTTAAAATCGGCCTAAAAATGCGTCATTTTACACTTAAATTTTTGAAAATTTTTCCGGGGGAGGACCCCCGGACCCCCCCACTTGCTGGGGGGTACACCGTACCCCCCCCCCGACCCCCCTGTGCTCAACCCCCCACTGGAGCTGTCCCGGTTTCTTCTGAGAATGATTTGGTCACCCTACTTTAGAGGGAATTCAGTTAGGCTAAATACTCCTTGTTGGACGAGACCTTAATCTGAAAAGTGTGTTTAATCTGTAAGTTTATTTGAAATATACGTTAATAACCACCCTGTAATGAAAAGTGCAAAAGGAAGTGTACGGAAAAAATATCAGAAGATGTGAGACAGAGTATACATGACCAATTTTGGTCTTTTGACGAAAAGAAAGGAAAGTTTTTATTTTAAACACTGTGGATAGAAGTAAAGTGAATAGAATAAGAACTGATGCAGATGAATCAAGAAGACATAAGACATTTATCTACAATTTGAAAAATGCAAATGGGGACAGAAAAGCTGTCTGTAAAACTTTTTCTTGGCAACTTTAGGCTACTCAAGAAAAAATGACACATCCATTTTTCACTTTTTAAAATCAACCATTGGATGACATTTCCTCTAATCTGGACAGACGAGGCAAACATGTGCCACATAATTTCATTTATAAGAGTGTCATCTCCAAACACATTCTTCAATATAATCCTTGTATTTCTCATTATAGGCGGGAACATGCTCCAAAAAGAATGTATTTGTCATCAGAGTTGTTAGTTAAGCAAATGTACAGTGATTTCCAGAAAGAAAATGAAGGAAATAATGATATTAAATGTTCATATGATTTATGCCGTAGCGTTATAAACGATATGAATATCATTCACAAAATTAGGTCACGAAGAATGTAAGAAATTCACTAGATACAAACTTCATAACCCCGATCATGTGAAAGGTTTTGTTGAATCATGTCAAGAGTGCCAAGAGTGGAAAGCTCACCATGAGAAATACATAGATGCTAGGGAAATGTATGAAAAGTCTATTGACAAAGAACAATTGCAAGACTACAATAAAAATGGCACTGTGGTTTATTCTATGGATCTTCAAAAGGTACTTATGTTACCACAAATGGAACGATTTAAGGATGCTATTTTTACTAGGAGAATTGTTGTGCTTAATGAATCATTTGTGCCTGTAGGAAATTGCCAAAAAATATAACCAGTGGCTTGCATTTAGCATGAGGCTATTTCAGGACGAAAGAAAGAAGATATAACAAGTGCAATTAACTCGTTTTTATTGCATAACAGAGATGCAAAAAACCGTGTTGTGGCTAGACAACTGTGCTGCCCAAAATACAAATTGGGCACTTTTTTCTTATGTTGTAGAAATAATTAATTCAACCGATATCAGTGCTGACGTGACTGAATTTAACTACCTTGAACCTGGCCACACATTCATGTCTGCTGACCATTTTCATCACCAGCTTCAAAAGCAAATCAAAACTAAAGGAAAAGTTTACAATTTTGAGGACTTTAAGGATGCAGTTAAGAAAAGTAATTCAGGAAATGTTACTGTAATAGAGCTAAAACACAGTGACTTTTTTATACCCTTTGATTACTCATCATCTTACAAAATTAATAAACAAACTCCCAGAGCATATTTAAATGAAATAGTTCAAATAAAATTTATGAGGGGTTCATTAAAACTGCATTACAAAAAATCATTCAAAGGAGAAAGTTTTGAGTTGAGCTTCCTTAAACCAGGATTCGTGAAGAAAAAAAACATTGCTAATTCCAGAGAAAAGA
The DNA here is from genome assembly GCF_021130785.1 of Homalodisca vitripennis. NCBI lineage: Eukaryota > Metazoa > Arthropoda > Insecta > Hemiptera > Cicadellidae > Homalodisca > Homalodisca vitripennis. Next base: position 181,677,967 of record NC_060208.1, on the reverse strand, counting down.
CAGCTTCCACGTGGTGTAAACCAAGGAAAAAAGAGAGATATAGTTGACAAGCTTCTCCCATTGATGCCCCTAAGCAGACATGGTTTTTGGACGAACCTTCCTACAAGTGATGCTCCTGACGTTACTATTGATTATGATGACTAGTATAGTTTCAATGACATTAATTTTAGACAACTTTTATTTTTAGTGAAAGAGGACATGACAATTTCAACTGTATTGCAATAAACATTTAGTTAAGTAAAATATTTCAGCAGTTACTGTTATTTACCCTCTGCAGACATAAGAAAGTCAGTGTTGCTTGGGAAGCCAGAAAATAGTATAACACATTTCGTTGACTTACGGCTTTTTGGCTTAGTATTATATAGGTCCCACAAGTAAAGTATATTATGCCAAAAAGCAGTAACTGGAGTTATTGCATTTGGGCCTAGCATTGCTACAGTAACTCCACATATTTATATAAAAACAATAATTTTTAAAGAAATTAATATAATTTTTGAATTTGTCACGGAAAATTGTAAAGGAATACAACAAAATATTATAAAAAAAGTATGAATTTACATAGTGGCAGTGATATAAATGTAACTTAATGGTGACTTAAATCTCAAAACCACTCTTTATGGAGTTACTGTTTTTAGCTAAGGAGGGCAGGATAGGCTAAAAACCAGTTTAAACAGTATGGCAAGAATAGCCAGAAAATCTTAAACAATTGTCAAGTAATTCCAAGATTCCTAGATACTCAGACCTTTTAAGGTTACTTGGTAATCGAGTTTCTAACATCCCTGATTACACAGGATCCGCAATGCTTCGGCTTCCCACAACGACCTGGATGACCGCATCTGTATACCCTCAACCCAGGGCCTGGCCTACGAGAAAAGTAGTAGAACCCAGGAATGAATTCACCGCGCTTCTGATCTTGGTCGCTACCACCCGATCTCACTTCCCCTCTCCACAACACTACCAGAGACGTCACAGTGGGATACTGTGCCGTTCAATGCTGCCATTCGGATTCGAACTTTTTCGTCCTTGTTTTTATTATCTGTTGACGCCTCAGTGTGGATGTTGGTTAATTTATTGGTTTTACTTATGACTTAAGTTGTTTTAGTGTATTATTTATTTTAATAATTTTATGTGGAGGGATTTAGTGTATATTCTTGTAAAAGTCACTAAAGGAAAACTGAAAACGAGATTTATCACGCGTTTTCAAAAAATCCAAGTGCAAAATAACTTCTAGTTTAATTTACAAACTGGTAGAGTGTTAAGTAATAGTTTTTAAAGAAAGAGTTTTTTTATGTTTGCGAATACAGACTTTTAGGGTTACCTCAAAAAAAAATCATTGAAGTAGACACTGTTTCAATTGTTATCATAGGCACCAAAAGGTTAATATTGATAATTTAATTGTTTCAGGCTTCAGCGACAAGAAGTTATATTAAAGAATTATAAGAAAATCTGCCCTTGAAAAAACAAAATTGTGTCCTGAAAATCTAGTTCTCAAAAACCGAATGCTATGAATCCAAATCTCAAAAAGTCAAGGTTCTAATTTTTGTATATTTGTACTCATGATAACCGTCGAACAAGTTGACCTAGAGGGTAGAAGTTTGGTGTCCCTCATACTTCTATTGCCCTTGCGGAAGTTAAATAAAAACCGGTCCATTGGGAGTCCCGTTTTGCTGTCTGTCAAAAAAGTGACTAGAACGTTTTAATTTGCTTTGTTAAGTTTGAAAGCTCATTGTTATACTTTGTCGAATACCTAATTTGTGTTAATATAATCCAGTTAAATGTTGGTGTTGTACTCATTGCCATCTAGTGTGGTATACTGTAATTATTTTCCATATTTTACTAAAACTCAATAATAAAATTAAATAGGAATATCACTAGTAACAGAAAATAATCCAACTTAATGAATATAGAAAACTAACCCGTACGGAAAAACCACTTAATAGTTTAATGCACTTAATAATGAAGCGACTGACACTGCTAGTTTGGCGTTGACTGTACCAAGTACTTTCGTGCGGAATGGAGACTAAGGATACTTGCGCGCATGCACTGGCCGTTCTTCATGGCTTATTTTGTATAAGTATATTAAAAGATATTACATCTAATGGAAAAACTGTTGCAATCAGTAATGTTGTAGTTACGTGCTAACTTGCGGCAAGCTCTGTCTTTCTGGCATTGGTTTTTTTAATGAAAATAAGCATTTACTCAAGATGTACAAAACACTAATATGAATACAGATCACCATTCTTAAAAGAATGTACTTTAAAGAATGTAGGAGTAGTATTGACGAATTAATTTATCATATATTAAGTCGATGTATCCGGTATATTCAAGAACGTAAAAATATGTTTGAGAAGTTGAGGAAAGAAAATGTTTCAACTCCACCACATTAACCAAGCCTTCTTCAAAAATATCATTAAAATCTCTGGGATTGAGCACATCTAGAAATTTCTAACAGACGCAAAAATAAAGATATAATAATACAGGTATAAAATACGGGATTTAATTTGTTTGAAATCAACATTTTTCTTTACTAATTATTTATGGAATAAAGATTCAAACTGTTATTCAGTCGATCTACAAATTGTAATAGACTACGTCTAGCTAGGGAAAACAAATTCAACTAAAAAACTTAGCTGCGTGTCATAATTAGAGAACAAATAAATGTCCTTCAGGTCATGCAATAAAATTGTAAATAAAACTAAGCATTCATGCAGGTATTAAAACCAAACACTAATCAACATTTTGTAAAAGACCACATCTAAGAAAATAAATATTTGACTAAGAATTACAAACAGTGTGTGTTCAGGTCCCTGCTATAATTATTTAATGTATAACGGGCCATGCAAAAATATAAATATAACTAGTGAACATTAAAACTAAAACTACATTTGTAGGCTACATTTTGTGAAAGATTGTATCTACGTAAGAATACAAAACAGCATGACATGACTAAGAACTACTACTGTAACCAGGGCGCATTGATTCAAGTCCATGCATCAAATGAAAGTATAATATAGAGTTATGTCTTATACAGATAATAACACTAAACACATGCAGAAATCAAAAAACATATTAATTTAAATAATCAAGTAGAATTAACCTAGATCCATTTATTATATGAACATCAAGGCATTTCCTGGTCTCATACCTATGTACACGTTCATTAGTGATGTATCAACATGCATAAGGCCGTGCATTAAGACATGCAAAGGCATCACCATCCCTATAGTAATAATATTTAAAGCATTAAAATGTGGTTACTAACATGTATCAATTAAATGTGTGGCTTCATGCTATAAATTCCAAACCAAGAAATAAATTTAAAATACTTTTTAAAATAAAATAAAATACTTAAGGGTTCAAAGAGGCTTTTTGGTTTTCAAACCTAGCCTATGCCAAGTGGCATCAACAAGAAATAGAAAAAAAAAAAAAAAAAAAAAAAAAAAAAAATACAAACACAAACCCAATCTGCAAATCATAAAAAAAACTAACTAACACTAAAGAACAAGCAGAAACAGTGCAGTAGTGAGTACATTTAATCATTTCTATGGGTAGGGTCCAATAAGCGGACCCGGTTTTTTATATCGAAATTGGCAAACGATATTACTTAATCATAACCATCGATATAATCAATCGATACTGATAAATTATTAACAATTAACTCAAATAATCTATATGAACAGCTGTAAACACTTTCAAATAATACAATTAATTAAGGTAATATTTTAAATTTCACATAAGTAACATTGTGTATTAAAAATGGCTGTCAATCTTAGGAAGCTTCACGAAATTGCTTTAAAAGACGATAAAACATGTTTTTATGGCTTCAGAATGTTGGGTTAGGACCTAAGAATCCATTATGTGATATTTGTGGAAAGGTAACAAATGTAACTGTCAGAGGAGCTAACATGGTCGTCTTCAGATGCAAAAAAGAAGGTAATGGTGGACACAACTTTAGTAAAAACGTTTTCGTTCTGTTTCATTTAGTTACAGTTATGAGTTTCCCTGATTTTGGTTATGTTCATTTATTATTTGTTACATCATTAAATTCACATTTTAATTTAAAACATATGATTGTTATTACTTTTATATCGATTGATAGTCTATGATTCGATATGCGAATATTAGGTATCGATGATTATATTCTTCGATATAAAAAACCGGGTCCGCTTATTGAACCCTACCCATTTCTATTATTATTAGCATAATATTCAAATAGCAATACTCTACTTACTGTACTGTACTACTTACTACTTTACTTAGGAGTTATGGTTAGTATTTTCAGAAACAGATATGGACTAAAAGTAAATAATTTATTAGTTAGGCCTATATATGCTTCAAATGTGAAGATTAGGTTTAGATTTTATGCTTTGTTCATACTATGTAATGCATGTTGTAGGTTCCTATTATCATTGCTCCTTTCTAGCAATCAGAAGTAAGTTAATTTTCTGAAAAGAACAAGTATATTGTATAGATGGTTGATCCTCAACTCGAACACTGTTATGCATTCGCGTTTCTACTCCGACATATATATTTGGTAAATATTAGGATTTGTGACACCTGTGATTAGGAATTAAAACCACCTGTGACAGTATATCTTACGTAAATTGTCTTTGTCACATTACATTTTAGTTCAGACACTATTAACTTTTGATCCCAACATCTGTATGTGCACATCAAAAATATTTTGCATGAAATCTCAGTGGCTGTATCGATGTTGAAATTTCATCAGCCATTTCAGTTTAAAAACAATGTTTCGGTTAAAAAGGTTTTCAAATGGAGGTTTTACTGTATTTCTGATTCTTTGCTATTAACCGAGGTCACTATTTTTGGAAGAGGTTTTTCTTACCGCGGACTCAAAAAAACTGTATTAGCTTAAAAAAAAACTTTAATAAGTGACCTTTGATTGTTATTATAGAACTATTCGATATATAATCCAAATTTGATGTTATATACTAATCGTACGAAACAATAATTATAAGTAATACATTAACAACAAGAATAATACATTACAATTTTTGGGTAGGGTCCAATAAGCGGACCCGGTTTTTTATATCGAAGAATGTAATCATCGATACCTAATATTCGCATCTCAAATCCTAGACTATCAATCGATATAAAGTATCTATAGTTCTCAATAACAATCATATGTTTTAAATTAAAATATGAATCTAATATTTACAGTGATCAAACAATTTATTATAACCAAAATTAGGAAAACTGAAGACGACCATATTTGCTCCTCTCACAGTTACAGTTGTTTCTTTCCCACAAATTTCACATAATGGGTTTTTCCGGACGATTCCAACATGTTGAAGTCATGAAAAACATGTCTTATCATCTTCAAAAGCAATGTCGTGTAGTTTTCTAAAATTGACTGTCATTTTTTAATAATCAAATGTGACTGATATAAAATTGAAATATTACATTAAGAGTATTATTTTAAAGTATTTACAGCTATTGATATAGATTATTTTGATTAATCGTTAAAAATAATTAATCAGTATCGATTGATTATATCAATGGTTATGATTAAGAAATATTATTTGTCAATTTCGATATAATAGCCTAAACCGGGTCCGCTTATCGTTCCCTACCCCAATTTTTAATAACATAAATATAACAATAACATTACAAAATAACAAATCCAACTATGGCCTAGACCTACACATCACAAATATGTTACAATATTTATAGATTGCACGGATAGCAGTGAGCAACCGCTTTTGTGAAGACAGTAACCAAACCCACACGTATATCTAGAAATTTATCACATCATTTCCTCATATTCATCGTCATTTTCAAATTCTCAACAAATTAGTTACTTCTTGCTGTTAATTGTTTACATAACAAATGACTAACTAATTAGTAGGAATCATGTTTTATTTAATAAATTGTAATATCCAATTATTCATTCGAATAAAAACAATTAAATCATTCTGTAAAACAACGGAATAAAGAGTGTAGGCCGCTTATTAAAGTCTACCCCCATATTATTAGAAAGAACAGACATTATTTGACTTACCGTGAAAATTATATCAATAGAAGGTGGCCACTCTGCCCCTATCTACTATTTGCTATAGGATTATAAAAGAAGGTATTTACATGCGTACATATCATACAGAGTAGATATAATAGTAGATAAGGAGAAAGTAGACTCCTCGCCAACATCACTTCCTTTTGGGAGGCTGAAAACAAGAACTGATTATCATACTGACATGTAATTTTCACAGTAACTCAAATAAAGTCTGGTATTTCTAATAATGAAGTTTTTAAGGAACCTGGTAAGAAAAACTCTTCCAAAAATGGTGGCATCCGAAAGTACTGATGTTTTATTTAGTGAATTATCTCATTTATTATTTCTAGGTTTGTCACTTTTGACACACTCAACATAAGACATTGATTGCTTCTCAATGAAAACATCATGGGCAGTCCTGCTTCCAATAATTATGTTCATGAGAAACCGGCTGCTCGTGTAACTGTTGTAAGTAGCTTTTCTAAACTAGGTTATGTTATGTATTTTTCGTATTTGAAGGCCTAGTTATTATTATTTTGATATTATATAAATTTACGTATATTAATTGTAATTGGCACATTTTAATGGTTGTCTTTTAATTTCGTTAGGGATCGCAAGGTTTACTACCACTCTGTTTCAAAAATTATTCTTTTCAATGAATTCTAAAAATAATTTAATCTTTAAATGCCAATTGATTATTCTGTAACTGGCAGATTCATATTTTATAAAATATATTTAAAAAATCTTTGTTTACTGTAAATCTACACACATATTTGGTACAAAACTAGACATCTGGCTGGCACTCATGCCAGCTATTGAGCGGCTTTTAAAATTGTTGGAGCCAAATTACTTGTCTCAATAAACAACAATTTTGAAGTAGTAAAAAAATGAAAAGAAAAAAAAGGACGTCTGGTCACCTTAACTACAATGAATGATAATAGGGAATTGTGCAAATTGAGGGACGATCCATTGATTACCAGTAGCAAAATTCTGTAATTAATGCAATATCCATTGATTACTAGTTGGAGAGAGAGATTTATTTTTTTTTTGTTTTTTCTGCAGAAACATTATATTTAAATAGTTTTGCTCACCAGTTTTTGTTACCATACAAATTTTTAAAAAATGACTCTTGGATTAAGGAAAGAATTATTTTTTCAATGTTATATCTTTTATATGGTAATGCTCAACGTCTTAATGACTTAGTTGTGTTTGGCTGTAACAGAATAAAGAATTCTAGTATTTGAATGACAAATCAGTTTGAAGCTTTAAATTATACTTTTCAAAATGAAATATTATGTGGGTTTTTTTCCTCTAAAAATACGAAGGGCGATCATAAAACAAGTTTTCTTTGTTTTTAAAAATAGAAAGCATGGTTTTTTTCCCTAGCACAATATATTATATTGTTTTAAAACTTGTGCTATTTTTGTACTTAATCACCATTTTTATTTAAGCACTTTTTTCAATGGTACTAACTACAACTTATGTATGCTTATCCCGTAAAAGTCTGCTGCCAATGCTTTTGGGAATGGAATAGTGGGTAGGGTGTGATAAGCAGACCCGGTTTTTTAATATTGAAATCCAAACGATATTACTTAATCATATCCATCAATATAATCAATCGATACTGATTAATTATTTTGAACAATTAACTTAAATAATCTATATCAACAGCTGTAAACACTTTCAAGTAATACTCGTTATGTAATATTTCAATTTTATCTAAGTAACATTTGATTATTAAAAATGGCAGTCAATTTTAGAAAACTACACAACATTGCTTTGAAAGATGATAAGACATGTTTTTCGTGACTTTAGCATATTGGACTCGTACCGAAAAACCCAAATTATGTGAAATTTGTGTGAAAGAAACAACTGTAATTGTGAGAGCAGCAAATATGGTCATCTTCATTTTTCCTAATTTTGGTTATAATAATTTGTTTGATCACTGGAAATGTTAAATTCATATTTTAATTTATGATTGCTATTGAGGACTATTGATACTTTTATATCGATTGATAGTCTAGGATTTGAGATGCGAATGTTAGGTATCGATGATTACATTCTTCGATATAAGAAACCAGGTCCGCTTATTGTACCCTTCCCCGGAATAACTTCCTTTTTTATCTTTATTATAAGTATTACAAGTTTAGGTCACCTAAGTGTTCCTTTAAGTGGTAATCACTTGGGCCTAACTTTGAACTTTAGAAAGGATAGGAGGACATGTTGACAGTCCAGCCAAATTCTATCAGTAGTTTCTGGGTTTGATGATAAATGTGGAGTTGAATATCAGCATAAAGAAGCACCATATCTGTAGTCAGTATTCCTCAACGGTTCTGGATCACCCACCTAATTTTTACTCAGTGTGTTGGAATAATTACCATGCCTGAAGTACTATAGTCTTGTGTTATAATCTCATGGTAATATTGTTTTAGTTGGATGCAGCTGATTTTGACTCTGAGATTCAAAGGATTCTAAAGGAGCAGTTGTTGAAGATTGTCGGTACTTTATCCGTAAGTAAATTTTAAAATAGTGATCTAATTTAGATCAAAATTTCGAATTCACTATTTTAATTTCATATTGTTTTTATTTATTAGGATCTACCGGGTCTATGTGAAAAAAAAAACAAACAAACTTGTTAAAGAACCTTCTGGTTTCAGATAAAAAATATTTTAACTCCCCAATTAGTAATATTTTGACTCCTCATTGGCAGGAATTTTAATTAATTACAAAAAATATAAATTTATTTTAATAAACCTAAACATTATGTTGTAACCTATATCAATCTTTTCAGAAAACAAATGAGAATTTTTACTTTGCCAAAATAAATTATTTATAAACATGTATTAATTTTTATTGTTTGTTTATAAATGTATATAAAAAATTAAAATAATATAAACAATTTGAGATAGCCAATGTTTTGCAAATTTTATGTAAGTTCTAAAAAAATATAGATCTGTTGCATCATGCGCACAAAAGTTACAAATGGAAACATGAAATGGTGCATAAATGTAAAAATACTATATTTTATTATGTTTCAAATAAATTCTAAATGTTTGCAACAATGTTTATCCAAATAAAGCATATTGAGTCGTAGTTGTATATAGTTTTCTTTTTAAGTGAACTTCCAAATATGTTTCAGTTGAACAATAGTTGACATTTTGCCAAATGTATATGTGAATCGTGATTTGTTAAAAGGGGCCCTAGTCCATTTGGTAAAAACTTTCAGGAATTAACAAAAAACCATCTTGTTTGGAAAATATTTACTTTATCTTTTATACTTTTTTTATTTATATTTAGTTTATTACTATTTTTAATTACTGAAACAATAGATATGGTGTTTTTTGTTCATTTATATTACTTTTTAAATTATTTAAAACTATGGACTTTGTACCGTTTTAACAAAATGCACTAAAAAAAGGATGAAAAATAAACTATTTCTGATCAAACTTATGCTTTTATTGCTTACATTAGTAGTTTGGTATAGCAATTAGATTATAAAATTAGTCAAATTAACGAAATAAACATTTAATTTGATTTTAGAAAATATTTTTTGAGCCATAGTATTAGTTGGTCACTTTTTTAATGTTATAAGGTCCTCAACCTCTGGTACTCAAATCTTCTTCTTCAGCTGTTTCCAATGGGCCCATTTAAAAATTTCATTATAAAAATTCCAGATGTTCTACTGGTACATACTGAAGAGCTTTCTTGATGTCATTGGCCTTGGCTTCCTTCAAGGGAATTTTCCCTCCCGGTATGCAAGTCTGGTTGGAGCTGAAGGCGTACCTGATTGAGCAGACATGAAAAATGTTTGCTTGTCTAGGCCATTATTTGTGGATAGGCCGTGATGTGCCCTTTTAAGTCTGACCCATACACAAAGTGGTATAGTTTACTAATACCAAAGCAAACCCTACTATCTCTCTTTTCAAGTTTTTCGTCTCATCAGAAACTGTGCGGAGTTTGTAATGCTTGCCCCACCAGTTTTTGAAATCCAATATTTCATCACAGTTCACTTTCTTAACCAAAAACTTTCCTGGTAAGCTGCTTTTAACAATTTGCTCCACAACTTCATAGGGAGTGAAGAGTCTGTCATATTTCTTAAGTTGCCTTTTTCACAAGACCGAAATCTCGGTCACGTGGTAGAAAACTATGCCCCCTTACAGGAAAGAATTGCTGCACTTTTTGAAAACTGATTAGGATCTGTTAGATACAACAAAAAATCTGCTCAAGGCCTGATTTTTATTCTGCTTGTAGCAGTTGTCAGAAAATATTCTTAACTCAGAATACTGGTTTTTAGGGCAAATCATTCAGGTAGTCATTAATGAAAGAGCAGACCTCATTGGGGCCTTTTTTTGCCTCTGTTTCGTCATAGACAAACACAGTACTAATTTTTTTTTATGTTAGAAATACAAAATACGTTTATGGTCAGTTGCCTGAGATAAAAAAGTTCCTGAACTGGGACTTTAGGCAAAGATATGTTTTGCATAAAATCTATTGAAATTGATAATACATGGGGCTCTTCAGCTTGTGCCTGTTCAGAGTTTTCAAACTCCAGTGCAGAATAAAACTTTTTACTTCTCCTGATGTGGACCATTAGTTCTGCTGACGCAACACGCTTAGCTGCGTCATTCAAGTGGGGAGATTTCAACTTAAGTTTGAGTTCCTCGCAAGTGCAGCAGGTGTCAACTTGGTGTCTACCGAACCGGTAATTGAAGTGTTCCTGTACGTATTTTTTTGTAGAAACTCCTGCTTACTGCTAAGGCTGGGATACTTCTCAGTGTACAACTTGTGCATTGTGTTGTAATTTAAATCAGCACTTAATAGTATACACTGTTTTATTTAAGTAGTGTGATTCTGTTGACCGGGAACGATTCAATATGACTCTTGACTGCAGCTTTTTTTTCTAAATCAAGAGAAAAAGAAATGTGTTTTCCTCTTTTATCCTCCGGTGTCTGGCCCTTTAGTTTCAATTCTTTGATTTCGCCTTACTATTTTGGACGACACAGAAAAAACAGATAAAAAGCTTTTCATACATACGTTTGTTCTGGTGCTACCAACCAACAAATTGTATTTGTACGATGCTGATCGTTCAGTAGAGTTGTCTTTCCTTTGCCTCCTTCTTTGGACTTTACATACATAAGCCCTTGGATAAGCCCTTGGATGTACAGGTCCTGTTCATTTTTGGATTTAATATCATGGAATTTGGCAAATATATCATTTATATTGTCCTCTCCTTTTTTTCAAGGAATTTCCAACGACACCTGCACAAAACCAAACAAAATCATCAGAAAAAAACATTTGAAAATATCGAACTGTACTAGGCATACAAAAAATCAAACAAACCCATTAAAAAGTAGCAGTAACTGGTGTAGGCTACTTACCTTGCACTAGGCCTAGGCTATATCTAATAAATTTTAAGAAATCAGTAGTTTTCTATAAGTTATTATTGTTAAAAAACTTACCCGCAAGATAACTTTGGACGTTTTTTCATTCACAAAGTTTCCTTTGTGGTTTTTTGTATGCCTTTCCTTTCAAAATGAACATTTTATGATGTTCCTCTTGTAGGACTCAGGATCATATTTCCTCTTCTTTGAAATTATTATTTTCAATTGCAACTTCGTCATTTAAAACAGGAAAAACCGTCGCTTGACATGTTAAACACAAAGCATTTGACAACAAAAGCAAGTTATAACCTTAAAATGCAGAAGGTTAGTCTGGAAAACAACAACCTGGGAATGAGAAACAGCTGAGCCACAAACTAAACAACACAGCTGGAGACAGTGCTGCCAACAAACGTTTTGTTAAAGGGGCACAAGTCCCGGACTAGTGCCCTTTTAACAAAACTTGCAATACCAAATAAGCTCTGTAGCTTATGCTATGTGGTGGATTTGTGCCTTTCTAAAACAGTTAGATGAATCTATGTCTGAAGAATGCAAAACAGTGAAAAAGTGAAATTTCTCAAAAAAATTCACTAATGCCCTTTTAACAAATTGCGATTCATGTTAATAAGTTTTAGCCAATAGGCTAGTCTAAATGAAAAGCACAGTTTGTAATTAGAGTAAAATAAATATTTATAATGGAAATTTCAATAAAACAATAATTTTAATTACTCAAATTTATTTACAGGCACTATAGTACATAAGTAAAACCACAACACTAAATCACGATATTATACCATAAATTACAGAGTAAACACAATGCAAGTTATGTTTGTCTGCCAAAATGGCCAACTTGCAAATTAAAGTAGTATTTCAACCGGTAATGCCAGTATAAAAATCAACAAATATAACTATAAAAAACACAATTACAGAACAAATTAAAGAGTGTTACTAACCAAACATGTAATTTGCATCTAACGAATTCATCGGCTGACAGACCATGATAACGTCGTTATCATTCTAAAGACTTATGAGGAAGAAATCAAATCGCAGAGTATCCAATATGTTTATAAAATCTACAGCGAATATCATCTTTGTACACAAAATCAGTCATTTCATTTTTAGTACATCATGATCTACATGGTTAATGAGAAAAACATATTAATAATGAGTAGATTCCTTACTTTACTCTTAAGATTCACTAGTACAAAATCACCTTTATTAATATTTTCTTGAAATACGGTATCTTATAGGCAACTGTATAAATTTATTTCCTTGTGGCATTTTTAACACAGTCAGTTAATGATTCTTGTTGAAACATCATCAAATTGTGTACATATCTACAAAAACTTGAAGAGTTTTATGTTAATTACTAATCATAACTTCTCATTTCCGTCACCACCTGTCCCCCAATAGTCTTTTAAGCTTTGATAATTATCGTGATATGTGCCATTTCTACAAGAGACCTAGAAAACCACAGGTCTGTTCTGTTGTGTCAGTCTGCAGTACATCACGTTCATGTTAAAATTTATATTGTATACTATGGATGTATGCATTTGTGTGATTGGTAATGTTTTCAAGGATATCTCGGATGAAAAACATTTTCAAAGCACTCTTGATCAAAACGATGTTGCCTTGCATGTCCAATAACACCCGGCAAACACATCAAAAGATTCAGCATTAGAGATTTGCTTCATGAGGAGCAACTGCCATTTTTGTTACTCCACATTTTCCAGGAATGTACAAATTTGTTTATGGGTCTTCCAGATTTTATTTCATCAGTGTCACTTTGGACAGTGTGAGAATTTTTGTAGTGTTCTTTAATTTCATCATCACTTTCTGTGTCTAATTTACCACCTAGCAATTCACCAATGTGTTGACCATTACTTAACAGTAACTCACACACTGTGTTAATGTTACATAAACTTTCTAGGTATAATTGCCTACTACAGCCTGCCACTACATGTAGCACTAAAAAAATTATTGTTACTTAAGAAACACCCTTGGTCGGAATGAATCAGTTTGATTTAAACTCACGCTCCTAATGGCAGTTTGAGCTGGACTAATGTGTAGTGGGAATGTAGGGAGGCTGGGCAATCTAACTGTGCAGCGAGAAATTAAACCAAAACCTTTATGAACTATTATACAGCATTAGAGATGTGTTATACATTGCATTCGATACAGAGTTAAAGATGTGATCTAAACAGTATTTTAAGTTGTTTTTCAGTTAGACATATAATTAGGGTATAAGTTTGTGATCACTTCCAGCAAGGCAGCACATTGTACCAATGTAAAGTGATTTGTGAACATTTCATGATTGTAGAAAATCCACTCTAAAATTGTTGTCAAAAATGCAAGTATCATGTCTAAGGTTATTTTACATACTTATCAAAGTATGTATTCAGTTTTCAATGGGACCAGTATAATTTCTAGAAGTTCATAGCTTTAGAAAGGTGTGATGTTTGAGTGCTGTGTATATCATCAAACAGGAACAAATAAGATACAATTTCCAGTTATTTTGTTTTTAAATTAATTTAATGACACTGTACTAGTTCCAATTAGAGATTGCAAAAAGGCGTGTTTCATTATGTATCCAAATGCTGTGTAGTTTTTTTTAGTTGGTTGTACAGAAGAAAATCAAACCTTTTGTACTTCATCGTTTAAATATTTTTTTAAATACACATTTCTCTAGAAAAACTAAAAATCTTTTGAATGCAATTTACGCATATCTTTGAAATTATATATCTTTCATAATTCTACAGCCGTAAATAAGGGTGTAACAATGTTAACATTGTTCTTATGGAATAAAACTCAAGACGTTTCACTACATCCAGCCGACACATGTAAAACAGCAATGAAAATGTTTGTCTTGCATTTTACATCTTGTACTAATGACCAATCATGGAGCCAGAACTAGACTGGATATACTTGTGGCAGAAGATGTACATGCTGTACAGATGGCGTACTAAAGCTGCCAATCTGTTCTCACTCCTATTATTGTGTAAGCAATAAGATCTCTGAAATACTATCAATAAAACATAACCAGTCAAAGTTAGGGCCAATTAGACAATCCCAACATGCAACTTGTAATAAAAATAGAACTATGTACAAAATAGGTAAAGATAGAAAAATCTTAAAATAAATTACCTTTTTATGCTTATTTATTTTATCATTTCCTTATCAACATTATTTTGGTTTCAGCCATCACTTGTGAAATGCGAGCCAGAATTAGATGCTTTACTATCTGCTGTGATATGGAAGGTAAGATGATTAGTAATACTTCCTTTTTTCATTTCATAGGATGCTAAATTTTATATCGTGGTTGATTGTGAGTTGCGAGTTATATTCTTTTAACTAAATATTAAAGAGAATGTTTGTTAATGTAGACATTTAACTCTGGGTAATATTCCTGAGATCGATCATCCAGAAGTATTACCTACTAAATTATGAGAATTGTGTCTGTGTATCTGTTTTTTTGTAGTTGAAAAATTTAAACTATTTTTATGTTGAGCTAGCTCACTGGAACAGATTTTATAAACGTGGAGGATAAACATTTTAATAGCTCTGACATCGAATTAGTAGATGATACTGATGGTGATTTAGATTTGGAACAACAATGTGATGATTTTAACAGCCATTTCCTATCAAGAAGAATATACCATTACCAACAAGGACGCACATACAAATTAAAAAATAGAACTATAAAAACAAAAAAGCTCTATAAAACAGCACTTATAACACAATTTAATTTTGTATTGTACCCAAAATGAACCAAATGACAAATAAAGACCTCATTTACAACAAATGGAACTAGATCTGAGTTTTGTACTAAGTTGGGACACTTTATTTATCTACTACAGTAAAATAAGTTATTTTATTACTTTTTCTGTATATTTATAACTGTATAGTTATTCTCTTATGATATAAGTTGTTATTTGGAATTGCACTGTTGTAGCTTTCAATGAGTCATTGCCAAGCAACGTTTGGCCAGCAGTTGCTCAGTCTGAAGTACGGGCGAGACATTACGCCAGTTAGAGCAGCCGCATGGGCTACCCTTAACATCGGTTGTCGGTATCTTAGCTACCGATCCACAGAGCTGACATCTCTCCTAGTCCCATCTCAGCACAAGAACCAGGTATAAGTGTGAGCAGGAGTTGTCTTCCTTGATTTGGTTAAAAAAAATTAAATGGTTATTGATGTGAATTGAACTGTTTATTGCAAAAACCATATTGGCGACATATTAGGCAAAACGTCTTTTTTACAGATGTTGATAGTGTCGATGCATATGCAACTTTTTGCTTAAAAACAACATTTGTAGCATGCTCACCTGTGAATTTTCAAGGTGAAAAAGTACAGGGGATAGAAACAGAGTACAGTGAAACTGTAAGTGAGCTATCTGCAAATTCAAAACTCTCTACTCAACTGTACTTCTACTCAGGGTGGCTGCGTAATATAAAGCGCTACTCTCAGATGTGGGAGTTGACCTTGGAGTCAATAGAGTCAAATAGATGTATTACTATCCTATTGTCTCATGTTACATATTAATCAGCAAATAAACTTGTTTCATTGTAAATTCCAGTTGAATAGTAATTCACCAATTCAGCATAATCTACATAGTTATTTGTTGGAAACTCCCCATAAGTGTAATTCAATCTATTCTCTTGCATTGAATAAACATTTTAAAATACACAGGGTTATATAGTGACCTAAAAAAATTAAATGAAAAATGCCTTTAATAAAGAGGCCATAATCTAGGTATAATCTAGTATCTACTCCTGTTAAGGGATAATTTATGAACATTCCAATAAACTAAAATAAAAAACATCAAACCTGATCCTGCTGTAGGTGTCTCGGCTCCTAGGATGGCTGGAGCTCTGTGTCCAGGTAGCCTCTCTACTCAACTATCTGCTGTTTCTGAGACAAGGAGTGTTCCCCAACCTGACAGATCGTCTGGTGAACATCAAACCTGTTTCTGCCACATCTATGTCTCGAGTGGTCGGTTACAGCTACATGACCCGAGAACTATTGTGGCACGGTTTCATTGTAAGTGTAGTAAACAAATAAAGCCTTAAAATGTTTTCAGTAATATTTATAATTGATGCACTGTCTTAGTCAATCACTTTTCTAAAGTTTTGCACCAGTTGGTTTTCTATTTACTACGAGGCAAGTCATTTTGCTTATGTAATGTTTTGGTGTTTGGTACTTTTATACTGTGAATCTGCACTTCTCATGATGATACAAGTATAATAGATCCATTCAACTTAAAGTGTAATGTTTTGCAAAATTTAAAGGTTTATTTGTCAGTTTTATTTTTATATTGTTTGCTTAGTTAGGAATTTGTAAAATAAATTACATATTGAGGAATTGTGCATTCAAATATTACATTAGTCATACATATTCAAACAACACCTCTAAATTACAACAGTGAAATAATGTTTTAGCTTGTGTTAAAATAGTATAATGTGTTTTGAAGTATAAACAGGTTTTGTTTTCCATTTGTTATGAATGGACTAAAATTATATGATTCAGTTCTATCTTAATTTGTATTAATATTTAGTAATATAGAATGTGTTTGTATGGTGCAGTCGATAGGAACTAGATTAAACCTTATAACCGCTAACATCACGATCGTGACATGACTTATTTGGATAGTGGGATTTCCTTAAGCAACTCTGACATCTGTTATGGTCATGGGAGGTAATCGGTGTTTACAGACAGGTATATGTCATTAAGCTACTCCAGGATCAATAATAACTAAAAAAAGATAATACGAGGCATGATTTTAAAGTAAGTACCGTTTTGATATAAAAAAATGAACAAGTAAATTTTTCAAACAAAACTTTATTTACCTGAAAGAGCATTCTTGCCTCTACTTCTGTACATAATTTTCATTATTATTAAGGCACTTGTATCTTGGGACCAGCTTTTGTATGCCGTCGTCAAAGAAGCTTGCCGCCAGACTGGACAACCACTGTTGCACAGACGTTTTTACTTCTTCATCATTGGAATGACGCTTCCCCGCCAAATGCGTCTTCAAGTGCAGAAAAAAATGGTAGTCGCTAGGCGCTAGATCGGGACTGTATGGAGGCTGGTCCAATTGTTCCCAGCCAAATGAAGTGATGAGCTCTTGCGTTCGATTTGCTGAATGTGGACGAGCATTATCGTGGAGCAAAACGACACCTGCACTCAGCATGCCACGCCTTTTTTTTTTTGAATTGCGTGGTGCAGTTTTTTTTTTTTAAGTTTCACAGTACGCGGCTGCATTAATCGTTTCACTGCGAGGCAGAAAATTGACCAACAACACACCCTGTCTGTCCCAAAAGACAGTGCACATGATTTTCTGGGCAGAAATTGTTTGCTTAACTTTGACTAGGGGATATTGAATGCCGCTATTCCATTGACTGTTGTTTTGATTCTGGTGTAACGTAGGCTACCCATGTTTCATCGCCTGTAACGATATGGCTTAAAACATCATCGCCCTCCTTACTGTAACGCTCGAGAAAGCTCAATGCACTGCCTAATCGTTTTGTTTCGTGCTCATCATTCAACATTTTCGGTACCCACCGTAAACACAGTTTCCGATAATTTAAACGTTCGGACACAGTTTCGTAGAGAACACTTCTTGATACAGCAGGACATTTTTTCAGCTAAGGACGAAATTGTGAACCATCTGTTCTCTTTCACTTTACAGTCCACTTTTTGAATGAGATCATCGGTAATGACTGAATGTCGCCCACTTTATTCCTCATCATGAACGTTTGGGCGGCCATCTTTGAAGGCCCTAACCCATTTCCGCACCATTCCTTCACTCATAATGTTTTCACCATAAACTTCACTGATTTGACGATGAATGTCAATTGCTTTTAAGCCTTTAGCACAGAGAAAACGAATCACAGCACACACTTCACAGTCGGCGGGATTCTCGATAGTCGGCGGCATTTTAAAATCACGTAAACAAATGAAGACTCGATCAAACGGTGTCGTTATGGCGTCTGTGGCTTCCCAACTGATGTAGCTACACTATGCGCATGCGCTAAATGGCAACTGCAGAGCTGTGGCGGCGTAATTTAAAAACTGTACTTACTTTAAAAACATACCTCGTATGTAGGAAAGGGCAGAAATTAAATTACATACTGATCCTTGTTTAATTCACCTACCACTTTGGATAGCCCCTATCGAAGTTGCATTCCTAAAAACAGTATCTGTATCATAGCAAAACAAAACGAGCGACTATCGATCACACTGCATTATATCTTACCACATGTAATAGATCTGCCAATCCTTGCCTTCCACTTCAAACACAATGAACTTTGCTCAAAGAGGTTCGTTGTTTTCTTGTGTTTTCTGTTTGACACACCTGACTCTTCTTAAACATTCAAAATGCTAAAGCGGTTTAAAAAGAAACATAAAACTGGGACAAATTGATTATGTCTTCCTTGTGAACACCCTGAGTCAGCCAGGGTCTTATGGTGATGCCTGATGATCTGATGTTTGATGTCAATAGACAGGATGATGAACAGAGTTGTTTTTCATTTAAAAATTGTCTTACTGAATAAAATAATGTTAACATGTAAGCTACCAGAGCTAAGAATACGAGGTGCGACAATAAAGTAATGAGACTGATGTGAAAAAAGATTTTGCTTAAGAGTATAGTCAAGTTTAGAGTTTTCTCCTTCAAAGTAGTTCCTTCCTGATTTCACGCACTTTATCCAGCGCTTCTGCCATTGATGGTAACATTTCTTGAACTCATCTTCCAAACTCTTCTTCTGTAACATCCTCCAAGACCCTTGTCACAGGTTTTTGGACATCTTGTGTTGTTTGAAAATGGTGTTCCTTCACCGATGTTTTGTTTCTTGAAATAGAAAAAGTCCCACGGAGCGATATGTGGTGAATAAGGTGTCTGTGGCAATACTGAAATTTGTTTTGAGGTTAAAAACAGTCTTCATCTTCAAAATTCGTTCTGCCTTACTAAACATTTTATGCCAACGAAAAACTTGAGCTCTTGACATAAACTCCTCTCCATAAGCCTTCTGAAGCTTACCATAAGTTTTCATTGTGTTTTCACCCAATGTAACGCAAAAGGAAATGGCATACCGTTGTGCAATATTATGCGGTTCCATTTCCGTGACGAGAGCACAACTTATTACAGCACAACTCAAAATTAAGCAGTTGCATCGATGTGCTGCTTAGACTAGAAGTAGCTTATAGATCAAGGTTGAAGAATTGTACCTATACAAGCCTGCAGGGTTGCCACATCTTGAAAAGAAAATCAGTCTCATTACTTTATTGTCGGACCTCGTAGTCTCCTTATAATAAAAGGACCACAAGAAATGCAAACACTTATGTCTAGGGGTAATGCCATCAAGAAAAGGTACAGACAAGAAAGAGAGCTTAGCTGTCAGAACCTCCTCAAAAGTTACTCGATCCCAGAAGAATAATAAATTGTGTCTTTCAGCAACAGAGACAGGATTTCATGATTGACCAACACTCTGTTATCACACTAAAGGAGGAATTTCTCTGTCTGTGTTTATCTGTACAGCAAAATATCATCAAGTAATCCTGAGATCAGTAATATTCTTGCATATAGAATAATTAACCGTTATTTACAAAATACATGTTGACAAAAGAATGTCTTAGACGTATTTTTTTAAATATAAAGTACGTTAGTTAGTAATATTCAGTGAATGGCATTTGAAAATAGACTATAAGAATAATAGTTTTAAGAACCGAAAGCCATTTTGCACTGTATAAGCACACAACCTGTTTTTTTCTTGAAATTGATAAAGGAATTTTTTTTAAGAAAGAAACTAATTGTCAGCCACATTAGATTTTGTGGAGGTCGAAAACAGAAAATATCTAAAAGAACAATTTTTCTAACTTGATATACTTAAAACTGAACGTCAGAAAACTAGACACGGAAGCTGTCAGTCACCACTTCAAAATACAGTCATGTGGAATACCTACTGACTAAACGGCCACTTTAGGGCTCATTTTTCATTATTAAGTTGACCCAGTATGGTCTGCAACTGAATTACAAAGGAAAATCAGTTATATCGGCATTTTTTATGACTGCTTAATGTTGCAATATTGTTAGCAAAAATGTATGAAATGCAATGGCTATATTTTGTCCGGGTTGGAATTGGGACAGTGTTTCAATCTTCAGCCTCTTATGAATCGTCTCTTAACCCTGTTATTTGATTTATATTACATTAAATTCTTCTACGTAGGCTACTAAAACTCAAGCAAAATTTATTTAACCTTGATAAATATATTTTAGGAACTGTTGGTGTTTGTTTTTCCCCTCGTGAACTACAAGTACCTACAGCGGTATGTTCGCAAGTGTGTAGGCTACACCAGAGCCAAAGATGGAAGGCAGGAGAGTTTAGTGTACACTGTGGCCACCAGGTGTGCAGTGTGTCTGGAGCCCCCCGTCCTGCCCCATCACATGGGCTGTGCCCACAGTTTCTGCTATTATTGCGTTCAGGTCAGTTCCTCCCCCTCCCTCTGTTAACTATTTTTCCATTAAATTATTTGTAATTAATTGTATATTCCAGTACAGCTAACAATAACAGGGTGTTCATTTGAAAACTTCAAACTCGTATTAAAAGGCTTATAGCCCAAGTATCAAAATTCTGTAAACGGGAGTGTATAGTACTAATTGGGGGAACAAAAAAAAAACAATATTTTCAAAATGGGGGTTTTATATCCCCCATGCCCCCAAATATAACAAAAAATCAAAATATAGCATTTCCTGCATATAAAGATTTAATTTTTTCTTTATGTGTGGTTTTTGAAGACTAAACTTAAATGTTTGTTATGAAAAAGATTTTATATAATTATGTATAATTTTCAATAAACATTGAATCACAAATAGTACTTGCTCTGCCGGGACTGGAACCCGGATCTCTCACTTGCCAGGCAAGCATGTTACCACTACATCACAGAGCCCTTACTTTTTACAATTTACAAATGTATTTAAATAAGCAAAGTTTTGAACATGAATGTCAACTTTTTTCTTTCAGTAAATATATTGTCAAAAGATGTGGAAACTATGAAAAATTGCAATGAGTGTGTATTGTTGATTTTAACTCAACTATCAACATTATTACCTAAACAAATTTAAACATAGGCAACTAAATTAACATTTGCCTATTCACAGTGGAAATTTTGTAACCATTTGATATGGCTATGAACTTTACTTTGTTTATTTATTCTTCATACTCACACTGATGGACAGATTAACACTCATCTTGTAAACATGCATCACGTAAATTGACGATGATATAAGTTGATGTTGTAGGCTCCCATACATGTCAATTCATAACTTTTTTCTTATTTTTAATCTTAAGTTTTAAAAGAAGAAGTATTAAACATCTAATAAATTGTCTAATAACTTTTTTGAAAGTGGGTTTTAGTTTAAATAGATATGACTTTTAGTTCATTGATGTTCAGTTGCTATATTAATCTGCCAGTTGTTAAATGACAACAATAGCCTGTCAAAGTAGGCTACAAAGTAACGAGTTGTATTATCTACAATGGCACAATCTGTAAAATTAATTTTCTCTTTGAGTATGTCATTATTTTATTGTTATTGATGTGTTTTATAAATATATATCCGTGACAAAAATTTATAAGCTATGAACATTTGGATAAACAATTAAACAAAATGGAGTTTTATAAAGTTAGTATGGAGTAAGTACGTGTTTGCTCCAAATTAAATTTAAATCAGAACATGTATTATACATTAAGCTACTTATTTCTATAATTCATTGTAATACAAACAGAAACAGTCTGTTAACCTCAAAACTTGTCAGAAAAAGGACTTATGGAAAATATTTAAGGATTTCCATCATCACAAGAACGGTATAATTTGTTTGTAAATGGTTTAAATGTATTGTACGTCACCAGAATAATACTGAAGTATCTGGTATGAATGAAGTTACGTTATAACCAGGAAATATTGGATGGTAAAAATCTTTTTTGGCTCAAGCAAGCCTTTCACTTAATAGTATTGTTTCATTGTGTCCTAATGAAACTTACGTCTTGCAGTAAAAACTTATGTTTGTAGTAAACCGCAAAAGTAGTTGCTCACTGCATAATTGTAAAGTAATGTCAATTAAACTATGATGTTTAGTTTGTTCATGTTAAACCATTGTTTTATTAATTAAATTGTACGATTAACATTAAACTATTTGTTTCAGTCAAACCGAATGGCAGACTCAAAATTTGAGTGTCCAAGTTGCGGTCACTCAGACGAAAATCCCTCAGCAGTCCAACCTGTCACTGCAAGATTCTCCGGCAACTCATGACACTCCAGCTCCAGTGTGATTTGGAAATTATTTATAACCTGTTTCTGAATAATAGAAATACACTGGTGTAGGCATGTATGAACTTATCTGGATGAGTTTCGGATGGATTTGGCCAGAACTAGTTAAAGCAAAATTATTTTATTTTAAAAATCAGGACTGCATTACTTCAGATTTTTTTTATTGATTTGGTTTTCTTTGGCTACATAGTAATCAATAGTTCTACATGAACATCAAGATGGATTTATGGAGATGGATGGTTATTTGAGTACTGGTGGTGTTGAGTTATGGGCTAGTTGTGTTGTTACAATAATTTCTTCATCAGGTATAAATGTTAGTATCTCAACTTTGTCCACAGTTTGACAGAATTTGTAAAATGTCCACTAATACTCAGGTGGCTTTTAATTCCAGCCAATTAAAACTGTTTTCCTTAAGTTATGGTATTCATTCCATTTCACCTGGATTGCACTGGAATCTACAAAATTATTGTATTGTGCTTCTTTTACATAATCATAACTAAACAGTTATGCTTGCTAACTAAACTATGTCACAGAAAAAGAATTTATCAGGACATTTGCCATCGTTCAGTAACACTACATGTCAAGATCTGCAATCTGATCTCTTCCTATGTACATAAATATATGTTTCTATGTATACAGGGTGATTCATGAAGATATGCAGAAACGGGAGCCCATTTTACATGTAAATATAATGAAAAAAATTTATATGAACATGGGTCCGGAAATACTTTGTTACCGAGTTACGGTTAACAAAAATTTCACCCAGATTTCAGCTTACCATGTAAAACAAGATCTTCCTGAAATTATGGTAAGGTAGATTAAAGGGCAAATTCAATCATTTCGTATGGTTTTTGACCTGTTAAATTGAATAAAACAGGTCCAACAACTGTAAGTCAACTAGTTTTTGAGAAAACCCGTGTCAAATGCAAAAAGTTAAGTAAAAATACATATTTTCATCTTTGGATAACAATATCTCTATTATTGCTTATTACGTACTTATTTCACAAAGAAACAGATGAACATTTTAATAAAACTTGTAAAAATTGTATTTTGAACAAAACTGTGAATATAAAGTACACAGAAAGTGAATAGATGTTTATTTAAATTAATTTTTATTCATAACAGTACAAGGTAAAATTAACCGGAAAAAATTAATCTAACCCTATTCAAACAAATTACAGTAAATTTTCAAAAGTGTCATTGCTGACTGTAGTCCAACAGGCCTTTCCTTTAGCTGTGTAAAAACTTTATTAATACATGTCTAAGTAGCAACTCACCGGAATTAACTTTGACCTCATAAACTTTCTCCTTCATCCAACCCCATATGCAAAAATCCAATGGCATAGGATTTGGTGATCTGGGTGGCCAGTGTATAGGACCTCCACGACCAATCTATTTATTTCGGAAATGTTGATTTAAGTAGGTACAAACAATATGTGGAAAATGTGACAATGCGTCACCATTGTTGGAAGTACAGCTGGCATCGCGTTGCAAGAGGAACATCTTGTTGGTAATTCAAAACGATTCATGAAACAATTGAATTCACTCCTTAAACGACCTTACCAGAATTTCAGGAAGACCTCGTTGTGCATGGTGACCTGAAATCCAGGTGAAAATTTCGCTAGCCATAACTCGCTAACAAAGCATTTCCAGACCCATGTTAAATAAACTTTTTTTATTATGTTTACATGTAAAATGGGCTCCCACAGTTCCTGCATATCTTCATGAATCACCCTGTATAAAAAACTCAGAAATGTCATAAACAAACCAGGGCTGTTTTTAATGAATGGTTTTAGCCATCCAGTGTATTATTTCTCAGTGTCGCACCCCACATCTTTGCTAAGCAATAATGTATTTATTTTGGAACGCCTTTTTTGACAAAGGTTGCTTTCAGAATATTTGTTATTATCTATCATTAAATAATAGTATTATATGAACAGCTTCCTTAAAAAATTGTTTTCTCCTATAATGGCATTGGTTAGAATTAGATTGTGTCATTGTTTGTGATATGATAACAATGTTTATTTTTTTTAGCCTTATTAGATAGTTTTAAGGCTTTTGAAGAAACTATTGTTTAAACTATTTTAGTAGCAAGTTGGATTTTGGCAAAAATGTTACCCTGAAAGTAATTCAACTAACTAATCCCCTACTGTATGAACCTGATCTTTAAAATCATTCAGTCTCGTTTAGATCTTGTTTTCCTCAAAACGTAAGACATGCTATAACCTGTCCCATTATCATTCAATACTCATGTTTAAATGATGTGTTGTTTGTTCCGTAGCTCCACAGCCCTCACAATTATTATGGATGATTGAGGTTAACAGAACATGACACGTTTCTGAAACTTGTTGAACTATGCTCAGGTTAAATAACAAGCAGGCTATCTTACTTGCATGAGGTTTAAATTGAATGATAAGTTTTTCTTCCTTTCTAAATTGAATGTTTACCAGTCTGTTAACCTAGACACTGACACAGTTTTCCTGCTACCTAGGAGTCGGCTTTAAAATAACCCAAATTAGCAAATGAATTTGGACTGCTATTAGTAAACATTGTGTACATACCTTAAACAGACATTTTATTCTAAATATATTCTATTCTATTTCTAGAATGATACGTTCTAAGCTCCTGTATATAGAGTGGTCAATATAGTAAGCTGTGATGAATAAATATACAACCAGTTTGACTGTATATACTATTTAGTATGTGTTGGTTGGTAAATATTTTCACAGGGGATTATGAGAATTTGTTAAGCATTTCCAATGCATGTGTTACAATTTATATTTTTTTATACAAACATACCAAAGATATATGGTTATTAAATTTGTTACTAAAAATTGTGTAGTTATTGCTTTACCCTCCCAAGTCCTACAAATAGTTTTTGAATAACCAACACCAAAGTCTTCCTGTTCACACCACGTTAAAACATTGCTTACACAATTATTGTCTTGAGAATCCTATTGTATTGACAAACATGCAATAGAACTGTACAAAACAAAAGTACTTGTGAAAATTCTGTAGTATTATCCAAGCGTAATAAAAGAAACTTTAAAAAATAATCAAGAACAAAAATAACTTCAACAAAGAAGGTGGCATGAAATTGTGTGGTGATACTTATCTGGTCAGTGGTTGGTTAAGCTTCAGTCAATTATGAGAAAGCTCCATCCCTTTACAGACCATTGCTTATTATTGGCAGTTTCAGTTTAAAATTTGTTGACCAAAGATGGCTCTCCACTATGAAGCGAAGTATTTCAAGTAAATAATTGTGTAAGCAATGTTTCAACACAGTGTGAACCGAAAGACCTTGATGTTAATTAATTACGACATTAGCCTCACAAGCATAAGAACTAAGTTTTTGAAAAAGATTGTATAATTTTTGTTAGTAGTCCGTATAAATACGGTATTGTAATTTATTTTATCTACATAAGTTATATTCAAAAATATGCAAATTTATTCACCTTAGATGATTGTCGGTTGAACGATTCTTTCCCAGCAAACAACTTGTCTATGCGTCTTGTGTGGATATGAAAATCACATGAAGAAGTAATTTCTCTCTATTATATTTACAAAACAAATACATGTACACTCTTCATGAAAGTGTCCCTCAGTGGTTCAAATTAGTTCTGATTTGCAATATTCATTGAGCCATCTTGTATATTTTTAAATTCCATTTAGAGTTGTAATATTCTTATAGTATATGGAAATTTATTGTGATTTAATTTAATTTATTTATATCTATTAATAGATGTCAGAGCACAGTGTAATTCAATGTCACTGAGGGTAGATGTTCCTGTTGCTCCAGTAGTCGCAAATGAATGAAGTGATGTTAAATTATCAACAGATTTGTTTTGGATATTGTAGTTTCCTATTCTTTACATTTTATTACGGGCAATCACAAATAACTTTTTTAAAATTTATGTATCTCAGCTACCACATATTAGAGTATATTTTACAGTTGTATAAAGATGTTCTCACTGTTTTGTCTTCATTTTTAAATAATACACTTGAACCATTTGCGGTAAATATTGTAACTCGGAATTCAAGATATTTAAAACTTACAATGCATGCTTCTATTCTGAACTTATTTCCAACATTTCACTTCAGTAATTTAAACCAACCTTCTTTGAACTAGGTACAAGATTTGTATAATTTAAACTCTTTTATGGTTATTTTTCGAAGTACATACAAGGAATGTTCTTTATATTCTCTGTAAAATACTTTGTTTTATATTTGGACCAATAATCAATAATTGCTTGAATTTCACTTCTGGAAAAACTTGCACATTTACCACTTAATAAATACTACATTTTTATATTTTGCATTCATTGTATATTATTTTAAGAAGTTCATCTTAAAGTACTATATTTTTAGCGAATTAAAATTATGATTAGAAATTATTTTTAAAATGAGAAACTGACATACTTCTGAGTGTGACATAGCAATTATATAGACAAGGGATTGTATAACAATTCCTGAGAATTTTTCTGACACTTACTGGATGAATAACATTTTGAAAAAAAGTCAAACGAGTAGTTTACCTAAAAACAGATCTTTGTACTTGAATATCCAACTAAAGTATAACAGTACTTTTATGAATTCTACAATGTACCACAAACATTTGTGATATTAAATAAAATCTTTAGATCAGAATATTTATTTAAATTTTCAAGTGCCAGTATAAACTATGTATAGTTGTGTAACGAGACTAAGTATTGATATGGGAGTAGTTAAACCATTTTACTAGTAATTTAAATTATCACTGCTGCTGGAAAGTTCCCCAATTCAATTTATTTTGCTGTTATTTGTTTTTGTACTGTCTTTTGAAAATTTTGTACCTTTGGTCTACTACCTTTTTTTTATATCCATACTAAGCGATATACAAAAATTTTGGCACTACCAAACTTAAATCTCATACATAGGAGAATTTTATATGAAGTAACATAGGCGTAGCGTGACCTAATAATTTGGGGGGGCACGGGTCTCCGGGGGGGGGGGGTGGGTCCCGTGGAAACTTTTTTGAAAACTAACCACTTAAGAACTAAAGTAAAGTATATTGTGTATTTTTGTTTTAAACATTGGTTTTAATCAATTTTTACTATATTGATGGATTGTAAAAAGACTCAATTTCAAATTATACAAGTTTATTCTATTCTAGACATAATTGCAAGGACATTTATAACACAAAAACAAATTTGTGTACAAGACAAAGTTTTAAGGTGAACAGAACTACAGTAATGGTTTTCAACGAACCAATTTTCGTACTTCTAATGAAGCAATTAGCCTCCTATCGGCTAGATTTGAAAATCTGTCAACTAACAGATCTAGTTTTTTATCTTTCATGTATTCAGACGTCAATTCTTGCTCAATAGACATCAGGTGCAAGCCCACTTAAGCGGTCTTCTGTCATGGTGCTTCGAAGAAATGTCTTTAGCCTTCGTAGTGTAGAAAACGATCTTTCTGCGCTTGCTGTTGTGATAGGCCACGAAAGTGATATTTCTAGTAGCTGCCAAACATCTGGTGCACTGGCTTGAAGATCATTCTCAATAAAAAATCAGCCAACTCTGGAACGTTATTCTTGTGGTTGCTTTGTCTGTTTTGACAAAATTGTTCTTTGCAATTGCATAACAGTGAAAAAACTTAAAGATGTACAGAGAAACTTAAAGACAAGTTATAAGTATAAAACTTTTTGGATTGCCATAACAGCGTTGTTGTCAATTTCGGTCCAATTAAATAGTAACTGGGCAAATGCAGTCAATTTTATCATAATCGTTCTTGGAAAAACGAGATTGCAGGTTTACAATTACTGTGTCTAAAGCAGCAAAGTAAATGCCAGTCTTGAACATCTGTTCAGGTTCAGGTTCAGTGATTGATGAAATGCAGCATCTGAAGAGCTACTACTAGCTTCAAGTTTTTTCGGAATCTTCCGTTTGCGTGGTAGTGAAGGCCTTTCAACTGACAAACCTTTCATACCATATTTGTTACACTGTTCTTCTGACTCATTCCACATCTGAATAAAGCCATCATCATTTCTGTCCAGTTTTTAAACAGTCAATGACTGATTCAACTTTTGCAAAAACCTTAGAAATGTCAAGAGATTCACTCTGCAGTTCTTTGGAGAGTATATCAGTCTGACTCAAAACGCTGTGCAATAGTTTTAAACTGAATACAAATTTCAAATGTGCTGATTTGTTTGGCTAGACCATCAGCTTCGGCTGCAATTTTAACGATTTGATACATCGTTTGCAATAACTTCCAAAGTTTCGTACACTTCAGGGAGGCTGCTCTAGAATTACATGGATTGCTTTGTGTCGAACTGTCCATCTAGTTCGAGACAAGCTCACCAGTTTTTTCATTTTTGTTTCTCCGCTTTGCTTACATATTGATTCAAATATTGAAAACCTGTTAGCTGATGCATTAATTAAGTTATACAGGTGATTTACTATGGATAAGCAATTCCGAAGCTGTCTTATTTCTTCACAAAATCTCTGAACAGCCAGATCAAGCAAGTGGGCATGGCAGTGTGTGTACAAAGCTTTAGGCTCTTCTTCTTGGAACCTTGAGGCAACACCTTTGAATTTGCCGCTCATGTTACTAGCTCCATCATATGCCTGGCCGTGCATTTTATTTAAGCTTATACCCAACTGCTGCAGATACTGTTTAATAGTGTGATATAATTTTTGACCAGTAGTGTCTGACACATCAACGAAGCCCAAAAACCTTTCATTGATTTAATGTGTCCCATCTATTTTAGTAATGTATCGAATGCAAATGCTAAGCTGTTCACGGTTGAAATATCCGTAAGTTTCATCACAAATAATTGAGTAGGCCAAAGCCTCACTCACCTCTTGGACAATTTGTTGAAGCATTTCACTTTTTATATGCAATCTATTATCTCATTTTGTACCTGGGCACTTTTGTATGAATGGACTGGGGATTTAATTAATGTTTGGATTCCTTCCTCCATTTGAGTAGATCTCAGTTGTAGCAGTTCTATAAAGTTCCCCCTGTTAAATGAAGCATACTCTCATCATGTCCTCTTAAGGCAAGATTATGTTTTCCAAGGAATAGGATGTTTTTCAATTATAAAATTTTAAATACCTCCTATTCCATCTCAACCATTTTAGTATGTGCCGAGGACAACGAATCTGCTACCGTGCTTCCTACTTTATCTATACTCATTGAGAAACTGTTTAGATTTTTGATGCATTTCACTATTCTCATGTTTCCTGAATTTTTCCAAAGCTTTCTTCCAATTGTTCATGCCCAGTTTAGTGAATGACTCCTCCCCGCGACCAGACTTATGTTGACAAAATAGTCGGCATGGGTAACAAAAATGCAGCGTCTTTAATGGGGCTATATTCGACCCAATTAAATTCACTGTACCAGGATTCTTTGAACTGCCTCGATTTGGATTGAATCTTGCTTACCTTAAAACAATCAACAGGCTGAAATACTCCTTTTGCAATATATCTGCACTTTGTACTCCCAATGAAGGATCTCTACTTTCGCCCTGGAATGTAGCATCACGATCTGGGCGTAAACAAGATGGCGAATTCATCACCAACGCTACCTCCAGTGCTACTTCCCGCTAAATGTCTATCTTCATTTACACTTTCACTTGAATTTCCAAGTTTTTTAAAGAATGTTAGTACAGAGGACTGTTTCTTAGACATGATAACAAACGAACATCCGCAAAAATTACACAAACAATAGCAGCTCAGCTAGTAACAATAAGCTTATTGAACGAATAAAACGTGGCGACCACCTACACAACACAACACACGCGCACTGAGCTGGTATGATATCCCTCCGCCAGGCGTCGTCAATGCTCGGAGGCCCTCGGCCGGCGTCGGCTGGGCTCGGGTGCATTCGATCGGCTGCTCCAGCTCGGCGCAACCGCCAGAGTCGGCTCACCGGCACTTGTAAATTTTAGTTGTAACACGCGCATCACTTTACACACACAGAATCAAATTAGATGCATACAGAAAAATAGACTAACGGGGGATCTATATTAGTTTATTCATTCGTAACTTTAGTGTATACATATACGTAAATTTAAAGATAATTTATATTATTTTTTTTCTTTTTTTTGCATAATGTTGGGGGGGCACGGCCCCCCCGTGCCCCCCCCGGCCCGACGCCACTGTGAAGTAATGACAGAAACACTTTGTTATCATAGTGCACAGTTGATTCTAAAACCTCTTATTTCTTATCTGGTCTTAACCTTTTGAACTCCAAAATTTACTACATATATATATATATATATATATATAATATATATATATATATATATATATATACACTATATTAACACTATAAATCAAAATGAAAAGATAATACATATAAAAACATAATGTAAATAATTACAAATGTTGGATACGTTGGTTAAAAATCAATGACAACAGCTGACTGACGGTCAATTAGCCAAGTAATATTTTAGAACATAAAATATATTACGCAGTTAAAACAATTCTAAAGTGATTCCATAGAGAGAGAAACATATGTGGCACTAATGGATTGTAGCCACAATGCCAGGAACTAATTAGAATGGATATAGCAACTCAGTTCACCTATAGAGCGCAAAAATACAGATAGGATGGACAGCAAAACTTTTTGTTACCAATACAAAAACAAATTTTATATTAATTACCCTTAAACCTTGAGCTCATGAAGAAATTTTTAACATTTTCAATATGACTGAGCAAAAACAGCTTTGTTACAAGGAAAAGTCTAGAACATTAAACACTGCCTTGAGGGACTCCGTTATACTTGTTAATTTAATACATAGGTAGACCTAATTCACTTTAATTTTATAGGTGCATTGCTGGGTATCTAGCCAAGGTGGTAAATGAAATAAAAAATTAAATGTGAAATACTATTTGTTACTCAGTTCTGACTTTAGGAACATTGCTTATAAGTGCCAACTAAGTGAGGTGCACCCATATATCTATCAAGCAGAAGAAAATTTATCTCTCTATGTTTAAATACTAAGCTATATATATATAATTATCACATACCACAAAAAGATATTGCACTAGTGGTTCATTAACCTACACAATGCTTAAAAATAACAAATGTTAAAAGTCTTAAATAGAATATCTTTATAATGATTATTTAAATAGTAACAAATATTTTAGGACTACGTATTATTACAGTTTTGCTACTGTGATTATTTTTAAAGTGGTTTTATGTGAATTTTATATTTTACAGTACAAATATTTGAAGGCTTTATACATAATTATGCTTCTCATCCCAACTTAGAAAGTAATTGAGAGTAATTTAAAATTTCTAGACTTGATTCAAACAGACTGCACTCATAGCAGTATCAAACAGGAACTGCTTTTTGTAGAATTCAATAGGCATGACATTCTAATGAAAATGTATTTGGAAACAACAATTCAATTTTTATATATATATATATTAATATCTATATTTTTATTAATTTTTAATTCACTGTTTATTATAGATGTTTTCTTTTTTTATTTTCCACATTTGTTAAATAATGTCACCTGCTGCAACTTAGTTACCTATATTTTGTATTCAATATTGTGATGAGGTGCCTATCTTTTATTCTCTGCATTTTTTTTAAATTATTTGTTACTTTATACATTTTTATATAATCTTATTATTTGTGTATTTTAAATTACCCTTAGTTGTAAGTATATTTAATATTTGTATACAAACAATTGTAATATTTGTAAGTACTCGTATAATTTGTATTTAATATTTTGATAATACGGCTGTTTGCTATTAATAATATAATGGTATCAAATGCTGTTGTGCAAATAAATGACCAAGACTATGACTAATAGTAATATAAAACTCATGTGACCACTAATTATCCTCATGCAAGGTTGGTAACACTGGATATGAACGGTATTGTCACAACATGAAGCAACAAGATGTGACCGAGATAGGAGAGGTCATCAGCTGTTAAGACAGTACTTACTACTGGTATAGTGAATGATTCCCACTTATCGTGCAGTAACAGGACGATCCAAAAGTAAAAATGTGTCCCATTTATAGTTTTAGAGATTTTTTATATTTATAATTCTTGTAAATATTATTCGTGTAGTAGTGTTAAACCAGTGATGGAGTTGACGTTGTGTGGCTTTATCTCAAAATTAAAAATGGTGTGATTTCAATTTTTTATTTTAAAAGCGCTGGTGCTAAACAGCATGTGCTTCCCAATAAAAAGAAGTAAGTTGTTTCAGTACAATAATTATATAGTATAAGCACTATATAGTAATTATTATTTTAATACTTAAACAAACTATAATATTTAACAAAAATAATAATATACATCAATTTAGGTGAAAAATAAAAGCATGTTTTTTGTGGAGGCACTGAAAACGTTCATTTTCCGAGGTGATAAGTTCTGGTCTATTAAACTTTTAATTTTGTGTGCATAAGAATCAATTTAATTATTATAGAGGAATATAAATAAATGATTAATCTCATTTACCATAGTATAGTTTTAATTCGGAGTGAAGTTAGTTTTTAGAATTTTGAAATATATTTCTCAATTAAGAAAGGATCATCAACGGCTTCGCAAAATCTCTTATAATAAATGAAATTTTATGTTTTTGGTTGTGTTTACACCAAAAATGGATATTTTTTTGGATAATTAATACTAACTTAATGTAGTACACTTATAGAGATGTATTTTTGTGTGGAATCTAATTTCGTCTCTACACAAACATTCTAAATAGCATAGGAGCTGGGAGCTAATTTTTATGTTATAAGCACAAAACCTGGTTTCTTTTTATTCGAAAGACTAGTTTCTCCTAAAACATAAATTGATCATCAGCCATGCTTACTTTGCTCAAAAAAATTTTGAAAAATTACATCCTAGAGACTGTATACTTTGTTCTCGTACATAGAGAAGACGTGCTAGCCGACAGAATATAATTCACTTTCTCTAAAGGCGTTTGCGTTGAAAAATAAATTGCACCATTGTAGACCAATAGATCATGTTACTCAGTAACTCTGACATATGCTACAATAGACCTCTCTACTGCTTAGAATCTCCTTGTCAAACCAGTTAAAATTGTGTGTCTCATACACAAGTTACAGCTGATGTGTGATATGAAATTGGTTGAGATCTTTTCAGTAAGCAATGAAGTTAATTTGAATATGTGTTCTATCTTATTTTGTCTGAAGGTTCAACCTGCACATACTGTTGGGTACATTTTATTACATTTAATAAAATGCCACAATAATTGACATCTCACTAAATATTCTTCTTCAAAAGTAATAAATCAATTTAAATTTTGATTAAATGCGAATTTATAAATAAGTCTAATTTATAAACACTTTTACAGGTTTTTTTTATTAAATTTTCAATTCTATAAAAATAATGTTAGTCCATTAACCATTAATTTTATAGCTGTTATCTTAATAAAATCTTCTATGTTTAAAGCATGACATCTGCTGGTAATACTATGTATAACAAGAATTTGCTTCGAAATTAACTTTGGTATTAAAAAAGACGCATTAGTTTGTAGATATAATCATCACTTTATTCTAGTAGTGGATTAGCATACTGGATGGTAATACAATTTTCCAATTTCTATCTTTCAACCTGTTCTCTGAGAACAGTTCTATTTATTGGACAACCATTAATCAATATTAACACATAAGGAACTTTAACTTTATAGATTTAATTTGCAATTTTCTGAAAAATATATTTGCAGAGTAACTTTTACTATTAATAAATAATTAAGGTTCCTATAATGTGTCCGTAACATATTCTATATGGAATAAAAACATACAATAAAATAATTGAAACACGCTATTCATCAAATTTTACTTTTATAATTTTTATATGGTTCCCTTTAATAATAAAACTGCATTATTGAAGAAAAGGTAATTTTGATTTCTGAATATAAATCATATTTTGTCTTTATTACATCGTTTTCAGAGAAAGGGGGTTTAACTGTTTTATCACTGCCCCTTACAAATATTAAACAATATCTTTCACAAAACAGACATTAGGAGCACCAAAACAAGCACAAACAGTGTCCTGCTGTGCTTTATGTTTTCTGCAATATGTAAACACTCACTTGGACCCACAATGACATCGTAACTTGACTTTCAGCGCTTTTATGTTGAAAACCAAGCCCCGGGGAGCACACCACACTCTCGTTGTCCTGTTATATTGTAAAAAACTGTTATTTGGATTTATATTTCACCACTCCCTGCTGTGGCGTATTTTGTATTTCACTTTTAAGAATCTCGAGTTTCTTCCACAGGGATTGAATTCTGTTGTGTATGATTCTATATTAAACCACAGTGCTATTTAAACAAAACCCCATTTTACCTTCTATGTTTTTTTTTTTTTTTTTTTTTTTTTTTTTTTTTTTTATTTGATAATTATTAATCGTATTTACAATTTCTATCACATAGTAAAAAATAATTTATTATTTATGGTAGATGTCTTTAGATGGGTCCAAGGGAAAACAACCCTCTTTTCACTCTTATGTTTTTTTAAAAATACTATTTTAGTATCTTTCAACAACCTAATACATTTAAAATAAATAACATGTCGCTATTATTTTCATTAAAGCCTACACAAATACACTACATAAATCTGAAGAAATAGTTTTTGTTTACATTTAGAGATTTATAATGTGGTTTATACTATCTATGTTTGTTGGTTAGTGACTATGTTTTGAAGTGTTATAGCGATGACATCTAAATGAAATTATCAAGTTTGCAAAGAAATATTTTAAGAGCCAGCTATACTGGCGACCAATGCGATTGTAGCTCCATAAGAATAATGTTAAACCTCATGCACTTTTATGACATTACTGGTCATAGAATAGTGGGATGTGTCTCATTTTAAAATCTAATTAATATACATCCAAAACATTTTTAGTTTTTTCCAATATTTCTAAAGGTTATTCTGAATAAAATACACTTTAGTACCACAGCATTTAAATATTCAGAGTATACAATTTACAAAAAATTAATAATTGTTAAGATACATATTATCTATATCTTCCAATATAGATTATATCTTCTATATTGTCCTTTCCATTATTTTAAGGTATGGGATAAGGGTCTTATTTTAATAAGACCTATCCCATAACGCTACAATAACAAAAAGTGCATGAAAGTTGCCCCGTTGTCCTGATAGGGAAACATTCAAGGTCGTTTCACAACAGTTCATTCTTAAACAAACACGTTTCATTTTGAAGTAATGTTTTTTTTTAACTCCCCTTACATGTAGAGGCTAGCGTCTGAATATTCGATGTAAGAAATCATCACAGAAAAAAATAATCAGAAGAGAATTGGCATGGAAACATAGCACGAAGCTCAACAGTTCTCCCTTCACATGCCGTGTACAGCACATAAGCGATTCTGAACTAAATGTGTTTAGCACAGATCATGCACAGTTACCCTGCCACAGTGATGCTCTTTCAGTTTTGAAATGTAACTCGTGAAAAAATAAAATAATAATTACAAGGAGCCATGTTGTTCACCAAAAAGATTCCGAAATTGTTAATATATTGATGGCATTAGTTTTAAGTTTCTACCAAACCCATTTTTATCAGATTCAATCCAGTTCTATAAACCTGAATCTCTGGTTAAACTCCACTGGTTTAGCATATCATAAATATTTGAGTGTCTACAGACAGTTTACACATCGAATGAAGCGAACACACACTGATACTACCCGTATTGTTCTAAATTTAGTACGTGATTCGATTCGTGTCGTTAAGATGTTGGCAACATATAATATAGCTAGAAATGTATCATAGTTTAACATTGACTACAGTGGACGCACAACGAATGAATGAATGATACTATCCCCATTGTCCTAAAGTTGGGTACATGACTCGTGTTGTAGTTGTTAAATTGTTGCTTCTACGCTGATAGTTTTACATACTCATAAGGGGCAATGATTACCATTGTAAAAGGTCAGGTAAGTTAGAAAATAATTCTTTTATCTCATTTATTATTCTTAACTTTTTAATATTTTTTTAGTTCAATGGCACCAAATTAACGTGGTGATTTTGTTATAAAATAATATTTTCCATAAAAGTATCATGCAACTTCTACACTTTTCTAGTTTTACTATTATTCTGAAAAGAATTGGGCTAAACAAAGAATATTTTTCTTGGATCTAATATCCCAATCTATAATAATACGAAAATATTTAACCATGTTAATAATGAAGTAAAATAATCAATTACTGTGTTAAAGGGTTCAAACAGTTCATATAAATAACTAGAAAGAACAAATTTGTATAACATTTTATTGTTGTCAATAATGGTATAATAAATTATGTTATAAAAATATTTTAAATCAAAGCTCTATTAACTTTTGTATTGAATCAAATATAGTTTAATCATAATGTGAAGTACGAGATTATACCTTTATCTGTTTTTATAAAGATTTAATTTAGGATAAACAGGGCAGTATCCATGGCGGGCCCCTGTCAAATAGTCAGAAAATACCAGTCTGAGTGCAGGCCTGAGGATAAATAATAGTTACACATTTTCTACGATATATTTGAACATAAATTTAAAACTACTATGTAATTATTTAATAGCACTGAAAGTTTGTAGTTGTATAAGTGGTAGTATACTCAATATAAGTAAAATATATATAAAAACAGAAACTAAGGAAATTGAATTGTTATTGAACACATTATTTCCTTTGTTATTGAGTATTTGGTCTTCCCTGCAGGAAATAAAAGCAAGCTTTCATCCTTATTTAAGATAACACAGATACAATTCTTATCTTTCAAATTAGATTAATGTTCCCATAAGACTAAAATAATGCATATTGTCTCCCATTAGTTGAGTTAATTTCAAATATTATGTTCTGTATTACTGATTTTACAAGACCAAAATAATTATTAGAGGTTATTTTGCAATATTCAAAAACTAACATGAAAATTCAACTTTTGTAAGAGTTTTAAAAACCATCATACATCAATAGCAACAAATTAAAGCGTCTTAAATCTCTAAAACAAGTTAGGAAAAAATAAACACAAAATCGTATGTCCAGTATTTCTTTTTCTTAGTTCCAACAAGTAATGATGCAAAAACAGTATAGCAATTCTCCTCTTTGAAAAAATTACTAAATAATTACCTAGTTTGTTTCTTTGTACAGAGTTTAGTTAAGATTTTTTAAACTTTATTATTTAATTATGTTATGTATTCCACATCACAGGGTTATCTATATTAGAATAATGAAATGGTTAACTAAAACCCTTTTTGAAAATTATTTATTTCAGACACATGTTTTGGTGTTAAAGACACTGAAGATGGTTTAATACCGGAAACACTTGTCAGAAGTAAAATAATTTTCAAAAAGGGTTTTAGTTGACCATTTCTTATTTAAATATATCTATCTATTTCAAGTTTGCATTATACTAAATACTGAGTTTAGTGTTATTATGGTTTAGAATTATCTCGTAAGAAAATTTTAATTTTGTAATTGTTAAAATGGTGATTACTGTAGCTCCTTCATTCTGTCAGAAGCAATTAGCACAATCCAGTGATGATATTGCGTTTTCTTTTATGCAGGCGTTACCTAGTTGTTTCTGTCTGTAATAAACTTATTGTTTGTTTATTTTAGAAAACACTAACAGAGAACAAAACACCTGCATGATTGTGCTTCCTAACAGTATGGTAAACGGTTTTTTCCATTTATTACGCACTTTTAATATTTCTACACAGTATGATATTATTTACTTACACGTATTGTGGTTAGAGATATAGCTGTGAGTTTACGTTCCATCATTATCAAAACACATCCTATCATCTATTGTACATAATGGACTAAAACTATCTAGCATTAATAAATTTCAAGCTTACAATAATATAGAACACGGACCTTGAACAACTTTCGTAAAATCAATCTTTTGTATATCTTATGCAATGATGTATACAGAGTGTCTCAGAACACTCTACCAATATTTTAAGGTATTATTCCTGGACCAAAAATAAATCAAAATATGTTCAAATTTCCGAAAACTCAATAACTACTCGAATAACCACAATTTTGATTTTTGCATTAGACATGTGTGTTCTAAATGTTTTATTCCACAATGTTTGCGGTAACTTTCATGGTTTTCGAGATATTTGTAAAAAACTGTTTGAACATACGGTACCCCATAAATACTGTACAGGTCGGTTGAACCTCCTCATATTACAATTTGACACTAAGTCGTGGGGCTTTTATTACTTATTGAAAGGAGCGTAGAGAACAAAAAGGTACACCGTTTTGTTGTAGAAATTGAACCCTAATTTTACTAGACAACAAACTAGTAATTAGTAATTAGTCCTTGATTATAGTTAGCAAATTAATTAGTATTGTCTTTGGTACAGTTATTTTGAAACCATAAATATTGCAACGCATTAGAGACGTGCTGACTTATTCTCTAAAACTAGGCGTGGACCTTAAGTCCTACAATCGTTCCCAGTAACGTCTTAATTTTCTCTCGGACCAAAAACTTCGGATACTCCAATGTGAAAGTTAACCACGAACTAATCAGTATAGCTACAACAACAGGAGTTGCATTATAGTTTAGCTTCATTATTTCTGCCTTTAAACATATACAGCTAATAATTTACAAACAATAACTTCCTGTTTTCATGTCGATAACAATAAAACAGTACAGGTTTTAAGGCGCTTTTCAACCAAACAGCAATTTCATAGTTTGGACATTTGTGATCCGATTAAGACCAAAGTTTGATACAAATGGTCGTGTTTTTGAGTATGAACTTTTATAAATTTAGAATTATATGAAAAAGTTGTTATTACATTTTTAACTTTGATTATTTATCGACCGGTTTAAAAACTCAGCATTAAAAGTCAACATCTTGATAGTGCAATTTTGCTCACACTATTTTAAGACCGATTTAATAGAGCAAGGCTTTTACAGCATTATAACATTTAGGGGAAACATAATATTTTGTGGACTGTACTTAGTCTATTTGAAGAAATATTCTTTCTTGCCAGGCGAAGACAGGATTACCATAAGCGTATTCCAGGAAATATTTTCGTGTTCCAATCCAAGAACGACGAACGTGATTTTGAATAACTTTCAGAACAAAGTTCAAGTTGTTTATTAAAAATTAAAACGGTAGTACTGTAGGTCTTAACTATAACATGATATCTGTTTAATCAAGTACGTTACGCAGACCGCAGAATGGTACAATCGTACGCGAGTCAATGTTTGTATAGTAGGAGAACACAACTCAGCGTATTACGAGTGTGATAATATTGATAAGAGTGATAAGTGCGTCTAGCCAGCGCGAGGCAGCAGACGACAACAACGCAACACTGGCGGTCGTTGACCCCACCATTACTTCCGGTCCCCCCGCATCGCCGGAAACTGCTCCTCATCCTTGACACGCGTGCACTACTTACTGCCAGAACCCCTGTTTCATTCTCCTTGGTGTGACAATAAACAAACATAGAGCGCAGGACTGTGGAAGCTCGACACCTCTAAATCACCAGAGCTGCAAGTGCTGCACCATCACAAAATTCTCTTAATTTCCCGCTGATTTGGAAACTGAATCTGCTCATGCGTACTCCTTCTTCTTCAAAATGCCCAGTTTTAGTACAGGTATTTGAAACTAAACTTCAATATATTTTACACTACCTACATAAAAAATCGTATAATATCATTATTAATATGTTTTTGCAGCCACACAGTGAAGAATTTCAGATTAAGGAATCTAACACAGAAAAGTGTATTTAATGTGTTTTTATGTGTGGGTTTTGGTCGAGCAGGTGGAGGGTGTTCTTATACTAAGGAGGTCTTTGTCTGGGGTGTTGGAGGAAATTGGTATCTCTAAGTTTCCGGAAGTGCCCTTCTGAGATATATTTTGCACTACCTAAATGAAAGTCTTCCGGTTCACGCCGAGTCCAAACGTTACTTTCACAAATATCTTCTTGAAATATTTCGGCCTTGCCGTGGAGAGCGAATCAAACCGAAACTGCCAATAATAACAATCGTCTGCTCATATAGTTGAAAGGGCGGAGCTTTCTCGTGATTGGTTGAAGCTTAGCCAACCAACGACAAGTTATAACCAATAGACTTCCTTGCCATTTGTTAAACTAACACGAAAAGTGAAGGACAAGATGTCGTTGTGAACGCCGGAAATATATGAAATCATGTAGCTGTGGTTCAGTCTATATTGGGAAACTATGTTTAATATTCACCACATTAGTGAGTGAACACAATATACACTCGAAACATTAATATACGGATTCATCGGCCATACCAGAACTCAGTTTTAATGTCAAACATGGAATAGAGTTCGACAACCATTTGCAATAAAAAAGTAGCCTACTGTACTTTCGAAAATGTAATGTTAATACAAATTGAAAGAAAAATCACTAATCCAGCCGAAATCACAGAACCAGTCAATACCAATCGTTTGTCTGTCCGGACGTTACGTCGAAAATGAACGGACCAATACACTTGAAATTTCGCATGTCACTCTATGGGATTTGGCTGAGCGTTAGCGAATATTTTTGCATTGATTTTATAGGTGGGTTTCCAACCATTTTGGAAACGAGAAATAGCAATATACACAAATGTGTAAACAAACTGAATACAATCATTTGAATTTCAACGTGTGCCATTTATTCATAGAGTAAAAAGAGTGGACAGTCTATGTTGAAACTCGGTGGCAAGGTTTGATTTCAGCGCACTCTTGAATTGTAATGACCCCCTCAGCTCACCGGAACTTTTATTATTTGAACACTATTATGGAACCTAATTGAATGAAAAAAAAATGGGACTGCATTATATGGCAATATATCTCGAGAAAGATTTCATTTGTCGACTTCACATTCTGCGTGAAACTTCATTTTTACACACAAAAGAATGCGTTCTATAATGGTGCATGTCCAACCATGG
Organism: Homalodisca vitripennis; assembly: GCF_021130785.1. NCBI lineage: Eukaryota > Metazoa > Arthropoda > Insecta > Hemiptera > Cicadellidae > Homalodisca > Homalodisca vitripennis. The sequence goes on along the minus strand of NC_060208.1, from coordinate 181,636,364 downwards.
AATTTGACTCAGCATCATTGAAGGTTATGATTCAGAGGCTGACGCAGTTTCTCTTTTGGCTGCCTGAGAATATGTAAAAAAAGTCTATGACTGACTGTCTTTCCATCTTCAGAAATGAGCTATAGATTTGAAAGTTTGCATGCAAACTCAGCGAATCCTGCTATACGACACGTGGTGTGGCGTACTCCTACCTTCCATCGATGCAGCAAAAGAAATACGAAACGGTTTAGAGTCCAGATTGCCCACTGACTCAAGAGATTACTACTAGCACTCTTTCAGCTCTTTCACAACCATCGACCAACACATGCTGGAGTCTATTTTTTTTATGTTTGTCTAAATGTTCAATCGACATTGATGATAGTTCAAGTTCAAGTTCAAAAAACCTTTATTTATTTAGGAATTTACATGTATTACTACATTTCATATGCCAACATGGCACGTGCGAAATGAAAAAAAACATATACAAATTTTATACAATTATATTCATCAGAGTCCTTCAGCTGATCTCACCATGGAAACCTTAAAAGGCTGTCAAGATGCACTGAGGGAACTAACGAGTGGTTCATCCGACTAACTCGTTTCCACAGTGGGATTTTTTCCGGGGATGTGTAAGATCCCTAAGGTCAAGCCACTGTTTAAAAATTGGACTGAGTAGGAGGTGTGACAATCGTCCTGGGTGTTTCAAAATTCATTGAAAAAGTGGCTCGTGATCAGCTCACCGCCTACCTGGAGGGAAATTACATTCTCTGATCTCAGGTTACTGTCAGCAGGTTACCGAGGTCAAACACGAATAAAAATTGAAAATTCAAAATATCATATCTAAACCGGAACTGATCGTCTGTGGCGTATCTCAGGGATCAATCCTAAGTCCTCTACTTTTTATTTACAATGTATAAAATAATCTCTTTGTATTTGTGGATGATACAACAATGGTCACCAAGCACAAAGAAATTGAACAGTCAGTTGGAAATTGATGCAACTGTTAAAATAATCCCAGTAGATTAATTCTTCTCCAAAAATAAACTAATAGTCTATTAAATCTTAACAAAACAAATGTTATGTGTATTCGGACCTATTACAGAAAACTATAGAGTAACTCGTATCCTACCTCCAAGAACTCACTGTAAAGTTCTTCACCAGGCTAGGACTGTTCAGTTCCAGATCTTTCTATGTACATTAAATTGAACTTCCAGGAAAGTAAATAAAACAAACAACCGTACAACAGAAATATAAACATTTATGGCGAACTCAATCTCGTACTGTTTGGAAAAACCTCAAGTGCTCAGGAAAGACAGTTTTGGTTAAACTTTTATCCTCCAATACGAAATCACTAACAACACAATTTGAAAGTTTTAAGCATTAAAGAAATTTGTCCTCCTTCAAATTTTTAATACTTCAAGCGTTTTTTACATAGCACACAAGCGACGGGGCTTCATATTACACTCCCTCTCCGCCTTGCCCACCAAAGTAATTCAGGAGACTATCGATGCTCGAGATGAATCCGGCATCTTGCTCAGATCAACCCCGTACAGGCCAACTGGACGAGATATTAATTATTCAAGTAAGTAATTATACAAAAAATCGAGAAAGCTCCGTCCCATTTTGCTATACAGACCAATGCTTAATATTGGCAGTTTGTGTAGCATATGTTGACTGAAGATGTCTCTCCACAGTGAGACCGAAGTATTTCAAGAAGACAATTGTGTAAGCAATGTTTCAACTTTGACATGAACCGGAAACTTTCATATTAGCTATCATACAAAGGGCCGCGAAGCTTATAAGAACTAAAATTTTTAATATTTCTAAACAGTAAGAAAGGTGTATAAAATTCTCCAAAAGTGCACAACTGCATCCAAAAGGTGAGACTTCTTAAGTAATAGTAGGTCAAATAGACCTCTCCCAACTTTACTCGACCTGTTAATGTTTAGCTGAATGAGGTATTACCATAGATAAAAACATACTTCTCTTATAGGGGTATATTTTTATCTATCGTATGGTATTAGATGAAATGACGATTGTAAATGACAGATCGTCAGTATAGAACAGATAGCATCTGAATAAGGTATTAACCATACGAAATGAGGTTAAATGTTATTCGCTAAAATAAAACAGATAGCGTCTGAATGAGGTATTTATTGCCCATAAGAAATAAGTAAGGGTTGAAATTGGTACTTCGCTAGTATAGGGCAGATAGCATCTGAATAAGGTATTAACCATACGAAATGAGGTTATAAATGGTACTTCACTACGTATGGTATTTAATCTGAATGAGGTAGTATGCAGAAGAAATGAGGTAATAAATGGTAATTCGGTAGAATAGGACAGATAACACCTCAATGAAGTATTATTAACACATTGCAAACGAAATTACACAATGCATCTTATGAAATGTTCAGTACAAATTATTTAACGAGTTTATACTTATTTATAGTTATCTTGTATGAAATCAATTTAGATATATGTTTTGTTTTAATAATTATAAGTTTTCTGAAAGTTATTATTTTTGCTAATATAGGCCTATTTGTCACTAAAAGGCCAGGCATAGAAATTCTTTGCGTTCCTTTTTATGATAACAGTTATAATGTAAACATAGAAAATATCTGAGTTCGTGTTGAGTTCTTCGGCACTTTTGTAAAAGGATTTGGGTATGGGAATAACTTGGTAACAATTTTACACCAGCTACCTCTGCTGGGCGAGAAATTAGAGAAGCGAATGCATGAAATAGCAGGTATTAGTAATGTAGCTTGGACCGCTCGCAACTGTCATGGTTTCGCAATCAGGCAATTGCTATATTTATAATGCAGTGTCAGTGGGCCACAGAACTGTAATACTAGGAAACACCCACTCCCGCGCACAAACGCACACGCGCGCGCGCGTAGTCTGATGAATGAGATCTAGCCTAGCCTACTTGTTCTTGTGCCCAGAGCACAGACCGGCCTGTAGTAGGAAGTGCAACCATTACACAAGCACCAGGCATCAACTGTATTTATAGCTGTTCTTCAAACGACGGCGCAAAACGCGTTAGGACTTGCCGTTTACTTCTACTGTATCTGGTTCACGGGACGCGGTATATCGAATGATAAAGCACGCGGACAAAAAGCGATGGCCTGTTTCCCAACATATTTCGTTAGAAACGCGTCAGAGGACATTGACTGTGGTCAGATGTCATCTTTGATAAACCATCCATACTATATATTACGTAACTATGGTGGGAAGGGTCCACATTGATACTACGCACTAACGTAGTTATGGTAGGAAGGGTCTACATCGATAATACACATTAACGTAGCTATGTTGGGAAGGGTCCATATTAATACTACACATTAACGTAGCTATGGTGGGAAGGGTCCACATCGATACTATACATAAAGTAGCTATGGTGGGAAGGGTCCATATTAATACTACACATTAACGTAGCTATGGTGGGAAGGGTCCACATCGATACTATACATAACGTAGTTATGGTGGGAGGGGTCCATATCGATACTACACATTAACGTAGCTATGGTGGGAATTCACATCGAGATTACACATAACGTAGCTATGGTGGGAATTCACATCGAGATTACACATAACGTAGCTATGGTGGGAAGGGTCCACATCGATACTACACATTAACGTAGCTATGGTGGGAATTCACATCGAGATTACACATAACGTAGCTATGGTGGGAATTCACATCGAGATTACACATAACGTAGCTATGGTGGGAGGGGTCCACATCGATACTACACATTAACGTAGCTATGGTGGGAATTCACATCGAGATTACACATAACGTAGCTATGGTGGGAATTCACATCGAGATTACACATAACGTAGCTATGGTGGGAGGGGTCCACATCGATACTACACATTAACGTAGCTATGGTGGGAATTCACATCGAGATTACACATAACGTAGCTATGGTGGGAATTCACATCGAGATTACACATCGAGATTACACATAACGTAGCTATGGGTGGGAATCCACATCGAGATTACACATAACGTAGCTATGGTGGGAATTCACATCGAGATTACACATACACATAACGTAGCTATGGTGGGAATTCACATCGAGATTACACATAACGTAGCTATGGTGGGAGGGGTCCACATCGATACTACACATTAACGTAGCTATGGTGGGAATTCACATCGAGATTACACATAACGTAGCTATGGTGGGAATTCACATCGAGATTACACATAACGTAGCTATGGTGGGAGGGGTCCACATCGATACTACACATTAACGTAGCTATGGTGGGAATTCACATCGAGATTACACATAACGTAGCTATGGTGGGAATTCACATCGAGATTACACATAACGTAGCTATGGTGGGAGGGGTCCACATCGATACTACACATTAACGTAGCTATGGTGGGAATTCACATCGAGATTACACATAACGTAGCTATGGTGGGAGGGTCCACATCGATACTACACATTAACGTAGCTATGGTGGGAATTCACATCGAGATTACACATAACGTAGCTATGGTGGGAATTCACATCGAGATTACACATAACGTAGCTATGGTGGGAAGGGGTCCACATCGATACTACACATTAACGTAGCTATGGTGGGAATTCACATCGAGATTACACATAACGTAGCTATGGTGGGAATTCACATCGAGATTACACATAACGTAGCTATGGTGGGAGGGGTCCACATCGATACTACACATAACGTAGCTATGGTGGGAATTCACATCGAGATTACACATAACGTAGCTATGGTGGGAGGGGTCCACATCGATACTACACATTAACGTAGCTATGGTGGGAATTCACATCGATACTACACATAACGTAGCTATGGTGGGAATTCACATCGAGATTACACATAACGTAGCTATGGTGGGAGGGGTCCACATCGATACTAGCTCATATGTATCTATCTAAAGACATTCTCGTGGTTGAACCTCCAAGGTCAACTGCCAAGGGGTTAGGATTATTGTACTAGATGCAATTTGGGCCTTATTCTAGTAGGAAACATGTATTTCTGTAGTTTGGATTAATTAACGTGCGTAGGAGTCGTTTTCACTGGATTAGAACACTTGAATATTAAACATCTGGTTGAGGTACTATAGCAAGAATGGATCGTGGAGGCATGTTAGTGTTCATATCTGTTTTTCCACTGTTAAAATGCCACATGACAATGTCAAGGAAGCCCAGCAGTTTCGTACGTGAAAACATTCACAGCTTTGTTAACTAAGGTTAGTTTTATAACAGTGTTTAAATAATATTTACAATGCATTAGATATCTTTAATTCGTCACTGGTGCAATCTGTAGTAAAGGTTAGATATAATCTTTGTATTTGTTATCTATATCACACTAATGATCAAGAAGCACTTTGCAAATTAATATTTTATAATTATACCTTTAAACAGATGTTTCAGCTAATTTGTCGAAGTTTAGCTGCTTATTGTCAGTTAAATGTGGATTATAAAACATACATACTACCATATTTTCAAATTAAAAAATACTCCAGGTAACTTTTCTAATCTTTCTCTCCACATAAAACTTCCTCGGATTTCAACGAATATTTTACAAAACCGATCAGCTGAATTGGTTTAGCTGTTTCGAGAGTGGCGATAACCAACACATTTTGCGATATATGTTTATTTATAATTTAAAGGAATGATCATATGGTGTACTTTTGTCTTTGAAGTTTACAGTGTAACTTATAATTATTATTGTATTTCATTAAACCGATTCCAATCGTTTTTACGCGCATTCTCAACATTTGTGCTTTATTGCGATGTCAGACAAAGGACAAACGTTTAAAGTTACACTGCTTGGACGAAGTTGACTGTGCCTTAAAAAATTTTTATCAGTTTATTTAGTTTTCAACAATGAAGTTCAAACGTCGTTGGTGATGTGAGCACAAACAGCTATTGGCACATGCTTTTATGAAAACTTTTGAAGTTTCTTTGCCCGTGTGAAGTTGGCAGTGCTTTCGAGAACTGTTTTGTCACGCCAAGTAATCGAGCACAAACGTGTGATACCAGAATAGAATATGCGAATTGAATCACATATGGTCTTCTCTCACATTTAATTTTAATCTTAAACCTCAATGGTCTACAATATGTAGCCTACTCATATACATACATGTACATTTCACGGAATTTAGTGAAAATCTAAAAGTTGCACTGCTTCAGTGTTTAAAAAATGTCTTTTTGCGCTTCAAGCAACCGAACACATATCTTGGGAATATTTGTATAGAAACAATAAAGACGCGATTTAAAATAAATGTGTAATAAAATTAAAAGTTACACTGCTTGTGTGAAATTAATAGTGTTTTAAACATTTTTTGCCCTCGAAGTAATATAAAACATTCGCCATACATGCTTTCACAAACAATTTTAATAGATGGAATTTCAGTACCATCGACTTTGTACCGTATCGACTCTCCTCCTTATTCTGTTTGATAAAATCCTCGCACAGGCCAGTGGCCGATGAGGACAGGCAGCATAAGGCTCAAAAGGGGATTGGCCTCTCCCTTTAAAAAAAAAAAAAATTATAAAACAATTCAAATAAATAAATGTTCCAATACAGACACTGCACTTTTAGTAAACGTGATTGGGAATACGTTTACCGAACATCCTGTGGAGCATTCCTCTATTACGAATCGTGCATAATAAACCAATTAATGTCTTTTTGAAAGTTTTTATTTACTATTAAAATTTTCGGGACACCTTGTTAATTTGTATAATTGAAAACTTTTAAAATTCTTTGTACTAGATGGAATTACATCGGAAGGAAGTTTCTTGTTACATCGCCACCATGAAAATAAGGTAAACCGATTATGTATACGATATTTTTTCCGAATTTCATTACTATCGGTTATTACATCTTCGGCAATACATTTCAACATTTCCTCAAGACGTATTCCCCCACATTGTTGAAAATATTTAGTCTTGTCCATGCACAAGAAACATACAAACTACCCATGAACAAGTTTCACAAATTTCATTAGTTCCACAATTTGGTAAAATTATCCTATTCATAACAGGCCTATAAATGTCCTATTTCGAAAAAAAGTTAACAAAGTTAAGTCAGTAATGTTTTTAAAAGGTAAATCGACCTGCGATGTTTAGTGTCATGCATAATTTCTGCTCTTGCACAGAAAGAGCACGCCAACTCTATATTTTATGACATTGAGACAGCCTTTTCCATAATATTATCACGATTAGGCCTGCTATTTCAGAGGTGTTAGATGGTTTGCTTCTTATTCAAAACAAAGTTAAGCAGAGCGTACAAAAAGTAACCCACAAGAACATTTCAGATTGCAATGTGATCCGACAACAGTCGATTATGGAACCGTTCATTTTTATCATATATGTCAATGAATTTGGAAATCTAATGAAGGTAATCTTGTTAAGTAGGCTGGTGATGCTACAGTTTTCATGCACTTACGCAGTCTGTAATCTTTTCCAGGAATCATATGGAGTACCCTGTCTCGAATGCTTTACTCTGAATGTATAGAAAAGTGCTATACAACTGTGAATATGAATAGCAATAAATTGACGTGCCTTTGCATTTTAAAACACGACCACCTTTACGTACAGTTTACAACGACAAATTTTGATTGTCATAAAATTCAGGTTTAGTTGACTCTCTCCATTCATTGTTATTATTTATGTCGCTCCTTAAAATTATATCTCTTGCTTGCACCACCCCTTAAAACCTCTTACGCACCTGGGTCGGGCCTACCGGGCCATTTGTCAAAGAGGCCCTGAATCTTACAGGCCGTGACATTCCACATTCTGAAATCTTCTAAAGACTATACCTATGCTTGTAGAAGCAAAGACCTTTTAAAATACAAGACCAAGAGGTTTTAGATTTCCAGAGGATTTGGATTTCCGGAGATTTTGGATTTTTAAAGGTTTTGTATTCCAGAGGTTTTGGATTTCCAGAGGCTTTGGATTTCCTATGGCTGGAAGTGTTCACTAGACTAAAACTTCTAGAACTCAGGAGGCTCCAGTGGCAAGGAGCCTACGGAGGCGAGGCTGTAAGTTCTCAAAGGCCGGGTCCCTCCCGACTCAGAACTTCCAGAGGCAGAGTCCTTCTAAAGACAATGAGTTCCAATAAGTTGTAATATTGAAGTAAATGCAAACTTTATAACATTAATTAGGCTTGTTACTAATAAATTATATATTTAAATAAGATATGTTAGACTAGATTAATACACGGAAATAGTTAAACTAATACAAAGTGTGTTTAACAGATTTTATAATTTGAACACATTGTCGGTGCTTATGAATAAATGAAGTCAAAAGTTGTTTGTTTTGAATTTATACGTATGTTTATGTTCATTAAAAATTATCATATAATAATTTGAATGGAATTATTAATCTATTTAGCTGCAGGAGATATTGTTTTGATTCTTGTTTAATCCGCTTTAAACGTGTTATTGAACGTGTTAAAACGTGTTATTTTCATTATTAATTCAATTACACATATGACGTCTATGTTGCAGAAAACGTTATAGTGAACATTAAAACCCAACACGGTGAAGTAAACAATTTGTAAACCGGGTCACGTGATATAATCGCGTGATGCAAAATGAAACAACTTTGTGCATACGGCGTCCATAAAAGTGGCTTTACTGCACAAACCAAATCGATGCAAATTTCTGGCACGCAGGACATGCATTTGCATACTATTGTTAACTTAATACGGGTGATCGTAAAGTTAGTGGAAACATTACTTTTATTGTGAGTAACAGCTACTCCGTGGTTCGGGCGTATACGTTTTAAAAGAAAGAAATTGTGTGTGTGTGTGTGTGTGTGTGTGTGTGTGTGTGTGTGTGTGTGTGTGTGTGTGTGTGTGTGTGTGTGTGTGTGTGTGTGTGTGTGTGTGTGTGGTGTGTGTGTGTGTGTGTGTGTGTGTGTGTGTGTGTGTGTGTGTGTGTGGTTCTATTCCAGTGTTATATAAATCAGTGTGTAAGTGTATGCATTGCTTGTTATGATATTACTATTATGGACCGGGTGAAGTAAGGCCTACATTACCAGTAGCGAACTATCACAACACCAATTGGAACGTTTTTTAATTGTATAGTTACTTTCGATGTATATTGGTATCAGTTTTCAGAAGCTCTCATTTTTGCTGTTGTTATTTACTTAGTTATGGAACAGTTTTCGGTGACGGGAAATTAAATCCTATTTCCTGAAATGGTGGAGTACCATAGAATCTTATTCGGAGTACATACAAAAAATATACGGAAATTCCTCTCATGATCCATCAAAGTTAATTGAAATAGTATAATGTTTATTGCATCTCTTAGTTTCCAATATCATTTTACAATTTTGTAATTATTTGGATTAATTTATTTGTATATAGGGAATCGCTTTTCGGCCTGTGAAAATTAAATCTATTTCCCTTATAGGGGTGTTGATTGGAAATATCGACCATAGATATCTTATTCGGTTAAGCAGGAAATTCCTCTCGAAATATGAAGTCCATCAAAGTTTATACAAACTAATGGCAAAGGGGTAATTAGTAAAATGTTATTAAGAATAAATTGCGTTTTCTTTTATGCAGGCGTTACCTAGTTGTTTCTGTCTGTAATAAACTTATTGTTTGTTTATTTTAGAAAACACTAACAGAGAACAAAACACCTGCATGATTGTGCTTCCTAACAGTATGGTAAACGGTTTTTTTCCATTTATTACGCACTTTTAATATTTCTACACAGTATGATATTATTTACTTACACGTATTGTGGTTAGAGATATAGCTGTGAGTTTACGTTCCATCATTATCAAAACACATCCTATCATCTATTGTACATAATGGACTAAAACTATCTAGCATTAATAAATTTCAAGCTTACAATAATATAGAACACGGACCTTGAACAACTTTCGTAAAATCAATCTTTTGTATATCTTATGCAATGATGTATACAGAGTGTCTCAGAACACTCTACCAATATTTTAAGGTATTATTCCTGGACCAAAAATAAATCAAAATATGTTCAAATTTCCGAAAACTCAATAACTACTCGAATAACCACAATTTTGATTTTTGCATTAGACATGTGTGTTCTAAATGTTTTATTCCACAATGTTTGCGGTAACTTTCATGGTTTTCGAGATATTTGTAAAAAACTGTTTGAACATACCCCATAAATACTGTACAGGTCGGTTGAACCTCCTCATATTACAATTTGACACTAAGTCGTGGGGCTTTTATTACTTATTGAAAGGAGCGTAGAGAACAAAAAGGTACACCGTTTTGTTGTAGAAATTGAACCCTAATTTTACTAGACAACAAACTAGTAATTAGTAATTAGTCCTTGATTATAGTTAGCAAATTAATTAGTATTGTCTTTGGTACAGTTATTTTGAAACCATAAATATTGCAACGCATTAGAGACGTGCTGACTTATTCTCTAAAACTAGGCGTGGACCTTAAGTCCTACAATCGTTCCCAGTAACGTCTTAATTTTCTCTCGGACCAAAAACTTCGGATACTCCAATGTGAAAGTTAACCACGAACTAATCAGTATAGCTACAACAACAGGAGTTGCATTATAGTTTAGCTTCATTATTTCTGCCTTTAAACATATACAGCTAATAATTTACAAACAATAACTTCCTGTTTTCATGTCGATAACAATAAAACAGTACAGGTTTTAAGGCGCTTTTCAACCAAACAGCAATTTCATAGTTTGGACATTTGTGATCCGATTAAGACCAAAGTTTGATACAAATGGTCGTGTTTTTGAGTATGAACTTTTATAAATTTAGAATTATATGAAAAAGTTGTTATTACATTTTTAACTTTGATTATTTATCGACCGGTTTAAAAACTCAGCATTAAAAGTCAACATCTTGATAGTGCAATTTTGCTCACACTATTTTAAGACCGATTTAATAGAGCAAGGCTTTTACAGCATTATAACATTTAGGGAAACATAATATTCTGTGGACTGTACTTAGTCTATTTGAAGAAATATTCTTTCTTGCCAGGCGAAGACAGGATTACCATAAGCGTATTCCAGGAAATATTTTCGTGTTCCAATCCAAGAACGACGAACGTGATTTTGAATAACTTTCAGAACAAAGTTCAAGTTGTTTATTAAAAATTAAAACGGTAGTACTGTAGGTCTTAACTATAAAATGCTATCTGTTTAATCAAGTACGTTACGCAGACCGCAGAATGGTACAAGCGTACGCGAGTCAATGTTTGTATAGTAGGAGAACACAACTCAGCGTATTACGAGTGTGATAATATTGATAAGAGTGATAAGTGCGTCTAGCCAGCGCGAGGCAGCAGACGACAACAACGCAACACTGGCGGTCGTTGACCCCACCATTACTTCCGGTCCCCCCGCATCGCCGGAAACTGCTCCTCATCCTTGACACGCGTGCACTACTTACTGCCAGAACCCCTGTTTCATTCTCCTTGGTGTGACAATAAACAAACATAGAGCGCAGGACTGTGGAAGCTCGACACCTCTAAATCACCAGAGCTGCAAGTGCTGCACCATCACAAAATTCTCTTAATTTCCCGCTGATTTGGAAACTGAATCTGCTCATGCGTACTCCTTCTTCTTCAAAATGCCCAGTTTTAGTACAGGTATTTGAAACTAAACTTCAATATATTTTACACTACCTACATAAAAAATCGTATAATATCATTATTAATATGTTTTTGCAGCCACACAGTGAAGAATTTCAGATTAAGGAATCTAACACAGAAAAGTGTATTTAATGTGTTTTTATGTGTGGGTTTTGGTCGAGCAGGTGGAGGGTGTTCTTATACTAAGGAGGTCTTTGTCTGGGGTGTTGGAGGAAATTGGTATCCCTAAGTTTCCGGAAGTGCTCTTCTGAGATATATTTTGCACTACCTAAATGAAAGTCTTCCGGTTCACGCCGAGTCCAAACGTTACTTTCACAAATATCTTCTTGAAATATTTCGGCCTTGCCGTGGAGAGCGAATCAAACCGAAACTGCCAATAATAACAATCGTCTGCTCATATAGTTGAAAGGGCGGAGCTTTCTCGTGATTGGTTGAAGCTTAGCCAACCAACGACAAGTTATAACCAATAGACTTCCTTGCCATTTGTTAGACTGACACGAAAAGTGAAGGGCAAGATTTCATTGTGTACGCAGGAAATGTATGAAATCATTTAGCTGCGGTTCAGTCTATATTGGGAAACTATGTTTAATACCCACCACACAAGTGAGTGAACACAATATACACTCGAAACATTAATATACGGAATCATCGGTCATACCAGAACTCAGTTTTGATGTCAAACATGGAATAGAGTTCGACAACCATTTGCAATAAAAAAGTAGCCTACTGTACTTTCAAAAATTTAATGTTAATACAAATTGAAAGAAAAATCACTAATCCAGCCGAAATCACAGAACCAGTCAATACCAATCGTTTGTCTGTCCGGACGTTACGTCGAAAATGAACGGACCAATACACTTGAAATTTCGCATGTCACTCTATGGGATTTGGCTGAGCGTTAGCGAATATTTTTGCATTGATTTTATAGGTGGTTAACCATTTTGGAAACGAGAAATAGCAATATACACAAATGTGTAAACAAACTGAATACAATCATTTGAATTTCAACGTGTGCCATTTATTCATAGAGTAAAAAGAGTGGACAGTCTATGTTGAAACTCGGTGGCAAGGTTTGATTTCAGCGCACTCTTGAATTGTAATGACCCCCTCAGCTCACCGGAACTTTTATTATTTGAACACTATTATGGAACCTAATTGAATGAAAAAAAAATGGGACTGCATTATATGGCAATATATCTCGAGAAATATTTCATTTGTCGACTTCACATTCTGCGTGAAACTTCATTTTTACACACAAAAGAATGCGTTCTATAATGGTGCATGTCCAACCATGGAATTTGACTCAGCATCATTGAAGGTTATGATTCAGAGGCTGACGCAGTTTCTCTTTTGGCTGCCTGAGAATATGTAAAAAAAGTCTATGACTGACTGTCTTTCCATCTTCAGAAATGAGCTATAGATTTGAAAGTTTGCATGCAAACTCAGCGAATCCTGCTATACGACACGTGGTGTGGCGTACTCCTACCTTCCATCGATGCAGCAAAAGAAATACGAAACGGTTTAGAGTCCAGATTGCCCACTGACTCAAGAGATTACTACTAGCACTCTTTCAGCTCTTTCACAACCATCGACCAACACATGCTGGAGTCTATTTTTTTTATGTTTGTCTAAATGTTCAATCGACATTGATGATAGTTCAAGTTCAAGTTCAAAAAACCTTTATTTATTTAGGAATTTACATGTATTACTACATTTCATATGCCAACATGGCACGTGCGAAATGAAAAAAAACATATACAAATTTTATACAATTATATTCATCAGAGTCCTTCAGCTGATCTCACCATGGGAAACCTTAAAAGGCTGTCAAGATGCACTGAGGGAACTAACGAGTGGTTCATCCGACTAACTCGTTTCCACAGTGGGATTTTTTTCCGGGGATGTGTAAGATCCCTAAGATCAAGCCACTGTTTAAAAATTGGACTGAGTAGGAGGTGTGACAATCGTCCTGGTTGTTTCAAAATTCATTGAAAAAGTGGCTCGTGATCAGCTCACCGCCTACCTGGAGGGAAATTACATTCTCTGATCTCAGGTTACTGTCAGCAGGTTACCGAGGTCAAACACGAATAAAAATTGAAAATTCAAAATATCATATCTAAACCGGAACTGATCGTCTGTGGCGTATCTCAGGGATCAATCCTAAGTCCTCTACTTTTTATTTACAATGTATAAAATAATCTCTTTGTATTTGTGGATGATACAACAATGGTCACCAAGCACAAAGAAATTGAACAGTCAGTTGGAAATTGATGCAACTGTTAAAATAATCCCAGTAGATTAATTCTTCTCCAAAAATAAACTAATAGTCTATTAAATCTTAACAAAACAAATGTTATGTGTATTCGGACCTATTACAGAAAACTATAGAGTAACTCGTATCCTACCTCCAAGAACTCACTGTAAAGTTCTTCACCAGGCTAGGACTGTTCAGTTCCAGATCTTTCTATGTACATTAAATTGAACTTCCCGGAAAGTAAATAAAACAAACAACCGTACAACAGAAATATGAACATTTATGGCGAACACAATCTCGTACTGTTTGGAAAAACCTCAAGTGCTCAGGAAAGACAGTTTTTCCCAACTTTTGTCCTGCAATACGAAATCACTAACAACACAATTTGAAAGTTTTAAGCATTAAAGAAATTTGTCCTCCTTCAAATTTTTAATACTTCAAGCGTTTTTTACATAGCACATAAGCGACGGGGCTTCATATTACACTCCCTCTCCGCCTTGCCCTTCAGGAGACTATCGATGCTCGAGATGAATCGGGCATCTTGCTCAGATCAACGCCGTACAGGCCAACTGGACGAGATATTAATTATTCAAGTAAGTAATTATACAAAAACTCGAGAAAGCTCCGTCCCATTTTGCTATACAGACCAATGCTTAATATTGGCAGTTTGTGTGAAGCATATTTTGACTGAAGATGTCTCTCCACAGTGAGACCGAAGTATTTCAAGAAGACAATTGTGTAAGCAATGTTTCAACTTCGACATGAACCGGAAACTTTCATATTAGCTATCATACAAAGGGCCGCGAAGCTTATAAGAACTAAAATTTTTAATATTTCTAAACAGTAAGAAAGGTGTATAAAATTCTCCAAAAGTGCACAACTGCATCCAAAAGGTGAGACTTCTTAAGTAATAGTAGGTCAAATAGACCTCTCCCAACTTTACTCGACCTGTTAATGTTTAGCTGAATGAGGTATTACCATAGATAAAAACATACTTCTCTTATAGGGGTATATTTTTATCTATCGTATGGTATTAGATGAAATGACGATTGTAAATGACAGATCGTCAGTATAGAACAGATAGCATCTGAATAAGGTATTAACCATACGAAATGAGGTTAAATGGTATTCGCTAAAATAAAACAGATAGCGTCTGAATGAGGTATTTATTGCCCATAAGAAATAAGTAAGGGTTGAAATTGGTACTTCGCTAGTATAGGGCAGATAGCATCTGAATAAGGTATTAACCATACGAAATGAGGTTATAAATGGTACTTCACTACGTATGGTATTTAATCTGAATGAGGTAGTATGCAGAAGAAATGAGGTAATAAATGGTAATTCGGTAGAATAGGACAGATAACACCTCAATGAAGTATTATTAACACATTGCAAACGAAATTACACAATGCATCTTATGAAATGTTCAGTACAAATTATTTAACGAGTTTATACTTATTTATAGTTATCTTGTATGAAATCAATTTAGATATATGTTTTGTTTTAATAATTATAAGTTTTCTGAAAGTTATTATTTTTGCTAATATAGGCCTATTTGTCACTAAAAGGCCAGGCATAGAAATTCTTTGCGTTCCTTTTTATGATAACAGTTATAATGTAAACATAGAAAATATCTGAGTTCGTGTTGAGTTCTTCGGCACTTTTGTAAAAGGATTTGGGTATGGGAATAACTTGGTAACAATTTTACACCAGCTACCTCTGCTGGGCGAGAAATTAGAGAAGCGAATGCATGAAATAGCAGGTATTAGTAATGTAGCTTGGACCGCTCGCAACTGTCATGGTTTCGCAATCAGGCAATTGCTATATTTATAATGCAGTGTCAGTGGGCCACAGAACTGTAATACTAGGAAACACCCACTCCCGCGCACAAACGCACACGCGCGCGCGCGCGTAGTCTGATGAATGAGATCTAGCCTAGCCTACTTGTTCTTGTGCCCAGAGCACAGACCGGCCTGTAGTAGGAAGTGCAACCATTACACAAGCACCAGGCATCAACTGTATTTATAGCTGTTCTTCAAACGACGGCGCAAAACGCGTTAGGACTTGCCGTTTACTTCTACTGTATCTGGTTCACGGGACGCGGTATATCGAATGATAAAGCACGCGGACAAAAAGCGATGGCCTGTTTCCCAACATATTTCGTTAGAAACGCGTCAGAGGACATTGACTGTGGTCAGATGTCATCTTTGATAAACCATCCATACTATATATTACGTAACTATGGTGGGAAGGGTCCACATTGATACTACGCACTAACGTAGTTATGGTAGGAAGGGTCTACATCGATAATACACATTAACGTAGCTATGTTGGGAAGGGTCCATATTAATACTACACATTAACGTAGCTATGGTGGGAAGGGTCCACATCGATACTATACATAACGTAGCTTATGGTGAGGGGTCCATATCGATACTACACATAACGTAGCTATGGTGGGAATTCACATCGAGATTACACATAACGTAGCTATGGTGGGAGGGGTCCACATCGATACTACACATAACGTAGCTATGGTGGGAATTCACATCGAGATTACACATACACATTAACGTAGCTATGGTGGGAATTCACATCGAGATTACACATTAACGTAGCTATGGTGGGAATTCACATCGAGATTACACATAACGTAGCTATGGTGGGAATTCACATCGAGATTACACATAACGTAGCTATGGTGGGAATTCACATCGAGATTACACATAACGTAGCTATGGTGGGAGGGGTCCACATCGATACTACACATTAACGTAGCTATGGTGGGAATTCACATCGAGATTACACATAACGTAGCTATGGTGGGAATTCACATCGAGATTACACATAACGTAGCTATGGTGGGAGGGGTCCACATCGATACTACACATTAACGTAGCTATGGTGGGAATTCACATCGAGATTACACATAACGTAGCTATGGTGGGAATTCACATCGAGATTACACATAACGTAGCTATGGTGGGAAGGGTCCACATCGATACTACACATTAACGTAGCTATGGTGGGAATTCACATCGAGATTACACATAACGTAGCTATGGTGGGAATTCACATCGAGATTACACATAACGTAGCTATGGTGGGAGGGGTCCACATCGATACTACACATTAACGTAGCTATGGTGGGAATTCACATCGAGATTACACATAACGTAGCTATGGTGGGAATTCACATCGAGATTACACATAACGTAGCTATGGTGGGAGGGGTCCACATCGATACTACACATAACGTAGCTATGGTGGGAATTCACATCGAGATTACACATAACGTAGCTATGGTGGGAGGGGTCCACATCGATACTACACATTAACGTAGCTATGGTGGGAATTCACATCGATACTACACATAACGTAGCTATGGTGGGAATTCACATCGAGATTACACATAACGTAGCTATGGTGGGAGGGGTCCACATCGATACTAGCTCATATGTATCTATCTAAAGACATTCTCGTGGTTGAACCTCCAAGGTCAACTGCCAAGGGGTTAGGATTATTGTACTAGATGCAATTTGGGCCTTATTCTAGTAGGAAACATGTATTTCTGTAGTTTGGATTAATTAACGTGCGTAGGAGTCGTTTTCACTGGATTAGAACACTTGAATATTAAACATCTGGTTGAGGTACTATAGCAAGAATGGATCGTGGAGGCATGTTAGTGTTCATATCTGTTTTTCCACTGTTAAAATGCCACATGACAATGTCAAGGAAGCCCAGCAGTTTCGTACGTGAAAACATTCACAGCTTTGTTAACTAAGGTTAGTTTTATAACAGTGTTTAAATAATATTTACAATGCATTAGATATCTTTAATTCGTCACTGGTGCAATCTGTAGTAAAGGTTAGATATAATCTTTGTATTTGTTATCTATATCACACTAATGATCAAGAAGCACTTTGCAAATTAATATTTTATAATTATACCTTTAAACAGATGTTTCAGCTAATTTGTCGAAGTTTAGCTGCTTATTGTCAGTTAAATGTGGATTATAAAACATACATACTACCATATTTTCAAATTAAAAAATACTCCAGGTAACTTTTCTAATCTTTCTCTCCACATAAAACTTCCTCGGATTTCAACGAATATTTTACAAAACCAATCAGCTGAATTGGTTTAGCTGTTTCGAGAGTGGCGATAACCAACACATTTTGCGATATATGTTTATTTATAATTTAAAGGAATGATCATATGGTGTACTTTTGTCTTTGAAGTTTACAGTGTAACTTATAATTATTATTGTATTTCATTAAACCGATTCCAATCGTTTTACGCGCATTCTCAACATTTGTGCTTTATTGCGATGTCAGACAAAGGACAAACGTTTAAAGTTACACTGCTTGGACGAAGTTGGCTGTGCCTTGAAAAAATTTTTATCAGTTTATTTAGTTTTCAACAATGAAGTTCAAACGTCGTTGGTGATGTGAGCACAAACAGCTATTGGCACATGCTTTTATGAAAACTTTTGAAGTTTCTTTGCCCGTGTGAAGTTGGCAGTGCTTTCGAGAACTGTTTTGTCACGCCAAGTAATCGAGCACAAACGTGTGATACCAGAATAGAATATGCGAATTGAATCACATATGGTCTTCTCTCACATTTAATTTTAATCTTAAACCTCAATGGTCTACAATATGTAGCCTACTCATATACATACATGTACATTTCACGGAATTTGGTGAAAATCTAAAAGTTGCACTGCTTCAGTGTTTAAAAAATGTCTTTTTGCGCTTCAAGCAACCGAACACATATCTTGGGAATATTTGTATAGAAACAATAAAGACGCGATTTAAAATAAATGTGTAATAAAATTAAAAGTTACACTGCTTGTGTGAAATTAATAGTGTTTTAAACATTTTTTGCCCTCGAAGTAATATAAAACATTCGCCATACATGCTTTCACAAACAATTTTAATAGATGGAATTTCAGTACCATCGACTTTGTACCGTATCGACTCTCCTCCTTATTCTGTTTGATAAGATCCTCGCACAGGCCAGTGGCCGATGAGGACAGGCAGCATAAGGCTCAAAAGGGGATTGGCCTCTCCCTTTAAAACAAAAAAAAATTATAAACAATTCAAATAAATAAATGTTCCAATACAGACACTGCACTTTTAGTAAACGTGATTGGGAATACGTTTACCGAACATCCTGTGGAGCATTCCTCTATTACGAATCGTGCATAATAAACCAATTAATGTCTTTTTGAAAGTTTTTATTTACTATTAAAATTTTCGGGACACCTTGTTAATTTGTATAATTGAAAACTTTTAAAATTCTTTGTACTAGATGGAATTACATCGGAAGGAAGTTTCTTGTTACATCGCCACCATGAAAATAAGGTAAACCGATTATGTATACGATATTTTTTCCGAATTTCATTACTATCGGTTATTACATCTTCGGCAATACATTTCAACATTTCCTCAAGACGTATTCCCCCACATTGTTGAAAATATTTAGTCTTGTCCATGCACAAGAAACATACAAACTACCCATGAACAAGTTTCACAAATTTCATTAGTTCCACAATTTGGTAAAATTATCCTATTCATAACAGGCCTATAAATGTCCTATTTCGAAAAAAAAGTTAACAAAGTTAAGTCAGTAATGTTTTTAAAAGGTAAATCGACCTGCGATGTTTAGTGTCATGCATAATTTCTGCTCTTGCACAGAAAGAGCACGCCAACTCTATATTTTATGACATTGAGACAGCCTTTTCCATAATATTATCACGATTAGGCCTGCTATTTCAGAGGTGTTAGATGGTTTGCTTCTTATTCAAAACAAAGTTAAGCAGAGCGTACAAAAAGTAACCCACAAGAACATTTCAGATTGCAATGTGATCCGACAACAGTCGATTATGGAACCGTTCATTTTTATCATATATGTCAATGAATTTGGAAATCTAATGAAGGTAATCTTGTTAAGTAGGCTGGTGATGCTACAGTTTTCATGCACTTACGCAGTCTGTAATCTTTTCCAGGAATCATATGGAGTACCCTGTCTCGAATGCTTTACTCTGAATGTATAGAAAAGTGCTATACAACTGTGAATATGAATAGCAATAAATTGACGTGCCTTTGCATTTTAAAACACGACCACCTTTACGTACAGTTTACAACGACAAATTTTGATTGCCATAAAATTCAGGTTTAGTTGACTCTCTACATTCATTGTTATTATTTATGTCGCTCCTTAAAATTATATCTCTTGCTTGCACCACCCCTTAAAACCTCTTACGCACCTGGGTCGGGCCTACCGGGCCATTTGTCAAAGAGGCCCTGAATCTTACAGGCCGTGACATTCCACATTCTGAAATCTTCTAAAGACTATACCTATGCTTGTAGAAGCAAAGACCTTTTAAAATACAAGACCAAGAGGTTTTAGATTTCCAGAGGATTTGGATTTCCGGAGATTTTGGATTTTTAAAGGTTTTGTATTCCAGAGGTTTTGGATTTCCAGAGGCTTTGGATTTCCTATGGCTGGAAGTGTTCACTAGACTAAAACTTCTAGAACTCAGGAGGCTCCAGTGGCAAGGAGCCTACAGAGGCGAGGCTGTAAGTTCTCAAAGGCCGGGTCCCTCCCGACTCAGAACTTCCAGAGGCAGAGTCCTTCTAAAGACAATGAGTTCCAATAAGTTGTAATATTGAAGTAAATGCAAACTTTATAACATTAATTACGCTTGTTACTAATAAATTATATATTTAAATAAGATATGTTAGACTAGATTAATACACGGAAATAGTTAAACTAATACAAAGTGTGTTTAACAGATTTTATAATTTGAACACATTGTCGGTGCTTATGAATAAATGAAGTCCAAAGTTGTTTGTTTTGAATTTATACGTATGTTTATGTTCATTAAAAATTATCATATAATAATTTGAATGGAATTATTAATCTATTTAGCTGCAGGAGATATTGTTTTGATTCTTGTTTAATCCGCTTTAAACGTGTTATTGAACGTGTTAAAACGTGTTATTTTCATTATTAGTTCAATTACACATCTGACGTCTATGTTGCAGAAAACTGTATAGTGAACATTAAAACCTAACACGGTGAAGTAAACAATTTGTAAACCGGGTCACGTGATATAATCGCGTGATGCAAAATGAAACAACTTTGTGCATACGGCGTCCATAAAAGTGGCTTTACTGCACAAACCAAATCGATGCAAATTTCTGGCACGCAGGACATGCATTTGCATACTATTGTTAACTTAATACGGGTGATCGTAAAGTTAGTGGAAACATTACTTTTATTGTGAGTACAGCTACTCCGTGATTCGGGCGTATACGTTTTAAAAGAAAGAAATTGTGTGTGTGTGTGTGTGTGTGTGTGTGTGTGTGTGTGTGTGTGTGTGTGTGTGTGTGTGTGTGTGTGTGTGTGTGTGTGTGTGTGTGTGTGTGTGTGTGTGTGTGTGTGTGTGTGTGTGTGTGTGTGTGTGTGTGTGTGTAAAGTGGTTCTATTCCCAGTGTTATATAAATCAATGTGTATTTTTGTAAACCGTAAGTGGTATGCATTGCTTTTGTTATGATATTACTATTACGGACCGGGTGAAGTAAGGCCTACATTACAGTAGCGAACTATCACAACACCAATTGGAACGATTTTTCCATGGATGTTCCTTAAAAATAGTACTTTCGATGTATATTGACTATCAGTTTTCAGAAGCTCTCATTTTTGCTGTTGTAGGATTTACTTAGTTTGTGTATATAGGGAACAGTTTTCGGTTAGCGGGGAAATTAAATCCTATTTCCTGAAATGGGGTGGAGGAATCTCGACCATAGATATCTTATTCGGAGTACATACAAAATATACAGGAAATTCCTCTCGAAAATGATAAGCCATCAAAGTTTAATTGAAATCTAAATAACTGTGCTTTAATTGTTGGGTAATTTACTGAAAATAGAGACAGCTGATAAGGACACCTCTTATGTTTCCAATATCCATTTTAACAATTTTTAATTAATTGGATTAATTTATTTGTATCAAATACGTTTATGCATCGCTTTTGAATAAAATCTGTGAATGAATAAAGATAGTAGGTAAACAAGACCATATAGGGTGTCTGATTGAATATTCAGATACACATTTATGGAGTCAACGTGTTTATTTTGGTTCCATAAAAAATGCGGAAGGGTCTACTGTTAAGGGAACTCTGCAGTTTTCTTCTACCAAGAATTCTTCCATACAAAAGGCTGTAGGCCTAAGGGCGGGGCGAGCACTCGGCGGTATTGTCAAAGGCTAATCGATATGTAACTGTGCTTCCCTGAGCTTTCCTTACCACCAAGTACCAATCTCTCGCCGAGCCTATTCCTATTTCTGAGTGCTTACAGTAAACTTCAGGACTATACACGTCCACAACAACGGTCTGGTCCTGTTTTAGTAGGCTTACTAGGTAACCTTTAACTATTTTAATTATTGTTTTATTAAACCATTTAAGTTTCATATTAGACGAATCCGATGTTCATAAACATTCATTCGGTTCCTAACATCGAATGAAGTTGACGTTTATAACTTTGCATTAAGTGCTTGTACAGTCAAACTTGGATAAATCAAAATTTTGGTTGATTAGAACTTTTCTCCCGAAACCTTGACATGTAATAAAGTCTTCATACCGTAATTAGAAATTTTTGATAATACTATTCTTTACACGGGTACCTCCATTTTTCTATCGAATGTTCCACACTGTTTTGGTGGTTTGATGAATGGTTTAGAGACTATGTTTGTTTCGATCTTTCAATAAATTTGTTAATTCTTAAACAATTATATAGATTAGAAATGAATCTCATTGATAAAACATGTTTTCTAATAACGTAAATATCTAATAAAAACTGAATGTATGGATGATGTTGATACTGATATTACCACTTAAGATAATATATAAATTGATTTAATATAAATGTGTGGTGCTGAAATAAAGGGGTGCCACTCTTACACAACAAATTAAAATTCTCCCGAAAAAACTTGATTAGGGAAAACAGTTCATTGGAGCAATTATTCCAGAAGACAGTAAAGCTATCTACAAGTAAACAGTCAATTATTATGTTTAGTTAAATATTCTTGGTAGGAGACTTCCGTGTATCTTGCCAATGACTAGCGATAAGTTTTACAATATTTCTGTTAACTTTTTATCTTGTGTTTTTGGTTCCTCACTTGCAGAAAAGAGCACATACCAGTTTTTGATGCTGTCCTATGCACAAAATGTGTTTAGGACACAATTATGTAATAAAGCTGCTGTTCCCTCCTTACAAAAACATTATCTTATCACTAAAATATTATTAACTTTACAATGAAAATTAAGTCAAATACAGTTGTATTTATGAATTTTTAAAGAGTAAAGGAGTGAATTGCATAAACTATTTGACACCCAACAAAATAAGGGTTAAAACATTTATAATTGCTCAGAAATATCGTTTTTCTTGGTTGCCTCGGTCGCGGTTGATATTTGGCAACACCCTCTATCTTTCTGGTTGAAGTACAGCCGAGCAGCGCGGGGTTGTACCCTCTCGCTGGAGAGTCCAGGCGGGGAAACTTGGCAAAGCGAATGTCTGGAGACCGTCTCTGCCTTATTTATAGCACACCTTCGTCTGTTGACCCCTGAATCAAATGTTAACGAACACAACACCTCAGACGCTCTATTTCTATCTGTAGACACTAGACAGTCCAGGGCATCTCCCTCTGTTTTGGTGTCAATGTACTCCGACTCTTACTGGAGCTGTTGTCGTCATGGATGTCGCAACAGTGAGGCCTGTGGTGAATATTAGGTGTGGGGTTCGAGAAAGCCGGTCCCGCCCCTCCCGATTTTAGATATTGCTCAGGACCCCTCTCCGAAAATCTTTTTATGGATAAAGATAGGTCTTAAAGATTAAAGATTGTTAAAGGTCTTCTTTTATGAATAACAATGCCACAAAACATTTTCCAGCTATCACAAAAGCAATATTTAATCCAGAATGAAATGTCAAGATATTCCAGAACATTTCGAAGTAAAACGATATTTTACTTTTTAAATCAGTCTCTTTCGTTAATTTCTTCTTTTTTTTTGTCATACGGAATATTGAATCGGATTCTAGAGTCCTCGCTCATTAATTGTGCTTTTACAGTCTAGTACCATAGTGTCCGCTCCTCGTATGTTGTAGTTCAATAGAGAACCATACAATACGAGTATGCCTATATTCTGCTGCATTACTATAATCGAGTATAAAACTTTTTGCTCGCAAGAATTACCATCTTAGATTTTCCGTTCTTGAGTAGGTTTAATGAATTTTGATATCCCTGCCTACAATTACGTATGGTTTTGACCTATGGACGATTAATTTGTAAATAATAGTTGTAAATTAACATATTTAGTTCATGTTTGAATATTTTTAATTAATTAACTGAACAGTGGAAAACAACGTATAGAGATCGATGTAATCTTAGTTCTTAGCCTCACGCAGGAGGTGTTGAAGTGTTTGATTCATACCGCGTTGAAACGTTGCTTTCATAATTACATTTTTTTCAGATATTTAGGCCCCGCTGTAGAGAACTATACAGAGGCAACCGATAGATGTTAAACTGAAACCGCCATTAGTATCTATTCGTCTGTATAGATCATTTGACTGGGCGGAGCTTTATCGTCATTGGCCGAAGCTTAACGAATCAAGGGGTTGATTGGTTAAGCCTCAGCCAATTACGATAGAGCTCCGCCCCTTTCAACTATTTCCACAGACGGATAAGTATTATTGGCAGTTTCGGTTTAACATTTGTTGACTGAAGATAGCTCTCCACAGATAAACCGAAATATCAAGAATTTAATTGTGTAAGCAATCTTTCAACGCGGTTTGATCCGGAAAATGGGTTGTTAGTTAAAACCGAATTGAATTATCCCTTTAGAGCGAGTTTGAAATAGTTTTTTTTTTTAATTTAGAAGCAAACCCAGTATTCTTGCTCTTCAATGGTAAGAAAGGGACAGATAGGAACATCTTAAACGGAAATAGCTAAAATTGGATTACTAGAAATTCAACTTCCAATGGTCATTTCTTAAACATTGCCTGACTCCCCTACATTGATGTGCTGATGAATCGCATTACCTAGCGTAGCTTTTAGGTCTCTGATAGTCGTCTTCTTCTTCATATAAAGTTCATATTGCTGCCCCAGAAAATTGTTGTTCTCCTCATCAGCAGATATAGGAGTCCAAGATCAACAAGAAATTCGCAATTTTAGAATGTCAAATTCAAAGACAAGTTGTGTACGACGAATTATGGTTTTATTAAGCTTCAGTACTCCAACCTCAGCTATCTTTTAACTCGATACTTCACACTCGATACTCAGTTCAACATATCTGTATTGTAAAAGACAACGTATACACTACATATCACATGTTACATAACTATTTTGTATGCAGGCAATAGTTATGTACAAACTAAGCGCCATGGATATCATCGGTGCTTTGGATGCCACATGTTTCGCTCGACCCTTGATATTTAATTTATTTATTTATTTATTCTTCCAACGGAATTACACCACTTGTACATGTAATAAGTTAAAAAAAAATTATGGTTGCCTGTAAAGTCGGTTTTACGGGCGAAGATTTTACGTGACAACGTCTTTTTCTCGGTAGAATATTTATTGATATGAATATTATTAAATTGCACAATAGGAACAAGGAATTGAATGAAAATAAGAATTGCACAAATTTTAACTATAGAAATATATTTTGTTTACTAAAACATTGTACATAATTTGAAATTAATTAAAAATTTGTTATTGTAAATGGTAAAGTTGAATAAAACATTTACTAAAAATCGGAATTTGAAATTCTTGCTAAACACAGTTAAATTCTAACTCCGCGCGTGGTGATTGGTCGGTTTAGTTCGTTTGTTTGGTCGCACTGTTATGACAGGTTAGAGGTTATAATTTGTTATTTTTAATGTTTGACTAGCAATACGCGCTGTTTCTTCTCAATCGACTGAATTACGATTGATTGCAGAGTGATTTAAACTAATAATTTACTTAACACTATCAACATTTGTCAATAGTATGACATAACCTATAAACTCAGTTTCTCAACTTTTGTGTCAATCTAACAATTAATCAATGAACCATAGTTTACGATAATGAAATATCAGTGTACAATTATTTACCTTTATTGTTGTAGTTGTTGTAAATGACGAATCTAAGCACTCCACATTTTCACGAATAAACATAGATATCTGCTTTATCCCGTGCGGATCCCGTGCGGCGGACCCACTGGACGGGCATCGTAACGTTACCGGGCGTTACACTTTTTCATGAGTGACTCCGAGCCGCAACCTAATTTAAGACGTTGTCACGTCAAAAGAGTATAAATTATTAATAGCACTAATATAATGTATACATATGTAATTAAATAACAAACAATGTTAAAATAAGTAATCAAAAACAGCGAATTAGTAATAAATATAAGTTAACAAATAATCAACGAAAAGGTAAAAAAAACAAAAATAATAATAAATAGTTAAATATAAAAACGAAGCAACAGTAAAAAATGTGTGGTGTATGATAAGAACTAAATAACAACCAAGTGATAACAAAATTTGACACATGCAAAAGTAACAATAAATAACTTTTTTGATATTGATAAGTATGAGAGGTAACACCAACAGAGGAAAACACTGTTGAACAATTCAGCATATCCGAAGGCTCTGTAATTACTGTCTCGTTCACCTTCATCTGACTTATTTTTCTTACTTTATTTTGAATTGTAAGTTTTGATTGGTTTATTCTAGGCAGTTTTTTTAATACTTTTTGGGGTTTTCAGTTTTGAATCTACGCCATAAGCATTAGTGCCTTAAATGACTGTTTTTAATTATTGTGTAATTTTTATAAAAGGTTAAGCAACGTTCATTGTCAGATTGGAGATATATGAAATTTAAAATGTTAATTTTTCTCTTGACACAAGAATACACGAGTGTATTATTCCCTTTTACTTTTAAAATATGAAAAGGACATGAAGAATCAAGTGGTTAAAGAGACAATTATAGAAAGCTCTAAACATGTCATCGAGTGAACTAAATTTTTGAGTTCTTTAATGTTTAAGGGTAAGAATGTTCTTTTATTAACAAGCTTTGGACCTCTCTAACAATGGGTTACATCTCAAGACGACATTCTCCTCCGCAAAATGGTGTAAGATGGAGGACTCAAACACCGATACACGATAATATTATAGATTCGTGATCACATGTCAATGTCCATGTTCGATGTTTTTGTTACCCTAGTTGATGAGTTCACCGCCAATTTCGTATTATGTGAATCAAGTACGTCGTGGAATAGCTGGGTCATTGAGTTGGTAAAGTCCAGAATATTGATGTTAAAATCGCTAATTAGTAGAAATCCATGATGCTGAAGAGAATTTAGAAGTAAATCTAGTTTAACCAGGAATATACTAAAACACACACTTGTAGATCTATACGTAAAGTTCAAGAACAACAAATTTCTCAGATAAATTTAAGGAAAAACTGAATCCTCAACTTCAAAGATAAATTCTGGACTGTAGTACACTTTGAAGGGCTTAATTTTTTATTTATTTTGCCACACAAAAATAGCCACAACCACTCCCTTAAATCGGTGAAAAGGGTTTTCCACTTTGAAATTGTTTAATTGAAAAATGCAAATGGTTTCTAGACATTATAATATAACTTTTTCTTGTCTCGCGTATTCCAATTAGTACGTGATCGATCGATAATAAATGAACCCAGAAGCAGAAAAACGACCACAGCAAATAAAATCTTTTAGACCCTGGTCGGGATTTTAACAGAACTTGGCTGTTTCTACAGCGATATCAAAGCCCTACTTTAGTTCACACTCGTCTAAAGAACCGTAAAATGTTTGATTAAGATGATTCTGTTGCGTTGGCATATTCTTAGAATGCAACCATTTCCTGTAAATTACCAACAGCAAATAGTAATAACAAAGCAGGAATAAACCACTCCACAGGTCGCGTAACAGACTTCACTGAAGTTGCATGCACAATTGTGAATCTTGTGAATTCGTTCTCGAGATATTTTGCGTCGCTAGCGCTCAGCCAAATCCCATGAAGGAACATACACCATGCTCCATTTTTGTGCAAAAATGAAGTTTCAGAAAATGTTTCGTTTATAATTCAATTTATTCATGAGATATTCTGCGGAAGATATACAGATAACCACAAAATCAAGAGTTATATCAGCCACCTTAGCAAAAGTAACCATGCAAAATTTCAACTCTCAGGCAAATTTAATGGGTGAAATGCACAGAACCCAATGTTACCTATATAGAAACAAAACTTAATGCAAAATTTAAAGTCTACAGCCCTAATACATGAGATATAGTGTGGACAAAAGAGAAACTTTGGCAGTCCTCCGAGTGAGTGATAATAATTAATTGTTTTATTACAAGTGTAATTGTGGCATATTTTATAGTTATGCCACCGCCTGCGAATCTGAAAAATGCAAAGTTATAAATAAAAGCTCGCCTCAACAAAACAGCCTTCCTGCCGAGCAGCCTACCCTCGCATCACTTTCTCATGGGATACCCCGAGACCGTGAATGGAACTTGTTTCCATTTATATTGATATGAGGTTGTCGTTGCGTGGCGCGGCCTCACCCTCTGTTCACCCTCCGTGGGGTCCGCGGTCGTTGCCCTCTCTTTGGTAAACACGCCGCTCGTCTGCACCGGTCTCCGTGATAACTGTTATTGATAAACAGCTCCGCTGATAACGCTAGTTTTCATCTGGCGTTTGTTGTATATCACTTGGCAACTCTGTTTTATATGGTAGCGCCCGTGACCCGGTATCGTATTGTTGACTTAAATTCTTATTTTTCTAAATGTTTCCTGTTTTTCACTATAGAGGCAGGGTGTAAGCGTATCGTATGAGATTAATGATTTTTGGATTGTTTATGTGTATGCATATAATATACTAGCTAAGATCAATCAATATTTATAAAAGTTATGCTACCTACTGAAGAGAATCTCAAACTAACGTTGGATATATTGAGAGTTATTGAAGTAACTAATTCGCTAATCACTATTTATAGTTGTAGAATATTGCGATATGTTTCATTTTGAGTATGATTATAAAAAATTCAATTTTTCAAAGTTACATATACTTAAAAATCTTTAAATAATTAGACGTGTACATATCATATCAACCACTACCAGCTGCTATCGGAGTCAATTCAACCCTTTACATTCTTATGATATGTTTGCATGTTGCTACAACTCCATACGTTTCATTTTCATATTGGCTACAATTTTCCTGTGCTTTTTTTAGTGATGTGGAACTATATCCTATTGTTTGTCCATTTTGTGGCATAAGAGATTCGACCGAGTATTCAAGGCTGATTGATACTCGAAGGTCGGATCTGCCAAAGAGATCCGATCGAGATAATGTTGTCGTTGATGCTACTGGCATCGAAGGGCGACATTGTCGGTAAACTTGGATCGTAGTCTCAGTACAGGTGGGCTTACAAGTTTTTCTCCGAGTCTGTCAAACCCGCTCTAATGTTCACGCTACTTCTTCCATTCAAAATCTTGCTCAAGAAGGGCTCTAAGGTTTGTGATAAGATCGGACACATTGGGTCCAAATTTGATAAGATAGGTTAATGCATCCTAGAAATCTTTAAAATGTTTAAAATGATGTTGGAGGCTTCAACGCTGAACACATTCAATGTTGTCTGAATCGGATGATATGCCAGCACCTTCAATAATAATAGCCCAAAATGTGTATCTTTGTTTGGTTGTAGATGAGTTTTTCAATAACTCAATCCATTGAATAATGGTCCCCGGACCAGAATGTTGTTTAATGTGAGGTGAACCAAAACTCTCCCACGCTGACTCGGTCCATTGGGTCCATTTGGTAATGGTCTTCGGGCCAGGATGTTGTCCTCTGTGAGGGGAACTCGAAGTCTCACACGCTGACTCGGTCCATTGGGTCCATTTGGTAATGGTCTTCGGGCCAGGATGTTGTCCTCTGTGAGGGGAACTCGAAGTCTCACACGCTGACTCGGTCCATTGGGTCCATTTGGTAATGGTCTTCGGGCCAGGATGTTGTCCTCTGTGAGGGGAACTCTGGGTCCATATGGTAATGGTCTTCGGGCCCAGGATGTCCTCTGTGAGGGGAACTCGAAGTCTCACACGCCGACTCGGTCCATTGGGTCCAATGGTAATGGTCCAGGATGTTGTCCTCTGTGAGGGGAACTCGAAGTCTCACACGCCGACTGTCCATTGGGTCCATTTGGTAATGGTCCGGGCCAGAGTTGTTCTCTGTGAGGGGAACTCGAAGTCTCACACGCCGACTTGGTCCATTGGGTCCATTTGGTAATGGTCTTCGGGCCAGGATGTTGTCTCTGTGAGGGGAACTCGAAGTTTCCCTCACTGACCGACTCGGTCCATTGGGTCCATTTGGTAATGGTCTTCGGGCCAGGATGTTGTCCTCTGTGAGGGGAACTCGAAGTCTCACACGCCGACTCGGTCCATTGGGTCCATTTGGTAATGGTCTTCGGGCCAGGATGTTGTCCTCTGTGAGGGGAACTCGAAGTCTCCCTCGCTGACTCGGTCCATTGGGTCCATTTTGGTAATGGTCTTCGGCCAGGATGTTGTCCTCTGTGAGGGGAACTCGAAGTCTCACACGCTGACTCGGTCCATTGGGTCCATTTGGTAATGGTCTTTGGGCCAGGATGTTGTCCTCTGTGAGGGGAACTCGAAGTCTCCTCGCTGACTCGGTCCATTGGGTCCATTTGGTAATGGTCTTCGGGCCAGGATGTTGTCCTCTGTGAGGGGAACTCGAAGTCTCACACGCTGACTCGGTCCATTGGGTCCATTTGTAATGGTCTTCGGGCCAGGATGTTGTCCACTGTGAGGGGAACTCGAAGTCTCACACGCCGACTCGGTCCATTGGGTCCATTTGGTAATGGTCTTCGGGCCAGGATGTTGTCCACTGTGAGGGGAACTCGAAGTCTCACACGCTGACTCGGTCCATTGGGTCCATTTGGTAATGGTCTTCGGGCCAGGATGTTGTCCTCTGTGAGGGGAACTCGAAGTCTCACACGCTGACTCGGTCCATTGGGTCCATTTGGTAATGGTCTTCGGGCCAGGATGTTGTCCTCTGTGAGGGGAACTCGAAGTCTCACACGCTGACTCGAAGTCTGACGTTTAATCTTCTTCATTCATAATACACCCATAGCTTAAGGAGCTGTCCATGAATTACGTAACGCACAAAGGGACATTAATGTTCGGTAGCGTTACGTAACTATTAAATCTCAACTATTAATTGCTTGAATTTGTTCACAATATTTTCCTACTTTCCTCAAAAATGTTAAAGTTAGTATTCTATTTTTCTTTCACTTTGGAGAAACAGCCTCGCTCACTCACGCGCTCGGTTGTAAGGGCAATAATATACGGACCAAACAACCGCGAACGAAAGTCAACAGCAGAAAAGCTTGGTTATCAGGACCTACGTTACTTACTGGTGCATGCTATACGAAACGACATGTTCATGCCAACAAGCGGAATAACTAGCGGAGACGCGTAAATTCGTCCAGCTGAAATTCCGGGTATCTGACTGTACAAACGAAATTCTAGCAGAACATCGGCACCCCACGCGGTTGTGGATCGAACCACTAACCGAAACACAACAACGCGAAGGTTGTGGTTGTGTTTTTTCTGGTTGTGATGTACTTTATTCCTAGTTTTTGAATCACTGAACGATGGCAAATGTCCGGAACAATTATGTTTCCTTAACATATTATTTAAAAGTTACATCGAATAAGGTTTCAACAAATCTTTTATCTCGTGTTTTCCTTAAGGCAAGCGTGACCAGAAGAGTGTTTCAAGTCCCTTGGTAAATTAATTTTAGATCAAGGGAATAAGTGTGAGATTTTCCCCTAAAAGACAAATGTGGCTCCTGAGGCAAGCCAGAGAGAGGCAATATAGAGGGCGATAAAAAACTGTATTCCAGCGAACACAAAACCCCACTTACAGTTTTATTAAATTAAATAAATAAACAGACTTCACTGGCTGAGCTGTAGCGAAGCTTATTACTCGTAGGGAGGGGTGCTGGAATTTCTGTCTGTTTGTCTGCGTAATATCTCGAGAACGAATAGACGTTTAGACTTGAATTTTTCCTTGAAACTTAATTTCCACGTACAGAAAATCCTGTAGGCAACGCCGAGTTTAAAGATGAAGCATGTTACATCAAGGGACTTAAATGAGTATTAGCGAAATCTAACTTTTCACGAGTTATGTGAAACGAAATATGCTACGGACTTGATATTATATATAAATATATATATATATATATATATATATTATATAATATATATTATATTGATATTATATATAAATATATATATATATATATATATATATATATTTATATGAAGTATATATATATTTGTATATCATTAAGAGGACTTGCACCATGACTCTTCTGTTTATATGTTTGTTTTCCGTAAAATATCTCTTGAACTAATTTAACTAGAAACTTGAAATTTTGCAACTTTTTACAACTTCAGTAAAGGCTGTTACGCGACACCAGGTCTGGCGAACTCATCCTTTGTATGTGAGAAAGTTCATGGTTTTCCAACAGTTACATCAAACATAAAAAAGTTGCTGTT
Organism: Homalodisca vitripennis; assembly: GCF_021130785.1. Lineage (NCBI taxonomy): Eukaryota > Metazoa > Arthropoda > Insecta > Hemiptera > Cicadellidae > Homalodisca > Homalodisca vitripennis. The sequence goes on along the minus strand of NC_060208.1, from coordinate 181,603,877 downwards.
TTTATTATTTATAAAATTCATCTAAAACAGAACTGCTGCTCGTTTTAGACAATCTCGTAGCCAGTATCTTATCAATATTTTTCTAGAAACTGTATAATATATTTGTGGGAATAAAAAAATATCCCTTTTCTCCATTCTTACAATAAGAGTAAAGTGTGAGGAAGTGATACATATTTAATTAAGACAGAGAGAACGCCTGTCTTTGTCGCCAATCGAAAGTAACCAAATAACTAACAATGGCGCAAATATAGTTTTTGTCTAGGAGGAGGTGGAAATGATGAGTAATTCACTAGTTACAGAAGGTACAGGAGCTAATAATTCCTGATTCTGTTCCTCTTTGTATGAAATTTGATAGTGTAACACCTTTTTAGATCTATTTGAAATTGAATTGTGCAAAGTTAGTTCATATATCGACATAAACATATAGTTAGGTATTTAATGTTCAGTATTTATTTTTTTCTCTGGGGAGGGGGTTGACCCCTTTATTTTAATTTTGTATACGCCACTGCCTGCGTTTATGAAGTGTTGAAATTAACACAGAAGTGTGCTTTAGAGAAAATAACATTCTTTAAGTGCCTACATGTCTCTATATAAGCAGTATTTTAGGTTCATATTCCGAAATGATACACCGATTACAGAATTAGTTGTAATTATTTCGTATATTTCAGTTTCCACTTTTATGATTTATTTATGCTTGACGAGTAACATAACAATATGTGTCAAAACATCCGATCCAATCGCGGGGTTTTATATGTTATAGTTTCGCCCTTAGTTCTGTTTAGAGGGCAGCGGATTGATGATCAAACTCAGTATAACCTTCATATCAGTGTTAGTAAAACTACAAATATACGAAGACATCGAACTTCGGTTGTCCTGTAGTCAAAAGTGAGTGTTGCAATCTTATACTGAAATTTTATTGTAATCCTATATTTTAGCAAACAAACTGTTACATAGAAGTAAACTATATAATAATGTACATACTGACTTCAAATATGTTCAGAATTATGATTTGTACAATTTGCATGAGTATATGAGTATGTAAATGTGTCCATGTATGTATAAATTTGTAAAAAGCAGATTTGTCAGGTCATATGTGTTTCTACTGCTTACCCAGCGTGCTGTGTCAGCCAGCATTCTACTTTTCTGCAAGGCGAGTCGTTTGTTATTTGATGATTGTGACACCACAATTGGAAACTTGTGACGTCACATTGGACCGTATTTATAAATGTTATAGATATACATACACCCTCCAAGCAATGTAAGATGTCGTGTTTTATAATTCTAAATAATAAATGAATCTAGTTAAATTCAGATCTCAGAATAATCATGTAGAACATTTTGCTCCGTGAAAAATACGTTATTTATGCATGAAAAATGTCAAGACGAAAAAAATGTAAACATTTAAAGCTCTATTTCTCTAGACATAATTAATTGTCACTAAACTTTTTGTAATTAAAGAAACATAAAAGACTTACTCAGCGTTTAATATTGGAAACGATGTTTGGATTAAGTTGGACGCTATTATTTATTAAAATTATGGAATGCGAATTAATATTTTACTACTCACCCTCGGCTTCCACCAGACTTCCTATGAGATATTCCCTAAATTCGGGGGTAATTTGAAGTAAAAAATAAGTTGGCAATGTATATGAGGTTTTTCCAGGGAGTTAAAAAGAAGTCTATAGTGTATGTCTTCATTTCTGGGTTTTTACAAATGTTTTGACTTTAAGAGTGTTTTTTGACTATACGATAAAAGTGATTAGACCTTTGTACACAAAATTTAATCCCCTTAATCCCAAAAATCTGAAGTCGAATTTAACCTTGACGTTCAGTTATTATACTATTATGAAGTTGCTTGATTGTTATGTGAACACAACGGTACCAACACCTATAGTGTCAATAAGCAGGAAGTATCGTTTATTGCAGTTTCAGTGGACGTCTACAGTTACAAGCGACAGCGATCCCGAGTCTCCGGCTGACGTCATGCGCAGAGCTGTTGAGCAGAGCGTCTTCAATTTAGGTTCTTTTTTACTGTGTTGCGAATCGAGGCCAGTGTGAATGTTATTTACCATAGCACTCGAACGTTTTGAAAGAAAGATTTGATTCTAATACGAGCATAAAACTTTGACACTCTTCGCATTATGGTCGGAAATGTGAGTTTTTATATAATGCCAATATTGGGATTTTCTCGTCAATATATTTACAATCAAGTATGTTTGATCGGTGCTCTTATCGAAGGTTCCCGTGAGTTCCTCATCGAAGATCGCCTCAGATCCGTGGGATGGATATGAATTAATAGAACATTTAAAATTGCAATTGAAATGACTCTACTGCTACTGACCCCACACAATGTCGTATGGCAAGCTGAGCCGACTCCAAGTGTTAGACAAGCAAGACATGTTCGGCACCTACTATTTATTACCCATGATAACTTTGCACCTTTTCTGCTTTATCATTTGTTTTCTCTTAATATGAAATAAATATTGCGATCTCAACTATTAATTATTGGTCAGAAAAAGACCAAACAGGTCTTTAAGAGACATCGAAAACTTTATATGCTGGTCCTCAAATTTGAGTCCCACATTAAGCTACCCTTCAAGTTCAAATGTTTAATTCGAATATCTTTGTTGCAGTAGAAAGTAACAAAATAAGTATTGTATTTTAACAGTTAGCAACATGAGTAATTTTAATATGTTTAGCACATAGAAGACTCTTGGAGCAATTAGAAAAAAAAACTGTTGTGGAGTCGACTGATGATGAAACCTTTGGTTTCGAATGTCTCGTCCAAAAAATAAGCAATTTGGAAAAGTATTGTTTTTATTAAAATTTAGTAATGTTTACCACGGTTTAATCCATACAAACAAACAGAAATGTACATTCACTCGCCAATATTTATTTATTCACTCGCGGACCCAACATTGATGACAGTCAGCCACATGGGCGGTCTTCCAGTGAAATGCCAAAAACCTCGCTGACATTATAAAATGCATGTAACACTAAACAGCGTTTAGACGAGTTCTTACTGCCTTGAGCGTTGGGGCAATCTTGATTGAGCCTGGCAATCTGTTGATAAAGTAAACACTCCGCTTGTAAAAACAAGTGTTCGTATACCTCATTCTGTGTCTACCAGTTCAGTAGTTTATGTTGCCCCTAGTCTCAAATCTGTGTATGTCTTGGCCTCTCGTTTTGGCACATCCTGCCCTAAGGAACATTGTTGTTTTCCAAATATATAGACTAGGTAGCGTCAACGTGTTATGAAATTCTCTTTACACGAATCTCTGGGTTTCAATTTTGAATGATATGATCCTACGAGTTTTTTTCTGGAGTCTGAAAGCTCTAACGTTGTCCGCATTTTCACGTGCTTCCCGAAGCACTAATCCGTAGGAGAGATGTGTTTAAGTTAAGCCTAAATATACCATCATTTACTAAAGACCACAAGAGATAGATGTCTGAGGATAGTTTGGCATAGACAGAATCAATGTGATCATTCACGTCAACCCCTTTCCAGGCGTATTCCAAGGAATCTTGTTATATAGAGCTTCCAACAAGACCCTAACTCCAATAGCGGGCCTAGTTGTTCGACATGGACGATCCGCTCTGGCATCAAATGATACTAATCCACCAATAACATTCTTTAGCATCTCTTATGCAATCCCTAAACGCGCTTGTAGAGTAATTTTACAACATTTTGATAATTTTGTTTGTGTAAACATTTTGTGACGTTTTGTTCAGTTAGTATAGCAGTATTTTACAAAAATAAAGCTCCTTCCCCATTATTTCATAAAGCCTTCATACAGTATTTATAATCTCCATAATTAACATTTATCCTCGAAAGAGTCAGAGAGTCGCGACAGTTGTAGAACTGGAAAAGATGTGTTTTTGCAACATCAGAACCAAAAGGGTGGGTAACGCCGCCGAAGGCTATCCGAGAGATTACAATAAATTAGCAGCCACAACAGTAGATTTCAATTAAGCGAGGGTCCGTGTAGAGATGTGGCGGGGGAAGGGGCAGGGTTGGGTGGGGGTCGTTCACCTCCCGACGGGTGTAGTCTGGAGACACGTGTGTCCCGTGGGATGAGGCAGGACTCCCGCGCCCTCCACCACGTCACGTCGTCGTCCCGGCAACCGTCAATCAAACACCGTCGGACTCGACACGGCAACTCCCCTTTCGTTGTCTTTGACTTCTCGGCCGTGTGGTCAGCCGTGGAAACTAATTTTAGGCATAGCTTCAAAGTGCACCCTACTGATAGTGTTGCCCTTTTCTAACGGCAACCGATATCGCATCCTTCCTTTTGAGAATAAAACCCTAACAATTTCAAATTTAAGGAAAACAGAGTAAACGTTTATATAGATATCCAAACTTACTAGTAAATCAGCATTTTGAAATACACCTTAGCAAATTCTAGGAAATGGATATCATTTAAATCTGCGACAAGCCTAGCAACAGTTACTGGGGAACTTTATTTCAACATTTACGAGGAGTTAAAACTGTTCTTAATGTCATCACGTCAGTAATAACATATATCTTGTGCTATCTTTTCCAGACCATATCAGGTGTACTATCATTCATATGAGACAAACAACTCTGCGACAATCAACCCGTAGACGGTTCCGAAGCAGCCGTAAATCTTTTGAATTATTCCCAAGGCTATAATTTTTATATATCTATTTACCATCACACCCATCCATAACAATTCTATAAACACTAACTTGAATATAACTATCAGCAGAGATATTCAGTGCCTAGTACCATCTTCAAAATTTCAACAACAAATTCAAAGTGTTCCTAAAACGCCATCTAATAAACACCGGTACTAATACGCAGTTGAGGAATTTGAAGGAGGTAAAGAAGAATGTCATTTAAAGTTTTATTCACTAGCCATAAATATTTTAAGTTGGTGAAATGTTTTTAGATGTTGTTTTAATTTGTAACTAAGTGACTTCTTACTATTGATTTTTTGCAGCATTCAACTTGTTGACATTTCATACGTTTACTAGAGCACAGCCAATAGAACTATTGTAGACATAAAATGAATAGATGCTTCAGAATTCAATTGAGTTGAATGGAATCACGCAACCATTTCTCATTCGGGCAACAGACCTCTATTTGTGTTCGTGTATGTACTTGTACAACACAATAGTTTAAATAATGCAATATTTGCGATCTCCGGTGACGATTGCAAACAGAAATAGTGTAGTCCGTTATCTGTTATCGATAGCGAGGGACTCAATTTATAGCAGGTGTAACGAACTGATAGCGGCTAACCTCGTGCCGTCGATGCGGCGTACAAACAATCGATCGCCACGTGCAGTATCGGTGATACACAATACTGGGCAGTGCACGTCGCTGCATCCGGGTTAATATTCTGGCCAAGCAGCGATGGTTGCTGAAGGATAAGATGGTGTCGTGTGGATCACCTAATCCATTATACCCCAAACGCTGTTTACTCAGAGTATAATGGCAGGTGTAACGAACTGATAGCGGCTAAACTCGTGCCGTCGATGCGGCGAACAGTCGATTGCCACGTGCAGTATCGGTGATGCACAATACTGGCCAGTGCGACGTCCCCACATCTGGGGCAATACTCTGGCCAAGCAGCGATGGCTGCTGGAGGATATGGCTCTTATGGAGTTTAACATTGAGAAATTGGGTTTTTTTAAATATGTCCATTTAAATGTTACAAACTGTAAATATAACATCTTAAAATTAGAAAATTAATTTTAAGAATTTTTTATTGTTAGCACTTTTTTATACTTCCCTAAATGGAAAGTATACCTCCCCATAAGGAATTTCAACACTTTAATCTCTCCTATCTACGTTATTACGGAGAATTTTAAAAAAGGGCCAAGAATAAATTATCTTTAAATGACTTTTCCATACGAAAATATTACTATAATATATAGGGTGTTCCATAAGGAAAATATTACCACCAATTGGAATATTGCGTTTTTAAATCTTTGATGTCAATAATATGTTTAAATATCTTCAAAAACGAGGAAAGGTTTCCTATTTAGCATTTTCTGTCAGATGTATAGTTGCCAAGATCACAATGGTCGCTCATTAAAAAAAGCCTTACTGTGTACTAGTCACACCTAGGATTTATGAAATCAACAGAATGCACTCACATGTACGTCTCTTTCAAGTAACATGGGTAGTGTTTGGTAACTTCCGGCCTCGACTAAAGCAAAAATGTAGTTAAGTAAGTGTGGTCATTTCCCACGCTCTTGTAGTCCTTCCATATTGATAAAAATGGCAAGAATCGTCTGAACAATCTTGAATCACTCAAACATCTTCATTGCATTGCAATTTGTGTTTTACATAAATGGAAATCACTGATATAAATAAAAATGTAAGGTCTTGCAAGAGTAAAATATCTTGGTTACAGTTTCAACAGATAAGGTATTCGGAAAAGTCCTTGGAATTATTGAATCCATTTACGCAGCACAAACCCACTGCGGGGGTAAAGTCTACCCTAGGAGTCGTACTATTTCTTCAAAAGTAGCTAACAAATACCTTTGTACGAATTTCAGAAGAAGGAAAGTAGACATTAAAGAAAGAGAAGGTTTTCGAACTACCAAAGAAGTTTTACATAAACGTCTAGTACGTTATCACCCCAATGTCCCAGTAGTACATTCTGCACATGCGTCTTTGACTGGACTTAGAGCCTTTCTAGCTCACTCTATTGATGTTGTTGTCTCTGCGCTTGTAGTTTTGAACACTTTAGAGACGAAGTAGATAGAAAAAAACTAGATGTCAATTCAATAGGCAATCTCCATTTTAAAGCATTATGGGAAGGATTTCATCTCGATATATACCATTAACAACTAAATAAACCATTGCAAAAGACACTGAATCGAGACATTTTGTCTGGATTGCAATGAAACTTATTAGATATGTATTTTTGATATACTATTAAATATAGAAACACTTGTTTTCATGACACTGTTGACTGTCTTTTTCTCATCTGAAGAAGATGAGAATGACATCAACAGCCTGTTTCAGAACGGATTACATGGGGAAATAACTGTCCATCACCACGACCCCACATCTCAATAGTGCATCAATAACGTAGAAGCCAAGAAATTGCCCGAATATTTCATGTTTTCAACAACTGCGTATTAGATGGAGGGCGATTAATTAATGATTATGATAAAACATTTTCAGCTATGGAAAACCGTTTATCTCTTTAGACACGTCCAGATATATTTGCGAAAACAGGTTCAGAGGAACTTAACGAAGGGTACATAGAGATAGTTAAAACGATAGCTCTAGCACGATTCTATGTACACTGGGATTTATCAAATCGATGAACTGGTTAAACATTTCAAGAGCCGTATTGCAATCCCACTAGTTTCATCCAAAATTAAAACTCACTACATGGAATACTCCACAAAGCCTTTCGTGTCCCTCTTTCAGGGACCTCACTCATATAGATAATGCAGCATACTTCATCCCGTAGTCGTTCCTATAATTACAAATATTTTTAACAGATCTCTTTTTTCTTCAATATTTCCGTCTGTTTTGAAACTCGCTTTTGTTCACCCACTTCAAAAATGTTCATGTCCTGGTGACCCCTCAGATTTCAGACCTATTAGCATTCTATCATCGTTATCTAAATGCCTTGAGAGAGTGGTGCATCAGCAAGTATGTTTTTTTCTCGAATCCAATAAAGTTTTGTCCAACTTTCAATCAGGATTTCGTACTAATCACAGTACAACCAGTGCTCTTTTAAAAATCACTGAAGATATATGTTCGGCAATGGACAAAAGGCTTGTTACCATTTTAACGCTTTTTGATTTTTCTAAGGCTTTCGACTGCGTTTACCACCCATTGCTTCTTTTGAAATTGTCTAAAATCGGATTCTCTGATGGCTGTGTGGAGTGGTTTGGGTCGTATCTGTCAGATCGTCAGTAGTGTGTTAGGTCCAACGACAAAGACTCCTACTGGAAAACCTGTGAATCGAGGGGTGCCACAGGGTTCTGTCCTTGGCCCTCTTCTTTTTTCAATTTATATCGACGATTTGACTGTTATGATCAAACACTCATTTTTTCACCTGTATGCCGACGATTTGCAAATTTACAGCCTCGTGTATGTACGATAGTTTTAAATAATGCAATATTTGCGATCTCCGGTGACGATCCAGAAATAGTGTAGTCCGTTATCTGTTATCGATAGCGAGGGACTCCAATTTATAGCAGGTGTAACGAACTAGCGGCTAACCTCGTGCCGTCGATGCGGCGTACAAACAATCGATCGCCACGTGCAGTATCGGTGATACACAATACTGGGCAGTGCACGTCGCTGCATTCGGGGCAATACTCTGGGCCAAGTAGCGATGGCTGCTGAAGGATAAGATCGTGTCGTGTGGATCACCTACTCCATTAAACACTGTTTACTCAGGGTATAATGGCAGATTTAACGACCTGATAGCGGCTAACCTCGTGCCGTCGATGCGGCGTACAAACAATCGATCGCCACGTGCAGTATCGGTGATACACAATACTGGGCAGTGCACGTCGCTGCATCCGGGTCAATACTCTGGCCAAGCAGCGATGGTTGCTGAAGGATAAGATGGTGTCGTTTGGATCAACCTAATCCATTATACCCCAAACGCTGTTTACTCAGAGTATAATGGCAGGTGTAACGAACTGATAGCGGCTAAACTCGTGCCGTCGATGCGGCGAACAGTCCGATTGCCACGTGCAGTATCAGTGATGCACAATACTGGCCAGTGCGACGTCCCCACATCTAGGGGCAATACTCTGGCCAAGCAGCGATGGCTGGAGGATATGGCTCTTATGGGTATAACGTTGAGAAATTGGGTTTTTTTTTAAATATGTCCATTTAAATGTTACAAACTGTAAATATAACATCTTAAAATTAGAAAATTAATTTTAAGACTTTTTTATTGTTAGCACTTTTTTATACTTCCCTAAATGGAAAGTATACCTCCCCATAAGGAATTTCAACACTTTAAATCTCTCCTATCTACGTTAATTACGGAGAATTTTAAAAAAGGGCTAAGAATAAATTATCCTTTAAATAACTTTTCCATACGAAAATATTACTAATATATAGAGTGTTCCATAAGGAAAATATTACCATTGGAATATTGCGTTTTTTAAATCTTTGATGTCAATAAATATGTTTAAATATCTTCAAAAAAACGAGGAAAGGTTTCCTATTTAGCATTCTTCTGTCAGATGTATAGTTGCCAAGATCACAATGGTCGCTCATTAAAAAAAGCCACACTGTGTACTAGCCACACCCAGGATTTATGAAATCAACAGAATGCACTCACATGTAGTCTCTTTCAAGTAACATGGTAGTGTTTGGTAACTTCCGGCCTCGACTGAAAGCAAAAATGTAGTAAAGTAAGTGTAATTGCGACGCGTCGTCCTGTGGTAACTTTCCTACGCTCTTGTAGTCCTTCCATATTGATAAAAATGGCAAGAATCGTCTGAACAATCTTGAATCACTCAAACATCTTCATTGCATTGCAATGTGTATCAGTGATTTACATAAATGGAAATTACTGATATAAATACAAATGTAAGGTCTTGCAAGAGTAAAATATCTTGGTTACAATTTCAACAGATAAGGTATTCGGAAAAGTCCTTGGAATTATTGAATCCATTTACGCAGCACAAAACCACAAAACGCCTGCGGGGGTAAGGTCTACCCTAGGAGTCGTACTATTTCTTCAAAAGTAGCTAACAAATACCTTTGTACGAATTTCAGAAGAAGGAAAGTAGACATTAACGAAAGAGAAGGTTTTTCGAACTACCAAAGAAGTTTTACATAAACGTCTAGTACGTTATCACCCCAATGTCCCAGTAGTACATTCTGCACATGCGTCTTTGACTGGACTTAGAGCCTTTCTAGCTCACTCTATTGATGGTTGTTGTCTCTGCGCTTGTAGTTTTGAACACTTTAGAGACGAAGTAGATAGAAAAAAACTAGATGTCAATTTAATAGGCAATCTCCATTTTAAAGCTTTATGGGAAGGATTTCATCTCGATATATACCATTAACAACTAAATAAACCATTGCAAAAGACACTGAATCGAGACATTTCGTCTGGATTGCAATGAAACTTATTAGATATGTATTTTTGTTATACTATTAAATATAGAAACACTTGTTTTTATGACACTGTTGACTGTCTTTTACTCATCTGAAGAAGATGAGAATGACATCAACAGTCAGTTTCAGAACGGATTACATGGGGAAATAACTGTCCATCACCACGACCCCACATCTCAATAGTGCATCAATAACGTAGAAGCCAAGAAATTGCCCGAATATTTCATGTTTTTCAACAACTGCGTATTAGATGGAGGGCGATTAATTAAATGATTATGATAAAAACATTTTCAGCTATGGAAAACTTTTATCTCTTTAGACACGTCCAGATATATTTGCGAAAACAGTTCAGGAACTTAACGAAGGGTACATAGAGATAGTTAAAACGATACCTCTAGCACGATTCTATGTACACTGGGATTTATCAAATCGATGAACTGGTTAAACATTTCAAGAGCCGTATTGCAATCCCACTAGTTTCATCCAAAATTAAAACTCACTACATGGAATACTCCACAAAGCCTTTCGTGTCCCTCTTTCAGGGAGACCTCATTTCATATAGATAATGCAGCAATACTTCATCCCGTAGTCGTTCCTATAATTACAAAATATTTTTAACAGATCTCTTTTTTCTTCAATATTTCCGTCTGTTTTGAAACTCGCTTTTGTTCACCCACTTCAAAAATGTTCATGTCCTGGTGACCCCTCAGATTTCAGACCTATTAGCATTCTATCATCGTTATCTAAATGCCTTGAGAGAGTGGTGCATCAGCAAGTATGTTTTTTTTCTCGAATCCAATAAAGTTTTGTCCAACTTTCAATCAGGATTTCGTACTAATCACAGTACAACCAGTGCTCTTTTAAAAATCACTGAAGATATATGTTCGGCAATGGACAAAAGGCTTGTTACCATTTTAACGCTTTTTGATTTTTCTAAAGGCTTTCGACTGCGTTTACCACCCATTGCTTCTTTTGAAATTGTCTAAAATCGGATTCTCTGATGGCTGTGTGGAGTGGTTTGGGTCGTATCTGTCAGATCGTCAGTAGTGTTTAGGTCCAACGACAAAGACTCCTACTGGAAAACCTGTGAATCGAGGGGTGCCACAGGGTTCTGTCCTTGGCCCTCTTCTTTTTTCAATTTTATATCGACGATTTGACTGCTATGATCAAACACTCATTTTTTCACCTGTATGCCGACGATTTGCAAATTTACAACCACTTTTCCGTTTCAAACTATCCAAACATTATTGCTGACATGAACACTGACATTGACGCTATTGCAACGTGGGCCTTCAAACACGGACTGAAACTTAACAAAAGCAAGACTCAAACTATTCTTATTGGATCTCCAGACTTCTGAGCGGTATCGACTTGAACAACTCTCCTACACTCATATTGAACGGTCGTCCTCTTTCATACAGTGACAAGGTCAAACATCTTGGACTGACTATTACAAAACCTCTTAGTTGGGCCGATAATGTTACTGAGACTTGTGGCAGGGTATTTACAGTCTTAAGCAATCAATTTGCTATTTATTTACTCTTGAATTTGAAAGTAATGCTAGTGAAGACCCTGATTTTCTGCCATTTCAATTACTGTAGCGAAGTTTTATAAATGACATGACGATAGAGCTTTCGGACAGATTACAACGTGCTCGAAATTATTGTGTTCGCTTTATCCTTAGACGATATGACCATATAAACACCCTTCATCAATCAGTTACATCTGTTAAAAGTTGAATCTACTCCGTCAGTTCCACATTTTTAGCATGTTACATTCTATTTTGTATAACGTTATTCCCCTTCCTATCTGTCTGAACGCTTTTCTTTCATTTCTGAAACAAGCAATTGGAATACTCGACGTGAGCCTCTCTGTTATCTATTCCTGTTCATAGATCCTCTATTTACAATAAATCATTCACAGTATCTGCTTGTCGACTCTGGAATAATCTCCCGGATCATATCAGAGGTATTCGTAGTCGGGAACGGTTTCGGGGGGTGCTTAGGGACCATCTGTTTTGGGCCTCGTCGGGTTGACGATATCGTGGCATAGGGTATGGGACGATGGCTTTGTATGAATGGTGATGGATGAATGGCTGTTAATTTCCTTGTAAGTTTTATTCTATTTATTTATTTTTAGTTTCATAGAGAAACTTTATTTCATTTTATTACTTTATATAAATAGAGATATAATTTTTGAATGTAAAATAGTAATGTAAACTGTATTGTAGCTCTTGTTTTACAGTAATAGTATAGTTTATTAATTTATGGTTAGGTGTAAGAGAGGACTTAATAGTCCTAACCTCGCCAATTGAATATGTTTTTACGTTGTATTCAATAAAGACATTTTCATTCATTTCATTTCATACTTCATACTTCATGGGATTAACATTTTCACTGTGCTGGATGCACACTCTAAGGTGATACATCTTTATATTGTACAATGTATATTTTTACTCTGTACCTTACGAAGATTTAGAATCACTTTTGCTCGCTCTTGCATTCTTCGGATTATTGTTAGACAATGCAGTCACTTTCGTTGGCCATGATTTTTAGGAGTTCCGTCAAATCGACCACAACACATGTTCAATTTGATCCAGTTTAGAATGAGTAAGCAGAAACTTGTAGCACAGAGAAACAATCCTGTAAATTCTTCCGTGGTCGTAGCAACGCCAAAGTTTGCGTTGGAGTCTTGACTTCTTATCACGCGATCATTCAACAGCGTTTCATATACTGCTGTATACATACATACATATATGTACTAAACATAACAATTCAACATATTCAAATCAATATGTAGATAGGAAGAGAAATAAGTTCAAGGCTGGTAACACTATTCACGTACTTGTTTTTAAACTATTTTTGAAACTGGTGAAGTAGATTATGTAAGAAAACGTGCGGAATATAAATTTGTAATTGGCAAAGTGATAGCCAAAACGGCATCCTTCAATAAAGCGTTACTAGTAGACGAGTTTTGGAGAAGACATAAACGTCAAATCCAAAGGATTTATGACAATTTCAAGCTGCATAAGAGCTGGACTCCATATCTGTTAACAGAACAAAAGACAGTACTCTGAATCGATCAAAATTAGTATAAGCAATTTACGTCAGCAAAGAACCAATAAACATGGGTGAAAATTCTAATAAAATGCCCAGCATTTCTCGAAGACTATCGTTCAGACTTCGTATGAGTGCAATTTGTATATCTCAAGGAAAGGATAGACTTTATGCTGAAACACAAGCAACTGATTATATTTCACAGGTAACACTTTTAATTATGTACAAAAGTAAATTTTCTTACAACCTGCGTTTCTTGAATTTTTTACTAGTTTGTTACAATACATAATGTATGTTTTAATTGAAGAAATGTTTGTTATAATAAACTAGCGGGCCCGGCGCGCTTTGCTGCGCATTTCAATAATTTTTTGCAAAAGTTGCCCGCGGCTTCGCACGCAATTTCCCGTTGAAAACAGTACACTATATTCACTTATTTCTTTTTCTATCACATTCTAAACATTGCTGAGATAATTGATAGTCGTTCCATCGTGAGCCTCTTGGGCGTAATTATGAAGGTATGTACCATATTCCTGCCTCTATCTAGCTGTTACCCACGGCTTCGCACGCAAAAATCTTAAGAACCGAAGTCCTTATATTACTTAGTAAATTTTTTTTTTTACTATAATAAATTTTAGATTAAATTAGTTATATCTCCGATGCCACGATTGAGCTTGCCTTGTAGTCTCGATCGAGAGAATATGTACACCACGGAGTTTTGAGAACCATACTTCTGTCAAAAAAAACAACTAAGGTTGATTTTATAACATTCTTTATATTTGTAGCCAACGTAAGATAGTAATTATGATATCTGCATTACTCTTCTGATCAAGCATGAGCATGGTTTATATTAAAATAAATATTGCAGTTAAAGGTGAATTTTTACGTCAAATTTGAATTGTATTATCTGGATAGTAAAGTCTATGTTTAACAGTGATTGCAAAAACAGTTTAAAACAAAATTTGTTCGTTTCTCTTAAGCTTACTCTATGCTTTAAAACTAAAGTGTAATATATGTTTACAAAGAACAGCTGATTAAAAATTTGAAAAGACGTTAAACATATGTTTGCTGCAATGCATTTCTTATGGGTTATTTCTGTAACCAGTGGGGCGGAATCCTGAATCGGGAAAGGGATGGGCATAGCTTATAAACCTTCTCCGTGGAAAAATACATATACGTACAAATTTTCATCATGATCGGTCCAATAGTTCACGATTCCATAAAGGACAAACATACAAACATTCATTTTATATATATATAGATAACTAGCGGGCCCGGCGCGGCTTTGCTGCGCCATTTTCAATAATTTTTGCAAAAGTTGCCCGCGGCTTCGCACGGCAATTTCCCGTTGAAAACAGTACACTATATTCACTTATTCTTTTTCTATCACATTCTAAACATTGCTGAGATAAATTGATAGTCGTTCCATCGTGAGCCTCTTGGGCGTATATGAAGGTATGTACCATATTCCTGCCTCTATCTAGCTGTTACCCACGGCTTCGCACGCAAATCTTAAGAACCGAAGTCCTTATATTACTTTTAGTAAATTTTTTTTTTTTTTTTACTATAATAAATTTTTAGATTAAATTAGTTATATCTCCGATGCCACGATTGAGCTTGCTTTGGTTGTCTCGATCGAGAGAATATGTACACACGGAGTTTTGAGAACCATACTTCTGTCAAAAAAAAACAACTAAGGTTGATTTTATAACATTCTTTATATTTGTAGCCAACGTAAGATAGTAATTATGATATCTGCATTACTCTTCTGATCAAGCATGAGCATGGTTTATATTAAATAAATATTGCAGTTAAAGGTGAATTTTTACGTCAAATTTGAATTGTATTATCTGGATAGTAAAGTCTATGTTTAACAGTGATTGCAAAAACAGTTTAAACAAAAATTTGTCGTTTTCTCTTAAGCTTACTCTATGCTTTAAAAACTATAAGTGTAATATATGTTTACAAAGAACAGCTGATTAAAAATTTGAAAAGACGTTAACATATGTTTGCTGCAATGCTTTTTCTTATGGGTATTTCTGTAACCAGTGGGTGCGGAATCCTGAATCGGGAAAGGGATGGGCATAGCTTATAAACCTTCTCCGTGGAAAAATACATATACGTACAAATTTTCATCATGATCGGTCCAATAGTTCACGATTCCATAAAGGACAAACATACAAACATTCATTTTTATATATATAGATATAGATAAACTAGCGGGCCCGGCGCGCTTTTGCTGCGCATTTCAATAATTTTTTGCAAAAGTTTGCCCGCGGCTTCGCACGCAATTTCCCGTTGAAAACAGTACACTATATTCACTTATTCTTTTTCTATCACATTCTAAACATTGCTGAGATAATTGATAGTCGTTCCATCGTGAGCCTCTTGGGCGTATTATGAAGGTATGTACCATATTCCTGCCTCTATCTAGCTGTTACCCACGGCTTCGCACGCAAATCTTAAGAAACCGAAGTCCTTATATTACTTAGTAAATTTTTTTTTTTACTATAATAAATTTAGATTAAATTAGTTATATCTCCGATGCCACGATTGAGCTTGCTTTGTTGTCTCGATCGAGAGAATATGTACACACGGAGTTTTGAGAACCATACTTCTGTCAAAAAAAAACAACTAAGGTTGATTTTATAACATTCTTTTTATTTGTAGCCAACGTAAGATAGTAATTATGATATCTGCATTACTCTTCTGATCAAGCATGAGCAGCATGGTTTATATTAAAATAAATATTGCAGTTAAAGGTGAATTTTTACGTCAAATTTGAATTGTATTATCTGGATAGTAAAGTCTATTGTTTAACAGTGATTGCAAAAACAGTTTAAAAACAAAATTTGTCGTTTCTCTTAAGCTTACTCTATGCTTTTAAACTATAAGTGTAATATATGTTTACAAAGAACAGCTGATTAAAAATTTGAAAAGACGTTAACATATGTTTGCTGCAATGCATTTCTTATGGGTATTTCTGTAACCAGTGGGGCGGAATCCTGAATCGGGAAAGGGATGGGCATAGCTTATAAACATTCTCCGTGGAAAAATACATATACATACAAATTTTCATCATGATCGGTCAAATAGTTCACGATTCCATAAAGGACAAACATACAAACATTCATTTTTATATATATAGATGTATGTTTCAATTGAAGAAGTGTTTAATGAAACAAAATATTTTTACAAAAATCGAGGACATCGGTTGTATGGATTCAGACTTTACTGAGGTGTATGGATTCAGCCTCAAAATGACTTTGCCAACTCACCTGCAGTACTAGGATACATATGTATCTCATATGGAATGCAAGGTCCGAACCAAAGTACGTTTTAGATAGTGACGGCTCATTCGTATCGATTATGGTGAGAATTATTGTAAGCATTTTGCTCTGTGAGTGTATAAGAGCGGCAGTGGGAACTCGTAAGACAAGGATGTCTGAAGGGCAGCAGAGTGCTGCACTCTACAGTCGAGTCTGTCACAGTACACGCCGCCCTACTCTGCCCTGGGGACATGTTAAACCACTTCGCTAAATTGCCAGTCTTCTAGAACATTCGTTCTTTCACTCTTTCTTCGTGTCTTCTTGTTTACATCACTTTGTCTGGCTCCGTGTGTGGCGTCAAGTGGTTAAGTTCAAGTTGAGCACTTTGTTGTTCCAATCCACCTGAGTTTGATATAATCCCTATTTTAAAGAAAAATTGTTTTTGGAATTTCCAGTTAATTTGTCCACTCTCGTCATAATATTGCTCTACAAATGGAACTCGATTAATGTAATTATTATCAAATGAGTACTTGGATCGCTTTCCCCCCGACTTTAACATTTTTTTACCATTAATGTTCGGTTCACTTTTTCATCTCATATTATCCTTGCAGGCTCTCAGCCGATGACCGTAATGACAATAATGGTCATCAAAGTTGATAAAGTGATTTTCTCTAAGTAATTTAGGAAACACTCTATTTTAATAACATCCCATAATTTGTCATCAGTAAAGACACTTTTTCAGGCATACATAAAGTAAATTTGTCCGCACAACGTACTTGAGACATTGATTCTTTACTTGCCTCCAAATAACACACTGAGTAGAAGTGTACTAACGGTGGAATTAAATCTAATAAAATAAATTTGACGGTAATGCACCGACAACGACTGACTGGCCCAATTAGGTAAAGGACGATCGGCTTCCAGCGAGTGCTAAAACCGTCAATACGTCACTTGCGCGTGACGCTGACGTCAATGTGGATTGGCAGCGCGGCTGTCGGACGCCTCCATCTATGTCCTCACGTCGCGTCGCGACGCCTCCGCCTCAGAGTGGCCTCTTTGTAGTTGCCTATGAATGACGGGTGACAGCCAACGTCGTCTTGTTGGACTCAAAGACACCAATGGCTCTAGAGGCCATATTGGGAGTGATCTTTGCTTAGTTTGTCATAACCTTGTTCTTAGGTTGTTTCACGAGAAATTATTAGGCTAGACATAATAACTTGTCTCAAGTGGTAGGCCAAAGTATGGTTTTGTAAGATCAATAGATCCCTTTAACGCGATATTCAACAAATATATAATATTTATACAAATATGCAATATTTGACATATGTAATCGATCACACACAAAAAAAAAACATTAATACATTCGATACAAGTTAAACCTTTATTAAAAATTTTTATGAAATTTAGTGAACATTCTCAGAAATGTCTTCAAAGTTACAAAAAAAGATAAAACATTTCAGAACCCTTGGATTATAGCTACGTTCAGTACGCAGAACTGGTTGTAGAAAACATCAAAGTCTCAGAATCACACGTTTCTCTAAGATCAAGCTATAGACCGACCCCCGCTCGTCCAGAAATACAACTCTCAGATCTGTCTGTTCTGACAGCTAGGTTGCGGTGGGAGGGGGACAGTAAAGCATCGAAGGTGTGAGTGTATACGGGGTAACGTTGGCAGGGGAAGTGGAAGTGTTGTTATTTATGATATTGGCGGCAAGCAGTTGTTTACCGGCCTCCATTGAAGCATCGCATCTCGAGCCGCGCGGAAATAGACGAGTCCAACAATAGCAAAGATTGTGGGATGGCAGAAGCGACTGCATACGCGTCCGTGTCTTAGATCGGCTGTCCGTTATACCTGATTACAAGCATCGTGTTCGAAGTATCCGGTGCAGTATATCAACAATAGCAAAGTTGTGGGATGGCAGAAGCGACTGCTTACGCGTCCGTGTCTTGGATCGGCTGTCCGTTATACCTGATTACAAGCATCGTGTTCGAAGTATCCGGTGCAGTATATCAACAATAGCAAAGTTGTGGGATGGCAGAAGCGACTGCTTACGCGTCCGTGTCTTGGATCGGCTGTCCGTTATACCTGATTACAAGCACCGTGTTCGATGTGTCTGGTGCAGTATATCAACAATAGCAAAGATTGTGGGATGGCAGAAGCGACTGCATACGCGTCCGTGTCTTGGATCGGCTGTCCGTTATACCTGATTACAAGCATCGTGTTCGAAGTATCCGGTGCAGTATATCAACAATAGCAAAGTTGTGGGATGGCAGAAGCGACTGCTTA
The DNA here is from genome assembly GCF_021130785.1 of Homalodisca vitripennis. Taxonomy (NCBI): domain Eukaryota; kingdom Metazoa; phylum Arthropoda; class Insecta; order Hemiptera; family Cicadellidae; genus Homalodisca; species Homalodisca vitripennis. The sequence continues at coordinate 181,585,181 of NC_060208.1, read as the reverse complement.
CGCGTCCGTGTCTTGGATCGGCTGTCCGTTATACCTGATTACAAGCACCGTGTTCGATGTGTCTGGTGCAGTATATCAACAATAGCAAAGTTGTGGGATGGCAGAAGCGACTGCTTACGCGTCCGTGTCTTGGATCGGCTGTCCGTTATACCTGATTACAAGCACCGTGTTCGATGTGTCTGGTGCAGTATATCAACAATAGCAAAGTTGTGGGATGGCAGAAGCGACTGCTTACGCGTCCGTGTCTTAGATCGGCTGTCCGTTTTACCTGATTACAAGCACCGTGTTCGATGTGTCTGGTGCAGTATATCAACAATAGCAAAGTTGTGGGATGGCAGAAGCGACTGCATACGCGTCCGTGTCTTGGATCGGCTGTCCGTTATACCTGATTACAAGCACCGTGTTCGATGTGTCTGGTGCAGTATATCAACAATAGCAAAGTTGTGGGATGGCAGAAGCGACTGCTTACGCGTCCGTGTCTTAGATCGGCTGTCCGTTTTACCTGATTACAAGCACCGTGTTCGATGTGTCTGGTGCAGTATATCAACAATAGCAAAGTTGTGGGATGGCAGAAGCGACTGCTTACGCGTCCGTGTCTTGGATCGGCTGTCCGTTATACCTGATTACAAGCATCGTGTTCGAAGTATCCGGTGCAGCATTTCAACAATGACAAACTGATCAAGTGACATGTTTGATTCACAAAGTTCGGCTCCTTTTTACCACTATTCTTCTCGTCCCCATGGGTGACAAACATAATGTCAACATCTTATAACACAACGGAATAGGTAAGGAGTTGTTAAATTACAAGGAAGAAAGTACCGGTACTGATTAAAAGTTCGCCAATCCAAAAAGGGTTTGAACCTGTCTTGCATCTGACTCAAAATCCAACACAAATATTGTGAACTCATGTATTACAGTGGAGAAATGCTATGAGGCATCGTACAGAATAATTCTTGGTTATTGCTGAGTTCATCATCTGAAAAAGAAGCTTTGGACAGTTATTGAATGACTAATCTCAGACAGAAAATTTTTCCGCAACTAATATTTCAATAGAACTAACTAGAATTCCTATAGCTCTGAATATAAGTTTTACCAATTTTTTTGTGATTGGTAACACAAAGTATAAGTGAGTATTTAATAACATAAACCTGAGTTTTCTTATGAAAAGTTATATTTGAATTAGAATATATTTATATTAGGCTCAAACATTCCAAAATTGCTCTGTCCTCTTAAAGAACCATCAAGTTCAGACAGGGAATAAGCGGATCAGAAACAAGTATCACCGTAACCTGTTATCATTACAAATCTAATTCCTGAGATAACTTCATAGTCATTAACTCTTCCATAATCAGAGGCTAATGCTCTGCCTATATACACAAATAAGGAACCAAATCGGTTGTGTAGTTAGTAGGGATCCGCGTAGTTAGAGGGCTAACTCAACTAGTCTAACCTCCAAGTTTTTCATTTCACAACGCGTCGAAACATTGCTTGCACAAGTAACGAAACATTGCTTGCACAATTAAACATGTTAAATATTTCGGTCTCCCTGTCGAGAGACATTTAGTCAACAGATATTAAACCGATACTGCTAATAATAAGCATCCGCCTGTAAAGGTAGTATAATTGGAAGAGGCGGAGCTTTATTGTGATTTGCTGAATCTTAAGTAGCCAATTAAAATCTATATGGTTTATGTATTACATAGAAGCTGCTAGCTTTTCGACTATTTAATGCTATCTATTTTTGTTGGAGTTATTTTATTTCTGTATTATTTCTAATGTTACTATTATTATCCTTAGATAATAAACAGTAGGGATTTTGTACAAGTATTTTCCTCTATCGAATTCCATTGCATGTTTGGTTTTGAAATAGTGTTCTGATATAACAAATCTTTCAGTGCCTTGAGGTATCAAATGTCTAATCTGTTCACTCACTTGTCTAGATATTAAACGTTTTGTCTTCCCTCCCAATGTGGACTAAGCCACAACTACATGGCATTTTATAGACTCCCGGCGAACACGGTGGATTCGAATTCTTCTGACTGGTCTTAAACAGCTCTTCCATTTCTGAGCTGGCTCGAATACAGTTTTGAGATTGTATTTCCTCAATATAGTATCGTTTTTATCGGCTATTTCTTGAACGTAAAGGAATATGAGGAAAGTACACAGTCTGGTGAGACCTATACTGGAGTATTCAAGGACCGTTTGGAGACCTCACCAGGTTAGCCACTGTTGTTTTGGATGCAGTGCAGAGGTGCCTCCTGAGGCTGGTTGGTGTAAGACTAGGATCCTGCCTTCCTAGTCTACATAGGAAGACTAGGATTCGCTACCTTAAGGTGAACCTGCACGAAATGGAACGTCGTCTATGTCTTCCACCCTTATCGGCTCGTAGAAGACTACCAGATCTTCTGTTCCTCCATAGAGTCCATGATTTGCGAGACCGATTGCCCATAAATTCTTCAATTGGTCCACGTCAATGTTTCCCGACAAGCCCACTACCCTCATCTATTCTCCAGACATTACTACTGGAACAACTACATATACTACAGTACAATACTTCCTCTGCTGAGAAGGGGAAATGAAGTCTGTGCTGGCTTGGACTATTCTTATTCTTCAGTTGAGATTTTCAATAGACGTGCACTCTCTCTTATTCTTAGACAGATGCATGCTGTATGTTAATTCAGGATTTATCTGTAATTGTTTGTGATGTTAAATCTGTCTTGTTAATATTATATTACATAAAGCATAAATTTTTGAAGTTGTAGTCTTTTTCTAGCTACTTTGAATTGTTGGTTTGCTGGTTTTCAGTTGCAAATTATTAAGTTTTATATCAGCAAGGTGTGTATTTATATACTATTTATTTTCTATTGCATTAGGTTGAATAGTATTGTATTTATTGTGTTAGGGTATACTATGAAATCTTAAATTATGTTTTCCCATTATATCATATCGTTCTGTAGCCATTGCTAGGACGTAATTTCTATAATCTTGTAATTTTTCTGTTAATTATAAATCTGCCACCATAAGTATTTACAATGTAAAATGGCGTATTGTCGTGTATAAGTAAATAAATAAAATGGACTTGTTTTGAACGTTTTTCATTACAAGTTTGGCCTTTTTCCTTAATGTGGAATGTCTTGGTTTTTAATAGAACTTATTAGTTTTTGTTGGTTTTTCATTATTGCTATTATTGTTAACGTTATATTAAAATTTTTATTGCATGTTAAAGTTTGTTCCAAATAATATATTCCTGCATGTCTGCATGTTTATTTTTCCAAACACCTATATATACATATTTTTATATATTGTGGGTCTTAATACGTTATTTATTGTTATTACTAGTTGTCTACTGTTTATAGCCAATCTTTGCTGTATTATACTAGTTTACTTTTGTTATATCTCTTGTTGAATTTTGATACTTTTAGAATACCTACGTTTATCTCTGTTAGTTGTACTCACTGAGCATGTTAGCCTTGTTTTATATTTATTTGGTACATTAAGCTTATTAGATTTCTTGTAATTTATTTTAAGCATTTAGCAACTTAGCTGTTTTGAACATTATAGTAACTTGTGCTAAATGGTTGTCTGTTGATAAATTAATACACGAAATACATTCTGGCTCATTCGTTCTTTGTGTTTTAAACGCCTTATTAATCTGTGTAGTATTGGACATTCTCCTGTCATGTCTTGTATAGTGTCCTCTTCTCTTTGTTCCAGCTGTGATTATACAATATGTAAAGCAGTTGATTAATTAATGTATTTAATACTCCAATCTTATGGATAGTTGAATAGTCTTTCAACTCACCTTTAAGTGCTTTGTGCTTTAAGTTCTCATTAATGCTTATTGTTGTAAGTATCGGTTTAACATCGTCTCACTTAAGATGGCTGTCACAAGACCGAAATATTTCAAGAATTTAACTCTGTAAGAAATGTTTTAGAGTTAGAAGTCGGTTTGGTTTACTACAGCACGTTTCTTCGTAAACACCCAGCCTCGTATTACTTGAAAATAATAGATTTAAAAGTGTTAAACAAGTAGTGTTTCAATGTGACCAAATCTAAATGCTTGAAGTTCAGAATTTGCTATCTTTGAAATATTACTTTTGTACTACATTCAATCTGAATTGACGACTGCTAGTTATATTTTTCAGTTTTAAAAAACATAATCATTGGTTTAATCCAATCGTACTACAGGAATGACTTATGAAACATAAAGACGGTGGCTGTAGTTCTTTCTAATGCTAATTGGATTGTAACGTAGATAGTGGTGTTTTACACGCTTAGGTTTGCCGCAAATCCATTCAGGATAATGTCTGATACTTGGGCTGATTCAGGGCTCGTGTAAGATGGCTTGTATACCCACTAAAGTGGTCAAGCATCAATATAAAAAGTAAAACATGTCCCTACTGCGTCTGCAAAGAACATGACGAGGAAATACCAGGTCAGTCCGTATAATTCTATAACTCACATATCGGAACTCATGGCAAGGCATAGATTCTAGGTAGGATAAAATTGCTTGCAAAACTGAGAGGTTTATATACACGAGTGATCTATCTACTACCCTTTTTACAATTACTTTCCATTTTATTTAACGTGTCATTTCCTTTGTTATTAGTTTCCACTTACATTGCGGGAAATGATGAGAATGGTTACTTAAATGGGCAGTAGTATTCCGTGAGCTTAGTGAAAGTCTGATTTCGGTACGAACATGACGAATATTCATCGGGTACCCGTACAATGAGCAAATACGAATGAGTGAAGTCTTGATAGTGTGTAACATGGACTGTTCCTTAGGAAGGGCAAACATTTTATAGTCAAGTGACCAGGGAAATTATGGAACGTGGGTTTTGAACTACTTGGTCTGATTGTATAGGCTGATTGACAAGGCCGATCTCAATGATCATGTTGCCCGAGGTCAGACTGATGCGTCTCAGTCAACTCGAACATTCCAGAACTCTTGTAGTACTTCTTTCCTCTAGCTCCTACTTACCCGTGTTCTGACTTAGTTTCCCTGTAAGACTCAAGAAGTGGGGAACTGTCTAGTCTGGTTTATGCAACAAACTGAACACTATCGGCAGTACGAGAGGCGCTGTACGGTGGGCTCTTGTTTGTTCCCCATATCGCCGGCACGAGACTGCCAGATATCAGTTAGTTCCACCTGCTGTAAATTGTGAGCCCCTGCCGATATCGGACCGCACTACCTCCGCTTGCAATCGTAACCGGAGATTGCAAATATTGCAATATTTCACCTGCCGCGCTGTGTACCGTGTCAGCGTGTAGAAGTTGTGAGCCCCTGCCGATAACGGACCGCACTATCTCTGCTTGCAATCGTCACCGGAGATTGCAAATATTGCAATATTTCACCTGCCGCGCTGTGTACTGTGTTACCGTGTAGAAGTTGTGAGCCCCTGCTGATAACGGACCGCAGTATCTTCGCTTGCAATCGTCACCGGAGATTGCAAATATTGCAATATTTCACCTGCCGCGCTGTGTACTCTGTTAGCGTGTAGAAGTTGTGAACCCCTGCTGATAACGGACCGCACTATTTCCGCTTGCAATCGTCACCGGAAATTGCAAATATTGCAATATTTCACCTGCCGCGCTGTGTACTGTTACAGTGTGTCGAAGCACAACCACAAACACGAACTGTTGTTGGTTTTGCAGTTGTAGGGAGTGTGTTTCTGAGTGTGGGGGAGGATTTGAAATATGTAAAACAATAGATCAACTGCTTTATTAAATTATAAAAGCATGTATAAAGATAATTAACAAAGATAATTAAACAGAGACAACTATTATGCTGCGAGAGACAATATTCCTAATTACCTATGTCGCTTTGACATCTTTCGCAATAGGGAACATGAATTTATTTGTGATGTTGAATGCTAAGTTCCGATGCTGTTACACTGAAGTTTATTTTGACAAATGAAAATAAACAGTTTATAATTTGTAACTGACATACCGGTCAATTTCGTCTGTTTCTTTTTTACTATTTTTAAGGAGAGGCCCGTCCACTTGGTCACTGGCCTGTACGACGATTTTATCTAATATAATTAGGGGGAGAGTTGACACAGTACAAGCTCGATGTAACTCTTGATCTACGGTAGCATAAATAACAAAAATGCCACGGTCACAGACAGAACTTGAACCTGTAATATCTGTAGCTCAGATCCACGCCCAACGTCTGAGACCATTTTAAGTGAAATTCAAACTGAAAACCATCCAGTTTTGGCTAATTTGGTAAACTATTTAAGTTCCCAATTTCGAATCTTTCAGCCTCTGAAATGCAATCTATATACATTTTTTAGTGACATGTCGTTCAAGGGTTTGTAGGGATTTCAGTGACACAAAAAAGCATATTTTGGTTTTGAGAGAATTTAATACAAGAAGAAGAAACCTAGTGAAAAATTAACAAATCCTTTTGACAGTTCGTGGTTATAGAACGTTAAGTTTGCATTTTCTTTGACTATGAAAGAACTTCATGCGACTCGCCTGTCCCTGGAGTGGTCTCTTGTATTACATTTTGCGTAACCCCATATGGGGTCCCATGGAATAAATATAAATGGAAATTGTATAAAATAAATAAAAAACGCTAAAAACACTAAATCAAAGCGTTTTTCAACATTTCACGAATCTGCATCAACTCACTTAACCTTCAAAAGGTACGCATATATTCTTTGTCTTTGCCTACTGGACCTTTTAGAAACACACTTAAAAAATTAAATTATATAACTTGTGTTTGTTTCCATAGACTATTACTGTGTGAGTGCTGTAATATATTGGTTAAAACAATAAATATAACAATTATACATTTTCTGGCAAAATGCTCAAATTTTGAGGGGAAAATGTAAACTCTTTAAATATAGCCATGTGTTTAGTTTTTTAGTTTTAGATGCAAAAATATATATAGTAGTTAACACATATTATATGTAGAAACAATATATGCATGTATTTATTCAATCACAATTATTACGTATATTACACCAAATCGCAAACTTGGGCAAAAGTTGACCATTAAACTCACTTAATGGTGACCATTTAACTAACTTACGCTATATAATTCAAAACATCGGTTTTATACAATTTTATAATGTTTTTGATTGGCTATTGATTAAAAATTGCCGTTGATCAATATTGAAAATTATGTAAATTATTAAAAAATTACCAGAAAAATACATTACAACCAATATAATCAAATATAGACCAATGAGGAAAAACACAACCTTAAACGGCACACAGCGGTCTGCTGGATTCCAAGATAAATAATATAACATAATTGTTTATTACTCAGCTGTCAGCTGGCAAATAAGGAGACCAGTGGTGGCTTCAAGCCTAGTAATGCCAAATAAAGTTGTATGGGTCCCAAAATTTCACATGCCACACTTAGAGAAATATAAATGAACTTTATGTGGACCCCAGCGTGTTCATTAAAAGTTAAATATTATCAAATATTTTCCAAATTATTTATAAGCCTGTATTTTTCTTGATTAAATTTATCACTTGAAGGAGCTCCTAACTGTATAATACTTCCTAGTCTAATGAAGAGTATCTGCCAGAAGCTCCTAACTGTATAATACTTCCTAGTCTAATGAAGAGTATCTGCCAGAAGCTCCTAACTGTATAACACTTCCTAGTCTAATGAAGAGTATTTGCCAGAAGCTCCTTACTGTATAATACTTCCTAGTCTAATGAAGAGTATCTGCCTGAAGCTCCAAACTGTATAACACTTCCTAGTCTAATGAAGAGTATGTGCCAGAAACTCCTAACTGTATAATACTTCCTAGTCTAATGAAGAGTATTTGCCAGAAGCTCCTAACTGTATAATACTTCCTAGTCTAATGAAGAGTATGTGCCAGAAACTCCTAACTGTATAATACTTCCTAGTCTAATGAAGAGTATCTGCCAGAAGCTCCAAACTGTATAACACTTCCTAGTCTAATGAAGAGTATTTGCCAGAAGCTCCTAACTGTATAACACTTCCTAGTCTAATGAAGAGTATTTGCCAGAAGCTCCTTACTGTATAATACTTCCTAGTCTAATGAAGAGTATCTGCCAGAAGCTCCAAACTGTATAACACTTCCTAGTCTAATGAAGAGTATTTGCCAGAAGCTCCTAAACTGTATAATACTTCCTAGTCTAATGAAGAGTATGTGCCAGAAGCTCCTAACTGTATAATACTTCTTAGTCTAATGAAGAGTATTTGCCAGAAGCTCCTTACTGTATAATACTTCCTAGTCTAATGAAGAGTATTTGCCAGAAGCTCCTAACTGTATAATACTTCCTAGTCTAATGAAGAGTATGTGCCAGAAGCTCCTAACTGTATAATACTTCCTAGTCTAATGAAGAGTATCTGCCAGAAGCTCCAAACTGTATAATACTTCCTAGTCTAATGAAGAGTATTTGCCAGAAGCTCCTAACTGTATAATACTTCCTAGCCTAATGAAGAGTATTTGCCAAAGTGATTCAGACATAGGGAAGCCTTCAACAAACGGCAAATTTAGTCTACGTCGTATTAGCACAGTAATAATGTCAAGATAAGGATAATTTAGTTTACGCAAGTGTTGAATAGTGACGATTGCGCAATGACATAACTGTTAGTTACAGTTTTTGCTCAACTTCTTATGTTTCGTTTGCTAATTATTCTGCGGTACAAAAACAAATATCGCAACCTTGTTTGAGATAGACACGAAGCCTTGGAATGTTGTCTTTCTACGTATGTTATTGTCAAGCCGACTTCGGTTTCTCTCAGCATGTCGGCTACCATGATGGCTCATCTGTCAATTACTTACTTTCATATACGCGTAAAGGAATTGTTACTTCAAAGTCATAATTGTAAATCTTTACAGCAATGGCTTGAAATAAAATAAAATCATCTATTCACAGTCAACCAGTGAAATTTAATACACCAAACCACACGCAGACCCCAACACACGTATTTCCGCACCATTAGTTACCTAGAGCACGTCCCCAATCAAATCCAGATTTTTGTTATTAGTAATTTTATCCGAAAGCGATTAGTATAAGTAGATTGAAACTTAATAGCAAGAGGACTGGTACCAAATAATGTATAATAAACTGACATTTAATAGAACTGTAAGTGCTTGGGTTGTCCCAATCACTTCAGCCGCATATTGCTAATACCACAGATGATCAAATCTAGTACTGTACAACCATTCACACAATCGTTCATTGCGTCTCAAATCGATTTCTAGCAAAGGTAATTGGAGTATTCATATTGGGTGGTCTACCACTCAAATGCCACAAACCCGTCAACACTGTAAAATGTATTTGGTGCTAAAACTTAGTTCTGCGAGTTTAACCTATTATGAGTTATTGTGAAGGCAGTTGCGGTGTTCATCAACCACTTCTCTGCGCATTCCCTCGTCAACCTTTGCTACATATAGATATTCAAAATGAAGTTGGTTTTAAAAGGTAGAAGCTTGTCAAAGTCAACAGAAACCAATTTGTAAAACAGACCTGCATGTCTCTCGGAAATTCTCAGTGATAATGTGAATTTCTTTTTTTTTAGTTTTAATACCCTCTCTGTTTAAATGCTTGTTCGTACGTGCTCCCCACCACACACGCCATTGAAAAGATAGGGATAAATTGAATCATAAATAAAACACAGCAATAGGTTTCTAACTAGAGCAGTACTTTTTTGAGGACCTATACATAAATTTCCGAGGACGATTTTATGTAAACATGATCGGTTTAATTATTCCAAAACTACCTTCGAAAAAGGTAGCCCATTGATATTCGTAGGGTAGATCTTAACCAATATAGAATCTACCAAGATAACTGGAGGACTACACTCAACGTCTACAATAAACATGTTTGAACGTAGGAGTTTGATTAATTGAGGCTATTGGATCTTTACAGAATGGTTAAAATCATCAAGTGTCATTAAAGTGAGTCGTGTCATCAGCTTACTGCACAAGGTTTCCGTACAGTAATGATGATTCAATGATTACAAAAAGAATTGGACTGAGTAATGAGCCTTGTAGAACTCCGTATCACAGTTATGTAGGCTTGGAATGTTAATTTTAAATTTGGACAACTTGAGTCCTACAGAGACATGTAAGCCTAATCGGCATGTTTGATGCTCTGAGATTCTAATTTGCCGAGCAATGTTTAGTATCGACAGGGTGTTTGGTAATCGAAGATTGAGAGGACAGTTACGGGGAAATGTCGCCAATCATTCACATAAACAAAGATGTGAGTCAGCTGTCAAACATTGTGCATATCATCAACTGTTTCAAGAGCTGACATCTGCTAGTTAAGAGTTTGTAAATATACTCAGCATAAATAATTTTCATCTCTCCCTAACTAGCCTTTATTACTTCGATAATTGAATATTCTGTAAGAATGTATGTCATGCAATGCTGAAATCTCTAGCATTTTGAAACGTTCTGGCTGCTTGTTATCTGGCAGCAACCTCGGAAGCACTAATATAAGCACATTATACAATATAAAAAGGCACCTTGCATATAATAAACTCTAACAGTAATAACATATATTTTAAAAATAATAATAGATTTTTTATTTTAATTAAATTCATAAAAGAAGAACACTACTTGTTTGACAAACATGTTACAACATTATAATACAAGTCTTTGCAATGTACCGTTATCGCAACGCGGTATTTCTACCGCACTTGCCATATCTCTTGCTCTATTCTCTTGTAAAGTCAATAATAGTACTCACAGACTTTCATATCTAAACAGCATGTAAATTATTACTGTGCGTTAACGAAACCTATAACTCAGGGATAATTAAGTACGGACTTGAAATGTTGAGTAAGTTTAATTTCTGCATACATAGCCGACATTGAGTTGGATAATACTACTCCATGGGATTTTGTTGAGCGCTAGCGAAGCCTAAGTTCTCGCAGAATATCTCGAGAACGGATTGAGTTAACTTGTTAACTAACGAGGCTGTAACTAATATGTGACATATGCTGTCACTCAGTGGGCTGATACAATGCATCTTATGTCAATTTGTTTATCCATTTGTCTGTCGGTGCTCAATAGGATATAGTTGAAAAATAATTTGAGCTACAGACTTGAAAAGTTGAATAAACTTCAGCGAAGCCTGTTATGCGATGGCGTGGTCCAGCGTAACCCTACCTATCTGTAAAGAAAATAATAAAAAAATTAATTTACTGGAATCTAAAATTAGGGACTTGCGACTTTTTCAATTTTTAACATAGTCTTGGAGAAAATATTGCGGAAGTTGTGCAATTTGCTAACGCTAGATTAAACAGTTAATCAGAAAATGTATTCAAACAAATATAAAGTACAGTAACTATGGAAATTGCATATTCACTAATTTTTTCACAACTAAAGCATTATATTACATATGGATATATTCACTGTTGAATATTGTGTAGAAATATACAAAATACTATGTTAAAATAGAATAAGTGAAACACAATCAACTCAGTAGTAATGAAGATTGGATAGCTTGTTGATTGAATATTCAATACTGTTCCAAAATATCCATTCAACATAAAGGATTACTTATCCAAGTTTACAAACTTCTACTTTGATTACACGTAAATAATTTACAGGGATAAAACAAACTAAACACATTAAATTTAAATCGGAAGCATATTAGATTCATCTTGATTTGGATCATCATCCTAGAATGTGAAAGGGTCCAAACGTCAATATATGTTAAATGATAAACAGCTAATCGTTTATCAATCCTGATTAATTATGCACCCTGAGAGAATCTAGGTTACAACGGTTTACCCGTGTTTGTAAGATAACCAATGATAATAATATTAACTACCGGAATGTGCTAAAGTAAATTATTTATTACTTTTTAATGTAATTCTGTATCTGTTTTAGTTTATCGAAGCTATCGTTTATTCGAATAAATCAAAAAGTGTTAAGTGCAATACAGCAGATTTGTTATAAGTATCAAAATTATTAATTTAAAGAAAAGAGTGAAGCGTTAAAACGTTGTGTTTACTTAGAATAGATTCCACTTTTCCACTTTCGATAAATTCCCGTATTAGAAGGTCCAGCATTATCTGATATACAAGAATACAAAATGGGTTTTGTACAACCAGTGGGTACGAAATGTATTCCCAGTTGGTAAACAATTGATGTTACGAACTATTTGGAAGTTTGGACAAGAAAGGTGGAAATTATGTTGGTCCAGAGATCCAATAGACTGTCAATGACATCAAAAACCATATTTACTACAACACTATCTCTGCAAATCCATGCGTCCACTAAAAACTCGTGTAGAGTTTTTTTTTATAAATATCACGGAATTCCTACATGCAACCAGCTTGATATAAGCGTATCGCCACATCGCTATCAATAGCATTATGGCTCCTAAATCACAAGCTAGATTAAAAAAAAAACAAGTTTTCCAGTTGAATCAAGCTAATCTCGAACTTAAGTTCCGTGTCCGTAGATTATTTCCACTCAACCAAGGCATAAGTCAATCCTTAAAGATAAGCAGAACCTTTTAAGGAGAACTGGAAACGAACCAAAAATGTGAATGACGTCAGCTCTGAATAGATACCTAGCCTCGGTTTAATATGTACTTTTACTGTATGCCGAGGCATTCACCTACAGTTCGTTTTTCTAAAGAAGATCCCTGACCTGGGTGACCAGCCGTCTAGATTTAGGAGGACATGTCCTCTTTTTTAATCTTTGTCCTCCTGTCCTCCCGGCTTTAAATTATGTAAAATGTCCGGATTTTTGGCGAACGCTTAAATGTTCAAAAATAGTAGCATCACATTAAAAAAGTTTTTTGATTTCCGAGGTCTCGAAGATAGCCGATGAAATGTTATTGCAGCGTACATGTTATGCCATGGTATGTGAACTGCTGTTAGGTTCTGTTGTGTGTTGAGAATTGATTTCAGTGTCACTGACTCACTGTCTCTTCTCTATCCGTTCAGCTGCACTGGCGCTACTACCTCTTTATTTCCTATTTATGTATTATGAATTATAGGTTAATTTTGCTATTATACGTTAGAGAAAATTCTAACAAAAATTCATTCAAACTTATGCCACATAGAAAATAATAACCTCAAATACATTTACTTTTATCCACCAATACATTCTTTAATCATATCTAAATTTTTCTGCTTGTATGTCAAAAGAAATTCAATTTTATTTTTTTAATTTATATTATAATACTAGCTGTTACCCGCGGCTCCGCACGCAATCTTTAGAACCGAAGTCCTTATGTTACTTAGTAAAAGTAATTATGATGTAATATGATGGGAGTTCTATAAAAATTTAAAAACGTAAGTAGGCATACATCAGGTAGGTAGCCTATTATTTAAGTTCATGGTAAATAGTATCAGAGTTTAACTTAATTATTATTATATCATGTTTAGCACGTGTATAAGCATTTCTGGTCCTTATTAATTATATACATAACGTCACAGATGAATCTGCCTTGTCATCCAGATCAAGAAAACACAAATCTCGGATCACACAGGTCTCGGAAACTTACTTCGGTCAAAAAGCGTATATTTTCAGTCCTTGTCATATATTTCAGGTCTAAGATATTTCCAGGACCATAGTAGAGTTTGCCTTGTTATTCTGACGAAGAAAAATATATATATACTTACGCAGGACCGAGATGCCTACTTCGGTTAAAAAGTGCCTACTTAAGACCGTTTAAACTCACTTACCTACTATGTCACAGTTTAGCTTTCCATATTGCCTCGATCAAAATACTATATACATTCAATTATCTAGTTCTCGGAAATCTATTTGGGTCAAACTCGTGTTGACATAGTTGAGTTTGCCTTGTCCTGATGAGGAAAATATACACACATAAGTAGGACTGAAAAGCCTATTACGACCTAGGGGGAAGTCCTACCTACTTCTTATGCACTTTCGGTATAAGGGGGAAATCCTTATTAAGGTTATGCAACATTCCAAAACGATCGTTATTAAAGTTTTGCGTTATACCAGTCTTGTTTTTTGTACTGTAGCCAGGGAAAGAATGAATCGTTGAGGCATGTTAGTATTCATTTCTCTGTTTTTCCATAAGCCACTGTTAAAATGTAATATCATAATGTCAAGGAAGCCCACCAATTTAAAGTAACTTATGTGAAAACATTCATAACTTTGTTCATCAAGGTTAGTTTTATAACAGTATTTAATGCATTAAATGATTTTAGTTCGTCTGGCGCAAACTGAGTAAAATTCATATATTAAACTTTTATTTACTATCTGCATTACACTACCGATCAAGCAATGTTTACTTAATATTTGATCAAATATAAATGTAAACAGATGTTTCAGCCAATTTGTCGACATAAACTGAAGGTGTGAACGGCTGTTTAATTCTAGTTTAACTTGGATTATGAAACGTAAAAAACTATATTTTTTTCTGAATTTCAAAATATTTCAGGTAACTTTTCTTATATTTTGCTTCACAAAAACCTTCCTCGGATTTCAATGGACATTTTACAAAAAGAATTAACCGAATTGGTCCAGCCGTTCTTGAGATTAGCGCTTACCAACACATTTAACGATTCATTTTTATTTATAAGATTGTCAAATACAATACGGTACTAATTTATATGTACGTTTTATAAAATAATGTATAAATAAATATTTTTGCAAAAAAAATGTCTAATACTGTCCTTTTTACTTTAATGTCCTCCTGTTTAACTCCAAAAGTCCCCCTTTCAGAAATGTCCCTGACGAAGCCGGATTCCGGCAACTTCTCTCACACGCTAAACACCTCAATTAAAACTTCTATGACATTCAAAGATACACTTATAATACCTCGGAAATAATTCTACTGATTAGTAGTATTCACCCATATATTCGAGACAAGAAAGATATGTTGTGTGTTATTGTGGATTAAGATAACCAAATATACCGAGAAAAACACTGTTTTCAAAATATTAAGGTTTCTCAGCTTTAAATCATCATATATTACAAAAGTAGGCTAATTACAGTAAACAAATCTTATACAACGTTTGTGTAAGCCTCTTGAAGAACAACATACCAAAAATTGATAGTTAATAATTAAAGGCGTAATTAATTTTGTTGTAAACCCTTTACAATAGATTTTTCAACCAGTCTGCTTACTTGACCTTGATTTTGTGAATATTCCTTTTTTAACTTATCGTACATTCTTCGTTATTGGATCATCCATGATTGGCACTGTACTTACGCTCATCATAAATTAAATACGGTAGCTGTGTTTAACATCATTAAGTAATTAAAGATTTATTCATAAAGCGGATCTTTACAACGTGTACATTTGAATCAATCGTAATCATAATGATGTTTTTAAATTATGACAGTAGCGATAACAATGGAATATCCCTGCATTCGAAATTACATGACAATAATAATATGATAACAGCTAATATTGGAATTCCCGCGGTTATGTTTTGGGTAGTTGGCATGGATCAGTCTCTTGAAAATTCATACATTTCATACCTTAGCTGATACCCAGCCTGTTTGTATTCATATACCAGTGATACACAAAAAATATATCTAAGGGGGTTTATACACTCGTATTCTAACAGAGTAAACCTCGGCTTTGATGCCAAATTCTTCATTGAGGATATTTTGAACAAGCAACTGGCATTTCGCTAGGCATTTCCAAGAGATGTTTTGTATGGTGTATTGCTCAGGAAGGGATCTGTTTTCGTTAAATGGTATTGCAGGCGGATCATTAAAACACAGTTTAATTTATGGGCTAATTCAAGTCGTGTTAACCAATGATCTTGTTACGATGTCGTTTTTTTCTAAGGATAGGCCGATCCATTTGTAAGGCTCATTCTGCCCGACCTCATAGGACACTAGCCTGTGCGAGGATCTTATCAAACAAAATACGGGGAAGAGTCGATACAGTACAAGGTGTATGGTATTGATACAAAGTGCTATCGTCACAGACAGGATTTGAACCATCGCCATCTCCTAAACAGAATCAGAGTCCAACGTCTTAACCGCTCGGCCATCGGCACTTCCCTATTGTCAAGCTTTTCGGATAACTGACCCAAGGCATCGACTTCCTCTATTGTCAAGCCTTTCGGATAACTGACCCAAGGCATCGACTTCCTCTATTGTGACACCTTTTGGATAACTGACCCATTGCATCGACTTCCTCTATTGTCAAGCCTTTCGGATAGCTGGGCCAAGGCATCGTCTTCCCCTATTGTCAAGCCCATTGATAGTCATCCCTTATTGTCAAGCCTTTCGGATAACTGACCCAAGGCATCGACTTCCTCTATTATCAAGCCGTTCGGAAACTGACCCACAGCATCGACTTCCCCTGTTGTCAATCCTTTCGGATAACTGACCCATGGCATCGACTACCCCTATTGTCAAGCCTTTCGGATAACTGACCCATGAAATCGTCTTCCCTTATTGTCAAGCCTTTCAGGTAACTGGTCCAAGGCATCGGTTTCCCTTATTGTCAAGCCTTTCGGATAACTGACCCATTGCATCGACTTCCTCTATTGTCAAGCCTTTCGGATAGCTGGGCCAAGGCATCGTCTTCCCCTATTGTCAAGCCTTTCTGATAGCTGGACCAGGCATAGTCTTCCCTTATTGTCAATCCTTTCGGATAACCGACCCATGGCATCGACTTCCCCTATTATCAAGCCGTTCGGAAACTGACCCACAGCATCGAATTCCCCTATTGTCAAGCCTTTCAGGTAACTGACCCATGGCATCGACTACCCCTATTGTCAAGCCTTTCGGATAACTGAACCATGACATCGTCTTCCCTTATTGTCAAGCCTTTCAGATAACTGGCCCAAGGCATCGATTTCAACTATTATCAAACCGTTCGGAAACTGACCCATGACATCGACTTCCCCTATTATCAAGCCGTTCGGAAACTGACCCACAGCATCGACTTCCCCTATTGTCAATCCTTTCGGATAACTGACCCATGGCATCGACTACCCCTATTGTCAAGCCTTTCGGATAACTGAACCATGACATCGTCTTCCCTTATTGTCAAGCCTTTCAGATAACTGGCCCAAGGCATCGATTTCCCCTATTATCAAACCGTTCGGAAACTGACCCATGACATCGACTTCCCCTATTGTCAAGCCTTTCAGGTAACTGGCCCAAGGCGTCGATTTCCCCTATTATCAAACCGTTCGGAAACTGACCTATAACATCGACTTCCCCTATTGTCAAGCCTTTCAGGTAACTGGCCCAAGGCATCGACTTCCCCTATTATCAAGCCGTTCGGAAACTGACCCACAGCATCGACTTCCCCTATTGTCAATCCTTTCGGATAACTGACCCATGGCATCGACTACCCCTATTGTCAAGCCTTTCGGATAACTGAACCATGACATCGTCTTCCCTTATTGTCAAGCCTTTCAGATAACTGGCCCAAGGCATCGATTTCCCCTATTATCAAACCGTTCGGAAACTGACCCATGACATCGACTTCCCCTATTGTCAAGCCTTTCAGGTAACTGGCCCAAGGCGTCGACTTATCGCCGCGCATTTACCAACTCGCTGTGGCCTTTCCCGTTGATAGCCATGACCTGTGCCTCCGTAGGTTGAAGAGGACCTTTTAAACTTGGCACTCGGATAAAATATGTTGATTGCACTTTCTGCATTTTATCTAACAAATGTAAAATAATGATAAGCTGTAAAGTAATGATATATCTGATGGGTATACTTTTCAAGACACCTTAACAGTTTCTTGTTTAGTGTACCACATCCACATTTGGTCGGAGTAAAAGTCAAGGTGAAGAATTCCGGAAAGTTCGACACTTAACGAGTGATCAAGGAGTGTGCAATTGCAGAACGAGGTTTAAAGAACACTCATGTTGCCATTTGGACATGTAAATAAGGAAGTCCAAATAAGGGTCCTTTTTAGAGTTGTCAATAAAAGGAAGTTCAAAATAAACTATGCAAATTTATTCTCCGTCTTCAAAGTTTACAAAAATATCTCCTTACAAATATATAGTTGTTATATTTCTGTTAAAAAATTATGTTTTTTATTTCAGTGTAAAGATCCACAAATAACTAATAAGGAGTAGGCTACGTATAGAATGCTAATACAAATAAAAATATATTTTATGAAAATCAAAAAGGGTTTTATAACAGTCATTAATTCCATTAGTAATAACATTATAACGAGATGCTGATTAATACCATTCTTTATGCATATGAAGAATTTTCTCAAATGTAAAATGCAATATTTGAACATTCAAAGTAAGGTCCCTTGAAAACAGAAAATATACCTGCATGTAAATGTTTATTACGGATAATAAGGAACTTTAACATTGCCGCCTCGTAGGGCTGGTTGAGGTTCGATAGCCTAGGAGCCGTACAAGCATAAAACCTGTTTTTTTTATTAAATTTTTTTTTAACGAAGAAGAAATAAGCCCTAAGGATGAAATTGATCTCAGCTGCGCTTGGTGGAGGTGAAAGTTAAACGGTATCAAAAGGGTTAAAAATATGAAATTATCTTTTTCGCAGATGAAGTATTTCTTAGCTTGACAAACTTGAAACCAACCGTTAGCCGCTTAAACAGTTTTAAAACAGCGTCAGGTGCGGTAACCATATACACAAGGACGTAGCCCGCGAGGGAATCTAAGGGGTCCGAATCCCCCAAATTTTCAGTACTTTTTTAGTAAATGTTTATTGTTATTTAAATAATTCATTATTACTGACATGTGCTGCTGAAAGATCGTTCTCAACAAGGAAACGGGTCAAGAACTTTTTAAGGAAGAAAATACGGCCTTACTCTCTATCCACTAGGGGAAAATATCAGTTGTCTGGACCTCCCTAAAATTTTTCCTGGCTAATTTATTGCATATACAGACCCCGAAAGTGGTAACTAAGTTTTTTTTTCTGGCGGTGAAGTTGCTTTCATTTATTTGGCTGACGGACATTTTCTTTAAATTCCTTTAGAATGTTTATGGGTTGTATTTCCGCATAGAAATATGTCTATATTTCATTCTTATATCCAAACAAAGTACGCGCCAAATGTCTAATTTGTCTACTAGATGTTCAGTACCAAACATCTTCACAAACTGTTGCATTTGTAATGTAAAATACAATTTTAACTGTTTTTCAAGCCACTGGAGACTTTATATACACGATATATAGGTACGAATTAAACGAATAAAGCTACCTACGTAAATAATGATGTGATTAAAAACAATTATTAATAACATTATTAAAATGCAATAACGTATAAATTACAAAAAAATTACACATATTATCAGAAGCATATTTGATGTTGTATTTAAAAATATATTTAAAAAATACTACCAATAATTATAAAAAACAGGATTAGATAAAAGGATTGGTGCGGCAAATAACATGTTATTTACAAATGTTTTGCTATCCACAGAAAAAAGATCAAAGGATCCTGCTACTAAGGGTGCAAAACGTAGGCAACTGTGCGCCTTCATGTTATTTTAAGCTAATTCCACCACTTCTTCAGTTATCAAAATACGTTTTCCCGTTCACACCAGTAGGTTACACAGAGTCCAGCAAATTCATATTATGAATACTGTTAAATACTATAAATTTCCTTTAGATTAGATTGGGTCCTTTTATCTCAATCCAGATTCTAGTAAAATAATATAAATATCCATAAAAAGTACCTACAGTATTATTTTGATTTTCGTATAATAAATAAATAACGCATTGATCAGGTAACATATTACTTTTTTGTTATTTGCCTGGTAAAAGTCTGCTACACATATATGCGTGTGACAGTCGTACAAAGTGTAGCGAAAGACGTCACATCTATAAATAGACCCTACGTCTGTCAATCATCATAGACCTAATTAAGGAGCCATCCCTGCCCATCCCCGCCCATCCCCTTTGTAATTAACACTCTCATATGATGCGTATCTTATCACCACTATGATTTTTACATAACATCTCTGAATTTTTAAAACAACAATTAGTAAATTAATGGAAGGCTGCAATATCCCATACCTTTGCAAGTTATTATCTAAGAGATTGTGTACATTTTCTCTTAAATTCTTAAACTTTGGCTCTTAATTTTGTATTAATTCTAAGATTTTATTGTCTATTTATTCTTATATTCTTCTTCTTTTTCGCTTTTTAATAATGTAATTTCGTTTTCCATTTATAAAAAAATATACGTTAATGGACGTAAAAATGTTTAACGATAAACGTAAAACGTGAAAGCGAAATCGTAGAACGTGAACATGAAAACATTAAACATGAACAATGAACAGAAATAAACGTACATCTTTTACAATTACAGATGAAATAACAATTTAAACGTTACCTGTGTTCTTATTAGAATGATGTTATGATATATCAAGGTTTTAAGACAGTTTAACGCAAAAAGATCACTAAAGAGTAGGTATACAGAGAATAGACCAATTTATGTTATCGGTGCAACTAAAAGTCCAACAAATATTTCCAGTTCAATGAATTGTATAATTATTAATATGGATTTTCAGAATGGTGTAACAATTGAGTACTATCTATTAAAAACTCTTTTTATTCTGTGTCCTGTAAAGTTAGAGTTAATTTGTTTTGTTGTAGACAATTTTGAATTTTGGTCCTTGTGTGTTTTTATGGGTTTAACAATTAAGTCTGCGAAAAGTACTAATTCGCCGTTTAAATTTAGTTATGTAATACTTGCACAAACAAAAAAGGACTAAGACTTGTAGAACTTCACAGGTGATTTTTCTAAATTTGATGTTTTGCTACCAATTTTTGTTTTACAGAACCTGTTAACAATCTAACTGCTGAATAAGTTTAAAGTTTCATCTTTAATTCCGAATTTTACTCGTTTGTAAACAAAATATTTTAAAATGTAGTGATCAAACCAAAATCTTACTTAAGATAGAAGAAATGTAATTAATGTATTGTAATCAATGCTATTTAAGTCTAAATTTATTACTCCTGCACTTTTGTTAATTCTAAAACAAAATTGCTTTCTCTATAACAGACTACATTTAAACAAACAATAAGACAAATAAATATAAAAGAAACCATATATTTAAATATAAACAATTCTCAATGTTCTTACCAATTATTGGTAAAAGTTTAATTGGCGAATGCTATATAGATCTGATAATATTTCTTCATTTTCGTAAATTGGACTAATTTTTGCTATTTAATTTATCAGGAAAAATTACAGTTTTGATATTTCATTTAAAATATATATGTTAACAGTTCACTCAAGATATATATTTAATTACTAGGTTTAAATTATAATTTTATCTCATCCACATGCTTTATATTTTGTCAATAGTTTAATTTTGTTTTCAATTTCCTGTTTTGTGATTTCTGAGAGACATGTAAAATTTTTTTATTAGTGTTGAGCTATTCATATTGTAAATTTAGAATTTTAGAAAAAAAATTTAGAGCCAATATTTAAAAAATGTATGTCACCTATATATTCGCAAGGTTTACTTTATGTTTAGACATATATTTTAAATGTTCCATTTTTGTTTTAACATCAGGTGACATTTGAGTACATTCTTTGTAATAGGTTTCTTTTAAAATGATACAATAATTTTTAAGTTTTGATTTATACTATTTTGCCAATTAATATTTGTTGTGTCAAAATAACAGATTTCGTTACAGTTTTTATATATTAAAACAGAGATATAATTAAAAGCTAAATTTACATTGGTGTATGAATAAAGTATACTTAAATTAAATAAAGTTATCTGCAATTTTTTATTACTCGTCATAATATCTTGACGGACGATTGATGGAATTATATCTTCTTTCTGTTCTATTTCAAAGTTGTTGTAGTTGCAGTGTGTATGCAGTTTGAAAATTTGAATGTGGACTGCACCTGCAAAGAACTTATGCAGAAAGAAATAACTATCTTATTAACAGTTTGTGTAAAGATAATATATATTCTTGTGTACAAAGAAAGTTGAAAAGTTCGTTGTAAAGTGCTGTAGACTAATAAAGGATGACCGTTTGTTGTGGTACACTGTAACTGTACGATAATTTAAATAACTTTTAGAGTTCACTCACTATATAATATTCTTTAAACAAAATCAAAGTTGTAATACGTAATTTTAAATTATACTTTTAAATTCCACTGTTAACAAAATTTTGATTTAATAAATTTACTAATCGCTGCCAGTTTTCATTTTTAACGGACGATTTCCACGGCCAATTGACGGTGTTTTGAACAGACTGGAACATTATGGCGAGCGGCGAGCGAACGTTTTAATATAGAATCGAAGAAGGATGCAGTTAGTTTATCTACTTCCTGTGACTTCATCAATAGGAAATTCCACTCTCTGATATAATAAAAAAGTTTAGAACAGTTCGATAACATTTAATTTTAGAATATCTCTGAAAACCCGGTATTTACAAGTACATCGAAATTAATCATTGTATTGTAATTATTGTATTTACGTTTTGGCATTATGTGTATTCATTTGAATTTTCTGTAGCCTATAAATGTGTAGTGTTTTTGAATATTAATAATTTGGACAGAATTTTGTTTGCCCTCATTACGGGTCTAGTTGTGCCTGATTAATAAGATAGACCACTGTTTATAATAATTTACACGGAAGTTATGTAAAACGCGATAAAAAATATTTAAAATCAGAAATTTGATTTATAGAAGAGAAATTTAAAGTGTTTGCTGTTGGAGCTGATAACGACAAATAAAGTTGATATTTTGAACTAACTAAAATAAACGAAAGCTAAAACTGAAACTTATTGTATTTTATTCTACGGTTATTAATTACAATTAATGCGTGGTAAATTTAATTTAGCGATTTTATATTAACTGTTATTTATTACTCCATAGGCTAATAGAAATATTTGAACTGGGAAAGGCAAAAATATGATGAATGGTGATATGATAAACTAAAATTAGATGCGTTGAGAGATAATGAATTGTGAAATTCCTTCTGAAAATAATGTTAGTCGGCCTTTGTTTATATTCCATCACAGTTATTTAAAGATCTGCTGCAAGAAATTCTATCAATATCAAGTCAAACAAACGTCATGTCTAGTTGATATTACGACACGGCTCACTGGAAGAATATGAATCAAGGAGAATTACAACACATTTTATTTTACGCGTTTGTCCCGTATTGATTTTAGGGCGTATCTGAACTGAGGTGGGAGCGTTTGACCCACATCCACAATGTTGTGACGGACTGAGTTGTTTGTGTGTGACGTCACGGCGAGCCGTCACTATAGTAACGTGTGACGTCACATTCTGCGGCGTAGCTGCGCAATAGAGGTGCGCATTGAGACCCCCTACCGTCCAATCAGAGCGCGGGAAACGGCCCTCGAGAGGGGAAAGGTGGCAGGGATACCAACTGGGCGCCATTTCTACTCAAATTTTATTCATGCCGTATTCGTTTAAAAAATTTAATAACGTGTTGTCAACATAGTAAAAAGACATTCTTGAGAAATAATTATATATTTTTACAACTAATTTTGTAAGACTACAAAGTTCGACGCAAGAATTTCTGGAATGCACAGAGTGAGACAGCGAAATCGAAACAAACAATGTTGGCATCACTGCAAACCGGAACAGTAGACAGTTCAGTGTACGAGCGGAGCGGAGTTTAGTCAACACTAACAGTACTGTGCGTTGTTTCGGCTAATGGATATTGTTTTCATCGTGCGATCACTGTACGCCAATGTGATGCGAATAGACGAGTAATACTGGAAATATGTAACTTTCTGTCAAAGTCGTGTCATTGATGACGTCAAACTCACGTACGTGTCAGTGAAACTTCGAGGCGTGGGTCCTCGGTGTTTATGAATGGAGTTGTATGGGAGTGGCAGTGGAAGATAACAGTTAGTGCACGTGTGTGAGTTATTGTTGTGTGTTGTGGAGTGATGTGAATATACAAACAAGCATGGAGGACTTGTCCGGTTTTAGTGCGCCTTCTGATTGTCTTCGCCAGCCTGGTAAGTGAGAAAAACAAGTCAGATATTACGGCACAGGTCGCCCTGGCGGGTAAACAAGCGCACTGCGCAATAGTAAACATTCTCTCCTTATTTGGCTGCGAATTAGAAACTCTTCCTGATTGTAGTGTTTTACTATCACCTTTGGTTTCATGTGCGTGCGAAAGTTCTTTATTTACTAATTGCGTTGTTGTCCCGGTTTGTTTTTATCATGTTATCGATTTGTTGGGCTTATGAGATAGCCTACCAAAATTATGTAACGATGCTATTGACGCTGGAAAAAACTGTAATTATTAACTGTATTATACAGTTTGCACACTGTTTGTAATAAATAATTTTGAGTTCTGACGCAATGTATAAAACTGAATATTTCAGGATACTCACAATAAATAGCCTGTTCATATAAGCTTTAGTAAATATTTTGTATGTAATTTATATGCAATTTTATATGTAGTTAGCCTATGATAATAATGGAACAGTTCCATATAAATCACATTGGCTATTTTTTAGGTTATATCCTTGTAAATAGTCCTAAGTTAGCCTATACCAAAATAAGTTTCTATACAACAAAATATACATATTTAGGTAGGCCTAATTGTAATTCCACAATTAAAATAATTCATGTAAGTCTAGGGTTTGTTGTTGCAAATTATTAGATAAATATTAAACCACATATTATTTTAAAATATAATAGTTGTTCAGCTGTAGCCTATTGCAAGAAATGTAGGTAACAATTTAATATGTTAAAAATGTTTCCAACAGAAGGCATAATGCACCTAGTTCCTAAATGTGGACTAGTGCATATTAAATTGGAATGAACTTGTTTATTAATATATTGCTTAGTAAGCTGAGATAATCATCAAGTAATTTGAGGTCAATTGGCTTTAGTTATATTATAAATACCCAATTAACTGTAATGAGAAAATTCTAGAAATAACTATTATAATTAAGCAAATAAACTGCAATGTTTACACTCATAATATTCTAACAGGTTGTTGTATATTACAGGCCTACATTACTGACAGTTGTGCTTTATGGGTAAAAAAAAAAAAATAGTGTTAAGTCAGTACAATCTTTAATTTGTTTGATTTCAATCATCCAACTAAAGCATCAGTACTAAGTCCATGGTTTTCAATGGTTCTTGCACTGGCTTTTTGGTTCGGTTCATAAAAAAGTTGAGTTCCTCTTCAAGATAAATTTAACATTTTTTATCACTCCAGAAGAAATGAATTTGAACAATGAATTTGAGGTAAATTTTAACCTTGCAAAAAGAAAATTGGCCAAAGATAAAACTATATTTAAACTACTGTAAATTAATAATGTTTCAGGGAATGACATGTTTTTAAATTAACAATTTATGTTAAGAAATTACATGTTCTAATAAAATTAGTTTAGAGAAGATTACGTGTTTCAATAAATGCTATTTACAAATTTGTTGGCTAATATTAATATTTACATTGTTTTAAAATTGGAAATGTGTCATTGATGTGTATTGATTTTGAAAAAAATATTCATATTTATTTTCAGACATTTTTTATGCGCTTCATGACCCATTATTATTTTAATACCATGTACTTTAAATGCTTTAAATTATTCCTTGTATAATGATAAAAAAATTATATTTTCCTGTTCTCAGAAAAGGTAGCCTCTGTTATTTTAAATGGTATATTACTAAAAACTTCAGACAAAAATATTGTTTAACTAAATAAACACTGATTAGTGCACAATATGTCTAACAAGAGGCCTAATATACACTTTTTGGGACTGAAAAATTAATAGTAATCTAATAGTACTTTGACTGTACTCATGTTGAGTTAAAGAGCCAAAAATAATATACCTATCATAGACAACATGATTTAGAAATAATGGAAAATGATAAAATTCGTTTAAGTTACTTTTTACCACAAAAAACATTGTAAGGAACATTATTCAAATTATCGAGAAGACAATCATGTAAATATATGTCTGCAACATTGTTTACAATTCTTCAATATTTGCATACGAGAAATAAGAAAAAAATGCTGTGAAGAGTACATATATGTCATGAACATTAGTGAATAGTGTGTAGGCCCACTTAAAATAAAGCAGTCCATGAGTTTAATTAATTGTATTTGCCAATCGGTAGAGGGTTTTTTAAAAATTTGTTTATAGGCTATACTTATTACAGTATAAGTCTATTAAATATTCTGTTGTGGTAGACATATTAAGAAACGCCATTGTGTGTTATTTCTACATTGTTTGTTTCAATTTCTAGTTGATGGACGTAGCTGTTGAAATACGCTATAAAATTATTATTACCCTTAATTAAGCGTTGTAAAAGTTAACCATTAAAATCGTAAATTTTATCGCCCAAAAAAATCTGCTGCGCTTCCTGCTTACATTGCATCACTCGCGTTAAGCCGGAAGTCACAGTAACAGATTACTTTGTAATTGGCTCCCAAGCTGGCGCGTTAATTACTTGAAACATAACTCGCTAAGGAAAATTACAAGAAATGATATTTTCCAAACTCTAAAAGACCTAAATCGGCATATTTTACGTATAAAATATAATTGCACTAACCCCCGATGAAATACAGTTACAATATATTAACACAATCGGACGAAGTTTCACGGTAAGATCAATGATAAGCTTTGGGAATCTTCACTAGAATTTTATATTTTGTTTTCGACAAGGCTTTCTTAAAATAGTGTCATCCGTCCGTCCATGTTGTTTTCTTGACAGAAAATTCTTAGAATCTTATGATTTGCTACACAGTTTCCTCTTGGTCCAAAGATCTTAATTGATTTTGGGTTCAACAGGTCAAAATTAAAGGCAACAATACAACTTTCACATTTTTACGTTGGTAACCATGATTGCAATCATGTGACATTTGACCATGTAACATAAGGTTCACGTGTGATTAAGTTATACTTACGCAAGCAAAACTTGCCTTACGTTCAGTTGCATTCTTCGATACTCCATTTTATCGGGTTCGCAAAACAATTAAACCAAACACACAAGCTGCATTGTGACACTGACTAAGGAAATAGTTCTACAGAAATTGCGTTATTTAAGAACTCAGTTCCTCATGGATCAAATTCTGGCATAAATGAATTCATCCCGGAAAACTAATATGTAAAATGACGTACTTGTTTTAAATTTTGACACACCGTTCATGGATAGTATAACAACTAAGGGTTTATGTAGATGCAAAATACTGTACGTGAATTAACGCCACTTTTACTAGAAATGGGGAGTTATTTACTCTTTCATAATTCTTTTCCACAAGAGTTAATCAATTATGTTCCCGTTCAGAGTTTTTTCTTACGATAATTTTATTTTAGGAATTTGTAAAATGTACCCAACAATCAAAATGTTCTGTATATTTTTGTATTTGAACATTCTGGAAGAGAAATTTAGATTGTGAAATTTTTTGTTCCATTTACGAAGGTAGGAATAAAAAAAAGTACTGAAAATATTTTGTTGTAAATTTTGTTACAGTTGGCACCGGTCGAAGTTGTAATATAGTCTTTAAACGCAAAGAGATTATGAAAATATGTCGTCATAATCGTCATAATTATACTGATAGTGGTGTTTCTAAATAACATATATGAAATAGTAATGCTCTTAAATACCAATAAATGGATTTTCCGAAAATGTATTGTACCGGTGGAACTGGTTTATTGGTAGAACGTAGTTTCGAATTTTCTATTTCTATTTATATAGGCACCAACAGAACTAACGATTGGCTGCCGTAATAAAACTGTCCAACCGAAATCGTGGGCCCAATCGCGCCGCTCTACCCTGCCTGGTCGTTAGTCCAGATCTACCGCGAGGGGCCATCCGTAAATATGGCCGGCCGTAGATACATGTAAGTTTCGTCTACAGCGCAGGAATTCGGGCTCTGGGTGCTTGTCTGTCTTTGCCCATTATAATCAAGACAGGGATCCTGGAGTTTTGGTGGCATCTCGCTTTGAAAGGAATTTACTCTTTACATAGAGTAACAATATTCTATTCCATCGTTCCTCTATGCTTGAACAGTGGATCGTCCGTAGCCTCTTTGTAGACGTAGAAGTAGGATTCTAAATTTCCATGCGTGTCTTTTTGCAATATTTTCAAATTAAGTTACTGATAGGTATTGTTTAACCCATTATAGTTTGTAATTTTCATACTTAATTAAAGTTAGAGGGGTGTGGATATTACGTTGTATATACAACCTATATTGTATACACTACTGTAGCCGCTGTATTATACAACATTATTAATACCTATAAATAGTAATAATAGTATAAATGCGAAAGTGCCTTTGTTTGTTGGTTTGTTTGTTTCTTTCTTTTACTTTTGCTTTCACCGTTAACTATTCAACCGTTGTCTGAAATTTTACATGGACGTTCTTGCGATCTCTGGGACAAATATAGGCTTATTCTTATTTGGGAAGTCCCTCCGAGCCACGCCCCATTGGTCTTTAATGTAACGAAATATCCTGTCTTGGTCTCTAAAGTTGTGAAATGTTATGTTAAAGAGCCTGTCAAATGTAATCAACTGTATAAATAAATATTGTTTATTATTTTGTTTGTTAACATTTATTTTGTGTACATTCTATAAGGAATTACAAATATGTTTTTAATATTACTACATATATTTATTATATAAACTGTTTGACTTATTTCCTTGATCGTGGCAAACTCAACATTGGAGATTTAATTCACTCGAACCAGTCGTACACATGCAACGTCTAACAAATTATTTGCAAAGCGGCGGGTAACTGCTAGCATTGTAGAGATGAAAGATGATGTAGATTAACTTTTACTTAACATTTTAAGGCTGTTATGAAACCCAAATTAGTTGTCTTTTGACAAAAGCAGGCATCTCAGATAATATTTTGTCTTCACAAGGAAAGAGGCAAAATCATCTATGGAACAAAATATAATAACAAGTAAATTACAATGAATATGAATATCAAATTATAACACATTATCTTGATAGTAGCAACGAGCAAACTCAACATGGGCGTCGGAAATATAATTCACTCAAACCAGAAGTGCTGATACAAGTGTCAAACCTACGAAATGCGTGCAAAGTCACGAATAACTACTAGTTATACAATAAAACTCCCAATTCATGTTGTTTCGTATTTGTGAGCCCATGCTTGACGAAAATAACATGTCGGGCTTAATTAAATTATCAGAGTCCAGTGATTGAAGTACGGCTGAGATCGATTTGGAGCGAGCTCGGGTGGCAAGGTCTCTGTGACATGTCTCTACTACGCAGTATGCGGCAATCATTTCTACTACGTAGCCACGGCGGATATGGCCACGATACACAAGCTCTGTGTTTACTTCTACCCTGATGATTGAAGTACGGCTGAGATAGATTTGGAGCGAGCTCGGGTGGCAAGGCCTCAGTGACGTGTCTCTACTACGCAGTACGCGGCAATCCTTTCTGCTCCGTAGCCTCGGCGGATATGGCCACGATACACAAGCTCTGTGTTTACTTCTGCCCTGTGATTGAAGTATGGCTGAGATCGATTTGGAGCGAGCTCGGGTGGCAAGGTCTCAGTGACGTGTCTCTACTACGCAGTATGCGGCAATCCTTTCTGCTCCGTAGCCTCGGCGGATATGGCCACGATACACAAGCTCTGTGTTTACTTCTACCCTGTGACTGAAGTACGGCTGAGATCGATTTGGAGCGAGCTCGGGTGGCAAGGTCTCAGTGACGTGTCTCTACTACGCAGTACGCGGCAATCCTTTCTGCTCCGTAGCCTCGGCGGATATGGCCACGATACACAAGCTCTGTGTTTACTTCTACCCTGTGATTGAAGTACGGCTGAGATCGATTTGGAGCGAGCTCGGGTGGCAAGGTCTCAGTGACGTGTCTCTACTACGCAGTATGCGGCAATCCTTTCTGCTCCGTAGCCTCGGCGGATATGGCCACGATACACAAGCTCTGTGTTTACTTCTACTCTTTGACTTGAAGTACGTCTAAGATCGATTTGGAGCGAGCTCGGGTGGCAAGGTCTCAGTGACGTGTCTCTACTACGCAGTATGCGGCAATCCTTTCTGCTCCGTAGCCTCGGCGGATATGGCCACGATACACAAGCTCTGTGTTTACTTCTACTCTTTGATTGAAGTACGTCTGAGATCGATTTGGAGCGAGCTCGGGTGGCAAGGTCTCAGTGACGTGTCTCTACTACGCAGTATGCGGCAATCCTTTCTGCTCCGTAGCCTCGGCGGATATGGCCACGATACACAAGCTCTGTGTTTACTTCTACCCTGTGACTGAAGTACGGCTGAGATCGATTTGGAGCGAGCTCGGGTGGCAAGGTCTCAGTGACGTGTCTCTACTACGCAGTATGCGGCAATCCTTTCTGCTCCGTAGCCTCGGCGGATATGGCCACGATACACAAGCTCTGTGTTTACTTCTACCCTGTGATTGAAGTACGGCTGAGATCGATTTGGAGCGAGCTCGGGTGGCAAGGTCTCAGTGACGTGTCTCTACTACGCAGTATGCGGCAATCCTTTCTGCTCCGTAGCCTCGGCGGATATGGCCACGATACACAAGCTCTGTGTTTACTTCTACCCTGTGATTGAAGTACGGCTGAGATCGATTTGGAGCGAGCTCGGGTGGCAAGGTCTCAGTGACGTGTCTCTACTACGCAGTATGCGGCAATCCTTTCTGCTCCGTAGCCTCGGCGGATATGGCCACGATACACAAGCTCTGTGTTTACTTCTACCCTTTGATTGAAGTACGTCTAAGATCGATTTGGAGCGAGCTCGGGTGGCAAGGTCTCTGTGACGTGTCTCTACTACGCAGCATGCGGCAATCCTTTCTGCTCCGTAGCCTCGGCGGATATGGCCACGATACACAAGCTCTGTGTTTACTTCTACCCTTTGATTGAAGTACGTCTAAGATCGATTTGGAGCGAGCTCGGGTGGCAAGGTCTCTGTGACGTGTCTCTACTACGCAGCATGCGGCAATCCTTTCTGCTCCGTAGCCTCGGCGGATATGGCCACGATACACAAGCTCCGTGTTTACTTCTACCCTTTGATTGAAGTACGTCTAAGATCGATTTGGAGCGAGCTCGGGTGGCAAGGTCTCTGTGACGTGTCTCTACTACGCAGCATGCGGCAATCCTTTCTGCTCCGTAGCCTCGGCGGATATGGCCACGATACACAAGCTCCGTGTTTACTTCTACCCTTGTGATTGAAGTATGGCTGAGATCGATTTGGAGCGAGCTCGGGTGGCAAGGTCTCTGTGACGTGTCTCTACTACGCAGCATGCGGCAATCCTTTCTGTCCGTAGCCTCGGCGGATATGGCCACGATACACAAGCTCCGTGTTTACTTCTACCCTTTGATTGAAGTCTATGGCTGAGATCAATTTGGAGCGAGCTCGGGTGGCAAGGTCTCTGTGACGTGTCTCTACTACGCAGCATGCGGCAATCCTTTCTACTACGTAGCCTCGGCGGATATGGCCACGATACACAAGCTCCGTGTTTACTTCTACCCTGTGATTGAAGTACGTCTAAGATCAATTTGGAGCGAGCTCGGGTGGCAAGGTCTCTGTGACGTGTCTCTACTACGCAGTATGCGGCAATCCTTTCTACTACGTAGCCTCGGCGGATATGGCCACGATACACAAGCTCTGTGTTTACTTCTACCCTGTGATTGAAGTATGGCTGAGATCGATTTGGAGCGAGCTCGGGTGGCAAGGTCTCTGTGACGTGTCTCTACTACGCAGCATGCGGCAATCCTTTCTGCTCCGTAGCCTCGGCGGATATGGCCACGATACACAAGCTCCGTGTTTACTTCTACCCTTTGATTGAAGTACGTCTAAGATCGATTTGGAGCGAGCTCGGGTGGTATTGTAGAGATGAAAGATGATGTAGATTAACTTTTACTTAACATATTAAGGCTGTTATGAAACCTAAATTAGTTGTCTTTTGACAAAAGCAGGCATCTCAGATATATTTTGTCTTCACAAGGAAAGAGGCAAAAATCAGCTATGGAACAAAATATAATAACAAGTAAATTACAATGAATATGAATATCAAATTTTTAACACATTATGTTGATAGTAGCAACGAGCAAACTCAACATGGGCGTGGGAAATATAATTCACTCAAACCAGAAGTGCTGATACAAGTGTCAAACCTACGAAATTGCGTGCAGTCACGAATAACTACTAGTTATACAATAAAACTCCCAATTCATGTTGTTTCGTATTTGTGAGCCCATGCTTGACGAAAATAACATGTCGGGCTTAATTAAATTATCAGAGTCCAGTGATTGAAGTACGGCTGAGATCGATTTGGAGCGAGCTCGGGTGGCAAGGTCTCTGTGACGTGTCTCTACTACGCAGTATGCGGCAATCCTTTCTGCTCCGTAGCCTCTGCGGATATGGCCACGGTTCACAAATTCTGTGTGTACTTATTGAACATTGTTTTCACAGACATTGTTAACTTTGGCTATTCGGTTTTGGTTGGAATTTGGAAAATCGGACCACATAAAACTTAATTTACGATAAAATTGCGTAGTAAATCATAACTTATCTTTTCCGATCACCTGAGGGAGAAGGGGCGCCGCACAAGGGGAATTTTTCGTGAATCAGTAACCATTCCCTATTACTAAAGTAGGCCTACCACAACTGATACGAAGTTCTATGTTCTATTTATTGATTGAACAATATATTAGTCAGGCTACGACAAAAACTTGGTTTACTGCTCGATTAAGTTGTTTTACAACGTTACTCGAACAATAATTGGCCAATTATTTTTAAGTAATTTGACACTGTGAAAGTGTCATGTCAACAGGGTTTGTTAGCGCCTTGAGTCACGAAAAGAAACCCTTAATAAGAATGGATTGAAATATCAAACTACTATATATAATCCAGGCACGCAGAATCTAGATAAGGCTTTTTATAGTAACTAATTATAGTTTGCCTTATGTAATTTTTTGGGATTATTCCACAATAATTTGAGAATTACATCAATCGTCCTAATCTGTTTGTACTTACAGTGGATTAAAAAATCATAAGTTACTTATTAGTAACTCCTAATGAAATTCTCGTTGTCGCACTTATCCCCCTTATTGCCGTTATGTTTACGGCCCTGGTTGCGTGTTTAGCAAAGTAGTTATAAATATGACACCAGCAACAAAACTACTCAGTTGATTTACACATGCATCAGTCAGTGCAGTTAGGCAATGTTATTAGTTTTGTGTAACACACACATCATTTACACAAAGCCTTCATATAAGTGAGAACTTAGAAAAACGATAAATGCGCTCTTAGTTTGATTAGTTTAGATACGTTTGATTTGTGTGTGTGTGTTTGTTTAAATTTTTTTTGTTTTTTGCTCTTAAGTGCAGACTGTGTCCATTAATGTCTATATAACCACCAAATGATGTACTAGTTCGAAAAAATTGAGAAATATTGTTTTGCGTAGTTTACCACAAAAGATGTGTATTAACTTTAATGCGATAAAGGTATGAAGTTAAAACTTGATAAACTATTTAGTCTGATCAAGTATTGTTTAGAAAGCTTTGACTTATAATTTATATCACTTCCAGTTTAAAAATAGCAGCCATGTCCCATGTACTATACAATTTTTAAACTGCAATAACTGAAAAATATGGTAAATTATGGCTTATTTTTAGATGAAAATTTTAAGCTCCGTTTATTGTGCTATGAAATACAACGAGATTATTAAAAGGGTTTCCTCCTCGGTTAAAAAATACTTAAAATCAAATGTAATTTATGATGTTTCCACGCTAATTTATTATCAATTGGCTATAACTTTTAACAACCCATTGTTTATTTCGTCTCATTGTATCTGGAACCTATTGTTTACATTGTATTCGAGGTATAGAGCGCTACAAACGCGCTGAGTTTTCTGATCATGCTAGACTTGCAACGGTAATATTAAATTGTGTGCAGATCACTTCCCACACAGGCAGGATCCATGCTACTTTCAGTATCTCGGTTCATAATCGACATTGTGGACGTTAGCGATTTACTACTGAGGATTATCCTCAGACTGCTGGGGAATCGCTCATTATTAGATATCCCTAGATAGTTTCCTAAACCGCGTGCTTTTCAAAAGCTAATCAAACCTTGCCCGTCATGGAAAATTTAATAATATGGGCAATTGTATGGACCTAGGAAAAGGAATATCCCATCGGTAAAATTTTACTTTGAAAAAGTACGATTTTCTGTGGGTTGAAATTCTTAATCAACTCTTAATTGTTCTTACATTTAACAATTTAACA
The DNA here is from genome assembly GCF_021130785.1 of Homalodisca vitripennis. Taxonomy (NCBI): domain Eukaryota; kingdom Metazoa; phylum Arthropoda; class Insecta; order Hemiptera; family Cicadellidae; genus Homalodisca; species Homalodisca vitripennis. The sequence continues at coordinate 181,551,067 of NC_060208.1, read as the reverse complement.
GATTAACTTAAACGTGGACTTCTGTGCGTTCAGTAAGGTTTTCTGTGGATGTGTGGGTTGACATTCAAAATCAACTCTGAATTGATCTTACATTCAACCTTTAACAGATTAACTTAAACGTGGACTTCAAGTACAACTTTCTGTGGATGTGTGGGTTGACATTCTTAATCAACTCTGAGCGGATCTTACCTACATTTAAAATTTAACAGATAAACTTAAAGCTGCCCATACATAATTGCGTTGTTTTTTACTACTATAATAATTGGAACTACAGCATCAAGTATCTCTTTAGCAAAGACAGGTTCCAGCACGAATGGCACAAGCCCTTTTCCCTCATGAAATCTGCGAGCATTTGATCTTTTTCCTCTTTCAAGATACATGGATGCACCACGTCCAGGCTTAGTTCCAAGCTCTTCGCGATCCAAAGATCTCACGCCAGTAGAATGTTTCATTTGGTAAAGAAGGAAGAAGCTTGTGTTTCAGCTCCATCTGTAAACACTGGACCCTGTGGTGTAGTAGAACTGAAGGAGCTCTAATTATTAAGTCAAATCATTTGTTTATAAATGCGATGTAGGGTATTTGTGAATCAATTTCATTCGCGACATAACTTTGTGACTGCTACTTTTGATTTAAATTACCAACTTACCTACAACGATTGTTCGTGTAACATTTTTTCTTAACTGTAAACAAACAAAAATAAGCCGTTTAAACATATAATTTTAGCTACTATACATTGCTGGTATATCAAATCAAATCGCAATATTCTTAATTGATCACTATAAGAAATGGTGTCTGCTCTTATAATACTAAAACAGCTCAGTGAGTTTGGTTTTTCTATTCTTTTTCAATGACTTAAACGGAGTAATTAATCAGATGGCTACACATGTCACATTATAATGTTTTTTTAATGTATGAAAATGTTTTGAACCAAATTATAACCTTACAAATACATATTTCGAAGAAAGTTAATAATAGCCGTCTAGTAGAAAAACTAGGCTTCTACTATTTGGGTGTTGATTGCACACATAATTATCCTAAATTGTCTTTTCTTTATAAAGGATCGGTCAGACCCTTATTAAGATTTTCCCCTTATCTGTCCTCTCTGAGATAACGCTTGATAGAATGGTTGTACAGATTTTAAACTTGATTCCTCTTGTCTAAGGAAAAATTATGGAGTTTTTGGTCAGAAGGCAGCAAAATTTCATTTTTATTTTTCAGTGTTTACAAAGTCTTATAGGTAACATGTTGGGATTAACGAGAATAACGTGACGAAGTTATTTTGTTAGATTGATTGGTTTCATAAAAAGATTTCACGTCAAAGTATTTAGTAACAGTTAGTTGGGTAAAACGTTTCAGGCCTATTTGTATACTTTCCAATGTTTAATTCCTTTCCCAGGTATTTATGCTCAGACCCTCTGGAATGTTATTTCTATTGCAATAGGCACAATATCGGGGGATGTTTCTGATGTTTCTCTTTCGCCGCTGTCAAAGCAGGCTGTTCTGTACTTTACTGATAGCACTGATGGCCGGAGGCCTGAGTTATGATAAGATAAGATAGGAAGGCTGCAGTATAATAAGTTGCCGATAGTTACTCGACCCCCATGCATGTAAAACAAAGTAAATTGTCCTTTCGCCGAATAGGAAACCTTATTAATGAAGTATTCAAAGTGATGGTTTCTTATGTAAGATGTTACGAGGTTTGGTATGGACTATAAATTTTAATAAATTACGGGACCTTTTTATTTCATGTTGTTCTCTCTCTCAGTTAACTTAGGGTTTGTAATGAGTCTGGCAGACGGGTCAGCAGCGATCTGGTAATACGTGTAATGTGTAATGAGGGCGGCGGCGACGAATTGTATGTAGGGCATACGATCGATCGAGCGATATAGGGCACGTACTGTCTATACAGCTCAAGCTCTGTGCTAATGTAATGTCTGACGGTCAAGTCGGCAGCGATCTGGTAATACGTGTAATGTGTAATGAGGGCGGCGGCGACGAATGGTATGTAGGGCATACGATCGATCGAGCGATATAGGGCACGTACTGTCTATACAGCTCAAGCTCTGTGCTAATGTAATGTCTGACGGTCAAGTCAGCAGCGATCTGGTAATACGTGTAATGTGTAATGAGGGCGGCGGCGACGGGTGGTATGTAGGGCATACGATCGATCGAGCGATATAGGGCACGTACTGTCTATACAGCTCAAGCTCTGTGCTAATGTAATGTCTGACGGTCAAGTCAGCAGCGATCTGGTAATACGTGTAATGTGTAATGAGGGCGGCGGCGACGGGTGGTATGTAGGGCATACGATCGATCGAGCGATGTAGGGCACGTACTGTCTATACAGCTCAAGCTGTGTACTAATCTACGTCAGTATTAAGGGCCGATTTTAAAACTTAATAACTTGAGTTAATTATTCTGACCGTGTTTTATTTTTTCTCAATTCCCAAGCATAATACACGTTAGTATAGAGCATCTTGTAAGGAATTAATTATATTAATATATTACCGGTACATAATGAATAAATATTTCATTTTATAATAATTTCATATCTAAATTTGTAATAAATGAAAGTAAGTGAGAATACTACACAAGTTCATAGACCTTTTTGTTTTAGTGTGTATGCTTATTTTGTTTACGCTTTTTATTGTGTTGTTTGTAATATTTATTCATTAATAACTAATGTGTATTCAATTATCATAGTAAACAGTATAAGGGCTACATCGGTTGAACATTCACGAAAACATATCAACTATAAACACAAACATGTTTATATAAAATTATTGATTTGTGCGTGAACAGGATCGGTGAAAACAGATTCATGCCGGTTCGCTAGCAGTATTTCCCTTTCATCGTATGCTAATGTGGTGTGTTTATATGTAAATAATTAGATACAGGTTTACTTTACATAATTCACATTTTTAGATGTATTCGAAAAATTGAAAATTCTTTTAAAGTGAATAGGCTAAGTAACAGAAAGGATGTGTTGAAAGTCCAAAAAGTATAAAAATCCTTAAAACGAGAACTACTGTAGTGGTTAACACTAATACCTCCGTACATCGGTCCAGTGGCGACGACTTCCGAAACATCGTCAATATCTATCAAGTCCATAGCACATTGAGAGGGTTGGTTAGCTATGGAACTCTGTTCTTGTAAAACCCCAGATTGATGCTAACCGAATTAGGGGTTGAACCCTTTTCCCCTTCTGGCCACGGTCCTTGGTATCTGTCAGTAAACCAGATCAAGATTTTTCTGATCTTATACCAAACAGACGGTAAAATATTAATTAATTTTACTTAAACATAATTTTCTCTGTAAGGAAACCAAAAACTTCGAATATATTATTAATTTTTGTGGAAATGTAATTTGTGAGCCTCTTATAATACGTTGTGGAAATGAAAGTAAACTGTTGTAGACGATTTGTTACAGTTGTTATAGGTTACGCAGGTAACATATACAGTATAACAACAAGTAGGTATTGTAACCATGTCGTATGATTAAAACCGATACTTTCAACATATTAAAAATAGTTTCAAATATGAATGCACTTTTTTAATCATGTGTACCTAATACTCGCAAATGTATCAACAGATTATGAACTAAACGAGAACCTGTAAAAAATGTAACGTTTACTTTGGGTACTCCGTGGAAGAAGAAGGTAAAGTGATCGATTGTGATTGGTTTAAATGTAATTATCTGTTACTACATCATCGGCGGAAAATTAGCTCGGAGGAAAAACAACAAGACGAAAACACCTCTGGGAAAGTACAGCATGGTTTAATTATATATTTCGGATACAGGAAAACAAACACGAGATTGCATGACTGCAAGTGTAAATTTTGATGTGGCCATTTAAAATTAATTGTCATGTGTGATTTTGAGATTGGCTATATTTAGAAGATAATTTGCCACACTGATTTAATAACACCTACAATTACAGCTAATCGTAATGTGCCAATTATTCCGGGTAGCGTTTAACGGACTTCCCAGTTTAGGTTCTTGTCGTAATTTTTGTCTTTGTAGGTCGAGTAATGTTTGATTACGTACTATAGGGTATATTGTCTGTTTACTGTTTGCTGCTTACTACCTTTTGTGTACACGCTGCAACTTTGGTTGTAAAACCCTACAGGCAAACGTTGCTCGTGCTTCTTGTGTGAGACAATACGTTTGCTAGTACACAAATTAATTTTGGGTGTCGTAGTGAAAACATCAACCAGAACTATGTCGCAATACAGGACTGGGTTACAGAAAACTCTGAAGTTATTGTCAAGTTTATCCTGATTTTAATAGTAGAAATGACAATATCGAAATAAGTTAAGTAGGCCTAATGTTATGTTAATATGAATAAAACAAGTACAACTGCGTAATACACACAATTACAATTAAGTCAATTTTCTAGCTTAGAATACAACTGAGCAAGTAGTCAAAACTGAATCAGAAAAGAAGAAACTGTTAGAATCGGTGTAATTTTAAATCGTATGAAAGAGACAGTAATTTTATTGCCAAAACAAAGTAAAGTAATATAGTTTGAACACATTATAACTAGAGTGTCAAGTTAAACGAAATGCGTTCACCAAACATGTTACCAAAGTTTATAAAACATAGAAAACATTTTAAATAGTGCACCAAGCAACACTTCGTAGTGGAATAGTTTGTTTACTAATAAATTAACAACCTTTAGTCCATTTCTGAAGAGGGTATGGCGAACATAGATAATACTGTGACGTATTCTTTTACGTACAGCCACTGACACCGTAACCTATTAATGGATGTTATTTTGTTGGATTCAGTACAGAAAACATTTGTATAAATGTATCAAAGAAACACTCTTTAGTAGAATGATTTTCATGTACTAATTAGGAATTAAACAACGAAAACGCGTTTTGTGGAGGTATAAATTATTTCTTTTTCAGGATAAGATAAGAAGAATATGTTTATTATGCTACGAATTCCACCTTTATTCAGTCTTAATTTTGTATTTTAATTTTTTAAGTTTGTAGTAAATTTATTTTCATAATTAAATACTGACACGAGTAATGTATATACTTTAATCTGTAAGTTTTATTAGAAGTTCGGTTTCGAGCTGTAAATTGAGAAATGGTTCTCTACGACATCCGGTGGTTACCGCCAACAGCAGTCATCCAATTACTTATTACTATTTACATTAATTTTATTATCAGATGCAAAGTGTTGGTCTCAATAAAAAATCTATTTTCTCTTAATGTTATGTGTGTAGGTTTTCGTAAAACAACCTAAATTGGCCACTTAAAAAACAAATCAATCTTTTTTTATAATTCTTGTAACGTTTCACCCTTTTTATATAATAGCATGTATGTAATAATTATATTTTATATTATATTATTTTATATACACATCACACATATATAATCGCAACGTCTCTCATTTATGATTTGTATTATGTATAGTCTACATATGAACAAACTATTTAAGCTCTGACGTTAGTGTCGGTCAAAATAACTAAAATCTTTAAAAGATCCTTTGTATGTTCACGGCATTATATCAATAGACGAAGGGTAGTATAGATAATTTTAATAATAACCTTTAATAATAATTAATTTTACTACACGTAAAAGAACTACTCGACAAGATCTTGATGAATATGAAATTGTGTGCCTAGTTTTTTCGGCCTCATTTCATTGGCATTTTTCTTAATCGGAACATTATGTCAATTCAGTCATTTAGATTCTATGTCAATTTCTATATAAAATGTAGTGTAGTATATTTAAATTTGCGTCATAATTACGTCGCTAGCCTACATGTACGCGTCATGTACACGATAAGAGTTGTTATAGGTTTGTCCGGATTTAGGAATCCTTCTATCAATTCCTGTATATCTTAGCTTGTTTCTGTCAGAGCTTCACCTGTAAAGTGTCTCGAATCGTAGCGCCTTTAATATCCAAGAGTTTATGGTAACAGCGACATCTCTGTACGTACAATGTGAGCAATAGTGTGAACTACTACTGGACTGCACTGGAGAGCATGGGAGCGCGGTAGGTACACGGAGGAATGTCAGAAGGAAGCTCCACTCCGCCCGATCGAAGCCGAGGTCGTTGCTCCCGCCCGCCCCGCCAAACAACAACATTAGCCCGTCCGATACAAACATAACATCGTTCCGTCGTTAGTTACGGGCTGGCGGCGTCGTTACTCGTTAGTTAGCTAACGAATGTGTTGTGTCGTTCGTCAAGCCCAGTGGACGCCCGGCGTGGTACAGATTCCACGACGTTCCTAGCGAACCTTGTAGTTCGTAGCTAAACCTCTGGGGTGGGTGGCGGGGAGCGGGGGGTGAGCAAGCAATCGCCACGTTGGTGATCTCCTTGGGTACAAGTGACACTTTTGAATGAATTAAGACAAGCTATTCGTTCACACCTCGATTGGGATTGATTAGTCCCTGACGTAGAGGTGGTGATGCTCACGTAGGTGAAAATCGTTACATATAAATTCCATAGGATGTTTGTAAGTGGCATAGGCCTACGCTCACTTTGTCCAACCGCGTTTCCCTCTAAAAGCTATCAGCGTTCGCCAGTTGTTTATGTTTACTTTCTATTTTTACTTCAGCCGCTGATAACTTGGCCAACTTTCTTTGCATTTTGGGTTTTCTAAAATTGTTGAGCGAAAAACACTATTGTAATACACATTTTCGAAGTACATTTTGTGCAAGAGCTCGATTGTATCGTATGACATGTATTGTACCTCTTTTGACGAATATAAAGATAACATAGGTCACAAATTCGATAATCTCTGACGTTAAACATGAATTGTATTTATATAATTAGTGGGATAGCCCTTAGTGGAGGACTTAAAAGTTTTAGAATAATAATAATTAAGGGTTGTTAATTTAGATTCTGTGCTGGAATGCATTTCATGTATCTCTTTCGCCTATACTCCCTATGTGTGTGGACCGTGGTGATACTCAACTATATATTTATTATTACTTCATTACGCCTCCATGTTAACCAAAGCAAACTGTGTACAATATCCTGTTACAAAAGGTCTTTAAAAAATAAAATAACTTATCAGTATGTGTGCATTGAATTGAATAAAGTGCATCTACAAGAAGTAGCCTATCAGAGATGCTAAGTTATTGAAACGGTTTTTATTATTTATTATTATAAAATTCTGTAGTCACTGCCTTTTAGTAATTGTAGTTCTTTACGTAACTCTTATGTAATATGTGGTGTTTACCATGAACCTTGATTTAAGGTTGGCCAAATTATTGATAAAAATATCTATGTAACCCGCAGGTCAAAAAAGCATTAGTTTTCTATTTTCCAGTCTTAAGGTAAAGAGGCATTTGAATATAGCCTAGTAATATATTTGCGTAAAAGTATGCTACCGAAAACCGATTGAGCCACCTTAATGTCTTAGTAAATTCCACAATTGAAATGTAATCAAGTATGTCGAACAAGAATTATTATGCGTATAGGTATGAAAGTATTAAAACCGCAAGGTAGTACTGTCATGTAGAGAAGAAAGTGGCGCACTACATCAGTGTTAGTAGTGAATGTACCTTCACCGAACCAAAGTGACAAATGCCAACAGCGACTGTTCAGTTCAACCTTCTAGAGTTACAAGGAAGTGGGCGGTGTAATGGTAGTGGTGGTGCAGCCGCAGCGGCAACTGTCAACAACAACATGGCTGACACGCTGCTCCGGCATCAGTTCGCTGAGTGACGGCAAATTCAGTACTGACAATGAGTACAAAGTTACGAGTGAAGGTTATGATTGTACCTTTACCGTTACATTGTGACAAGTACAAGAGCGACTCTGCTTAGCCCAACCTTGCCATCTAGAGTTACAAGGAAGTGGGCGGTGTAATGGTAGTGGTGGTGGAGCCGCAGCGGAAACTGTAAACAGTAAGGCCTCTTTCACACACATCGAATTTGGACGTCCGAGATTTTATCGACCGTCCAAATTCCAATAGTGGCGCATAGCAGTAAACGGGAGCTTTCAGACTAGACGATTTCTGAACGGCAACGATGAAATGCCGTTTAGCAGCCGTCCACTGCTACTGCAGACCAACGGCACCGTGCCGTTGCCGTCCTTACAGTGGCGTACGTGTCCATTCGTGCGCTTCCAGACATATCGATATTTTACCGTCCGTCCTCACTCCTCACTTCTCACTTCTCACTGCGCCTACTCCCTGCACAATCGCTGTTAAACTGTAACTGTGCCCAGCTTGTTTGTTAATATGGATGGAGAATTTGCTATTGATAATGTCGTGCTTATTTCCCTAGTGGAAGCCAAACCATCTTTTAACATCTCGTGAAGTTCATCAAACGAAACCGTAGACATTCTAAAGAAATTAAAAAACTTATTTCCATCACGTCGAAGTTCTTCAAAAAGGGTGTGAAAGGTTCCCACCTGTTCCCTTGACTTGTTAATCGGATGTATCCAGCACTTCCGCTTAATCCTACGACGCTTTATACGGCGGCATAGGAACCACATAGCCACAACACGTTTTTTATTCATTAGAGAGAAGCAATACAACACTCACTACAGCACACCATATACTCGAATAACTTTCTGAACGGTAAAAAATCGATGTGTTTGTAAGCGGCACCCAAACGATAAAATATGAATAAATTCTCTCTAATGAATAAAAAACGTGTTGTGGCTATGTGGTTCCTATGCCGCCGTATAAAGCGTCGTAGGATTAAGCGGAAGTGCTGGATACATCCGATTAACAAGTCAAGGGAACAGGTGGGAACCTTTCACACCCTTTTTGAAGAACTTCGACATGATGGAAATAAGTTTTTTAATTTCTTTAGAATGTCTACGGTTTTGTTTGATGAACTTCACGAGATGTTAAAAGATGGTTTGGCTTCCACTAGGGAAATAAGCACGTCATTATCAATAGCAAATTCTTCATCCATATTAACAAGCTGGGCACAGTTACAATTTAACAGCGATTGTGCAGAGAGAAGGCGCAGTGAGAAGTGAGGAGTGAGGACGGACGGTAAAATATCGATATGTCTGGAAGCGCAAGAATGAACACGTACGCCACTGTAAGGACGGCAACGGCACGGTGCCGTTGGTCTGCAGTGGCAGTGGACGGCTGCTAAACGGCATTTTATCGTTGCCGTTCAGAGATCGTCTAGTCTGAAAGCTCCCGTTTACTGCTATGCGCCACTATTGGAATTTGGACGGTCGATAAAATATCGGACGTCCAAATTCGATGTGTGTGAAAGAGGCCTAACATGGCTGACATGCCGCTCTGGCAGTTCGCTGAGTGACGGCAAATTCAGTACTGACAATGAATACAAAGTTACGAGTGAAGGTTATGATTCTACCTTCACCGTTACATTGTTACAAGTACAAGAGCGACTCTGCTGAGCCCAACCTTGCCATCTAGAGTTACAAGGAAGTGGGCGGTGTAATGGTAGTGGTGGTTCAGCCGCAGCGGCAACTGTAAACAGCAACATGGCTGACATGCCGCTCTGGTAGTTCGCTGAGTGACAGCAAATTCAGTACTGACAATGAATACAAAGTTACGAATGAAGGTTATGATTCTACCTTCACCGTTACAATGTGACAAGTACAAGAGCGACTTTGCTGAGCCCAACCTTGCAATCTAGAGTTACAAGGAAGTGGGCGGTGTAATGGTAGTGGTGGTGCAGCCGCAGCGGCAACTGTAAACAACAACATGGCTGACACGCCGCTCTGGCAGTTCGCGGAATGGCGGCAAAGGATGTGCGTATGTGTCTTCCCAGTATAACTACAGACAGTCATGGTCCGCGAAATGTGCCATTACTTATCACTTCGTTTTCTTTATCTGTATATATATATATATATATATATATATATATATATATATATATATATATATATATATATATATATACTATTTACCAGAAGGTTTTTTCAATCTTCAAAGAGAGGTTAGGTGCCAAATGGCTCACACATTTATAGAAACAGGTTATTCTCTTCTTAATAAATAAACCACGGTATATTGGTTTGAAACATTTATAAATTTTCGTGTATCTAGGTACACTTCTTCAGATAAATATACATGTATAAATATTTACATAAATTGAAAAAACATTAGGTTAGAACTCAAACAAGAAATTATATATATATATATATATATATATATATATATATATATATAATTTCAATAAACATTGAATCACAAAAAGTACTTGCTCCGCCGGGAGTGTCGAACCCGGATCTCTCACTTGCCGGATGAATGTGCTACCATTACACCACAGAGCGCTTACTTTTTCCGATTCAATTATTTTGTATTTGGCCGTATCTGTCACATATGGGTTTAAATAAGCAAACTAACATATGATCGGAAGACCAAATACCTGTCAAACGACTTTTATTTACATTAAATTGTATAAATGGCAATAGCCTTATTTAATTTCAATAAACATTGATTCCGATTCAATTATTTTGTATTATTATATTATTTTATATTATATTATATATATATATTACACTTGACTTGATAGAACACTTAATTGGTTTTATTTTAAATTACTCATGTTGGAGACGGTTCGTAATATCGGCCGTATGGGGAATAAGGTTATTAATTTAAATTTAGATTTATTGTGATTTATTCTATACCGTTGTGGTTTGCTCTTCTATCAGATAATCTCCCTCCCCCGAAAGGCAAGTTCCTCCATTGCTATCACACCCTCCCTTTCGGTAACTTCAAGTTGTCCTAAATACCACTCCATCAATTTGTTTTCACTTCTATTCAAATTAAATCTACTTGAAAATAAATTGAGAAATTTTTTTTTATTTATCCAAGAAGGTATAAACCTAACAGTCTTAGATTTGTGGCCTTTCGCCGTAAATCCATTCAGTATAGACTTAGAACTTAACACCTCTTGTCTCAGTTCTCTAGATTTGTGGCCTTTCGCCGTAAATCCATTCAGTATAGACTTAGAACTTAACACCTCTTGTCTCAGTTCTCTAGATTTGTGGCCTTTCACCGTAAATCCATTCAGTATAGACTTAGAACTTAACACCTCTTGTCTCAGTTCTCTAGATTTGTGGCCTTTCGCCGTAAATCCATTCAGTATAGACTTAGAACTTAACACCTCTTGTCTCAGTTCTCTTCGAAACAAACTTTTTACGAGCATATAAAGTGCCTAAAGATATTTGCATTAGGAAAAGGGGAAATTTGTGAGACAAGGATATCCTCTAGTTATAGCTATAAATAATCCACCAACAATAAGTGAACGAGCCATTACAGTTATGGCGTATAAATCGCGGAAATTGCAAGGAATATCCCAAGGTAATGCGTAATATATCAAGCGACCTACAAAGCCGTAGTTAGGTCAGATGTTGAACTTGGCAATGCGGAGACGCGGAGTTTACGTTTACGGCCGCGGCACTCTCGAGTAGTAAACCGTGGCGTCGTAAACGTAACGTTGTGCAATAGCCTCGCACAAGGGCGCCTTTATTGTTCAATTTACAGGAGTGATGTCAGAGCCGTGCATAATGTGGTGGCGGGGGTACATTGATGGTTCCGAGAACTCGATCAGCGGTTTGTTAATTTATTGACATGTGTGCCTTATCACGCGGTGATGTCCCTGAACAAGTTGGAAATTAATAACGCGAATTACAATATCATGAAACCCCGTTAAGTGCAGGTTCTGTAATACTGTAAGATTACAACATCTCTAAGGGGATTCGGAACTAAACAAACAATATTGTTTCAAAAGTGTTTTTGGCTTGATATCATTAATCAGAAGAAATCAGAAAGGCTTTATTTGTTAATCAATCACACATTACAAAATGAATAAAGAGCCACATGGGACGAATCCTGTGCGTGGCTCTGAGTTCCATTAAAAAAAAACTGTGCGCTTACTACGTAATATATAAAAAAAACAGAAAGAAACATAAAAAAGAAACACATTACACTAAAGAACTAAATAAATTTAGAAATATATGTACAGTTTACGTTAATAAAAATAAGTGCAAACTAAGACTGCTACAGAATAGTTGTAACTACACTTAATGCATCAACCACCGTATTTGACTAGCACTACAGAAATACTTTTCTTCCTCATGTAGGTTCAAAGATGTTTTTAACCATTTACTTTATGAAAAATATTTACGAAAAAAGTAATCATTAAAAACAATTAATGAATTAAAACATAAAAACAAAGTATGAACTAATAATAAAACCCTCTACTTCAATTAATTTAAAATAGGATAAAAAGTTCAATTTAAAATAAATTCAATTAAAATTAAAAAATTGAGTGCTTTGCAAAAAATTTAGAACTTTAATATTTCAATACACGCATGGACGAGGGAAGACCAGCTCAGACACAGTGCTTGTGTAGATGGTGTCAGTCAGCAATTTGACATATTCATGTATACTCAGGGCAGATTAGCAGCTCCGCGTAGTCAGCCCCCACCTCCACCAGCCAGGCGGTGATCAGTTTTTTGTATAAACTAAGTGAAACCTGCAGATCCCTTACATGGGCAGGTATTGTTCTGTAGAGAAAATTTGCGACATAGAAAGAATTTGTGCAATTAGCAGATGTTACTACTCTGGGGACCTGCATACCAACATGTTGTGCATGTCTGGTGAAATGTTGGTGTGTAACCTCAGTTATCACTGAGTCACGATGCGTGAAGGTGTAGACCAAAACCGATTTTATATACAGCTGCCTTACTGTAAGTATTTTTGTTTCCTGAAAAAGCTGATTTGAGGGGTAGCGTTTCGGTTTTTTAAACCCGGCTTTTATTACTGATTTTTGTAAAATGTAAAGAGGGTAAATTATGTTTTTACGAGCGCCTCCCCAAGCAACTATTCCATACAACAGGATAGATTGCGCATAAGCAAAATATACACGCTTGATTTCATCACAATTTAGTATCCGATTCAGCTGATAAAAAACATATATTAATTTTCTAAGGTTGTTCTTAATTTTCTCGATGTGGTTGTCAAATTTCAATTTCGAATCCAAAATTACTCCCAAATACTTATACTGGTCTACCCTTTCAATGACGTTACAGGAACAGCACTGATTTACTGCGTTACCACAAGAGTGGAGCATCAATCTGAGATCAGCGGGCGGCCCACCCGCGGCACGAAGGGCAATTGGCAAACATTTAGTTTTGCCTACGTTCATGGTTAGCACATTATCATTAAACCATTTATGTATTAATGTTATTTCCCTTGATGCAATTTGATACACTTCATTCCAGTTCCTACCTTTTAATATTATTGCCGTGTCATCTGCAAATAGAAAAAGTCTTCCTGTTAAATTCAGTTTGTCAATATTATTTATATATATTAAGAATAGTAAAGGTCCGAGTGTACTGCCTTGAACTACACCATACTCTACACTGAGGACATCACTAGTTTGATTATTAATTGATACTACTTGTTTCCTATCACTCAAATAACTCTTAAACCAGTTCAAGGCCACACCCCTCACTCCAACACATTCTAATTTTGAAAATAGGATTTGTCTATCAATTGAGTCAAAGGCTTTCGCCAAGTCAATAAAAATAACTAACACTTTTTCATTAGCATTGATTGACTCCATGATCACTTTGTTTAGCAGGAAAAGAGCGTCTGTCGTATTTTTTCCACTTCTAAATCCAAATTGGTTTTCTGATAAAATATTATTAAGTTCCAAATACGATTGCAATTGATATTTAACACACTTCTCCAATACTTTAGATAGTACACTAAGTAATGAGATCGGCCTATAATTGTTTAAATCGGTTTTACTGTTTGCTTTGAATATTGGAATGACCTTTGCAACCCTGAACTGATCTGGAAAGATTCCAGAAGTTAGACTTTGATTAATGATGTGGGTCAAGGGTAAAAGTAAATACTCAATACAATTTTTGAGAATAGCGGCCGGAAAAGCATCCATGCCGGGGGCCGAACCGCCACGCATCTCCCCGACACACCTCAACACCTGGCTGGCGGAGACTGGCTCCAGATGAAACTCGTGCTCGACTCTGTACGCGGAATCATCGATCAACGGCGGGCCCAATGGCGGAGGCAGCTCAGTGGCCAACTTATTCCCTACATTTGAAAAAAATGTATTAAAGGATTGTGCCACCGCCGGCACGCCCCCACCACCGACATCCGAGCCCCCCATAAATGATGCTATTGGAAAATAATTTTTATTAATTTTTTTACCGCTTAATTCATTGACTATTTTCCAGAAACGTTTTGGATCTCCAGATGAATCCAATATTTTTTGTCTATAATAAGTAATTTTTGAAATTTTTATTTGGCCACTAAGTTGGTTTCTAAACCGGGTGTAATAAATTCTCAAATTTTCATTCCAAGGTTGTTTTTTAATCCGTTTACTCAACTTATCTCTTTTCCTAATATTACGTATGAGAGTTATATTTATCCAAGGTTTTAGTTTTTTATTACGAGTATTTGGTTGTTTTGATACTTCTGACTGATTTCTAAGATTGTGATAAATTTCGAGAAATTTATTGCAGCTCATATTAACATTTCCCTGGGCCAGGACACTGTCCCAGGGCTGGGACTGTATTAAACCTTGTAATTTGTCCATATCAACATATGTTTTAGTCAAGTCAGACGTGTCTGTG